>NC_143395.1:295578128-296203128 GCF_052110815.1 Crocodylus siamensis
GCATGTTAATTTAGCTAGCTATGTAGTTAAAAAAATAGCTATACAATTTTAACTGGAATGACAATTGCATATTTGTAGGTTATATAAATTAAAGTGCTAAAAGTTGGTTGGGTCATGGCCCAGGCGGCCCACCCTGTTCCATGGCCTATGGGGAGCTATATTGATGGTGGTGGGCTTTCCCCATCCTGTTTAAGCTGGGGAAAAACCATGAATGAAAGATTCATAGGGTAAAATGAAAAAGTGAGTAGAAACAAATTGCTGTAGCCTAATGTTTATGGCATTCCCCTGGAAGAAAGAAGTCCTTCTGGCCACTGCTCTTGCCAGGGGTATTTAAGTAATGATTCTCTAATATAAAATGCATAAATAGTTTTGGTAGAAGGAAAAGAACACAGGATTCCCTCTCTTCCTCCCATGGGGGTGCCACCTCACTGGGCCAGAGTCACACCCTCTCTTCCTTTCTCTCTTTCTGGAATGTTAAGGTGATTATTTCTAGTGCCATTCCAGAATGAAGAGAGTCTCCAACTCACCCAAATGTATTGCTGTTTCTAATATATTATTTATTTGCTAACATCATTAGGAAGTATTCCTACTTATTAAGGTTTGCTGATTTGGGGACTGACATTACGCTTGATGAAGCCAACTACCATTAACTTTAATGGTATAAGAACAGTAAGGCACTGAATTTGAAAGCTTGTCTAAGTCTATCCCAACCATTTGGTTGGTCCACAAAAATATATCACCCACAAAAACCCTATAATATCTACAAGTATGTATTACTTATTTAAAAAAACTGACCAGAACTTACTCTCCCCTTTTAACCTGTGGCTCCCAGAGGACGTGATGGTACTCTCCTCTTACATAATAGTCTAGTGCTGACAACACCTGTTCAGAAAATAGAAACCAAGATTCAAATCCCTTTGTCTGAAAAGGTCCAAACCAACATTCCCCACTCCCAATGGAAAGTGTCCTAACCACCAAGTTACACCCCAGGGAAATCACTTCCTATCCCATGTGTTGAAGCTGAACTGCTGTGCTTAAAAGTTTTCAAGGCCTGTTGGGCTACAAAAAGAGAGAGAACAGAAGAGTGTGATTCTACAGCCTCACTCTTAGGGTAGGACAGCAACCTTAATTTGGGTTCCCAGTTCCTGGACTTTTTATGAAAGTGTTATTGGAAAAAATATGAACTTCAATGAGAGTAGGTAGGCAGAGAGTATGTAATACCAAGGTATTTAGGAACTGGCAATGGTGGACCTATTCTTTATGATTTTTCTGTTTTTCTACCAGAATAATGGAGTCAGAATAACATGTTGTTTTACTGAACTGAAAACACATGGAAGTCAATAATAATTTTGATTTAGGTCACATACTGCCCTGACATTTCTACCAGGAGAAATCACTGGCCTCCCAGTAGAGACTGCAAGCACACCACATTCATTCCATTTTTGCCAGGAGAAACATACCTCCTCCAGGAGAAAGATCTTCCAAGTGTTATCCTGGACGATCTCTCTTGTGAGAAAAACTGTCTCATAAGAATGAATGCTTGTATGTTCTCCTCCCAGTCTGATCTGGGAGGGAAGCAGTGGGGCAATGCTCCCCATATCTTCCCCAAACCAGGGACTGCAAGATGGGCAACAGAGGCAGCAATGATAGGGCTGGGAATTGGGCTCAGAGAATCTGTCCCCAGACTCAGTTCTGGCCTTGCTAGCTTCCTCTTTCTACCTCTGCCACCCATCTGTACTTCTACTCCTCTGGAAACTTTTATCAGAAATTTCTACTGCTAGAAATGAATGCCTGTTGTGGCCTTAGTATGAACTTCAGAATTTGACTCTTAAAGTTAGTACAGGTGATTTAGACCAGATAGTAATAGTAATCAGGTATGAATTTTCATCAACTGTAAAATGCTACAATCCCAGAGTGGTTGCATTTTACATACACTTTGGAGAAGTTGAAACAGATATAGATGGTACATGGCAGTGTAGGATCAGGCTAACAATATTCTCTTTCTTTATAATGCAGCTATGTGTGTAGGGCCAAATCCTCATCCTACTGAAGTCACTGGGAAAACTTTAATTGACTTTTGGATTTTATCACCCACTTGTCTGTCTACCTTAGATATTTGTAGGGCATGTCTACACATTGTCCTACATCACCATAGTGACATGCTATATCAACATATGGTGTGCTGTGGTGACATAGCAATCACATGGATCTACACATGATTGGCAGCTACTTCTCTGTAGCAACATGCTTCCCCATTTTAGCACACCCTTATGGTGAAGTAGAAGCAAAATCCAACCATGCGCCATGCACATGGCACAGTACGAGCAGTTACTGAGCCATGCTTTTGTACCTTTTGAAAGTACTAAAGCACAGTGCCATAACAATGTCACCATACAGCAATGTGTAGTCATGCCCATAGATACCTAACACCAGTACCTAAGTCTTTTAAGTACTATGTGCAGGTTTTAGTCATTGAAACATCCAATCTCCTCAGAGTCCTCTCAGCTTCGTATAAGGAAAAGGAGAAAAGATGCTGAAAGCCCAGTTTTCAAGCACCAGCTTGGGTACATGAAGATGGGCAAGTCTGATAAACCTACATTTAGAAGATTTAAACAGATAATTAGCCTGTATCCTGTAGAATAGTGGCCCTCCAAGAAGTCCACACCATTGCAGCAGTATCTGGGTGCAGGGACACCATGACACTGCAGAAGCTGTAGCCAAGGGCAGGCAGACAGTGATGCAAAAGCAGCCGCCAAGGTCTTTAAGCCCCAAGGCAAGTAAGAATGAGCACCCTGATGACCCCCCCCAGACCCTCAACTCTGCTCTTCAGTAGGATTTTGCCTAGGGTGTGAAACTTGTTAGTTATACCTATGTATAGTTAGTTTCCTAAACCTTGATCTAGTTGCCAACATCAGGTACACAAGACTGAAAATGTATATCGCTGTAATTTCTAGTTTTCCAAAATGTGTGTATTGTCTTGAAACACAGTAAAACAGTAAAGCAGGTAGTCATATGTTAAAAATAACTGAGTCCCAGGCTTCAACCTTTTTCAGTAAAAGAAAGGTATTGTCCAGTGGCAAACAAAAAAATCAGTATCTTAGCTGAAACAACTCAACAACATCGTTAACAACATTAGTATTTTACTATGTTTTGGAAACTAATTTAACTTTTTTCTCTTCATAATAGTATGAATTTGAAAGGGATGAATAATAATTGCATATCCTAGAATGTTGCCTTTGGGTACATTAATCATTAAGACAGAAACTAAGACTAAATGAGAAATTTATATCATCCTACTAAAAATACAATGAATTATACATTTATGATAGTTCTGCTTATTTTGTATGCAAATAATTCAAATTATGTTTAATCCTTTTGCCTTTCAAAGTCGACTAGTAACTGTTCCATGTCAAAGTATTCTATAGGCATTGTTTGGCATCAATGAACACGGTAAAAGATACATTTTGATTAAAAGCTGAACCAAATTATTTGACAACAAGTATGGATTTATATTAAATTTGACAGTTTAATTTGGAAATAAAGTGTTTCTTCTCCATCTGCAGTTATGACCACTAGAGCACAATGGGACTTAGAGCTTGCAGCACCAACTTTGAGGTTTCCTGCTTCCTAGTAGAATTTATAGTCTGATTTAAGAACTCAGGCTACCAAGAAAAGATAGGTACCTAAAAATGAGATGAACACACCAAACAAGGGGCTGCCTACACTGCCTGGAAAGAAATGCTAAGCAGTGGAGAAATGGGAGGAGAGGGGGTCCAAGCCTTGCCCACCAAAACCAGTTAGGTGGAGATGCCTATCTCAGATCAGGATTCTCAGCCATGAACCCTATTTGACATTAGGCACCTATGCCAGGTCCAAGCTTTCTCATCACAAGCCAGAGAGAATGTGAGGAAGATCTCCATCCTTGGCACTCACCTACCAGGTAGAAAATCCATGTTCAAGTTCTTGCTACAAATCAGAAAAAGTGGAGATGTAAAACAGGTCGCTCATGAAAGTAGGCTTCTGTACACTCATACACAGTCTCACTCTCTCTTTCTTTCTGCCCCCACCCCCAGCATAGGGATTTTCTTAGAATGCATACAAGAAATATTAAGTGAAGAAACACTAAGTTTGAAAATGATGCTAGAGGATCTGAACGTGTTAGTGTCAAAACTTCAGCTATTAATTTTGCACGTGTTCACTCACAAAACCTGCGTACACAATGCACAAATTATTGTGGGGCAAATGGCAAGAATGTATTGCATATCAGCTACTCCCTGGTAACAACTCACATTCATGGTCTCTGATAACAAGTGATGATAACCCTCAGTCAAAGTGGTTAGATTATCAGAAATGTGTACATAGAAACAACATAATTCCAAACCATTTTTTTAAGAAGAAGCATTTTTCACCATCACAAACAAGCATATGACTTAAATTCTTATCCCTTATAAACAGGGGGTAACAGTTAACCCTGAATGAGTTAATTGCCTTTTTCATCCTTATTGGTCTATTCAACCTATCTTTTCTGCCCTCAGTAGCACCCCTCCTGCGTATTTAAAATCCTTTTTATTTAGTACCCATCTATCTAGTTCTGCAAGTCCATTCATAGCACCTGAGGAAGTAGGCTGTTGCTTACAAAAAGTTATGAGCCTCTCTGAGCCAGATAGTCTCTAGGGTGCCTGCTCTACTTTCTGCCAGACTTCTGACTAAGATGTCTAACTACAGTACAGTTCTCTCCTTATAAACATTATAACAATAAAGAATATATTTTTGTAAATATTGTACTTACCAATATTATCCTAGCAATAGCTTAACTGTGATTGAAAATAATACACCTGTTATTTATTTATTCATTATTCTTAAACCTACATCCCTGATCCTGTAGTGAGTAGGGGTGCACTGATAGAGATTTTCTGAGCTGATACAGATGGCCAGTTTTTAAGGAGGCATATCAGCCAATTCCAATATGATTTCCAATACAGTTGCATGCAGTTGGTAAGTCTGTTGCAGTGGAAGGGGAGAGGGAGGGAAGGGGCATGGAGAGTGCAGATCAACACTCCCCGTGGTGAGGGAGGGGGCAGGGGCAGGGGCAGGGGCAGGCACTGCCCAGCCAGGGTGGGGCAGGGTGTGGGATGGAGCCATGGTTCCTTGGGTACCTATTAAATCAACCTATTAAATGGGAACTTTGCGTCGGTCCTTCATCAGTCCCATGGGATGCTCATGCCTGGTTCGGGACAGGGAGGTCCGAGTGAGGGAGATCCCCTGCCCTCCATCAATGCTGACCTCGTGAAGGAACACCTTGAGAGGCTAGATACCTTCAAGTCAGCTGGCCCTGACAATCTGCACCCCAGGGTACTCAAGGAGCTGGCGAGCGTCATAGCTCAGCCTCTGGCACAGGTCTTTGAAAACTCCTGGAGCTCTGGTGTAGTGCCCAAAGACTGGAAGAAGGCCAATGTGGTACCCATCTTCAAGTAAGGGACGAAAGTGGATCCGGCTATCTGTAGGCCCATTAGCCTGACTTCTATCCTGGGGAAGGTCTTAGAAAAGTTTATTAAAGAGGCCATCCTTAATGGACTGGCCAAGGCCAACATTCTGAGGGATAGTCAGCATGGGTTTGTTATGGGTAGGTCTTTCTTGACCAATCTCATTTGCTTTTATGACCAGGTGACCTATCACCTGGACAAGGGAGAAGAGATTGATGTCATATATCTTGACAGTATCCCATGATCACCTCTTGACAAAACTGGCCAGTTGTGGCCTTGGTTCCACCATGATCCACTGGCTGGGAAATTGGCTCCGTGGTCAGACCCAGAGGGTGGTAATTGACGGAAGTCAATCATTATGGTGCCCTGTGACCAGCAGGGTCCCCCAAGGCTCTGTCATTGGACCCATATTAATGATGTCGATATTGGAGTCAGAAGTGGACTGGCCAAGTTCGCCAATGACACCAAACTTTGGGGCAAAGCATCCACACCTGAAGACAGGAGGGTGATCCAGGATGACCTGGACAGGCTCAGCAAATGGGCGGACAAGAACCTGATGGTGTTTAACACCGAAAAATGCAAGGTTCTCCACCTTGGGAAGAAAAACCTGCAGCATCCTTATAGGGTCAGCAGTACTACACTGGCTAGCACTATGGAAGAAAGAGTCTTGGGGGTCATCATTGACCACAAGATGAACATGAGCCTGTAATGCAATGCTGCGGCTAGTAAAGCAACCAAAACACTGGCTTGCATCCATAGATGCTTCTCAAGCAAATCCTGGGACGTCATTCTCCCCTTGTACTCGGCCTTGGTGAGGCCGCAGCTGGAGTACTGCGTCCAGTTTTGGGCTCCACAATTCAAAAAGGATGCGGAGAAGCTTGAGAGGGTCCAGAGAAGAGCCACGCACATGATCAGAGGTCAGGAAAACAGACTTTACGATGACAGGCTGAGCTATGAGGTTCTTTAGCCTGGAAAAGCGCAGGCTCAGGGGTAATCTGATGGCCACCTACAAGTTTATCAGGGGTGACCACCAGGACCTGGGGGAACATTTGTTTACCAGAGCGCCCCAAAGGATGACAAGGTCAAATGGTTATAAACTACTACAAGACCATTTCAGGCTGGACATAAAGGAAGAATTTCTTTACTGTCCGAGCCCCCAAGGTCTAGAACAGCCTGCCATCGGAGGTGGTTCAAACACCTACATCGAACACCTTCAAGAGTAAATTGGATGCTTATCTTGCTAGGATCCTATGACCCCAGCTGACTTCCTGCCCTTCGGGCGGGGGGCTGGATTCAATGATCTTCTGAGGTCCCTTCCAGCCCTAATGTCTATGAAATCTATGAAATTTCCCACTGCTGCTTGCACCCTGGGAGAGCACAGGGATGGGGAGGGCATGTGCCCCCAGATCTGTGTGGGGAGGGGTGGGCTGCAGCTGTGGGCTGGAGCCAGGGCTGTGCTAGGAATTCTTGGCAGGGCCTGGGCTCGAGGCAGAGGCTACAGAGGGGGCTATATCCACTCTAAATTTTGCCATAGCCCCACTCCCAATGCTGTTGCCTGTGCACACCCAGAGGAGCCCCAGCTCTTCCTGGCATGTGGGTGTAGGCAGGGTGTTGAGCCAGGGCTGTGCCAGACACACAGTGGCTCTGGGATCCAGGCTACAGCAAAATGTAGGGTGGCTGCAGCCCCCTCTAACTCCCATCCCAAGCCCAGCCCCCACCGAGAAAAACCTGGCACAGCCCCAGCTCCAGCCTACAGCTGCAGCCCACTTACCCCACCCCGATCTGCGGGCACGCATCCCCCTTGTGCCCTTCTGGGGTGCAAGCAGCAGCAGGAGTTGTCCCCCTCATGCTCCGTGAGGAGCCGTGACTTGGTCTCACCATGCCTTGCCCTGCCCCAGCTGGGCATCGCCTGCCCCCTCCCTCACTGCGGAGGGGCATTGATCTGCCCCCCCATGCACCTTCCGTCCACACTCCCCTTCCACCACAACAGACTTACCAGGTGCACACAGCTCTGCTTCTCACTGCCTGAGTGCTGCGCTGAGGCTGCACGCATGCACGAACATTTATTGGCCAAATTATTGGCCTCATTGGGCCAATTTCTGATACAGACAGTTTTCTTTATATGAGTTCCAATCCAATATTGGACTGATGTATCAGTGCACCTCTAGTACTGAGTACCACAAAGAGGATCTCTCTTTTTTAATGGGGTCCATGAACTTACAGGGAAGTACCCTCCTGGTTTTTGCTTCAGAAGCAGGACTTAAATGAATGCCTTCTTTCTTTAACTTTTATTTACCATGGAGTAAGGGTGTGAGCCTGTGTGGTTACTTGTGGGGCAGATAAGATACAGTAAAGCCTTACCTTCTTTTGCCTCACAGTAACTTGGTCACATGCCTTTGCCTATACTATTCAGCTAAAAGTGAAGATGAGCAAGGTGATGAGGAAATCTCAATTGTACATGCATTAAAAAAGCATCCAAACTTACAAAATCACCCAAAATCAGACTTCAAAATTTTAAAAGATCTTGAACCAGAGAAAGAGAATTCAAGACTCATGGAATTTAAAAAAACAGCTCACCCTCCCACCTTCTCTCTTTAAAAAATCCACTTTTATGGTTGTTTTGTAGATAAAATAGCTTTTTTGGAGCTGTAAGAGTCTGCGGGAGTGGGGGGAGAGACAGAACTTATCTTTGTAAAGCTGCACATCTTACACACCCAAGCCATCAGGAATTTTGTTTAAATGAGGAGCAGAATCAAGGCTGCTTAATCTGAGAAGGCAGGACTCCCATCTCATGGGAACCGCAAAATGCTAGTTTGCTGCACTTACTTCAGTGCTGTATGTTGTGGGATACATAATTTGTGGTGACTGAGAATGTTACTCAAGTTCCCTTGGGAAATAAGTCAGGTTTATTCAGTGGCCCTTTGGTTTTGCACCTGGCACTGTGGGGGACAACAACACATATTTGCTTGAATGCAATCTGCTCAGGCCATGGAAACTGATATTTTAACTATATTTTAAGAGTCAACAGTGATGCTGCAACAAGGATAATTACACAGAGGTTAAATCCCAAGGTAAATCCCAAAGACTTACCAGACTTGTAGCTGAGAGACTTATTGTGTAAGCTTGTCTGGAGCTTGTCTTATGTAAATGAGGTAGGCGAACCTGTACGAAATGTGACTGCTGCTACTTGATTCTTCAGTGCTACATTAAATGATAACACAATTAAAACACTTTTTAAAATATTAGGGAAATTGCATGATCCATGAAAGGGCAAAGATTACTGTACATGTTAGCACAAAGAGCAATAAATATGTGTTGCCTTTGCCTGCATCATTTTTCATGCAGCTGAGAAAATATACTTTACATGACATGAAAGACCTCTAATGTACTGAAGCCCTCACCTGTGAAAAACAGTAATTTTCAGTGTGGATAAACTCATAAGATATTAAGATATGATGTTTACAAAGATGATCTGGGAGTGAAGTGGGGGGCACTTTAATTAGAACAGCTCTTGTGATCTAAAATATGCCCTATCTGAATCTTTAGGCACTTTGTAAATGTGAGCCTTTAACTTTCAACTTCAAGCAACTTCAAGCTTTGAAGGGAGCACTTATGTGTTTCAGCGTGTGATTTTGTGCTTTACTGAACTGGGGCTTTGTGACTGCCCAATAGTTTTCACTCTGGCAAACCCTTGTGGACTTTGTTCATGTGAAGATTACTGGATCGTGAGCAGGAAGGTGGAAAAAGAGGAATGAGTAGACTGTCTTGCCTGGCCTTTTAGTGCTTTCCTTATTAGCCAATAAGGCAACAGGCAGTTTCAACCTGGAATTTAAATTAATACTATAAATTTTTATTTTAATTATTGAAATTATTGTGAATATCTGCCGACTCACACAGCTTTTTCTGTAATATCTGGGATCTGTTGCCCCATTATTCTGCAAAAAAATTATATGTGTCTCTTGCATTGTCCTTGAGGCTGGACATCTTCCTAAAAAAATGTGTGCATATTATTTTTTTTCCATCAGTGCTAGAAAACATATATATATGTTTGTGTGCAGGTACCCTTACAGTTTTGACATAAAAAGAGTTACTAGAATGAGCTTCATAGGGTTATCCTTGAATCATTTGCTTTGTTGGAATTTTTGCTAACTTTTAGCTAGACCTGAATGAACAAAAATTCTTAGAAATTAACTTTCTATAAGGGGAGGCGGGGGCTTTTTCCTCTTTGTTTCTGAACTACCTGTGACCAGATTTCAATTTTCTAAGATTTATTCATCATTTGAAATCTTTTTTCATAGATAATTTCTATAATTAATGATTAGATAGTGACAGCGCCCCCATCCTCCTGCTTCACTTTGGGGCAATGTGCCTGCTGGTTGTGCAACAAGGTTGATATTTTAAGAATCGATTAGGCAAAGACTTGCATGGGATGGTTTGGATAGGGATGATCCTGCTTTAAGCGGAGGGGTTGAACTAGATGACCTCCAGAGGTCCCTTCCAGCCTTCCCTTCCTATGACTCTAGATTGCAGATTATTCAGGAAAAGTTAGCTGTGAATAATTCAATATTGCAAATATACAATATTATAAATTTAAAATCATTATGTGTTGTTCTTTGAATACCCAGGTCACATGGATTGGCATGACACTGACACAGATTTTGCACACGTACATGCTAAAAACAGATTTTCTGCAAACATTTCCTAACACTTTCCTAAAATTTGCTGGTTCTGCAAACAGTTCAGGCAACACAGTTTTTTTACAAGAACAGTCATAAAAAGTGAACAGAAATAAGAGGATTTTTTTTTTAAATTACTCATTCAGATTTGCCATAAGTATGCCCACTGCAGTCTACCCATCTTGGTTTGAAAAATGAAATCCCTGAGCACATTAAAATGAGGGGCAAATTTGAAAACACTGACTTTAAATAAACACACCTACAAGAGCTCATTTGTGCCACATGTTATACGCAATAAAGCATACAGTAAAAGGCAATTTAAAGAGACAATAATGAAGAAAGGTAGTAAGGTCAGAGAAGGCTACAAGATAATGCGTTGAATTGAAATGACAAAGGATTGGTATAAACTAGATGACAAGGGCTAGGGTGAACACGATGCTGCAGGCAAGGCTAAAAGAAACTAAGATATCAGGAAGGTTGTTCCAGCAACAGTAGATATGAATGTTGTATAATTTTTCAGCACTAAAAAGCACCTACCCTCATATTGTTTACTGCTTGTTTACCATGATTACCACACTTGACTGGACACCATGACAATCCCACTGCTACATAAACAATGTATTTTTCTACTCAGCTTATGAAAGGAGACAAGAAGTACGTAACAGGTGGTGTTAACCTTCACAGTAAATGATGCTGACACAAAAATAGCAAGAAAAGAAAAGTAACAAAAGCAAACCAACTGACATCAAAGTTACCATATTTACTCAAGTATAAGATAACCACGCTTATAAAATGACCCCCCCGCAACAATTAGATTCTATATATGGGAAATTTATAAACTTGCTATAATTTTCCAGGTTGAGAATATAATTACTGGAGGTTTTCCTTGAATTTGTCCCCCACCCACTGGTACAGCAGGGAAAATAAATCTTGGGAGAATGATGAGGTCGCCATGCCCTCTGCTTCCTGAGGTTCATCCCCTTGCTTTCTCCCCACCTTGCTCTCAAACCTACTCTCCCTGAGCACATTAAAATGAGGGGCAAATTTGAAAACACTGACTTTAAATAAACACACCTATAGTTATTTGCAAATAAGCAAATTACTGCAGGTACCCATAGTCTTAGTTCATCTAGAATTGATGCATTTTACCCTTTTTGAAACTGCTTTAGTAGTTGTTTTAGCACAGATACTCTATAAACACACTTCTAAGCAGCAATTCTGTGCCTACTTATATACAGTACAAACTATAAATGATATTAGTCCAAAGCCAAAAGCCTTGTGATTTACCATATAGTTCACTGGGATGGGCCCCAACAGAGTCAACAACATTTCAAGCCATGGTCACCCCATAGCACAACACTGCTCCAGCTCTGTGTGTACTGCAGATCCACTGGAACTAGGTGTTCTTGTCACAAGTCCTGGAAGAATTTTATATGCAGATGAAGGGCAGGACAACTTTGTCTGGCTCCACCTCACAGAGGGCAGGACCACACTAATCATATGTGATAGGTTGAAATTTCAGAGTAACAGAGGATTCTAGGTGAACTGTTTCAGGGTCCCATTTGGTGATGTTTGCCAGGTATTTACAGCTGGTGAAAAAACAGGAACCACTGGAAATGGGAAAGAAAGGCACTGCTTGGTTGAAGGAGTAAAGAGGAAGTCAAAATTATTCAATGGAGTGGCTCACTATGACTTGAAAAAGAGATAGTGCTGTGGGGGACTGAGAGCAATGGGCACTAGCTGATATCTTATTCAAATAGCCTGCACTAAGTTATCTGTCTGGTGGGTTCCCAGCAGTATGTTTGCCCAACATGAGCCATGTGTTTTATAGTCATGTTCAATGTTGAATGTATTTAATCAGCTTCAGAGTTGGTTTTGATTATTAAGTACGTACTGCTTTTGGCAGCAGTTTAACGGCAGGCAATGTATTTAATGAGGTTTCCTTGTATGCAGTTGTAAAACAAGGAACTTTTTTCCCCCATGCTAATAGGGGAATAAATCCTCCTCATATTTGAGTAAATATGGGTATGTTTTTTCAAAGAATAGAATGCTAGTTGAAACTACAATTTACTCAACCATAACTATGAAAATTACAGTGCTCTAAATATAATATCCCTCTTACATTTGCTTTGAGTGTGATCCTTAGGAATATAAACGTGAAAAAGCTGGAAAAATGTGTTAGCTACTAGCAAACATTGACAATTATTTTTAGTATTATTTCTAAACAGTTTACAAAATTGAAGGGCTGTCCAAATAATTTGACCTGGACTTCCTTCAACTTCTTCTTTTCAAAAGAAAGAGTGTACAATATATTGAATCAAGGCATTATTATAATCATCGCATACTGTATATGGTTATGTAATACACCATAACCTTCTCCAGACTAGGGAAGTTTTGCAAAACAAATGCCAATTCATTGTTAATAATGATTTAGTTCAATCATAGAGAAGTAGGTCTGGAAGGGACCTCCAGAGGTCATATAGTCCAATCCCCTCCCTCAGGCAGGATCAGCCCTATCCAAACCATCCTATACAATCCATAATCTAAATTCTTCGTAAGTCTACTATCAACCCTGACCCAACACTGACCTAACACCCTAATCGTCCACTAGTAAAGCAGGGGAACCACCACAGCTAATGTCCTGCTTCTATAAAAGGTTATTAATATGTACTCAAGAGATCCCGGGTAGAGGTTCATGCTACAGAGGAAGGAAAAAGACTCCACAGTCAGAAACAATCCAACCACGGGGTTAAATTCCTTCCTGACCCCAGCTATGGTGATTAGTCTGACCCTGAGCAGAGGGGCAAGACCCTCCATTCAGGTACTTCCAGCTTGGGTCCCAGCTGGAGCATTGGGACAGCGCAGTCAGTCCTAGCAACACTGGCAGTGCCCCAGTAACTGGGCCTTTGCCAGGCTCTGTATTTTAAGTGCCACAGTGGACAGAAAGGGTTTGAAGCAGGATTCCTTATAATGCAGGCAAGCCAGAAACAGTGACCAGCAGGAGGCTCATACTTGGGAGGCTGAATGAGAGTGAGCAGCAGGTGGGAGAATTTCCCCCAGGATTTCTGTAGTGGGGGGAACAAAAGTGATGTGAAACCGGACTCCTGCTCAGCCAGGAGCTGTGGGGGGAGCTGCGACCTGCCGCCGACGAGAGAGCAGGGATTCAAACTAGGAACTTCCAACGTTAAAGGGGTGAAATGAAACCGAGGATCTTCCTTAATGTTTCATTTCACACCCTTAACTTTGGAGTTCAGTAGGAGTCAGCGAGGGGGGTAGGAGTGCCCCCAAAGGCAGCAGCTATGCTGCCAGAGCACCAGCAAGATCAGGAACCAAAGCAGAAAGGCTTGCGTCCCCAGGGCAGGGGCTTTTAAGGACATTGTTATCAAGCTAGATGAGGGTGGCTCTGGCATGGGGGTATGGATGGGGAGGGAGATGAATCTCCCCGCAAGTTTTCCCCCAGGGCTTTTGCTCAGCACTCTCGACTCCTCCGGAGCCCCCCACGCCAAGCTGCGCCCTGTAGGCTGCCACCCTGGCGCCGCCCGGTTGTGCCTGGGATCCGAGAGCCGGGGGAGCCGCGGGAGGACTTGCCAAGGGGGATGCAGGCCCCGGAGGGGGGTCCCGCCTTGCACCCGCCTGCCCCCAGCCCAGCCCAGCCCCTGCCCGGAGCTGCCTACCTGCCCCGAGCCCCGGGCCCTGCGCGGCTCCTGCGTTCAGCACCCGGGTCCGCGGACAGCTCCCGCCGGCTGGCTCCGCCCGCTCCCCCCGGCGCCGCCGCGCCTCCGCCCCAGCGCCGCGGCCCGCGGCCCTGCGCCAGGGGTCCTGAGAGCTGGCGGGCCGAGCGCGAGAGCCTAGCTAAGGGGTGTTTGGGGGGAGCCCGGCTGCTGTCTCCCCTACTCCCCCCTTCCAACACGTCGTCAGGCCGAGGTCATGTCTAGCGGGACAGGGGAGGCAACATGCATTTGGTTTTGAAGGCTTTTGTGCTCCGCTTCTAAACTTACTGAAGTTTTTAAGATACAGACCACCCCCCACACCCACACTCACACTTGCACACACGCACGCACCTTCCATGAATACTACCTTGCTTGTCAGACTTGAGTCTCTAGGAAATGCTGGTGGGTTTCTGAACTTCTCCTTACACATCTTGATTTCTGCAAAGCTTTCAGCACCCTTTTGGAATACTAAATGCTCCTGTAGAAACTGAGAATACAAGAGTATAAAGCTTGGATACCAAAATTCTATAACCCGGAAAAATAAAAAGCCATGTGATTCCCAATTCAAAGAGCCTGCTGCCCAGCCAGTCCCTGGTTCTTTACTGTGGAACTTAATTCAGATAGACACAACATCTGGCTATGGTAAGTACACTGGGGACCCCTTTATTATTATGCAAATATAAACCAACAATTAGAATTGTTTTAACTATCAAAGGGTAACTTTCAAGCACTATAACAATGATGCCACACACACACACACACACACACACACACACACACCACCATCACCATCAGTCTTAAATTCACCACACAGTAATTTAAGGAAAAAAAATATCACCCAACTGTAAAAAATAAATCTCATTCATCAAGCCCTTCAATTCTTCAAATGCCCCAGCAAACAGCCGGTCTTTGCATGCTGTTAGCCTCCCAAATCAACCTGCTATTTTAGATTAATATCCAATAAAGTTCCAAAAACAAGAAACATTTTCTCCCTTCACTTCCTTTTTTCTACCTTGTCTTTTCCAGAGTAATCCTTAAGGTGATAATAACTTGAATGTGGCTATTGTGAGCAGCATTACAGAGTTAAGGATAAAGTATCAGATAGTCGTTTCTAGGGCTGTGCGAAATTTCACCAGCAGTTTCATGTTGATGCTGTTTCAACTCATTTTGAGCTTGAAACACCAAAATCGAAATGAAACAGAGAGCTTCGAAACAGCCTCAAAACAAAACAAGGCAAATTGAAACATTTAGAAATTTTCTAAATGTTTTGAGTTTTGAAGGTCAAGCTGGGCTTGCCTGCAGGGAAACAGAAACTAATGGAGGAAATGAGGGGAAGGACTGCTCTCATTATTGACTGTGTAGCTGGCCAGTGACTGTCATCCTTGCCTGAGGTCCCTTCCAATCCCAGTGCTCTGGGAGAGGGATGGAAAAATTGTCTAAAAGGCAGTATTGTTTGAACTGGCCTGCTTTCTGCCTTGGTGTTAGTTGAGTGATGGTGCACATTGACACACATACAGTGTCACCCACTATGTGTCATGAGTTTTGACTGTCAGCAGCTACAGGCGCAGGGCCCCAGAACCCCTGCACTGATCTCCTTGACATCTGGCAGGCTTCATGGCCTCAGCAGGGGCTACCATGCCTGCAGTTTTCACCCTCCTGCACTTTAACAAACACAGTGTCACTCACATCATGAGTTTTGCTTGTCAGCAGCTTGAGGTGCAGTTTACCCTAAATCCATTCACCTATCTCCTTGAAACTTGGCAGGCTTTGTGGTCTCCGCAAGGGCTAGCCTGCTTGCAAGTTTCAACCAAATCAGGCCAGAAATGACAAAGTTATAGGCTGTTTCATGCTTCTTCATTACACACTATGGGTGAAATGTCAAAACAGCAAAACTGTTTCTACAAAATGAAACAGAACAGCGGTTTTGAATTGAAACGAAATTCGAAATGAAATGCTATTCCGCTGAAACATCAAAAGCAAGTCGAAATGGAACAGTGTCATTTGGCACAGCCTTTGCTTCCTAATCAACGGGTGCATCCAGACAAGTGTGGACGTGCAGTATGTGGTACTATAGACCCACCTGTGGTGCCACCCACCTCACATGCAGGCATTCCCCATGCTGCCACTTTGCAGAAGTTCCAATCTCCTTTACGTTAGGGCTGAAGGCAAATAAATTAGCCAGACTGCTTATTCCACCTACTTTGCTTAGGTTCGGGCTATGCTAAATGTCCCAGAACTCCCAGGGTCAAAAAAAACACATGCCAAAAAAAGTAGAGCAGTGCATGTGGCAGCAGTGTGCACCACATAAAGCTTCCATGATTTAAGTAAGCACAAAGCCTCAAACATTTGGTAGGATGATGCATTCAGATAAAGCATTTGGGGATATTTAGAATAGACTGAACCTAAGCAAAAGAGGTGAAAAAGCAGCCTGGCTAATTTACTTGCCTTCAGCCCTAATGCAAAGGCTAAAACTAGTTATGGGCAATCTGGAATTGAATATGTTCAGCTATAACCAATCATGAAATGATTAATCCCTCCTGTGCTTTGTAGCTGGGCAGCACCCTTCCTCAAGGAGGCAGTGCCTATTTGGGCAGCTCAGCCAGGAAAGTAATAGAAACCAAGCGTTTCTATGGGGTTTGGAGGAGAACTATTATTATTCTGTCAAAACACTCCAGTAGTATATTGGAAGGATTTGACCAAGACTTTAGCCTTTGACCCTCAGCAGTGAGATCCTAATGTACCCTAGTTCATCATGCAATAAGCAAAATGGGTAGGAATGTGGCTAGAGGGTCAGGGGCAGACCTCTTCTTTATAGTTTGATAGTAAAAAGTTCTTGTTATCTAAATATATAGAGGCAACTTCTTATGTAATACACTTCTAGTTTCTTTGCCTCAACTAAAGCATACACAAGATCTCAATTGGCAGATTTGTTTCAGGCAGTGACATCTTATTTAACAGGGATCTTCCCACCTTACTCAATGATTAATTTGAGTCGGTCTCATCACGAGGGACATTTGTGTTATTTTGCTGAGGTATTCATACAAAATCAGATTGAACTGCCTGTGGAAGAAAGGAAATATTTTGAGAAGACGAACATTAAGTCTGCTAATCAAGTGCTCTCCTCTGGGTCAGAAAAATTGCATATAAAAGTGGTTTGTTAAAATGAAGTTCAAAGGAAAAAAGGAAAAACTACAGCATCATACTGTATAATCTGAGATTTTTTATTTTCTTCTAAACTGTTATTTCATCTCCTCATCTACACCCATTTCCAAGAGTTGCATCCTTATTGCTATTGATTATAAATTCTTTGGGACAGAGATTGTCACCTTTGTTAAATAGCAGAAGCTCTGTTAAATGTGAGGCCCTAATCCTAGACCCTACCATAATACAAATAAACCAAACAAGTTTTTTGGGGTGTCCAGATTGAGACATTTTAAGGGGCTGCATTTTCAGAGTCCAAGAAATCACTCTTTGAAAATTTGATCTTTCTAACATCTCAAGCCCTCCCACAATTATCAATCACTTCAAAATCACAGCCAATAATAATGAATTACTACTACAAAATCTACATCAAAGTTCTGTTTCTAATCCAATGATAAAGCCCGACTCTGAAGTCCTTGCTCTCATGAGGGATCCTTTTGTGTGGTTACAGGCTGCATGACTGAGGCCTCCATCTAAAATATTCTCTGTGAAAATTAGTGAATACTTCATCTGTGGTTGGAAGAGCTGAATTGTTTTTCACATTTCCATATACATTTAACTTTAAATTGCCCTTTGCACACCATGTATTTTCTCTAAATTACTCGAGTTCATACTTTTTCATTACCAGATGCATCACTTAATTGCTTTAAAAATGGCTGAAACAGCAAAAATGAATGTTCAAGTCTGACTTAACATTTACCAGAGTTAGTATGGCCAGACTGTCAGAGGTACTGACATAACAGGCTTGTGGGAAAAACACTATGAAAATTGCAAAAATAGTATTTGTTTTCCTCTTCTTTCTTAGTTTTCTTTTGAGGCATAAATTAATTTAAACTTGGCAGGACCTTGATACATTATATATAGTTAAAAGCATTATATATAATTAAATTAAAGCAACTTTTCTAAAGGAAGACATTACTGAATCTGTGTATGTGCCTATGTACAAATGCATTAGTATACAAATAACCCATAGAATCATAGAGACGTAAGGCTGGAAGGGACCTCCATGGGTCATCTAGTTCAACCCCCTGCCTGAGGCAGGATCATCTCTATCCAAACCATCCTTTACAAATCCATAATCTAAATTCCATATAAGACTACCAGCAACCCTGAAAACAAAACATCATACCCTAACCTTCCACACGTAAAGTAGGGGAACAAAACATCATACTCTAACCTTCCACAGGTAAAGCATCCAACATCCTCCTTCTATGAAATTGGAGAAATATAAGCTTGGAAAACTACTGTGAGGTGGATAGATAACTGGCTCAATAGGTGCAAGTATAGGGTAACTATTCATAGATTCATAGATGTAGGGTTGCAAGGGACCTAAGTAGATCAAGTCCAGCCCCGTGCCCTGGGCAGGACAGAATACTGGGATCATATGACCCCAGCTAGGTAATCATCAAGCCTCCTCTTAAAGACCCCTAAGGTAGGAGCCAGCACCTCTTCCCTTGGAAGTGGGTCCCAGATCCTAGCTGCCCTGACTGTGAAATAGTGTCTTCTAATGTCCAGCCTGAACCAACTCTCAAACAACTTATGGCCATTATTCCTTGTTACTCCAGGAGGTGCATGGGTGAATAGGGTCTCTCCCATTCCCCCCTGGTAACTTGCTAGACAGCCACCAAGTCCCCCCTCAGCCTTCTCTTGTGAAGGCTGAACAGGTTCAGGTCCCATAGCCTCTCCCCATAGGGCCTGCCCTGCTGCCCCCTGATCATGCAGGCGGCCCTCCTCTGGACCCTCTCCATGCTGTTCACATCCCTCTTGGAGTGTGGCGCCCAGAACTGGACGCAGTGCTCCAACTGCAGCCTGACCAGTGTTGCATAGAGGGGGAGGATCACCTCCATGGCCCTGCCTGTGTTGCATCTGTGGATGCATGACAAGATGCGGTTGGCCTTACTGACCGCATCCTCACATTGGCGGCCCATGTTCATCTTGGCATCGATGATGACTCCAGGATCCTTTTCTGCCTCTGCACTGATGAGAAGGGTGTTGCCCAGCCTATAGGTGTGCTGCTGGTTCTTACTGCCCAAGTGCAGTACCCTGCACTTGTCAGTATTGAATCCCATCCTATTCTCATTTGCCCACCCCTGTAACCTATCCAGGTCCAGCTGTATCCTGTCCCAGGAGGGACAGGATGATGGATCCATGTCAGAATGGCAGGAGGTTTCGAGTGGAGTCCCTCAAGGGTCTATCCTGGGCCTCAGGTCTCAGTGAAGTCAGCAAGATAGAAAGAGTACAGTAACTATTTAAACCAGGCAAATAGAAATCTCAATTTGATTTCTGTATTTCTAAAAGAGATGTGGCTTCCAAGTCCCAAATTATGGACTTGATGCAGAAACCACTAGGTGATATTTTGTGGCCTAAATTATGCTGGAGATCAGATAAGTTTGTTAGAGTGGCCTTTACTGGTCTTGAAATGTATGAGGTAATACTTGTGCCTGAATTGCAAAGATTTCAAAACAGAAGGTTGAGGTGACTGTCACTGCAAGATTCAGTTATCACAGAATTAAAAAGGGACGACATTCGAGTGAAAAATATGTTGAAAATGTGTTCTTCCTGTTTTGATTCTTTTCATTTTATCTCCTTCTCTTATGGAGCATCCAATATAATTTAATAGAAGGGTCATCACGTTCTCTGCAGAAATTACAAACCCAACTACTGAATTCTCAGTAGGCACACAGCCATCACAATCTATAATACCATCTTAAAACACCAATACCAAAAATCCTATTAATGTTTATAGCTGTTTTGAAGCAATTTCTATAGAAACATTCTTTATCCCATTAATTATATAAAATTTCTCCAGAAAGATTGCCACCTCTGTACTCCACAGCTTTGCGGTTGTACTGGAAAAGATTAACCTGTCCTCTGATTTGAGTATAATTTCTACAGAATATTGATTTTAACACTTCCTTGTCCTTTCAACTAAATTCACCACATTTTCTAAACCAAAAACTTCCCTAAAAACCCAATCCTGATTTACTATTCATCAGATAAAATGAACAGAAAGCAGTAGGGAAGTTTTTGCTGCATTGGGAGAAAGGGCCTAGGTTAGAATCCCATCCAAGGCATTATCCACTTCACAGGGATATATGTCCCATAGCTTGTTTTCTTCTACATACATCCCACACATCTCTCTCTCTCGACTGCCAAGAGGGTCAGCCTCAATGTGAAGGCTAGAAAGGGGTCTGGCCAGTGCCTAAGCAGTGGCCTGGAACTGAACTAACCTATTCCAGGACTCTGGTCAAGAATGTATGAGAGAAAGGGACAGCTAACAGAGATCCAGTGGTCTGGGATGGCAATTTAAGTTTCCGTAAAAATTCTACAAGTTGCTGCCTTTAGTTTTGGCCAAAGACTAAAAGAGGTGAGTGAAGACACCCCTCTAACTTTATTAATGAAGGCCCAGCACCAGGTGAGAATTGTTAAAGAGCTGATAAAGTCTGTTGCAAAATGGACAGCTTCTGTTAACACCCTGTCCATGGTAGAGAACCTCGTTGGAGGTTGCCAAGTGGCTGAAGAAATCTCACAGGAAGGAGCAGAAACCTTTCTCACATAGAATGTGGGGTTGCTTGACATATGTCAATGCAATTGAAATGAATGCTCAGGTCGCACTGTTAACATTTACCAGAGTTAGTATGGTCAGACTTTCAGAGGTGCTGATATAACAGGGTTGTGGGAAAAACACTATGTTAATGGCAGAAATAGTATCTCTTTTCCTCTTCCTACTTAGCTTTCTTTTGAGGCACAAATTAATTTAATATTTGCAGGGTTTGATACATTATATATAATAAAATACTTTATATATAATTAAATTAAAGCATGCCCTCAAAAGATCTGGCTTACCAGTTAGAAGTTAAGGTCCTATTCTTGACTCTGCCACTGACCTTCCTTGATTGTGTTTCACTTTGGCCTGTCTTAAGAAGTTTGCAAGCCATTTTGGGAAGGTGTTGTCTCTTGCTGTACACTTGTACAGTGCCCATGAGAGAGAGGCCTGAAATGGCCTTTATACACCATATACTATTATAGCACTGGACTAGAAACCAAACTTTAAGAGGACTTCAAGCAGCCTTATCTTACAGTAGCATTTTCTGATACATTAATTCACAGTTAATCTGTATATTACAAAAATGTGAAGATTGCTGCACTTCACATAACATCTAATTCATTTCTCATATTTTCAGGGTGTGAGAACAAAAAATGAATCCATACAAGAATTTGTGACAGGCTTCAGAAAAAGCATTGCCATTTTGAAGGGCAAACAGACTCCCTAGTAAAAGACTCACTTGACTCGAATCCAAAACACAGTAGTGCAATGTGGGGTGGGTGAGCAGGGCATGTGCCGTCAAGGGCTGCCAAAGGACAGGGATACTAACAGGAGGGATAGGGTGCCTCACTCTCCCATTACACACTCAGGTTGCACTTCCCAGATGTGCATTGTAGTGATGTGGGGAAAGTGTGTCATGGCATGCAAGGTCTTCTGGGAATTGTAGTTTTGTAGAGCAGCAATAGAGTTTGCTGCCTATGGGAAGGAGAATTGACCCCTCTTTTAGCCCCTGAAATCAGCATTTTTTTTGCCTTCATGACATGGTGGCAAAAATGGGGTGAAAGGGCCTCTCAGCAACAGGAGCAAACTCTACTGCTGCTCTACAAAACTACAATTCCCAGAATGCCTTGTGCTCCATGACACATGCTGCCTACACCTTTGCTGGTTGCTGTTCTTCCTACTGCCTTGTAAAGGAAGGTAAGAGAGGTCTGTCCTGAGTGCCTTATTCATACACTACACCTCTGCCATAACAAAACACTGAGATCTAGAATTAACCCTCTAAATGTATTCAGAATTTGCCAAACAACAGAAATCACAGAATGCAGCTGTGGAGGCTGCACAGTACCCTAGCACCACAGATGCATCTTAAAAATTTTAAATGCTGTAAGAGATCTTAGGCAGGAAGGTAAACAGAGCTCAAAGTTATGAAAGAACTGTATATGGATTACACAAGCTAATCAGCACAAGCCAAGACAGTATCCAGCATATGGGAAAGGAGACAAGAAATATGGATTACACTGCTGTCCAAGAGTTTGCAGAGAGTGGGCACAGAGCAGATAAAGAAAATGGTGATACTTCTAGGTCACCAACTCTTTCACAGAACCCAAAGAAAAGTACTGAGGCTATTAGCACAGGGTAGAGGTTAGCAATTATTCCTAGATAAGATTTGTATAGACGTCAGGATGATGTTATATCATATATGTTATAAAGGACACATAAATGCCACTAGGGGATTGAAAATCTTAGAGGATAACTAGATATATTGTATACTTGCTTCCATGGGTGGATCTGAACTTTGAAAAAGAGGGGTGCAGATGGTGAGGTTCATGGGTCCATATAAAAGAACACATTTTTCTCCAGTTAAAAATAAACTAGAAGATTTACTAATTCACTAGGGGCCCAGGGATGTATTATTCAGTTCAAGTTTGAAGCAAATGCAAATATAACTTGATTGGAATTAGTTAGAAACAATCTATAGCAGTGTTTCTCAACTCATGGGTCATGACCCAAGAGTGGGTCACAAGAACATATGAAAGGGTTGTGAACAAATTTTAAAAATAAATTCTCCTTTAAAGGAGAAAAACATGGGAAACCATGGCTTTTCCCTTGCAGACTGAAAGAGTTCCAGCTGGCTGGGGCTCGGGCCTGGGAGTGAGAGGCACTGCGTTGGAACTGGCCATTGATGTTTACAAAAGGGTCTTCATACAAAAAAGGTTGAAAAGCCACTGATTTACAGGGCTGTGAAATAGGAACTTCTAGTGAGTAGCTACGGCAGAATTTCAGAACAAAGGATAGCTTGATTGGTGGAACATTAAGACCATTAAAAAGAAGAGACCATTAAAAAGAGGAGAGGAGACCGTTAACACATTGTGGAATGAAGAATTTAGAAGACATCATAAAGATTATAATGAGGATGAAATCAAGTGACTCCCTTAGTGCTGCCTGCCTAGAAATGCTGCTGCCCCTGTGAAGTAGTAAACTTTAGGTGAAGCAGGAATCAAAAGGGAGTGCAAGTGAACCAGTGCACCCCCTTCACAGGAGTTAAGTAAAAAAGTGGTGCCATCAGATACAAATCTTCTTTTCCAACGATCCCCTACTTTCCAGTTTTTTCCCGAACTTAGCTTGTGATTCATTTGTGCAGTCATATCAAATCAGTCCCCTGAAAGCCAAAGACAATGAGGAGGATCTAAATGCTGACAGCTGCAAGACATGATAGATCAAAATAGTTACATTCAGCCAGGAATTATAAAGCATTGATGGCTTGTCTCACTGACCCAAAATTATTGGGCTGTAATAGATACCACTTGAAAACATGACCATGAATTACTATCTCTGAGTTCAACAAATTATTTTGTGGCTTTATATGCAAACTAAATCTCATTTTTGTTCACTCAGAATGCAATTAGGCATGGCATCAGTGGTAGTTTGCAACTGGAGACTGAAATAGAGAATTCTGGACATCTGTTGCTTTAAAACCCCTCAAAAAATTAACCACTCATTTTTCAACACTTCTCAATGCTTTGACCATCTGATTCCTTGACCTTTAGTGTACCTTCTCTGAGGCCATCCTTTCTGAGGCTACAGATGGGTCTGTAGCACCACATACTGCACAGCCGCACTCATCTAACTTTGTATGCAGCCTTTGAGTGATTATTTGTCATCAACTAAACAGTGTTCAACTAAACAGTACCTATAACATTAGTTCCCACTGCAGTGTCCCCAGTGAATAATCATTCTTAAAAAGCACAATGAAAATGTCAAAATCAAAATGAGAAGAATGGATTTACAAAGCACTAAGAACAAACAAAAGAGAAGGCTTCAAACTTTTAAGGCAAGAATGTCTTCAATTATCATGGACTAAACATACAATAACATTCCCCAAGCCTGTACCAGTTTAATTAATAGATGCATTGATGAGAAACTCTGTTCCATGTTTGTAATACAAGTATAGGACCTTGATACAATAGCACAATAGCTGGCAGCAGAAGCAATAAGCAGCAGAGAAAGTGCATCATTCTTACAACTATGGAAAAAACAACTGGAAGATGCTGCATAAGAAGAAACAGAACACAAAGACAATCTGAAAGATAAATATACAGATTGCTAAAATGAAGAAAAATAGCTCATGTTCTCAGGCACAGGATTAATAATACAAATAACATAAATATATTCTGAGACTGGATATTAAAAAGGTATAATTCACTCCACTTGGGAGATAACCATTCTAACAAAGGTGATTAGAATGCACGGCAGTGTCACAAGATATCCTGAACTATATTACAGAATAAAGTGTTATCCGGGGCAAATAAATGTAGAGTTTCTGCCACTGCCCTCCCCCTCCTCTCCCCCCCCCCCAAATAGTCATGACAGTTTATAACTGCACTTATTTCTGCCATGGTAAAAACAATTCTCCAATGATGGCTTGGGCCTAGGATCCTGAAGGGCAAATAAGCAAATTACTGAATATACCCTCTACAGACTCGCAGAAAGACATAAATTGAGATGATCAGGAGCAACTCTTCCCACTCCTTTTCAGGCCTACAAATTGCTCAACAACAGCATGGCAGGTAGGTGAAGCAACCAGAAAAAGATCAGGCTTCAATAAATAGCATCAAAAGAAGAAACCTTCTACCACACTGGAATCAAACTGACTGGGATCAGAGAGGTTCCTGCTGCATCAGAAGTTAGCCAATAACCTATTGGCTATCGTTCTCTGCAGGGTCAGGAACCTAGAGGAGAAGCCACCTGGAAGGGACCCACCACAGAGGTATGGCAGACAGTCACCTCCAGAGCCAGAGCTACTTGTGCTACCTCAGTGTCAGCTCCTTAGGTATGGCTGGGGAACAGATACGAGGCCCTGGCAGCCATGGAGGAGGAGGTAGGAGAGGATGCCTCCAGGGGAACCGATGCCACTCCAAGCATGGCACAGGCCAAGAGCTACCGGAACACCAAGAGGAAAAGATGCTGGGTTCTCGTCATTGGCGATTCTACCCTGAGAGGAACGGAGGGGCCCATCTGTTGTTCTGACCCTGTGGCATGTGTGGATTGTTGCCTGCCTGGAGCTTGGATTCAGGACATCACAGAGATGATCCTGGACTGCATCCGACCCTCTGATCATTACCCCATGGTCCTCATCCATGTGGGAACAAATGACACAGCCAGGGGCAACCCAGACCGCATCATGAGTGACTACAATGCTCTAGGGGTAAAGCTCAAGGAGACAGGAGCACAGGTGTTCTTTTCTTTCATCCTTCCAGTGAGCAGATGCAGATGGCACCATGAGACATGCATCAGTGAGGTCAACTGGTGGCTTCGGAGCTGGTGTTACCAAGCAGGCCTTGGGTTCTTGGCCCATTAACCACATTTCCACACGGAGGACATGCTCGGGTGGGACAGGCTTTATCTCTCCCTAAAAGATAAGTGCATTTTTTCTTTCAGGCTGGCTGATCTTCTATGGCGAGATTTAAACTAGGTTCACCAGGGGATGGGGCACAGAAGAACACAAAGACATTTCACCGTTAATCCAGGTGACACACACTGGTAGTACCCAAGTAAGTGATAGAGGCCAGGACAGACTTAGGAACAAGGGGGAGGCACAGGCACCTACAGGAGGCCTCAAATGCCTCTGCACAAATGCTTGAAGCATGGGGAATAAGCAGGAGGAACTCACCCTCCTGCTAGCTAGCAAAAACCCAAATCTAGTGGGGCTCCTGGAAACGTGGTGGGATTCTACCCATGACTAGGCAGTGGACATCCAGGGATACAGGCTGTACAGGTGAGACAGAGCAGGGAAAAGAGCAGGGGGTGTAGCGCTACATGTCAAAGAGCAATACACATCCTCAGTGATCAGGATGGGGTCAGAAAAGGGGCAAAATGAGGTGCTCTGGGTAAGAATGCAAGTGGGGCATGGGGAAAGGGACTTGATATTGGGCATCTACTACAGACCACCTCACCAAAGGGACAAGCTGGACCTGGAATTCTCAGGTCAGCTCACGGAGGCTGTAAAGTCAAGGGATATGGTTGTCATGGGTGACCTAAACTACCCAGACATCTGCTGGGAGGAACAGTCAGCCAGGTCCAACCACTCACATACATTCCTAGCTGGGATACAGGACCTCCACCTAACCCAGGAAATGTCTTGCTGGACTTGGTCCTTGCCATAGGCGACAACCTGGTGTGGGGTCTGTGGGTACTCGACCACCTGGGCAACAGTGGTCATTGCCTGCTGGAATTTACTATCCAGCAGAAGGCGGTGAAAGCAAGCAACAAGGCAGAGGTCCTTGACTTCAGGAGGCCTGACTTCTGTAAGCTAAAAAGGTTAGTAGGAGAGGTGTTGGGGTCTCGGAGATTCAATAAGATGGGAGTCCAAGATAGGTGGTTGTTCCTCAAGGAGACGATTCTCTGAGCTCAAAGGAAGTCAGTCCCAATGTGCCCCAAGTGGGGCAGGAGTGCTAAGAAGCCCCCATGGCTCAGCAAAGGTATCCAGGGATGCCTGAGGGCAAAAAAGGAGGCATACAAACAGTGGAAGCAAGAGGCTGTCACCAAGGAGGGTTACACTTCCATTGCTTGGGACTGCAGGGAGGCTGTTAAGAAGGCCAAGGTTGAGATGTAGGTAGGGCTAGCGACCAGAATTAAGGATAATAAAAAGTCCTTTTTCAAATACATAGAAAGTAAGAAGAAGGCACCAGGTAATATAGGGCCTCTACAGGATAGACTTGGCAATCTGGTGATTGTGGCACATGAAAAAGCTGACCTCTTTAACAAATTCTTTGCCCCCATATTCCTGAACAGGGACTGGGACATTTCCCCCACTAGAATTGTGGACGGACCTAGGGGAGGCACCGCCGTACCTAGGATCAGGGACAACCTAGTTAAGGAACTTTTGGAGGGGCTGGACGTATTTAAATCAGTAGGTCCAGATGCTCTTCACCCGAGGGTGCTGACAGAATTGGTGGGAGTCATAGCAGAGCCCCTGGCACAGCTCTATGAGTGCTCATGGGGCACTGGCCACGTACCAAAGGATTGGAAAAGGGCCAATGTGGTCCCCATTTACAAAAAGGGGAGAAAGAAGGAGCCCAGCAATTATAGACCAGCCAGTCTAACTCAGTCCTTGGGAAGACCTTTGAGAAAATTATCCAGGAGCACATTGACAAGGACCCAGCAGGGGAGGTAATGTCCAGGGGCAACCATGGGTTTATTGAGGGCAGGTCTTGCCTGACTAACCTTGTTTCTTTTTATGATCAGGTCACAAAATCCCTGGACGAGGGTGTCGGGGTGGATGTCATCTTCCAGGACTTTTAGAAGGCCTTTGACATGGTTTCCCACAGCATTCTCTTAAAAAAACTTGGTGACTGCGGCACTGATGCCTATAGTCAGACGGATGGCAAACTGGCTAGATGATCCCACCCAGAAATTGGTGGTGAATGGGTCATTTTCAACCCAGAGGGATGTGGGCAGTGGAGTCCCCCCCGGCTCAGTCCTGGGGTCTGTACTGTTCAACCTCTTTATCAGCAATTTGGATGTGGGTGTGGAATACAAGTTGTCCAAATTCGCTGATGACACCAAGTTGTGGGGCGAGGTGGGCATGCTGGAGGGGAGGGACAGAATCGAGCTACATCTAGACAGGTTACAGAGGTGGGCGGATGAGAATAGGATGGAATTCAACACAGAAAAGTGCAAGGTGCTGCATCTAGGGAGAAGGAACCAGCAACACACCTATAGGCTGGGAAACACCCTTCTTGTCAACATGGGGGCAGAAAGGGATCTTGGAGTCATTGCTGACTCCAGGATGAACATGAGCCGCCAATGTGAGGAAGAGGTCAGTAAGGCTAACTGCACCTTGTCATGCATCTACAGATGCATCACAAACAGGTCCAGGGAGGTGATCCTTCCCCTCTATGTGACATTGGTCAGGCCACAGCTGGAGTACTGCATTCAGTGCCGCACTTCAAGAGGGATGTGACTAGCACGGAGAGGGACCAGAGGAGGGCCACTCACATGGTCAAGTGGCAGTGGGGCAAGCCCTACAAAGAGAGGCTGAAGGGCCTGAACCTATTCAGCCTCCACAAGAGAAATCTGAGAGGGGATCTGGTGGCCATTTACAAACTCACCAGGGGGACCAGCGAGAACTGGGGGAAGCTCTGTTCCCTCGGGCACCACCCGGGGTTACTAGGAAAAACAGCCACAAATTGTTAGGGAGAAGGTTCAGGATGGACAACAGGAAACATTACTTTACAGTTAGGGCTGCCAGGCTCTGGAATGGGCTCCCAAGTGAGGTAGTGCTCTCTTCTACCTCGGGGGTCATGAGTAGGCTAGACTGATATTTGGCTGGGGTGATATGACCACGGCACCTATTCCTGCCTGAGGCAAGGGGTCAGACCTGATGATCTTTTAGGTCCCTTCTGACCCTAAGCACTATGAAACTATGCAACTATTTAAAAACCACAACATTTGAGATAGGCCAATAATTACAGTTTGTCAGGATTAAAGGTGGCTTCTTAAACGAGGGCCAAGGAATATATTGACAGACAGCCATCCCCAAGAAATATACTAACAATGAAATCCAATATCTTTATTCTATTCAGGTACTTCTACCATTACTTTTGTCCATCATCATAACACTTGAAAGTCTGCAAAAGGTCCCCTTCACCTCTTCCCCGGTGTTCACCACCAGAAGGATGTGAATCTGCGTTGTCCACAGGACAATCTTGAAGCTGTCTCGGTGTCTCCATAATTTGAGAGCAAAACTCAAGCAGAGAACACTCTGCTCACAGGGCAACTTTATAAAAATGTATTCTCTGTAAAGTAGGGTTGCCAACTCTGAATCTATTCCAGGATGTTTCTGGAACACCAATGTGCCCATGACACACAACACAAACATGCCCGTGTGCTTGCATATATCAGTTAAGGATTATGGTGTGTAGACTTTACATCAAGAAGGCAAATGCACATTACTATTACATTTTAAAAAACACTGGACTACTGTATAAATCAGATTCAAATTTAATATTTATTTGAATGAATGTCTTGTCATTTATTTCCCAGGTGACAGTCAGCAGTGGCCTGGAGATTAATATCTAATTCCTGGAGACTCTAGGGCAATCCTGAAGGGTTGGCAACCCGACTGTAAAGACTACACACTGTACTGTCCAAATCTGTATGATTTTATACAAGGGGCAGTTAATTATATCTGTGCAAGAAAAGTGATAACTTTTCCAATTAGCTTTTCAGTGTCTCACTCTACTGCAATACCAGTGATACTCTGCCATAGTGCCAGGGCACCCTGCCTAAGTGCTGCAAGACTCTTCCAAGGGTGCTGTAATGCCCAGCCCTCTTTAAATGATTGTTTCAGGAATTTAGGAATAAGGGCCAAATCTTGCCCAAATGAACACAGTAGCAAAAAATAATTTGCATTTCAGTGGGTTTACTTTTTTTTACTTTTTTTTTTTTTTTGGGGGGGGGGGGAGGGAGGAGCTGCCTTCCCAGAAAGAAATACACAGACCTTCAGAAAGCAAAGGTTTCTTTTGAATTAGTTGTCCTGTTTGGGAAAATTCCTCCATATCCAAGCAAGGGAACCTTGGATCTGCAGTTGAAGGTCTTACACTTTGGAAACATGAAAAATCAGCAACTTTAGGATGATGATTTTGGCATCTGTGTACTGCATTTGCTATTGCTGTGGGCTGTACAAAAACTGTTTGCATGCACAGATATAGCCCAGGAGTAAAACATGGTCAAAAGAGTGCCTTTTCCTAAGCCACATAGTAGTGGTAATTTTAAAGTCGAATTAGTAAGTCAAAATATTAATAAGTGGAGTTCCTTGATCCAGCAGGTAGCTGTAAAATTCCAGTGGAATTTATACCATAATATTATCTTACAGTAATTATAGCTAGCTGTGGTAGAGCCTTTCTTTCAGAAGTTTCAAAGTGTTGTTCCAACACTAATAATCAGGTTCCCTCAAACACCAGAAAGGAGAGGCAAAGAATAATCCAGGAATCACTTTCTCCACAACTGAAAATACCATATCTCTGGGGTGGCAATAGGTTACCATTTAACATCACATAGAACACAACCCCATAAATATGAGATCCAATGGAAGATGAAGGTGAGGTTAAATGCTAGAACCCAAGCTGAAATTTGGCCAGGAAACAGGAGATAATCCCTGTATTTTAAGAACCACATCAAGCAGTCTGTGACCACAAGCACTTTGTTTAACAAGACATTGGACACTACACCAGCAAAGTGCCACCTAATGCCATGTAAACATTAACTGTATATGTAAAGGGAAGAGTTCAACCTACAGAATCCCACCACCAGACTCCTTAGGTGTCTCCAGATACTAGCTTGGCATGGCACTGTTTATTTTGTATGGTCTGACATCATAACAAGATACAAACCAGAGTCAGAACAGCAGTGTGCTCCTAGTTAAGATAAAGAAGCCCAAAGTTCTTTCATGCAGTCCTAAAATGATTCACAAGAAAATATTTCTTGCCACTTCTCTAGAGAGTTTCTGATGAAAGGAGACACTACTGTAACTTCATAACAACAGTCATAATAAATGGTCATACATTGGCACCCCGGTAGAATCACAACTGTTAAATGTCTAAAACACTTTTCAGTATATGCATCCCCACAATAAAAAAACAAACAAACAAGAACCATCCCCCCCAGTACTTACCAGCAGTACAGCTGTCATCTGGGTCATTGGGGCCCCACCTGCACAGTGCAGGGCCAGGTGACAGCCCCAACAGCCCCAGCCTGGGCCCTGCTGCCCCCTGCTGCTCTGTGCTGCCCGGGAGGGCTCTGCCAGGAGGCCCCCCCGCCTCAGCTTCTAGGGTGAGTAGATGCTTTTTATTTCCTTTTCTTTTTTTTTTTTTAAAGTGCCAGAGGCTGGGGTGTGGGGGGCAGCCATCAGAAAGCTGGGGGTGCAAGTGGGGAATTGTGCTGGGTGGGGCAGCCATTGGGGTTATGGGGGAGTGGGGAAGGCTGTGTGGGACAGCCATTGGGAGGGCTGCAGCAGCTTGCAGGGGATGGGGCCAGGCGGGGCAAAAATTGCGGGGGCTGGAGTGAGGTATGTAGGCCCTGCAGGGGGAGGTAGCCCTTGTGGAGGCTATCTGGCCCCTGTTGAGGGGCTGTAGCCCCTGTGGGGGGCAGCAAAGCATATAGGTATTTAGAATTCATTTTATTATGATGATAGAGACATTGGTAGGCTTCCAAATTGCTTTAACCCTGTAGATATATCAATAAAACATACCCAACTGATCACTGTCTCTCACTCTCTCTCTTGATATATATACTGGTCTTTTGTTTTAATCATGGAGGAACATGGATTTTGGGGTATTTTACAGAGTGACTTTTTTTTATCAGTTTTCCAATAGGGAACACCAGAATTCCTCCTAGGGAGCCCAGTGGCAGGACCCTGCCTGCTCAGAGGAGGCCAGGCAGGGTTATTTTGCCCCAAGTGGCACAATTTGCTCCTCAGCAAAGTGCATGTCCAAGCACGTGTGCTGGGGCAAAAAGTCCTGGCTCAAATTTTCACTGCTTCTATTTGAGCTGCTACAAGCGCACATGTGTGCATGTGTAGATGCACCTTATGGCCGCATCCAGAAGAGCGTGCACGGGCCTCTTGCCCCATCTCAAACCCCTTTGAGGCAGGGCAAGAGGCATGTGCGGAAACAAAAAAATGTTCCCCATGCTGCAAACTTTCAGCAAGGGGAGAAAATTAGACCCCTGGATATCCAGGGGTCTAAGAAACCTGAAGTTTAAAAAAGCAGAAACCAGAGGCTGGGTCCTCCAGGGAGATGGTCTGGCTGCCAGAGCATCTCCATGGTTGCCCCAGCATGCTTCAGCACCAGGGCTCCAGAGCCAGTGAGTAAAGGGTCGGGGGACTGGAGGAGGGGGGAGGAAACCACCCACTCCCCCAGGCCCCTGTTCCCCACAGTGCCTGGCCCCACCTCCAAGCCCCTGATTCTGGCAGTGCCTGGCCACAGTCCCTCCCAGCCCCCCCGACCCCTGCAGTACCCAGCCCCACCCCCTGCCTACTCTAAGGCCCCTGATCCCTGCGGTACCCACCCCAGAACCCCCCAGATCCGGCAACCCCACCAATCCCCGTGGTGCCTGGCTCCACCCCCTGCCTACCCTCCAAGCTCCCCCGACCCCTGGCCTGCCTAGCCTCAGTCCCCCCAGCCCTCCAAGGCCCCCGTTCCATGCCCCCCCAGAATGCTCACTTTAAAAAAAACAAACAAAAAACCCTGGCACTTACCAGCAGCCCTCAGGATCACTTGGGGCCCCGCTTGCACTGTAGGGGGCAGAGCGACAGCCCCAGTGACCCCAGCCTGAGCCCTCGTGCCCTGTGCTGCTTGGGAGGGCTCTCTGAGGAGGCTTCAGAGCCCCCCCACTCCTGTTCCTGGGGTAACTACAGGCTTATTTTTCCAGGGTTTTTTTCTTTTTTTCTGGCTTTCTTTTTTTTAAGTGCTGGTACCTGGGGTTGGGGGGCAGCCATGGGGGCCTGAGGGTGCAAGTGATAGGTGGGGCCAGGCAGGGCAGCCATTGGGGGGTCTGGGGGAGTGGGGGGTGGCGCTGGGAGGGCAGCCATTAGGAAGACTGCAGCAGCTGGCGGGGGATGGGGCCAGGTGGGACAAGAATTTGAGGGCTGGGTTGGGGCATGTGGGCCTTGCAGGGGGGTAGCCCCTGTGGGGGCCATTTGGCCTCTGCTGGGGAGCCATAACCCCTGTGTGGCCATAGCCCCCCAACAGCCAGCGCTTTAACACTGTAAACGTATCAATAAAACATTGCCCAACTGATCTCTGTCTCTCACTCTCTCTCTCTCTCCTTATAGCGATGTTTTGTTTTAATTGTGAAGGAACATGGATTTTGGGGTATTTTACAGAGTGACTTGGGGATTTTTTTTTATCTTAGATTTTTCAGTTTTCCAATAGGGAATACCAGAATTCATGCTAGGGAGGGCAGTGGTAGGACCCTGCCTGCTCAGAGCTGACATCTTGGACCCAGCTTACTGTGGCTCACCTCCTGGCCAAATGGGGCCAGGAGGACATGCTTTCATAGTACAAAGAAGGCCACCACACCTAGAACATCTTCCAGGTGATAGTTGCCCAGGAAACCAGGCAGGAGGCACACATGGCAGTAGTGCCACACAGAGGCCAACCCTGTAGCCACAGTCCATTGGCAGCTGGCCCAGAGGGGCAGATGCCTCTACTGGCTGTGAAGTCCCCATCCAGGTCTGGCAGATGTGCAGCAGGTCACAGCCAGGCAGCAGCCCCCACTGCCAGACTGCTGCAGTGGGTAAAGGGAACAGGGAACTCTCAGAGCTGCTTCATCAGTCCAGCTGGCACAAGGGGCAGTGTCCCCAGGTACCAATTGGCTGGGCCCCAGAAGCTCCTGAGAGCAAGTAGCCCTGAGCTACTTGCCAGGGTGGCTTTTTGTACTGCTAGGGCCAAGACAGGGCAGCTTTTTATACTGCTGGGGACAGTACAGGTGCTGGCCCTGGGCTCTAGATCCCCCTGGCTGCAGATCCAAGAGGAGCCAGGAGGGTTATTTTGCCCCAAGTGGCACAATTTGCCCCACACCAAAGTCCATGTCTGGGCATGTGCACTGAGGCAAAAAGTCCTGGCTCAAATTTGCACTGCTTCTATTTGAGCTGTTGCAAGACCACATCCTTGCATATGTGGATGCACCCATGAAGGTGAGGCATTTTAATTAAAGTGGCTGTCTGGAAACAGCTCTAATTAAAATGCATTTCCCCCCCCCAAGCATGTGTATAGGCAGCCTTGGGGTTTAAAGCATACCTAGAATGTTCTAAGTGTCATTTCTGTCCACACCCTTGCTGCCCATTGAGAACCTGTTAAAAAATAAGGACTTTAGGAGAAAATACTGTTTTGTAGCACTGAGTTCAATGGATGTTGGGCTTACTCACAGAAGAAATGAAAATCTAACCACCTCAAACTGATTCAATGAATCAAGTTCATCCCTATTATAATTCCATTAAGACTTTCTGTTGTTAAGGAATGAATTTGGCTCAAGAAGTTTTTCTGGTGTCTTCCCTTCAACATCCATACATGAATAATTTACGTAAGATGAGTTAGAGTACTCAGATGCACTGGAGAGGCATACATATCTTTTGTATGCCTCTCCAGTGCACTGGAATAAGTATCTTTTCTTTGCAAGGTAGTACAGAGAAAGATCATATGTTTGTCTAAGAGTCATTCTTTAGCCTTTCAGTGAGACATAGAAGTTTACGGGTGTGTTTAAGATGTGATTCCTTCTAGCTTCAAATTATTTTTTTCAGCCAAGTTAATGCTAAAGTTGCAATCATTCTCCTGGGATCAGTAATATGTGAAGGCATGGTTTTTACAACAACTTCTTCTTTGTAGCACTTGCAGGGCTTTAATAAATTATCTATCATTCAATACATTCTTTAAATTGTTTATCATTATTAATTAATAGGGACCTACCAAATTCATGGTGGAAGTAAAGTTGGATTCTTTAATCTTGCATGTTCCCTCGCATGCATCTTGTGTCTTGCCCCCGCCCCATCCCTGGTGATAAGCGAAGGACCCTGTCGCTCCCTCCTGATCATGAGGAAAGCTAAAACCACTGTTTTAAACATGGTACTTTTTTTGCCTCCGTGCCAGTCAGCAGCAAACAGCAGGGCCATCTGGGGCCCCCAGCCAGTCAGTGGCAGGAGGCAAAAATCAGTGGTGGGCTGAACTGCCCTGATGTCTGCCCTGAGGTGTGCATGCAGTCACCGCCAGCATGGAGCTGATGCCAGAGCTGTGGAGCCCGGCACAGGTGTTTGCAGCTTGCCCACTGCTTGCTGCAGCTGCCTAGAGCCCAGGCTGGCTACAAACAGCTGCGCTGGGCTCCAGAGCCCTGCTTTCAGCTCTGTGCCAGGAGCAGGGGAGAGACCGGGGTTGCACTGCCTGAAGCCCCTCCCCCACCACCCACTCCAAGGCACATGTGCACGCACCGTTACAGAGCTGGTGGTGGGGCTCCAGAGTCCAGCACAGCTGTTTGCAGCCTCCTGGCTGCAGCCAGCCCCAGCTCTGGGTAGCTGCTGCCAGCTGGGAGCCCAGGCTGCTCCCAGCAGGTAGCTGGGATGCTGCAAGCCCTGCAGGGAGTAGCCCAGGATCCAGAAGCTACCCATAACCAGGGTTGGCTGCAGCTGGCAGGCTACAAACAGCTTCTGCCTCCTGGCCCTAATAGGTGCAGTGCCAGCACCTGCTGCCCTCCCAGAGCCTGGGGCTGGGAGACAGCTGGGGCTGGCATGGGAGGGCAGCAGCTGTTTGTAGGCTGGCTGTAGCTGGCCCCAACTCCAGATAGCTGCTGATAGCTGTGGAGCCTGGGCTGCCGCCATGGAAGCCCTGCTGCAAGCAGCTTGGGCTCCATGGCTATCAGCAGCTACTCTGAACGCAGACCCAGCCCTGGCCCCAGCTGCTTCTTAGCCCTGGGCTCTGGGGAGGAGCACGTACCAGCAATGCTCCCCACTGTGTTGCCCTGGCTGCTTCTGCAAAGCAGTGTTGGAACCCAGCATGGCAGGGCACAGTGGGGGGCACAGAAAGATGCCTGCTCCTCGCTGACCTGCCACACTTCCCCTGCACAACCCTGCGCTGCTGCCTATGCTGCTCCTGTGCACACAGGGTAAGTGTGGCAGGGCAGTGGGGAGCTCAGAGCAACTAGCTTTCTGCACAACCCCCCCGCCACTGTGCCCTGCCACACCGGGTTCCAACACTGCTTTGCAGAAACGGTGAGGGCAGCACAGCAGGGAGCATTGCCAGTATGTGCTGCCTTCCCAATGCCCACGGCCGGGTCTGGGGCTGGGAGGCAGCTACGGCTGGGACAGAGGCAGAGAGGCAACAGATGTTTGCAGCTGGCCCAGGTTCTGGGTAGCTCCTGACAGCCACAGAGCCTGAGCTGGGGGCAGGGGCTTTGGGTTGGGGAGTAAAAGGCACAAGCAGCGCATCCTGCCATCGCCCGGAAGATGTTCCCAGTGTGGTGGCCTGCTTTGAACTGTCAAAGCATGTCTTTCTGGCCCTACCTCCAACTGGATCAAAGGTGCCAGCTCTGACCAGGCTCCTCTGCCTGAGTCCTGCCACTTGCCTCCTTACCAGGAATTTGAAAACTGAAAAATCCCTGATAAAAAAAATCCCAAAATCATCCTGTAAAATACTCCAAAATCCATGTTCTTCCACAACTAAAATAAAAGACCACTATATGTATATAGCGAGAGTGTGAGAGACAGACAGACAGTGATCAGTTGGACAATGTTTTATTGATATATCTACAGTGTTAAAGCAATTTGGAAGCCTACTGGTGTCTCTATCATCGTAATAAGGTGAATTCTAAATACATATATGTTTTGCTGCTCCCCAGAGGGGCTACATCCCCAAACCATGGGTAACAGCCCCCCATAGAGGTCATAGCACCCCCACAGGGGCCACAGTCCCCGAAAGGGATTGCAGTATGAGGAAAATCTTGTCATTGCCACATGTACCTCTTACAGTGTCTCAAAGGGCTTTGAGATGCTGCAAGATGCACGTGCATGCTCATCTGGATGCGCCCCATGTGTATTAAGCCCCCACCAGTTTAAAAATGGCTGCTGAGGTGCTTTATCTAAGTCTTGTCAAATGAGGTTTAGATAAAGCATCTCATGTCCATGTCCATGGACATATGGTGTTTCATTTTCATCACAGAAGTATGTGGATTTTGGGTTCCTTTTTTAAGTCTGAAAATTGCAGATTTTTTTTAATCAGAGAAAACCAGGATCCCTGCACATCACAATGAAACCATGCTGGAGCATTCTAATTGGAACATGGAGTAGACTTGATTAACCAAGTCTGCTGTAATGCATTTTAATTAGAACATGAACCAACACATATATAGCCACCCCAACAAGAGTCTAGATGTACTTACCACTTTAGACTAGTTTGAACTACCCAAAACATTTCAAAAGTACAGTGGGAAAAGCAAGTATTATTCTGAGCTGGTTCAATGTTATGTATGGACACTGAGTATTCCAAGCCTAGTGTCTGGTCAGTCCTCTGGGCGTCCCAAACAGCACTGCTCCTCATCCTCCCAAACCCATGTAGGGCAATGGGACTGTTCTGGGATGCAAGTAGGGCTCTACTGCCCAAAGCCTCCAGGGCCTAGCAACCTCTCCACTCCAACCCTCTGTCCCTATCTGTCCTCTACCTTTAAAGGAATCCTGGGGAAATAATTGGCACTAGCCCCCAGAAGGCATGATGGTCTGGGAACTCCACCATCCTTGGTAACATTTTGGCAGCAGTGCATTCCCTAAAAGATATGGGTTCTACTTAGAACTGACTTAATGACTTATTATCACCCCCGATTCCTGCTAATCTCTCTCCACTCCACAAGTGTTAACAATCCTTTCTCCTTTTTAATGGTCTTGGTGCTCCATTATTCAAACTATGTTTTGACTATTTTGTGCCTAGTGTCTTTTTAGCTTCATATACAGTTTTGCAAATTAGTGCACATTCCAATAATTATACTTGTTTTTGTTTTAATCTTAAACTAAATAATATCGTGCTATCCCCCTAGCATATTAGTAAAACTTCTATTTTCTCTTTAACTGGAGAAAAATGTGTTGTGTTATATGTGATGTGCCGCACCATCTGCACCCCTCATTTCAAAATCTCAGATCTGCCCATGCAATTCTGAACCAGTTCCTGATCAGCAGTATTCTTGGAACAGTACGTCTGTCCATACCCTAAGTCTAGATGGAGTCTGAGAAGGAGGCTTTCCATACCAAACATTTTAAACTGCTAATGTTGGACATCTGTGTTTAATGACCTGATTCTTCCTCTCTAAGAGTGGCACTGGCGAGAATCATAAACAAGGACATTTATATTTGGTAAAACCAATGACAGAAAAGAATCAGGCCCTGTAGAGAAGACATTCAAGGACTCAGGAAGAAATTATGTGCCTTACCTGTCACAGGCCAGCTGGGCACTGTGAGCGTATCAATTTAGTTGCAGACTGACTGGGTGCTGCAACTGTACCAGCCACTGGGCTGTTTGGTTCCTGATCAAGGCGGCAGAGTTGGGAGTGAAGCAAAGGCAAATTTATTATAGCTACATACACACAACAGTTAACAGAAAGATAAATGTAATAAGCAGATAATGCAGTATTAAAGAACTAATAGTAAATAATAACAACAGATACAACAGATAGATGGCTCTATGCTGTTGCAAGCCAACTGGGCACTGAGAGGATATCAGTCAGCGGGCTGTTCAAAACAACAGATAGACAGACATGGGTTGGCAACTTATCGATAGTCCCTTGATTCCAGGTACGCACCAAGTAATTCCAGTGAAGTCAGGCGTCCCCAGTCGACGCTGTCGGAGGGATTGCTGGGGAAAGTCCCTTGATCAGGATCCGATCCTCACTCACACCAGGAGTTCAGAGTCTGGGCTTAGAATAGCGATGACCATTCTGTTCCCTCCTTCCTGCTGGTCACCTGACGCACATGCTTTTTATACCTAGTCTTATGCTAATCTGTTGGCTTTAGAGCCACTCACAATCTTGCCCTATAGCTGTTACCCTATGGGATTGAAAGGTGTTAAAAATTATCATAAAAGGTTACTACCCAGACTGGGGTTTATCCAATAAGAAAATTACAATGTAGCACCTTTAGGTTTGAAATTGACATTACTCCACCTAAGCCCAACCCCTTTTAGGTTTCTCTGAATATGTTTTCTTGGGACTTGCTTTCCTGGAATGCATTGGGTATGCCAGGTGGTTGGATCCAGTTTTTATCGTCAAGACTGAACCCTGAGCAAAAACCGATAGGTCAGCTAATCTTGCAGCTACAGCCTTGCCTTTGGGGCCCAGTCAGTTGCACAAACAGTTAGTTTTATCATTCTGGTTAAACTTATGACAGACAAGTTACATTTGCAGGTTACGAACTTACAAGCTTTATATTAGGCAAAAATTCCAAATGCCTCCAAGAAGCACATATTTATTGCTTATTAATCTCTCTGGTTCTGGCCATCACACTTACCAAAATAGATATCCAATGGGCATTAAGTATCTAATAACAATCTATACCCTCAGAAGTCTCACCTTGTATCTATTTAGTTATAATGAAATAATCATAAATAATGACCAAGAAATAATAGCTTACCTTTTCAAATGTTTGTGACCCTGAGCTCCCAGCCTTCAGTTGGTATGTATCAGCATAACCACTGGAGAATCAATGAGGTTATTCTAATTTGCACTAGCTCAGGATTCAGTCATGTATTTCAGTATCAAGAGACATTAAGTTCATACAGACTTTTAAGAGGTCTGCTATAGTTCCCAAATACAGGGCAAATGAGCTTTAGTATGGGAGAAATTTTAAATTTCCCAGTTTGTATTGTTCTAACAGTTGTTAGTTCTGAACTTGTACATTGTAGTAGCGACCTTTTCTCCCAGCTGCCCTAGTTTGATTGTTCTCCATGAGCAACAAAGCTCTATAAAATAATCATGGGGAAACTCAAAGCCAAAGGACACTCCCCTGATTTCATTACCAAGGCAAAACCCTGATGTTTCAGTGAACCTGGGCAGCAGGAAAATAGTGGAAAATGAAGTGATACTCAGTAAAATTTGCTTTGAGATTTGGGGTTTGTTGGAACACATATATTTAAAGGAAAATGTCTTGACAAGTTGTCAGTTAGTGGGCGAAGCTACAAGAGATGCTATTTCACCATAGCAATGAGCTGTGGTGATGTAGCTCAACGCTACGGAAACATAGCATTGGCAGGCACTAACTGTAACACTACCACTACTGCGCAGTAGCAATGAACTGTTGTGCAATTGCTCACTGCTACTGCACAATAGGGTCAAAAACAATCTCTGTGCCACCAGAACTGTGAAGCACTTTAATACTTGCTTTAGCAAGTACTGAATGACTGTGCAGTACCAACTGCAAAGCCAGGGTCATGTGTAGATGCTCCCAGTGAGAACAGAAATTGGGGGCGAAAGGGTTCCTATGAACCTCTTAGAATGAAAACACAGAGCTTGAGAAATTTCCACTACATCCTACTTATGAGGTTTTGGAGATCAATAATCAGAGTTGAAAGCACTTGGACCATGACAAAACTGAACCCATCATGGGAATAAGATGAAGTTGCCTTTTATAAAAGGTGTTTCATCCTATCATGGTTGTGCATAAAAAATACAGAAAATGAAAGCAAGAGTATACAGGCAGGCTAAACCTGTTCTCATTGAAATCAAAGGAAAATATCCTATTGATTCTGGAATGAGCAGGATTGGGCTTGTCACATGTAATTTAAAACCTTTGAGGGACTGCTGAAGTCATTAATTTCAAAAGCAACATCACAATACAAACCATTACAAAAACCATTACAGACTAAACTTTCACAGAATGTATTTTGAGCATCTAGTACAATACAGTCATATTGCTTATACAAATAAATAGCTGTGTTTGTTTGAGAGCAACCATTGCGCTCATAGATAAGGAACTATCACCGGAATGTTGCTTATACAAGCGCTCAGCCACATCACCGAATTGTTTCTATAGTACAGTCAGTTCACAGAGGACTAGAGAGCAAAGCAAATAAGAGGTCCCCCCCTTCAGGAGGTTTATAATTACAGAACTCAAAGGGGAATGGAGAACTCACACTGAGCAGTGTGTGGCCATTGTAATGGGAAATGCTTTGTGGAATAGGTCGGACTGGAAAGTTTTGATGTAAAAAAGGAAATTGGAGATTAGATAATGGGGCTCATTTGAGCACAGCTATGAGAGTGGCAGAAAGAACTGAAACTCTATTGGGTGATGAAGGAAAAGACTGAGAGATAAAATGTAGAGCTGGGGGGTGGGAATGTGAAAGACAGTGAGGATGGCAAGGCACAGAATTTCACATAAAAATATTAGGTGTGAAAAGGGCATTTAAAAAATACAGAAAATGGTTTTTGTGTTCTAAGCAATGCTCTGTGTGCTACTGACACATACCCCCACGCACACACATTTCTATGCCCAGTGTTGCATTAAGTGTCCTATAACAACCTTGCTCCCATTCATTCAAACAACATATTTTCTTTTCTTCAGGAAAAGAGAATACAATAAAAAGCACTTCCAAATGTACGGGGTTGAATAACATAATTACAGAGTTAAAGGAGAGGTGTTCAGATGACAAAGGTCAAATTAGATGGGGCCTGTTTGACTGGTGAAATAAATCCTTTTTTTGCAGAAAGACTGACTATAGAAATAATATTTTTACCTTCTTATTCATTCTGTTAGTCAGACCTCAGGGGTTTTTAACACTGAAAAGCATGTGCTTATTTCTGCAGGAGGAACGCCCAACCCCTAGTTAGAGACAAAGTGGCTTAACATGTCAAGAAAAGTGGGAAGAAAAAAAATTGTTGCATATTTCTTAAACCTCTTCTTTTAAAAACCAAGATGTCACTTCTTTTTTTCAAAGTTAGCATTTTATGACAATCAAGTATTATTGAATCTCTTAAAATCAATAAATCATAAACTTTCAGACTAGGTGCTCTACTCAGGTCCCTTCCGACCCTAGAAACTATGAAACTCTTAAAACTTTTCTTATCGGGATACCTAAAAGCACAATACAACAGAAAATTACAACAACTATCCCTGTTCTACAGATGGGAAATGAAGGTGAAGTGATTTGTCCAAGGTCACTCAAGTTGCTGAGGAAGGACACTTGATGCTCAGAAGGTTGTCCGACAACTCTCCCAATTACATATTTGGTCCAATAAAAGATATCACAAAATAGCCTTGCCTCTCAAAGATTTCCATCAGTGCTGCTCAAGATCTTCATCAACGACCTGGATGAGGGGGTGAAAAGTCCATTGGCCAAGTTTGCGGATGACACCAAGATATGGGGTTGTGCAGACACACCTGCAGATAGGATGCAAATATAAGCAGACCTAGATAGGCTGGCATGTTGGGCAGAACAGAACCAGATGAGGTTCAACATAGAGAAATGCAAAGTGCTGCATCTGAGAAGGAAGAACCCCCAGCACACCTACAGGCTGGGCATTGCTAACCTGACCACTGACCAGCACTACAAATGAAAGGCATGTGGGGGTAACAATAGACCCCAGCATGAATATGAGCTGGCAATGCAACGCAGTAGCCACTAGCACCAATAAAATTCTGGCATGCATCAACTGATGCATCACCAGTAAATCCAAAGAAGTGATTCTCCCGATTTACTCAACATTGGTGTGGCTGCAGCTGGAGTATTACATCCAGTTCTGAGCACTGCACTTCAACAAGGATGTGCTAAAGCTTGAGAAGGTCCACAGAAGAGCCACACGTATGATCAGGGACTTGCATGGCAATCCATATGAGAAGAGGCTGAGGGAGCTCGGACGCTTCAGCCTAAAGAAAAGAAGGCTGAGAGGGGAACTGATTGCAGCTTACTGCTATATCAGAGGCATATATCAGGGGGGCTCAGTGAATAACTGTTCACCTGGGGGAAAACCAGAAACAACAGCCACAAACTCCTGGAAGATCGTTTCAGGCTGAACATTAGGAAAAATTTCTTTACAACTAGGGTGTCCAGTCTATGGAACAAGCTCCCCCCAGAGGTGCTGCAATCATCTACCCTAGAGGTCTTGAAGAGAAGACTGGAAGGTCACCTGGCTGGGGTTGTCTGACCCCAGACGTCTTTCCTGCTCCTGCAGGGGGCTGGACCCAATGATCCTTCAGGGTCCCTTCCAGCCCTATGTTTCTATGATCACAGCTACAACACTCCAGTCCTACTACAACACATTTCCCTCCAAATTTACAAAATTACCAGGCAGAGGAGTGTATAGGAAACAATGCTGCTACTTTCAGCTCCCCATACTATCATCTACAGAAAACAGGTAGCACAGTACTAATGACAATCAGTCTTCATTATGATTTATGGCATGTGGGGAAGAGGAAGCTAACCGAGCCATCTTCTTCGGCAGTTCCTCTCAGTCAAGAATGATTGTCTTCCATAATTGTCTTATCTGTGTGTCCGAAGATGGCTGACAAGGCCTATCTGGGATCGCCAGAACCATACACAGGTGCTGAATGTCTACGTGGAGGTCAAAAGGTCTGCAGAGGTGTCTCCCATGTATTCTCAGCTTGAATGTGATTTGACTGTAAATGTCTCTCCAACAGAGGAAAATATAATGGCAAGCCCCTTGGAACTTACAGTTTACAGAAGAGTAAATTTCCAAGGTAGGAAAAGTGTTGTCTTTGAAGAAGCCACCAAGGAGAAACAAGTATCATCCAGTAGGGGACAGCAACGGGGGCTTCTGGCAACACACTTTACTGCTATTGTACTTCTCTCTATCAACCTTAAAATGAGCTTCTACTCTACTACAATACTCCACACACATTTCTTTTTTAACTTGCCTCTCATGACAAACCTTTCTCTTTGTATAAATACAGACATCCAAATATCTTTTGGACATTTTCAGCAAAATGCCAAGCAAGAAGACATGTTGATTGATATGTCTTCACCAAAGGAAATTAATCAATATTTTATTAATCCACATCATGGTTGATCTATTAGCAGGTGAGCAAAAAGAAAGAAAGATGTTTCTTGTGCAACACAGAGATAAGCTAAAAGCTTTTTCCATAAGAAAAAACTTGCTCAAATCCAACATACTTTATGAATGCCACTAGTCTCAGTGCCAAACCCTGCTAATGAGTCCTGGAAAATCCTTTTGACAGTCTGTGGTCAAATACTGCTAATCACAGATTAAAGTCTTCCCGTTTGTGAGCAAATAAATACCTTTCTTGGATCTCATGACAATCTACACTGACGACGAGTTCAGGTAGGTCAGTATCCTAAAAGAAATAACTAAAAATATAATTTTCAGGTTCCTGATTGCTTCCTCTAAATTATTCACCAAAGATGGGAGGCACTAAAATAAGGATAAGTATATTCTCTGCGTGTAAAAATATATGTATATAGAACAAGCATATTAAAATGAAGATAGGCTAATAAATCCAAGTAGTTATCTTCTGTGTTTGCCACATTAAAAAATTCCAATAATTATATTACTATGAAACCAAAAAAATGGTGATCTTCACCAGCTTTTGAGCAAGGAGAAAAAGAAAGACTCCTGCTTTATTTTAGCCAAGCCTATTTCATTTTCATTTGCACATGTACAGAGCTGCAGGGTGGAAAATACTTGTCATTTACAGGAGCTTGAACTGATTTAGGTCATAGCCTTCACACATTAAAAACTACTTTTTAAAATTAAAATGAGATGCAGAGCACTCACCACATGAAAAAGAGTGCATTCTTGCCCTTAAAAGTCTTGCCAACTAAGTCTTGGTTTATATGACATTACTTGAATTTATATCACTTTCAGTAAACAGACCATAAAGTGTGGCAGCAGCAATCTGACTTGTTGCCATGCACTCAAAATAAACACACTTCACACAGGGTGCCTGGGATATAACTATTGCAGGAAATGTGACCCAAATGTAACAGAAGTTGGGTAAGGGAGACTTGAAATACAAATGCAAGGAAAACACCGTTAAAATACCAAATTTGGATTGCATCTCCTGAAGTTCAGAGGCCTCTTTAATCATTAACTATTATTATTTGTAATGTTGTAACATCTGAGAGGCCAAGTCCTGAATCAGGGCCTCAGTATGCTGGGCACCGTACAAACACAGACCAAAAACAGAGTGCTCAATATGCTATTACAGTATTATTAACTACAGTAGGAACAAATAATTATATAAAAAAAATATGCTGCTCTTCAGAACAAATGCCATCAACTTACTCATTTCCCCCTTTCTGTCTCTTAATTAATTTTCCCCCCAGCAATTGCCCTTATTTTATTTTTCTTTCTTCATTCATTCAATTAGTATATTCAGATGTGAGGGTAGAGGAAGCTCCTATAGTGCTGTGGTACAGGTTTTAGGATTAGCAACCTGAAATAAGATTGCTGCTAATCTTCAGATGCCTTTTGGAAAGTCACATGAGAAATGGCAGTACAGCTGCCACCAAGAAGAGAGATATCTCACTGCAGGGCTGGGCTTTAAAGAAAGAGAGCCTAGAAAACAAAAATAGTTTGGATAGAAAACAAATCTGAAACCCACCTATGCATCCAGAAAATATGAAAATAGCCTAACAGTGTGATAGTGTCACAAAGAACTGAGAGGGTTAGTCCAACCAAAAACATGCATTAACTGCATATCCTCAGAATAAAAACAAATCACCTCCCAGACTTCCTAGGACAGTTCTTGACAATGGTTTTGATCTTTTGATCTTGACTATGATTTTGGCATAGCAATGAGAAGAGAAAAAAATAGTTTTAAGGGAATGCCCTTAGGCAACAAGTGCTATTCTACCCATTGCTCTGCACAGACAGAGACAATGAAGCTAAGGTGTAAGTAGATGTAATGGTCAACTACTCAAAAAAAGCTACAGACAGAATTACTGACAGGTGAAATTACAATATGAGGAAGGTCTCAGTACCCAGTCCACAACTTCAGCATCAATGTAAAAAGCACAGACTGATTTCTTTAGTTGTAGTACTGTATGAAGAGTCAGGGAAAAGTCAGCATATAAATGCTTCTGCTATTCTGGGGTAGACAAGACCCAATGTCTATACTATATGCTAATACAGATTCTGTTCCATTGGTCATTTATCAAAATCATTTCGCTAAACTGAGGAGGAAAGATTCTCACAAAAACTTTTAAAATAGTCTGGAATCTCTGTAATTTAAACAATCATCCATTTTTCTTCAATAAAGAAATCCTAGGCTTGAACCTCAGCTTCATGAATTGCTGATGAATAGACCTGATTGAAAGGAGATATGTTGATTCACACTAGCAGAGGATCTGCCCCTGTCTTTTTAAGAGGGGCACCTAATCCTCATCAGCAGGAAATTAAGTCTTTGAATACATAGGAAGAAAAGACAAACCAATGGAGATGGTATTAGTGGACAGTAGGCACCTGGGGAGGCTTTCCATTGGTTCGATCTGAATCTTTCTGGATCAAGCCCTTGCTGACCATGTTAGTCTAACTTAAAAACTTCCAAATGATGGAAATTACAAATCTCTAGGTAACCTGTCCCAGTGCTTAACTATCCTCAGACTCAGAAAATCTTTCTGATCATCAAACCTAAATCTCTTGCAACTTCCACCCATTACTTATTATCCTGTCCCCTGCAATGGCAATAAGAGAAGACAAAGAGAACAACAGATCACCATCCTCTCCTTAAAAAACTTTTTTTATTTTTACAGCTTGAAGGCTATTATCATCCTGAATCTATGCAGAGGCTCAGAACCAATTACACCCAAGGTCTCATCCAATTGTACAGTTCTATGATTCCAAGTCTCCTCTCCATCTTTTCTTTTCCAGACCAAATAATTTCAAATCTTCTAAGATTTCCTCATATGTCATATTTTCTAGATCTCTTATTATTTTCCTCTTGACTTTCTCCAGTGTGTCCACATCTTATTGAACTGCATTATTCAACACTAGGTGGTCTTCACCATATAAGTAGTAACTCAAAAACTCCATATTACATCAGAATTATTTTAAAAGCACTCGATTTCATATTATTTTCCTAAAAGCCAAACAAGGTAGTTACCTCACTGCATCCCATTGTCCCCCTGCTTTACTTGGGATGCATCTTTACTTGGGATGACTCAGGGGGCTGAACTCTGTCTTCTGAGGTCCCTTCCAGCCCTAATGTCTATGTAATGTCTATGAAATCTTGTTCTGTCTGACTTGACTGTGTAGTTTTGTTAATAGGCTGGACAATGGATTTGTATAAGATGGTATGAATAAGGATGATCCTATGTATGGTGGGAGGTTGCACTAAATGACCTCTGCACTAAAAGGTCCTACTTTTCTATTATTCTGTGATTTTATGATCTCTGCCCAACTGGAGAGCTATAAAGCATTCAAAAGATGAATCATCCAAGTTCAGTCAAAAAAGATGAAGTCCCTTTATGAAGCATATTCAAGTAATAACTATACTGCATACGAGTCACAGGGCCAATTTCATTGTGGCTACATTTAGTTTATGAATAGCAGACAAGAGTGAACAACAGAGGGTGTTAACTTAAAAGAAAACCCAGCATACTCTAGAGCATTTTCTATAGATTTCATAAATTTCTAGGGTTGGAAGGGACCTATTAGATCATCCTGCTCTGGGTGGGAAAGAGTGCTGGGGTCAAGTAACCCCAGCCAGGTGCTTGTCTAATCTTTTGAACACCTCCAAGGTAGGGGAAATCACCACCTCCCTTGGAAGCCCGTTCCATATTTTGGCAACCCTCACCGTAAAGAATTTCTTTCTGATGTCCAATTTAAATCTACCCTCCTTCAGTTTATGGCCATTGTTTCTCCTTCAGTTTATGGCGATAAGGGGTACCCTGGTAAACAGAGTATCCCTTATTTCCTGCTGACCTCCCACACCCCAATGAATTTGTAGACAGCCACAAAATCACCTCTCAGCCTTCTCTTGCTGAGTATGAAGAGATTCAGGTCCCTCAATCTGTCTTCATAGGGTCTTACCTGCAAGCCCTCAACCATATGAATAGCCCTCCTCTAAACCCTTTCCAGGTGATCCACATCCCTCTTGAAGTGCAGCGCCCAAAACTGGATACAGTACTCCAGCTGCAACCTGACCAGTGCCGCATAGAAGGGAAATATCACCTCCCTAGACCTGCTCGTGTTCCACCTACTAATGCATGAAAGAGTGTGGTTAGCCTTACTTATTACCTGATGACATTGGTGACTCAAGTTCATTTTTGTATCAACTATGACTCTGAGATCCCTTTCCACTGCTGTGCTACCTAGAATGGTACTTCCAAGTCTATAGGTGTACTGGTGATTCTTTCTCCCCAGGTGCAGCATTTTGCACTTACCTTTGTTAAACTGCATCCTATTCTGATCTGCCCACTTCCCGAGTCTGTCCAAATCTGCCTGAATTCACTCCCTACACTCTAGTCTGTTTACTATACCCCATAGTTTGGTGTCATCTGTAAATTTGGACAGAGTACTTTCTACAACTTCATCCAAATCACTGATGAAGATAGTGAACAGTACTAGTCCAAGGACAGAGCCTTGGGGGACACTATTGCTCACATTTCTCCAGGTAGAAACCACCCCCATACACCACCACTCTCTGTGTGTGTCCCATAAGCCAGCTTTCCACCCACCTGACTGAAAACACCCATGTCATAGCTACTTAGTTTACTTGTAAGAATTGGGTGCAACACTGTATCAAAAATCTTTTAAAAATCCAAGTAAATAACATCTACCTCTACTCCTGCATCTAAGCACTTTGTGAACAGGTTAGTCAGGCAGGATCTGCCTGCTATAAACCCATGCTGCCTACACCTTAACATTGTATTACCTGCTGGCCCCCCACAAATGTGATCCTTTATGATTTTTTCTAAGGTCTTGCCAAGAATAGAGGTGAGGCTAACCAGCCGATAATTACCTGGGTCCTCCTTCCTCCCCTTCTTAAAAATAGGGACCACATTGGCCCTTTTTTAGTCTTCTGGGACCTGTCCCAAGTGCCATGAGTGCTCAAATAGTTGCATGAGTAACTTCACTATGACACCGGCCAATTCTTTTAGTACCCTTTGGGTGAAGATCATCGGAGCCTGCCGACTTAAATATGTCCAACCCCTCCAAGTGCCCCTTCACTAGGTCAGCGCTAACTGCTGGTGGATTGGTATCTTTCTCAAGCCAGACTAAAGTCTCATTGGGAGGTGTGTTTGTATCAGTGTCCAGGAACACAGAAACAAAGAAATCTTTTAAGAGCTCAGCTTTGTCAATCCTATCTATTATGAGTTGCCCTCGTCCATCCTGTAGTGGTCCTATGTTACCTTGTACCTTCTTCTTGCTCCCTATGCACTTAAAGAAGGACTTTTTGTTACCCCTAACCTTTGTTGCCAGTCTGAGTTCTGTTTTGGCTTTGGCCTTCCTCACTGCTTCCCTGCAAGTGCGAGCCAAGCAGGTATACTCCACCTTGGTGGCTGCCTCCTGCTTCCACAGCCCATAAACCTCTCTTTTCTCCCATAGGCTCTCCTGGATTTACCTGCTCAGCCAAGAGGGTTTTTTGGCTCTTTTACCTCCCTTTATGTGTCCTGGGATGGTACCCCTCGGTGCCTGCAGGATCAGTCCCTTGAGGAACTCCCACCCTTCCTGGACTCCCAACTCATCAATGTTTTTATCCCTCAGCCTCACTCTAATCTTCAGAGCTCACTGAAGTTGGCCTTCCAAAAATCTAGAACTTATGCCCTACTATTTATCTTTCCCACCTTTCACCAGATAGTGAATCCTATCAGCAGGCAGTCACTATCTCCTGGGTTACCTTGTACCTGAAGATCCCCCACCAAATCCTCCCCTGTGGTCAGCACCAAGTCAAGCGAGGCATTTCCCCTAATGGGACTGCATACCTCCTGTGTTAGGTGCAGGTCCTTTATGTAGGTTAGGAATCTATGTGAACAGGCAGACCTAGCCGACTACTCCTCCCGGCAGATGTCCACATAATTAAGGTAGCCCATGACAACCAGGTCCTTTGCGCATACGGTCTTTCAGAGCTGTCTCAAGAATTCTAGGTCTAACTACTCCTCCTTGTGTGAGGGGTCTGTAGTAGACCCCCACTACCAAGTCACTTTTACCCCTACCCCCTTGTAATCTGACCCATAGGATTTCGATCTGTCCTTCTTGCATCCGCATTTTTATTACAGAAGATGTATAGTGTTCCTTGACAGATAGAGCAATGCCCCCTGACCCATTTTTTTCCCAATCTATCTTGCCTGTATAGCCTGTAGCTCTCAATGCCCACTGCCCAATCATGGGTAGGGTCCCTCGAGGTTTCTGTTAGCCCAAACAGGTTGAAATCTTTGTCTGCAAGCAGGAGTGCAAGTTCCTCCTGCTTATTTCCCATACTCCTAGCATTAGTACAGACTCCAAACACTGTAACTAATCATAAAAGGCAAAACATTAAATATTTGAGGTATAATTTTACTCTTAGAAGCATCTCAGACAATAGCCTTGCAGGGCAATATGTCCCCTGTCTATGCTTATGACTCCTGTCACACCTCTGCACTTAGTGACACCTCTGCAGCTTCACTGCCCTATCTGAGGCTAACTAGAACTTGGGCTTGATCCTGCAAAGGCCTAAGTGCTTCTGAAACCACCAGGCAGATGACAGAACAAAGAGCAACAGTCCCAAGTTGCAGCAAGGAAAGTTTAGGTTAGATATTAGGAAGAATTTTGTCACTAGGAGGGTAGTAAAGCACTGGAACAAGTTATCCAGAGAGGTGGTGGAATCTCCATCCCTGAAAGTTTTTAAGACCTGGCTCGACAAAGCCCTGGCTGGAATGATCTAGTTGGGGATGGTTCTGTTTTGAGCAGGGGGTTAGACTAGATGACCTCCTGAGGTCCCTTCCAACCCTAATTTTCTATGATTCTAACTGTAGCTGTCTGGGCTCCAATGACAGTTTAAGGCCAGATTGTCAAAGGCATTTAGACACCAAGTAGAATTTTGAAACACACCCAAACCCTCCGCTATCAGATGTCAATGGAAATGAGGTACCTAAAAGCTTCTAGACAATCCCACTAAAGGCCAATCCAGTAAAGGGCTTTGGCAATTTAGGCCTGTTTTAGGCTCACTTAAGGCACTTAAATAATCATCATCCAAAAAAATGTGCTCAGCAATCACTTAACCATGGAGGTGCTTTAGTAAAGGAGGTACTCTTCTGTCTGAAGTGAAATTTTCCTCACGCCTTTAGTTCTCCTCTGCACATGCCCCAACCTGCCTCTACCTTAAGCATGGCTGGATCCAGAAAGTTCATTGAGAGGTACCTTGGTCTTCCACATCGCCAGAGGTATAGTAGGTGAATTAAGGTCATATCTAACACATGGACACAATCAGACTCCCCATATAATGCAGTAATAGTTGCTTCCTTTTTAAAACCAGAGCCCAAAAAGGTGGTTATACAATAACCACAGAAGGGAAAGATCTTGATTTCAGGCTCTCCTCAGCCTGAAAATCTCCAAACCCAGATTACTGAAGCCCAAGAGAGTGCTTCAACCACCAGGTTACAGGCAGCACTCTGCACTCCTCCTTTTGAAACTAGGAAGGTGTATAGTTGAACCCCTCTTGGGCTGAGGAGAGTCAAGAACCTCATCTCCCATTTCCTGCATAACTGCTCTAATCACTAGACCACCTTATAAAAGGTGAATGCCAAATGCCATAAGTCCCTCCAGCTGTGTTTTAAAAGAACACACTGGGCCTTGTTCGATTCATTTTAAAGAATGGGCATAGGTGCACACCCTCAGATGATTCTGATTTACGGCTCACAAACACCTGACTGTATACCTGACTCATGTAACTAAGCTCCAAATAGAAGCAGGTGTTCAAACATACTCCTCTGCGCAGTGTTTCCTGTTGGCTGGCTTGGGGCTTCTTCCTGCTCAGTGTGCGCGTTGTTCGGATCACTACTCTTAAGGCACTCCCCATGCCCTGTACAGAGAGCTTGGGCACCTACAATGAGCTGCTGGATTTTACTAGTGAGGTAAGGAACCTAGGTTTTGTAGTGCCTAATTTGTAGGCATCTAAGCCCTATGCTGGCTTTCCTCTGAACTCCCCATCTGCATCTTTAAGTACCTAAAAATCAGACCCTTAGCCTTAAGCACATTGTAGAACTATCATGAAGGACTTCCATGAGCTGGGGGTCAGGCTCAGAAAGTCAGGGGCACAAGTGGTATTCTCCTCCATCCTTCCAGTTCGCAGCAGCCAGAGGTGCCAGGATGCCTGCATCAAGGAAGTCAACTGGCGGCTCCAGAGATGGTGTCTCAAAGAGGGCTTTGGATTCTACAACCATGACCAGCACTTCCAGGGAGAAGGTTTTCTAGGATGGGACGATCTTCATCTGTCTCCTAGAGGTAAGCATCTGTTCTCCCACAGGCTGGCTGATCTCCTCCGAAGAGCTTTAAACTAGGTTCGGCAGGGGACAGGGAACTAGTGGTTGATGAGAACCCAGGATTGGAAAGCCACAATCAATGCACCAGACCTAACCAGGTGAGCACTACGGGGAACACATTCCATCAAAGCAAAGGGACACCAAGAGCACCCACTGGGGAGCTAAAATGTCTTTACACAAATGCCAGGAGTATGGGGAACAAGCAGGAGGAGCTCACACTTCTACTTGCTAGCACACAGTATGACCTAGCTGGCTTAACTGAAACATGGTGGGATTCTACACATGACTGGGTGGTAGCCATTGAGGGGTACAGGTTGTATAGATGAGACAGAGTGGAAAAAAAGGGCAGGAGTGTAGCTCTTTATGCTAAGGAGCAGTAAACATCTTCCATCGCCAAGGCAGGAGTGGAGGATGGGAATACCAAAACATTGTGGGTCAGAATCCAGGGGTGGCCAGGGGAAAAGGACTTGGTAGTGGGGATCTGCTACAGACCTTCTCACCAGGATGACGATCTAGACGAGGCATTCTCCAAGCAGCTCTCAGGTGCCATACAGGCGAGGGGGGCAGTGGTCACAGGGAACCTAAATTACCCGGACATCTGCTGGGAGGAACAGGTGGCCAAAACAAGCCGCTCATGTAGGTTTTTACACTGTGTGCAGGACCTCCACTTAACTCAGATGGTGTCCAGTCCCACCAAGGGTAGCGACTTGCTAGACCTAGTCTTAGCAACAGGGGACGATCTTGTGGGGAACCTGAGAGTACACAGTAACCTGGGTGATAGTGACCATCACTTCATAAAGTTCACTATCCAGCAAAGGGTGAGAAAAATATCCAGTGACGCTAAAGTTTTAGACTTCAGAAGGGCCAACTTCAGTAAACTTAGAAACCTAGTTAGTGAGGTGGCATAACTCAAGAGCATCAAGCTAATGCGGGTCCAAGAGGGTTGAAAGTTTCTCAAGGGAGTGACCCTTAGGACACAAAAGAAGACTATCCCCTTATGCAGGAAAGGGGCTAAGGGGATAAAAAAAAGCCACCTTGGCTGAACAGAGAGCTCTACGAAAGATTGGGGGTGAAGAAAGAGATTTATAGGCAGTGGAAGCAGGGGGCAGCCACCAAGGAGGCATACAACACCCCGGTGCACTATTGCAGGGAGTCAGGCAGCCCAAGGCAGGACTGGAGCTTAGGCTGGCTACAGCAATCAAGGACAATAAAAAGTCCTTCTACAGATACATTGCGAGCAAAAGGAAAGCACAGAGTAACATAGGGCCCCTGCAGGACACATCATATCAGTTGGTGGTTGACTCAGAGAAAAAGGCAGAGCTTTTCAATGACTTCTTTGCTTCAGTATTTCTTAATACTGACCAAGACAATTCCCCCACCTTGAGCACAGACAGATGTCCAAAAGGCACCAGACTACAAAAGGTTAGTGCTGACTTAGTTAAGAAGCACTTGGAAGGGCTGGATGGATACAAGTCAGCCGGCCCGGATGACCTCCATCCACAGGTGCTGAAGGAATTGGCCAGTGTCATAGCTGAGCTGCTGGCACAGCTGTTTGAGCTCTCATGGTGCTCCGGTCAAGTCCCTGAGGACTGGAAAAAGGCCAACGTGGTACCCATTTTTAAGAAGGGGAGAAGGGATGAGCCAGGTAACTTTAGGCCAGTCAGTCTTACCTCTATCCCTGGGAAAATACTGGAAAAAATCAAAGAGTGCATTTGTGAAGGCCCAGCACGAGAAACGATGCTGAAAGGAAACCAGCATGTGTTCGTCACAGGTAGATCCTGCCTGACAAACTTTATAGCCTTTTATGACCAGGTCACACACTCCCTTGACACAGGAGCTGAGGCCGATGCCATCTACCTGGATTTTAGGAAGGCCTTCAACACAGTTTCGCATCCTATTCTCATAGGGAAGCTAAAGGGCTATGGAATGGACACCTACGCAGTCAGGTGGGTGACTAACTGGTTTAGGGACCACACCCAGAGAGTGGTGGTTGTTCTTGGCCTGGAAGAAGGTGGGCAGTGGGGTCCCACAGGGTTCAGTCCTTGGACCGGTGTTATTTAATATCTTCATCAGCGATTTGGACGAGGGTGTGGAGACCACCCTCTCCAAGTTCACAGATGATACCAAGTTATGGGGCAAAGTCAATACACCCAAGGGCAGGGAGCAGATACAGGCCGACCTGGACAGGTTAGATCAATGGGAGGGATGAAATAGGATGCAATTCAACAAAGATAAATGTAAGGTACTCCACCTAGGAAGGAGGAATCCCCAGCACAGCTACAGGTTGGGGGATGTCCTCCTCAGCAGTTCAGAGGCTGAGAGAGATCTTGGAGTCATAGTTGACTCCAAGATGAACATAAGCCAGCAGTGTAATGAGGCCATCAACACAGCCAATCGCACCTTGTTGTGTATTAGCAGGTGGATGTCCAACAGATCGAGGGAGGTAATGCTCCCCCTCTATGCAGCATTAGTCAGTCAGGCTGCAGTTGGAGTACTGTGTCCAGTTTTGGGTATCGCACTTCAAGAGGGACACGGAGAATCTGGAGAGGACTCAGAGAAGGGCCGCTAGCATAATTAGTAGTCTCCATGAAAGACCCTACGAGGGCAGGTTGAGAGATCTAGATCTCTTCACCCTTTAAAAAAAACAGCTGAGAGGTGACCTTGCAGCCTCCTATAAGTTTATCAAGGGGAGACAGGAGGGAATTGGTGATGCACTGTTTACCAGAGCACCCCAGGAAGTAACTAGGAATAATGGGTGCAAACTAGTGGAGAGTAGATTTAGGTTAGACATTAGGAAGACATTTTTTACAGTGAGGGTGGCCAGTGTCTGGAATGGGCTTCCAAAAGAGGTGGTGCCATGACCTAACTTGGAGGTCTTCAAGAGGAGGCTTGACAGTCACCTGGCTGGGATTGTCTGACCTCGGTTCTCTTTCCTGCCAGGAGTAGGGTGTTGGACACGATGATCCATTGGGTCCCTTCCAACTCTATATATAATCTATGAATCTATAAACTAAGACCTAAAGCAATCAATTCTGTTGATGTTATACAAGAAAGGATAAAGAATGTCTTATTCTTTAAGGACGAGGTGACCCTCACAAATTAGCATACAGTAAGGTAGTGCAGTTTTGGTGTATGTCCTACTGAATTTCAGTGATTTGTACTCCTAAATCACTGTGGTGCTTTTGAAAAACCTCACTCCCAGATTTCAAGGCCTTTAAAACCAACATTTATTTTTCCATCCCAATTAACTTAATCAAATGGGATGACTATTAGCAATTAATACAAAACCCCTCCCCCAGTGAGATATCCTTGCTTCATTCATTACAAGGAGATAACTCTCTCTGTTTCAATTCTGTATTTCCAAAAGGAAAAGTTCTTACAAAAATTCATTAGTACATATTTTTCCAATAAACTTTCCTGTGATACCATCACAAACCATCAACATTCTCTTTCAATGTAGAGACTAGATCACAGAATCATACAGAAGTAGGGCTGGAAGGGAACTCCAGAGATCACATAGTCCAACCATCTACCATAGGCAGCACCATCTCTATCCAAACCAGCCTATGCAATACCAGACACACAAGCACTTGTTACCAACTGTTTTCTACTGCAATAAAAAGATCCAGATTGCAGCTCCATCAAGCTTGGTGTTATACAACATGATACAGTTTCTACCCAGAAGAGTTCATAAGCTAAATCAATAAAGAGGTTCAGCAATAGACAGACAGACAGTTATACAAGGTATAATTAAAGATAATTCATGGCTATTATTCCTTTTGAACTATTGAATTTCTGCCCACCTCTAGATTAGCTGTTACATAACTGTTCTGAGAGATGGCTGAGCCAACTTCTGTAAATAAATATCTGACCTCTCTTTCCCCTGGAAACTGCAGAGCTGCTGCTTGCCAGAGTGTATAGAACACAAACAGCTTCACAGACAGGTACAGGTACACAATGGAGGGCGTTTTGGAGAAAGGCATAGTTTATAGAGGGGAAAAGAAGGTAGGAATTCTGTTTGGCTCAGAATGAATTTAATATCTTTATATCAAAGTAGCACAGGTAAATAATGTAAACTTACAGGACACAATTTTTAAAATGATTAATTTCTTCTGGCTTAAAAAATTATTCTTTAGGGAGTGATGGGGGGGGAAAAAACACATTTTTTGGTCAGCCACAAATGTGTCAAGGCGGAAGAAAGTTTGTCTTGGCTGAAAAGATTCCACTCTGCATAAAGCACTTTGCCACCAATTTGGAAGAGTCATCAGATAAACCCCACCACTGTGCAGGATAGCAGGCCTATTCATTCTATCTCTGCTTAAAAACATTTCACCTTTTACTTGACCTCAAGTGCACCTATTGTGCTGTTGCTGGAAGGTATATAATCTTTTTCCTGTTGCTCTGATGGATTAATAAAGTTAGATTAGGTAGAGGATAAATGTCATAAACAAATGGGAAGTAGCAGCAAATCAACAACAGTGCTGCAGAAATGTAGCAATGGGTTATATGTGCAAGCATAAATTTAGTATTTGGCTGTCTGAACTGGTCAGACACCGGGAACATCACAGGTGCATGGATGCTCTTAGCAGCCAATACACTGTATTTAGCCATTAATTTAATTCAGAAAACACGCCCGCCCCCCCCCAACACCACCCCCCAACAGTTCCAAAAACCTATTCACAATCTATTGGTCTGAAAACATATGTCTGGTTGGTTAACCACACCAGGGATTAGCATGACAAAAATGAGATGCTTGACCGTTCCAACACTTAGAGGGTGGCCTGTAGAGGGATTATACCAGTAGAAAGTTAGAAAACTGGGGACTTTAGCCAGCTTTGGGTTAGGCAGCAACACAGTATCTCAATGGTATCCAGCTATTGGACTTTGGAACACAGTGGCACATACATGCCTATGTCTCTCTGAGGATTTAACCCCAAATGTCATGTTCCATTTTTATTTATTCACAGCCATGTCCATAGCACTCACCACTGCGGTAGTACCTAATGCACAATGAACTGATCTTCTCAATACTTAGGCTTGTCAGAACTAATGCCTCCCCTTACAAATGTCAGTTCACTGTAGGTGACTCAAGTCCATGTGAATTAGTTTAGGTTTTTTGTTCAGGGAAGCTTTAAATCATTTTCTATGTTCTGTGACTTTCACTGCAATCACCTGATGTTCAGTTGCATCTAGCTAGCCAATGAAAGCATGAGAATAAAAGTAACAGTGTTACCATTTGCTGGGGACAGGGGACAGAGCAGACTATGAAAGAAGAAACCTTCTCCATATCTGCAAGGACTGGGTCAAAGTTTTCTGCAGGTCCTTCTTCCATGGAGATGCCAATTTCACAGGGAGGAAAGGACACAAATTTACAGACCGAATACCAGAGCAGTGGTAAACAATCTACTTCTTTGCCTTTTTATGATTTTACCAAATGACCCCAGTGTCAAATGTTTATTGTTCCCCTTCCTTTGAAGAATCCATTGATTGCTTATTCCCTAATGCTAGAGGTAGGATGTCTGACTTTAAAGGCCAACCTTTTGCGTGTATCCTAATACAGAATGCAAAATATACAGTTTAAAATGGTCAAAACATTACTAAAGTACAATAAACAGTTTAGCTATTTTCTAGACTTACAGAAAAACAACAAAACAAAAAAGTTTAACAAAACTCTGACAGAAAACCTTTCAGAGGTCACGAAGGACATCGTTAATACAAGTTATCACTTGAATGGTGATCTGAGGGTCAAACTGATGCATACCCAGAAAAGAGCAAAAATATAGAGCTTTAATAACTGTGAAAAGGGAAGCTCATCTATTACCTTCCATGCCTATACAATAAATCATTTTTTAGAACTGGCTTATGTCTAAAGGGCTAACAGTGATTTATGAGTAGTGCTTTATGAACTAAAATTTCCCATTCAAACTGATTGCACTTCCAGTTCTAAGGTTCCAGTATGCTAATACTCTGATTTATATTTCTCACCAGTTAGTACCATGTCCAGCAGAACTCCAAGAGATTCAAGGGTCTTCAGTCTTTGTCAATGGTGTTTAATACAAAACTTTGCACATGCAAGCGATTGCATGGACAATTATTTTACATGCTAACACTCACCTATACATGATAAAAGAAGTATTTGCCAAACACATTTGTATTCAGTTTTGTACATGGGATAGATTTGACATATAAGTGCCCCCAGCAGAGAGCATTCATACTTTGAACATGGCACATGTACATACACACATACTGCACCCTCTATCATATACATGCTCTCCTTTCCTCAGTAATGGCATTGGATCAAATTCTGATCTTGTATATATTGACTAGTATGCGGAACAGCATCAGTGAAGCCAAAATTAACAAAGCACTTAAGATTGGAATCAGGCATTTTTATTTCACTACAACTCTACGAAGTTTTATCAGAGAAATTTCATTAAAATCTTTCCAATAAGAAATGTTCCCCAAGATCAATGTACTTAGGAATAAGACACTTGCAAATACTGACAAAGGTAAATACTGTAATGCAGTACTATTTTACAAATGTTAATGCAAACTATGGAAAAATATACCCAATTTTGGTCTTTCTTTGGGTGGGAAAATATTTTATAGAAATCAAAGTACCTTTAAAGTATACTGAACAATATCTAGATCCCTTATAGCAAGAGAGTATAACTAAACTTCAGTTTACTTCCAGTGCTGCTGAATGCTTTTGTATTTTCTAATGCTCATAAGATCAGAATGGACATAAATATAGAAATCCACTATTTATCTTAAACCTGTGCTGCTTAGGCAAGTATAATTGAAGAATTAAACATCTTCAGAGTGAATCAGAACAAAAAGATCTTTCTGTAATGCAAAGGTCAGAGAACAAGTCAAATGCTTGTGCTTAAAGCGAAAAAGGCCATCACCTAACCAAAGGAGAAAATGAATGAAGGGCAGTAGTTCAAAAGTTTTCTATAGATTGAAAAAAAGTCATAAATTTAAATAGGGAAAGGTGATAACATAAGGAAAAGAAATGTAAAAGAAACAGGATCCACAATAAAATATTCAAACCTAATCTCTTACATTCATTGTGCCAAAATACTTCATATAAAAATAGTGAAAATTCATGAGCCCTCTTTGGCAATGGCAGGGAAATTGTTCCAGATCAGACTGCTAATTCTGAGACAGGCTGACTGTAGCAACCTTCTTTTGTTCTTATTTATCCTGCTCTAACTGCACTATGAAAGCATCACATACTGCTGGGTTCAATCTCCCCATGTAAAAATGGTGATATTTCAGTGTCCCATGCAAGATAAGTTTAGATGGACATAAAATTCACTATTCCAGCCAAGTGTTCAGTGAAAGGAGGCATTTTTACCAGAAAATCAGATTTTAGGGCTTAATCCTGTGACATACTAAATGATTACACTCTTATAGAATGGTTAGTGGAGTCCTTGTACAAAGAAATGGCATATGTTTAGTACTGCTGTTACTGTTAGCACTTCAGACAGCAAAGGAACAAGTAGGAATGCAGGACACTTTATGGGAAGCCAGTGTTTGATCCTCTCCAGGAGTAGTATAGATCCCTCTGCACCCTCTGCAACATCTTCATCAGGAGTAGTATAGATCCCTCTGCACCCTCTAAACAGTACTCCTATCAGACTGGTGTAATTCCCTTTTACCTACAACAGTAGGTGAAACATAAAGGCACAGTTGCTCTCGCTCAAGAATATGAGCTGATGGTGGAGAAGGCACTGGTTCCCCTCTTTTGCAAAATAGACAAAGAGTATTTACCAAGAGGTAGGTGACCTGGGTTCAGCCCACTCAGCCCAAAGGGATTCAAACCAACATTTCCCCATTACCTTACATAACATGCTATCAATTACGAGCACCCTTTGGTGTTCCTGTTTAAGTTCAGCCACTATGCTAAGAATGTAAGCCATAGCTAGTCATGGGAGCAGAAGGTGAACGAGCAAGATAGGGTCTGAATCTGTAACTTAAGGGCAGTAGCTCATCTGAGTTGTGGCTCCTGCTCCCAGATCTATTCATGAATTTTACATTAAACAGTCACTGGACAACAGAAATAACCCTCGCAGCCAGGACTCAGATTTCCCCAGTTTGCATCTGATGTACTGTTGTGACTATAAGTGGACCTTTTGTCCCTCAAAAAGAACCATAAAAATCACACTCAACTTACATGAAAGATCAATCTATCTCAGGCTATAATTGATCCATACTGCCCAATTTCAGTTTGGTCCATCAATGTTTAACGATTTCTTTGCCTCCGGCTTCCTAAGTAGGGACCAAAACAGTCACCTCCCTGCTGGGCCCCTCTCGGGCCCCAGGGGAGGCACACCTGAGCCAAGGGTTAGTGAGGAACTAGTTAGGGAACTTCTGGAGGGACTGGACATATTCAAGTCAGCCGGTCCGGACGATCTCCACCCTAGAGTTCTAAAGGAATTGGCCGAGGTCATTGCAGGACCCCTGGCACGGCTTTACGAGCACTCTTGGGGCTCTGGTGTGGTGCCGGAGGACTGGAAGAGGGCCAACGTGGTTCCCATCTTCAAAAAGGGGAGGACGGAGGACCCGGGAAACTATAGGCCAGTTAGTCTTACCTCGATCCTAGGCAAGCTGTTTGAGAAAATTATTCTGGCACACATCCACAAGAGGCCTGCAGGGGACTGCATGTTTAGGGGCAACCAACACGGGTTCATCAGTGGTAGGTCCTGTCAGACCAACCTGGTGGCCTTTTACGATCAGATCACCAAATCATTAGATGCAGGGGTAGCAGTGGACACAGTCTTCCTGGACTTAAGGCTTTCGACACTGTCTCTCACCCCGTTCTCATTAAGAAACTGGGGGACCGTGGTGTCAAAGCCCACACAGTCAAATGGGTCACCAACTGGCTGGAGGGCTACACCCAGAGGGTGGTAGTGGATGGGTCCTTCTCAACCTGCAATGATGTGGGCAGCGGGGTTCCGCAGGGCTCTGTCTTCGGGCCCGCACTGTTCAACATCTTCGTCAGTGACTTGGACGAGAGGGTAAAAAGCACCCTGTTCAAATTTGCTGATGACACTAAGATGTGGGGGGATGTGGGCACACTAGAAGGAAACAACAGGCTACAATCGGACCTAGACAGGTTACAAGGGTGGGTGGATGAGAATAGGATGGGATTCAATGCAGACAAGTGCAAAGTGATGCACCTGGGGAAGAATAACCAGCACCATATCTACAGGTTGGGGAACTCCCCTCTTGTCAGCACAGAGGTGGAAAAGGATCTTGGAGTCATCATTGACTCCAAGATGAACATGGGCCGGCAGTGTAGGGAGGCAGTCAGGAAGGCCAACCATACCTTGTCATCATGCATCCACAGATGCATCTCAGGCAGGTCCAAAGAGGTGATCCTCCCCCTCTATGTGGCCTTGGTCAGGCCGCAGTTGGAGTACTGCGTCCAGTTCCGGGCGCCGCACTCCAAGAGGGATGTCGACAGCATGGAGAGGGTCCAGAAAAGGGCCAGTCGCATGATCAGGGGACAGCAGGGCAGGCCCTATGAGGAGAGGCTACGGGACCTGAACCTGTTCAGTCTCCACAAGAGAAGGCTGAGGGGGGATCTAGTGGCCTGTCATAAACTAGTCAGGGGGGATCAGCAGGCATTGGGGGAGTCACTGTTCCCCTGAGCACTGCCAGGAGTGACCAGGAATAACGGTCACAAGCTGGCAGAGGGTAGATTTAGGCTAGATATCAGGAGGCGCTACTTCACGGTCAGGGCAGCTAGGATCTGGAACCAACTTCCAAGAGAAGCGGTGCAGGCTCCTACCCTGGGGGTTTTCAAGAGGAGGTTAGATGAACACCTTGCTGGGGTCGTTTGACCCCAGTACTCTTTCCTGCCATGGCAGGGGGTCGGACTAGATGATCTTATCTTGCTTGGATGCTTATCTTGCTGGGATCCTATGATCCCAGCTGACTTCCTGCCCTTTGGGCAGGGGGCTGGACTTGATGATCTTCCGAGGTCCCTTCCAGCCCTGATGTCTATGAAAATCTACTCAGGTCCCTTCCGACCCTAGAAACTATGAAACTATGAATTAACAGAACAGGAAAAGGTGATTTATATGTAGCGTTTATTTATAACCAGAACAATGCAGTACATGATTTTGAGAAACAAATCAAAATTTCTAAAATTTTAACACTTTTATCCCCTGCCCCAAAATCTCTTCCCTCTCTTCCCAAATCCAGAAACTTAAACAAAAAAATTCTGATTGGTGCGGGAAAAGCATTTCATTAAACAACATATTTTACTGACTGAACTCTGACTCCCTCTTGAAAGCATAATAGAAGGAATAAGATAACTATACAAACAGCAAAATATAGCAATTAAAATGTTGCTGAACATTTATTGCACTCCTTGTTTTACTTATTGGTGCAGGTGAAGCAAATGAAGCTAGATGGGGCACCTGCAACAAAGAAACAGGATATTGCCTTGAACCACTGATGTGGTAAAAGTAGAAAGTTTGGAATTTTCCCTTTTAGTTGATGTTTAGATGTTTATGTTGGAGGAAAAACCAGTGTGCAGTGGCTTTATTCCTACCAATATTTTCTATTGTTTTCCACGGGAGGGGAGGAAGCAGTTGGGTAAAGCCCCTGCTCATTCCCCAGACCAGGGCTCCCTGGTCTATGGAGTGGGCAGGGAGCAGTGGGTGGCTGTTCCTCCCCTACCTTCCTGGTCTGTGCCAGGGTGGGACCAGTGGGGCAATGCCCCCCACACCTTCTCCAGACTGGGGTGACCCACTGCTTAACTGTGACCAGGAGGAAGCGAGCAGTAGCTGGTGACCCCAGTCTGGAGAAGGCACAGGGAGGAGTCAAGCAGCTGGGAAGCATGCAGATGTTCTTTCCTGTGGGAGTCGTATCACAGAACTTCCTCACTCAAAAAGGAAGAGCTTCCTCACAAATGAGGCACCTTTCCTGGGGGAGAAACATAATGAATGCCTGTATGCTTCTTTCTATCTGTGATTCTCCCAGTAGAAACATAACACCTATATGTGGCCCAAGTCTAGAACCAGTTTCTGATTTTACTTCACTAGTATAAATTTTATTGACTTCAAAAAAGTGACACCAGGTCCATAGCAAGTGATAGAAAGCAGAGACCAAGGGTGTCAAATTCAACAAGCCCCACATGGTGGATCAGACTCACATACCTCCTCTCCCACTCCCAGCATATGTTATCCAGAAGCTGCTCCAGCCAGTCTGATCCTCATATTGCATGTGGAGCAGATCCCAGAGCAGCTGGAACAGGCATGGTTCATCTAGCTCATGGCACCCTTAGCACAGGCAAATGACAGTGTAGTGCAGGCAGTGTGTCAGCAACAGGGCTCCAGTGCTGGTAAGTAAGGAGTCAGGGGGGCTGGAGAAGGGTAGAGAGAACTATGGGGGGGACCCCCACTGGCCCCACCCACTCCCCCAGCCCTGCCTTGCCTGATCCCATCCCCTGCCTGCTCCCCAGGCCCCCCCACATGCCTCCCAAGCCACCCAGCCTGGGCCTTTCTGCCCCATGCTGCCTGAGGGGACTCTGCCAGGAGGCCCCGGAGCCCCCACAGCCCATGCTTCTAGGGTGAGTAGAGGCTTCTTTTTCTTTTTGTTTTAAAGTAATAGTGCCTGGGGTTGGGGGGGATTGCCATGGGGGCCTGGGGGTGCAAGTCGGGGGGTGGGGCCAGGCAGGGCAGCCATTGGGGGATCTAGAGGAGCAAGGGGGTGGGGCTGGGTGGGGCAGCAATCAGGGGGCTGGGGTGGGGCATGTGGGCCCTGCAGGGGGGAGTGGTGGACCCTGTGGGGGCCATTTGGCCCTTGCTGGGGGGGCTGTTACACCTGTGGGGGGGCTGTAATCCGAGGCGGGGGCATAGCCCCTGTGTGTGGGCTGTAACTCCTGTTGGGGTGCTGTAGCCCCTCTTGGGGGGCTGCAAACCTTGTTGGGGGGCTGCAACCCCTGTGGGGAACCATAGCCCCGGTGTGGGGGCCATGGCCCCTGAAGGGGGGCCGTAGCCCCTATTGGGGGAGCAGCAAAATATATATTCATGTATTCATGAATTCGTTAAACATGTTTTTAGAGTTCAACTTATTATTATGATAGAGATTGCTTTAACACTGTAGATATATCAGTAAAACATTGCCCAAATTATCACTGTCTCTCTGTCTCACTCTCTCTCTTTATAGTGGTCTTTTGTTTTAATTATGGAGGAACATGGATTTTGGGTATTTTACAGAGTGACTGGGATTTTTTTTTATCAGGGATTTTTCCGTTTTCCAATATGGAACACCAGAATTCCTGCTAGGGAGGCCAGTGGCAGGACCCTGCCTGCTCAGACCTGGCATCTTAGACCCAGCTGAAGGACATGCTTTGACAGTTCAAAGCAGGCCACCACACCCGGAACTTCTTCTGGGCGATAGCTGCCCAGATGGCCAAGCAAACATGGCATAGTGCCGCACAGAGGCCAACCCTGCAACCACAGCCCACTGGCATCTGGCCCAGAGGGGACAGATGCCTCTACTGGCTGTGCAGTCCCCATCCAGGTCTGGCAGGTGCACAGCAGGTCACAGTCAGGCAGCAGTCTCCACTGCCAGACTGCTGCTGTGGGCAAAGGGTGCAGGGAACTCTCAGGGCTGCTCCAGCAACCGAGCAGGCACAAGGGGCAGTGTCCCCAGGTACCAGCTGGCTGGGCCTCAGAAGCTCCTGAGAGTGAGTAGCCCTGACCTACTTCCCAGGGCAGTTTTTTATATGGATGGGGCCAGGACAGGGCAGCTTTTTATACTGCTGGGAAGAGCACAGGTGCTGGCCCTGGGCTCTAGTTCCCCCTGCCTGCAGATCCAGGAGGGGCCAGGCAGGGCTATTTTGCCCCAGGTAGCACAATTTGCCCCACACCAAAGTGCATGTCCAAGCACATGCGTTGAGGGAAAAAGCCCTGGCTCAAATTTGCACCACTTCTTTTTGAACTGCTTGCATGTGTGGATGCGCCTCATGAATTGCGCAGGTCTACTTGGTCAAAAATATACTGTCAGAATGTGTGTGATGGAAAAGCAAGCTGTATCTATGCTGATGAGCCTGGGAAGAGAACAGAGTAACTGGCACTCTTCAATATGGCCCATTTTGGTTCCACAGGGAACTTTGTGACTGGATTTCTTCTGAGCCTGTGATGCTTTATCTTGAAAAGCCCTTTTATGCAAGCTTTATTCCTTCCCCATTGTTTGCCCTTCATTCAAACTTAAAGTCTTGTTTTACTAGCTCCTTCTAGTCTTCATTTAATCCAGAGTTATGCTGAGTATCATTCCTATATGCCAGTTCTTCTATATTCTCTGAAAAGGATACTCTTCCAAACTGTTTCCTTAAGGTTTTGAAAACAGTATCTTATTCATTCCATTTCCAAATTTTGGAGTGAAGGCAATAGAGTGGATAGCAGCAAGACATTATTTATCTTAGTTCTTTAAATTGACACCAACTTCATTGCTGATCTCTGCAGAAATGTCCCTAGGTCTTTCAATATTTAATAATTTACTAAGGCAATAGATCTTGCAAGGTAAGCTTACATTTTGTGTGGGAAATATTCCTTATTTTTTTCAGGGTCTAATGTAAAACTGTCCATGTCAACTAAACAATGTATCCAGGTTTACAGTACTTTAAAAATCAATCTTCTAGGTCATGTACAGACATTGCACTTAGACCGATCTAAGTAAACATACATCAGTCTAAGCTCATAAGTGTACAGAAATTTGGTGCATGTAGACTGGTCTAAAAGGGGTACGCATGACCTAAGATAGGCCTGGTCAGAGGTACACTCAATTCAGAATGATTCAGATTAGACCAATGCATTGAACTTGTCTATTGGTCCCTAGACGTTAAGTCATAGCCACAATGATTTTCTTTTTCAAAGCTATGACTCACATGGCGCATCTACATGTGACGCTACATTGCCACAGTGATGGCAATGTAGCTTGTCACTGCAGCAGCATAGCATTGGTAGGCACAAACTATGATGAGGCTACATCACCATACTGACAAGCTACCATACTATAGTGCGTCGCTACAACAACACAGCTGCTAAAAATAACAACGCGCCACCAGAATGGTGCAGTAAAGGCTGCTACTGTGTCATCATTTAATACTTCCTAAAGCACGTACTAAATGACAGTGCAGTAACAACTATGCCATGGAGGGACATATAAATGTACCCACAGTTCTCAATCCCCTTACAACTACCATAAATAAGCTACTGGACATTTAACTCTAAGTATATTTTTCTAAATGATATTGCAATAGTAAATCTCTTTATTATTGATTGCATTTTTTAAATTGCTAGTTACAGCTAAATGCAATTCAGGTACTACATTTGATTAGCAGTGCCCTCTTCTCCCTATTCTGCCTGCAAGTTAGGGTGTTCTTGGTGTTCCTGGGCATTGTGCCTTGTAGTTGTATAAAAGGGTTGTTTGTGTGGTTTGAAGAATAGGATATTTGCATAAAATGGTTTAGAAAGCGATAATCCTGTGTTGAACAGGAGTTTGGACTAAATGACCTCCTGAGGTTCCTTCCACCCTTCCTTTTCTATGATTCTGTGATTGTAATAACATGAAGAAACTAGATGACCTCCTACCATTAGATACCAAGTAAGTATAGATGGACAGATTTGGATTTTTTCAGAAATAGGAGGTCAAATTCTTGATTTTCAGTATGTTACAATTCTTATGGACTCCATGGGGCTTGTGGGTGCTTACATACTTCTAAAACCAGCCACATTTTTATTTAGACATCTAAATAGGGATTTGGGTGCTACTCAAATTTGAAAATGTCATCCATTATTTCTATTTCAAATGTTCAGAAAACATCAGTTATTTGGGTCAAGTGTAACTTCAGAGCTCTCTTAACAGTTTGATACCACTGAACATTATAACATATCATAAATCCAGGGATAAAATGCAGACCTTCTCCATGTCTTCAAAATAAATTCTGAAGGCAAGGAGCAACAGTTGGCTTTCAAATTATATTGATGCTGAACATCATCTACTATATTGCTCAGCAATTCTGCACAGTTTCAGAAACTAATCCGAGGTGCATCCAGGTCATGTAGAAACCACTATTATCAGATTCTGTACACTATTCACTTTCTAGTCTTGGTATGTTTCACTTAACCTTCAAGCCAAGCCCACATAAATGTTTCCCTTCCATCCATCCAAAATAATTCTGTAAAACCATAAAACTAAGATAATTCTGTAAAACCAATTTATTTTCTGTTTATATGATAATCTTTTCCAGGTACCACATTTCTCTCTTACCCATAACCTGTTCCATTCCTCACAGTCTCCTCTGTCAGGCACACCTGATGATGTTTTATTTGATCTATGTAGTGCTGCTGAAACTGCCCTGCCAACTCTTCCAGCCTCTCAGCAGTTGAGATAAGGCTGATGTTGTCATCAACAGGTTCTGAGGCACTCTTTGAATCCACAGTAACTGTGTGAAAGCAACAAAGATCCTTTGATGAGCTGTGAGCTGAGGTACGTGGAGACAGCAGAGTTCCAGATGCCGATGAACCTTGTGTTGATAAAAAGAAGCAAGCAGATTCTGGCATTGGAGAAGTTAGAGGAGAATATGGACTATTTTAGTGAGACAAAATGTGACTTTCCATTTCTGAGAGATATCAGAAGAATAGATAAAACCATAACCAAAAAAGCCCTATAACCTGTACTATTGCAACATTATCACAGAAGCAGAGGAACCAATTGACTTCAGAACTGTGATAAGATGAGACTGTGTAGTGGGGCCTCAACACTGCTTCCTGCTCCCACCCATGTCTAGGCACAGTGCTTTTAACCTATATCTTGCTTTTAAAGTACTATTATTTTCCATATTTGTAGCTTAATGGGGTTGCTATGAATAACAGTGCAATAATAACATGACATTGGAGCTTCACAAATATAATCAAGTGACCAGGTTTCTTCTCCAAGAATTGTAAAAAGCCACTTGCCTCTCATTATTAGAATCTGGACAGAAATGAGATTGACTAAAAATACCATTTGCTTTAGCAACTCTCTACTTTCTTCCGTTGCAAATCTCTTTTCACTCTATAGGAAAATAGATGACTATCAGTATAACATATTTTTTCTGATGAACAGAAAGCTCAAGCTGGAAGAGGGACTATTTCTGAGCAAGCTGTAACATGCCAGCATCCTATACACAAAATCCAAATCTAGAGGCCCCTCTTGAGGCCTTTAACTACACACAGCTGCACTAAGCGATGGGTGCAAGCATAGCTAAATTGACATCAACTGCTTATTAAACAAGCCATGACCAAGAGATGGGAGCACTCTGCTTTATTATGATGGCATCCTCCAAAGGTTGAATGAGATATTTGGAGAATGAGAGAAACAAATAGATCCCAGGAAATCTAAACACCCAATGGGGGAAAAATAAGTCCATGCATGATCCTTGCCAGTTGTCACAGCTGCATTCTCAAGTGTGTGGCTTGCATACTTTAATCAGCTGGATTTGCAATGGAACGGGGGAAAAACAATTACCATTCTCAAAGGTTTCCTACCTAGTTAAAATAGGCAGCTACAATAATTGTTACCATACTTCAAAATCATGCCTTATTACAAACTAAAAAAAATGGAGGATTTTTCTCTGCTCATCTGTAATTCACCTGTAATTGCATTCAAAATGCATCTATGTATATCTTGCTTACAAGCCTTTTCCTCTTATTTGTCCCTTGCTGTAGATGACTAACAAGGTCACTGTTTGAGTTATTTAACAAGAAAATTGTATCACATGAACAAACAATTCTAGATATTATTGGGCAATAAGTAGGAAAGAGAAAAGGCAGTGGAAAGACAAGAGAAAAAACATTTTTTCTAAAGAAACAAATACATATGAATAGCTGCATGTTACTTGAATTCTTTTTTTCAAAATGTGCAATTAAACATTTGTACACCTTCATGTATTATTAAATAGTTTTAATAGACTTGTCTCGGGAAGGATGAAATAATGGCCTAACTGAAACAAATGGGAGTTTTGTTACTATTTCACTGTACTGTATGAACATACATGACTAAATAAAAAAAGGAATGATAGGAGCATGTATCAAGACAAATATATTATCTGATATATAAACCTATATATATAGGTTTTGGTACACATGGGAGCAAGAGAAGTACTTCAGTTCAAGACAGAGCATGAATAAGGACATCAGTCATGCAGTCCTTATTCTTCAAGTTAACGGTCATTATCCTGAATAAGAACAACAGAAATGGGCTACTGATTACACGCATCCTGATAACAGTCAAGAATATTTTTGCTAAGAGTGCATTTGCCAACACATATTTCATAATCCTGTAATACATGTCTCTTACATTTCTATATACCCACAAGTAATAGATATATTAGGCTTCATTAATAGTCCATGTATAGATTCTTCCTGTTGAATAAATGTGCCTGCTAGCTGAAGAAATAAGATCTCTGTTATCTCACTCTCATTCATATGGTAGACCACTTACTTACCCAAGTAATCACATTAAAATCTATGGAATGATGAAATCCATGCATGAAATTAAACGTATGCACTGCTGATATAAGCAAATCAGAATAAAGAAGTTTTATGTTCCATATAAACAAGCAAGCAAAGCAGGATATCTAAGGGCAAGTAATTTAACAAAAGATAAAAAGGATTTTTTGTAATTGTTTCAAATGTTTTTCTCACCCTGAAAAAGCACAAGCAGGATGGTGAAGTATCACATATAATTATGCACTAGCTTCACTAGAGGCAAACAATCAGGACTGTCAAGTAACTTGTTTTTGTAAGTAAAAAGACAACTAATTTTTCAGGTATTAGAAACAATTAAAGTTGAAATATGTGAAAGAACTACAAATCTTCTAAATAACTCTGTTCCCAATGCAACAGACTGCCTTCAGAAATCTGGAAAATATAAGCATTATCTAATTGCTGTTGAATATGTATAGCCTATTACAAATTGCTAGTTTTTAACTATTAAATGACTTTGCCAGCATTCTGAAATGTCTCTAATATTGATATGATGAACTCTCTCAAAAATCTACCTTCAACAACAACTAAGAAATAGTGAAGATTTTGAAAAATAACCAAGGATGAACAGCAAGGAAAGAGGCACATTGACTATTTGAATATATGAATCAAGGAGTCTGCATGCCTGTTGTCTGATGGGTAGATATTAAAGATGTTTAGGTGCCTAATGAAGAAGTGAGATTTTTCTAGTAAGATTTTAAAAAGCACTTGCATAGGTTAGACATCTGACTTGCAACTTAAATATCTGATCTGCTCAGACACATGAAATTTCCGCTAGGGGCCTATCTGCATGTTTAGCTGCCTAAATGGCCTCAAATTTGGTCTGTAGAGATTAATGGAAAAATTGAATAATTTACAGAACAGTTTTATGACCCTCACTCATAGCTAATGTGTACTCATCCTGCAAGCAATAATTCTGATTTACATAGGACTACTTGTGTGACAAAGTGCTCACCAATACAAGTAAGGGTTCCAAAACTGGGGCCACAGTAAGGGGCCATATAGGATCATGCCATCAGCTAGTGTAAACCATTAATTTACACTAGATCAGGATCTGCCCCCTGGCAAAAAAAAAAATCATGCCAGTGTCTTGATAAAGACAGTGGATCAAAGAAATAAAATGCATGGAAAGTATGCCTGGGTTTTAGTACCATGTCTGATATGGGTTTCATGGCTATAAACACATCATATGGTTTGAAAACTGATTAAACTACAGCAAACAAAGGGTAGTGCTATGCCACTTTATAGAAAGACAGGGGATGTATTGAATGAAAACCTGCAGGGACCAGTGAAAGGTCCAGTCTAATTAGACATTTTTGTTAACTGTTTGTGGACCAAGATCCTCCTATTTCCACTCCATGCTGAGACATAGATGAGTATGCAAAGAAAAATAAATAAAAAGGAAGAGAGATAAGGTCTGTGAAAAGCAAAAAGAAGCCACTCTGCACCATGTTCCACTCAACAGCAGCTTGAAGAACCTCCTTTGTAGGATTCCCATATGACCAGGGCTTACAGATCTGGTTAGAGTAAGGCTGAGCAGTCAGTCATGGCCACTCTCCTCAGTTTCATCCTTCTTTCAACCTGCAGGCAATTAGTAACAGCAGACACTGGTTACATCAGCTGAATCTCAAGTTTATTCATCTTCTGCACATTGGAATGCCCAGTGCTGAGGAGTTGTGAGGGAGCTGCCCACTGAAACAGCTCAGGAGGAGGCTATGCTGCCATGAAGAAAGTAAGAGGTCTAGGCAGCCCTGCAACAGCAACCTGTGGTCCCCATACACCTCACAGCATATGAGGACTAGGAGAGTCAAGCCAAGAAGTGAGCGAACTTCCCCTGTCTAAACTGGGGGATTTGACATGTCTTCCTTTATTTCCTCTTTTTACTAAGCAGGATACAACAGGATCCAAAGGTAAAACTGATGGCAAATTAGTTCCATTTTTAATGTGCCTGATAGCAGCAAAGGCCAATGAGGGCTTGTAATGTGCAGCATTCTACCTCAGTTCAAAGAAGTGAGGCTTTCTCTGGAAGCTGAAGTTGCTGAGCCTTCTTGTGAGGCTGCAAACAGCTTCAATGTTATCTGATATCAGTCCAAATTAAGGCCTCTCGAATTGTTACAGGAGGGACTCAAAGCCTCACAGTTTCAAGCCCTGTGTAAGTCTGATGAGACTGTTCCTAGCATACTGGCACTTCAGTGCCACACAGACGGAATTCAGCTATGGAAGCCCAGAAAAAGACGAGTAAAGACTAATGAGGAAAGATTAGAAGAGCTATATATATTGAAGATACCAGTAATAAGGATGATTGAGTGAACATAATCTACAGTTATTAAGAAGAGTGTAAGCAAACAATAAGGATGTCAAGATTTCTTTTAAACCAACGTAAGGGTATAACTGTAGTGTAAAAGCTATGTTGTACACATTATGGCCCAGAAATTATGCAAGAGGCAAGCATTTCTTAAGGTGATATCTTTTATTGGACCAATTATGTAGTTGAGATGAAGTTAGACAAGTTTTCAAATGCAAGGCATTCTTTGTCAGGGAGACCTGACAAAGAATGTCTTGTATTCAAAAGCTTGTCTATTGACCAATACATAGTTGGTCCAATAAAAGATATCACCTTAAGATATCTATGCCTCAGGAATATAACTAGCATAAACAGATAAAATCTTCATGTCCCTGCACTGAAGGTACGTCCAGAAAAATGAGCATGCCTGTACAAACTTAGGAGGAGCACTGTTTAAAACATAAATAATGGAAGCTGGGCAGACTTCCAAAAGAGACTGCCAGAGTCACTGTTCCCGGCAGGGCAATGGGATACTGTAAAGGACTTAAGCAATCCATTTGGTTTCTAATATCCATGATTTTCTAACTTAACCAAATCAATTGTTTCCCCAATTGATTTTTTTTTTACCTTTACTTTCAACTTTGTCATGAGGCAGTGAATTCCTTCCTTTGCCTTTTACTTCCCTCCTTCTGGGAATCAATAAAAGCTCCACCGAGTCTGATATCTCCTCTCTTGGATTCCTTCTGCTCTCCATTGTCCCTTTTTTTTTCTTTTTCCCTCCATCTTCTCTTATACTTCTTTTCTTTTCTTCTTCTTCTTCTTCCAGTGACGACTGACGAATGGGCTTTACAATTTGTTTGTTTGGACTAAAATTGGACAAAGATACACACTAATGAAGACTGGGCATAACTTTTGGTGCTTCAAAGCTTTCTAACTTATTAGCAGATTAACAAATTGTACACCACTTGTCCCATGTCTCTCTAGGCTGATAGAAGAAGGACTCTTCACACTGACTGACCACTTATCAAAATTCTGTAGGTTGCAAGTACTACGACTCAACTTGAGTTGTAAAAAGTAACAAAAAGCAAACGACGGCCAAACCATATCAGAACCAGTGGAGTCTATATTTGTTAGGCAATGATAGCTCTCACTCGTCTATCTACCCTAGTTGACTCTTGTCACTAACAAAGACTGGCTGGTCCCTAGACAGTATTCCTGAGAATCTCATATTGTAAAATAATTCCCAGCTGAGAATTCTCATCATGCCATAGACAGTCCTTGGATAACCTAAAAATAACCAAAGGGGTACTTCAAACAGTATAAAAGCAAAAATTCCTCCTCTCACTGCATTCAAGTCCAGATCCTTGAAGGTGTAAAATTCTCACTTGGTACCTATTTGGTTCAAATCTTGTCTGGGGCCTCTGGGTGCTTCTGTGATACTACTATCATCATCAAACTTTTGTTTCTTTGCATTAAATTACATTTATATTGGCCAGCAATGTGTGTTTGTTAAACTCATATGATATGATGTTTGCTTACAGAGAGGAATACCACTGAAGTTCAGCATTTTCACATGATTCTTCTATAATGCTTCACATGACAAGTTTCAGCTATGAACACACTGCCATGGTTGACAACAGTCTCTGAAAAAAATCTGAGGTATAACGAAAATCGGACACAATCTTTATTTGAATAATGCAAATAGCACTGCTAGCATTAGAACCAATTAATGTGTATCTAATGACATACTACAGCTTAATGATTTTAAATGCATAGTTTCTCACAAGTAGAGAAATAGTCATTAGACACTATGGGTGTTTGCAGACATGCTCTGGGAGGTAGGGAAAGGCACTTCAATAACTACAGCACCAAGAGCGGTGCTTACTAAAAGTGCTCAGGGCAACACATGCATCAGCACACCTGCACTAAAAAATGGTGCACTTTAGTTCAAAATGTACGGCTGACATTTCTTAGTGCAAGGACACTGATACATATGAGGCTGGAGTCTGCTGAACCAAAGTAATTACCAGGCTCCAGAAGACTTGATAAATCAAGTCTGCTCCAATGCACCGTAAATACAGTGCATCAGAGCAGCCTCCCTTCATATGTATATGAGCCCTACATATTAGATTTCTTAAAAAGTAACTACTATAAAGTAATGTAATGGATAGTTCTGAATCTTTATGGTTCAATGAGGAAATTAATTCAGTCAATGCCCAAAATGGGACACGAAAAGTATAAAAATGTTTGAAAGTGTAATATAAAATAATGAGAGAGTTGTTACTCTTCCACGAGAAAATTATTCAATGTAATGTCTTAATGGAAAGCTAGAAGTAAATGAAGACATATATGCAACAGTGGAATATTTTGAGTCAGTAAATTGTGCTTATCAGATGCCACGTGGTAAAACCTTACAAACCTAAATTCTCCAAAAAGCTGAAAAACAAAAATATAATAATCCACAATATCTAGGTAGGATTCAACCTCTATGGCTCACTTATTCAAAAAATAAGCCACGGGAAGCCACAAACATCCCCCTCTCGCCTGCCTGCATCATGCAGGCACCAGAGATGCAACAAAAGCCCCAGGGCTGTTGGTTTCTTCGTCCTTGGGACTCGATTGTCTCTGCTGCCCCAACATTTCAAACCCGCCCCCCCAATTTTAGCCCCACCAACATACCCTTCCTCAGAGACACTCTGAGTACTCTGAGTGAAGAATGGGCCCACACCTTACCTCTCGCAAGCCCTGCCACTTCTCCAATCGGTCTTGGTGCCGATGGAAACTTCCATGTCTTATGGTGAAAAAAAAATTGCTGGGACATCCCTCTGCAGCCCAACCAGGCTTGAACTTAAAACTTCCTGGCTAGACACACCGCAGACAAGTCCCTAAGCCCCAGGAGGAAGATACACCACCTGCCTTTCCATAATGCTGGCAGGAAGGGGAAGTTGGAAAAGCAAAAACGGCCTCTTTTCTTCATTTTGAATTTTAGGGCAACCAGGAAGGCTGTGGCCCAAGCACATTCAAGCCAGTAGCCACGGAGGCTTTTGTTGCGTCTCTTGGGCTGTGCCTGATGCTAGCAGGGAAATGACAGATATTTGTCACTGCCCATGGCCTCCTCTTCCATGGCACAGGGCCATAAGTCAAGGGTTTAAATTTTTCTTTTGTTTTGTTTTTGGGGGGGGGGGTTGTGTGGAGTGTTGGTGGAAAAACCTTTGTATGTTACTGTGGTCATGTGGTAGAATGGGTCTTGGCAGAGACCTGGGCTTGTGCCGGATGCTTCATGTTGTGGTGTGGTTTCTGTGTTTTCGACCACCAGGTTGTGAGTCCCAGGCCAGGTGTCATCTCTGTACTTGCCCCTGTCCTGAGGCAAGCCAATTTCTTTTTTTTCCCACCACGACACATGCAAGTTGCCATGGGCTCCACAACCAGTTGGAGTAGTGGCAAGGCTCCAGGATGCAGAAGTGCAGGCCTTGGCGTGGCATGCCAAACCCCAAAGGGTTGGTCTCCCCATCCTGCTTGGGCCTCTGTCTCAGCTGCCCCAAAATTTCAAAACAAAAATAAAATAAAAAATGCCATTTTGGCCCCACCGTCTTCCCCTTTGTCAGAGCCACTCCGAGTGCAGAACAGGCCTAAGTGTGGGCCTTGGCATGGCATGCCGAACCTTGAATTTGTAAACTCTTGGCCTAGTATACAGCATTCAAACTCCTAAGCTACAGAGCCCAGACAGCCCCACTGCCTTTCCGCAGCGCTGCAAACACCAGGACCACAATCACATGCAGCTCTTTCCCAATACCAGCCCACACTAATAAAAAAAAAAAATTCAAACCCTTGACACAATATGCCCTGTGCCCTGAAATAACATGCCAGAGCCAGCCACAAACATCTCCCTCTTCCCTACCTCCATCATGCACACCCCTGGAGATGCAACAAAAGCCTCCAAGGCTGCTGGTTTCTTTGTGCTTGCACCTCAGCTGTCTTAGCTGCCGCCTCCCCCCCACCAAAAGCAATTTTGGCCCCACCATCTTCCCCTTCCTCAGAGACACTCTGAGTTGTCTGAGTGCAGAATTGGTCTAAGTGTTGGCCTCGGCATGGCATGCCAAACCCCAAAGGGAAACCAAAGGGGTTTGCCATGCCACATTGAGGCCCACACCTTTCCACCCTGGAGCCCTGCCACTTCTCCCATTGGTCCTAGGGCCAGTGGCAGCTTCCATGTGTCATGGTGAAAAAAAAAATTCTGGGATAACCCTCTGCAGTGGGGGCCCAGTGGCCCTACCTAGGCTTGTATTTATAACCTCCTTGCTCAATTTACAGCACACAAACTCCTAAGCAACAGGGCCAAGACAGCCCCCCTGCCTTTCCACAGTGCTGCAAACACTGGGACCACAATCACATGCAGCTGTTTGCCCCACACCAGCCCACACTAATAACAAACAAAAAATTCAAACCCTTGATGGACGCCCGTGTCCTGAAAGTACATGCCAGAGCCAGCCACAAACATCCCCCTTTTCCTTGCCTGCATCATTCTTAGCCCCATAGACACAACAAAAGCCTCCAGGGCTGCTGGCTTGTTCATGTTTTGGCCTCGACTGTCTCGGCTGTTAAAATAAACAAAAGAAGCCATTTTGGCCCCACCATCTTCCCCTGCCTCAATAGGTAACTATGGCAAACACTGGGGCCACAGTCATATGCAGCTTTTTGCCCAACACCAGCCCCCAGTAATTTGAAAAAAAAAAATTGAACCCTTGATGGATGGCACTGTCCCCTAAAAAAAGAAGCCATGGCAGGACAAGCATCACATACTGTACATTCAGCTGTTCTCCGTGCTGCAAGGGAGCAGCATGGTGGATATACAAGGGTAAAAAAAAACCCACACAGGAAAAGAAGTGGAGCAGCATATGTGGGGGCAGCACACGATGCTCAAAACAAGAGCCACACTTCAGCTGCCAGGCAAGCTATGAGTGGCAAGATTGCCACTACTGCATCCCCAGGAACTTCCCAAAACCCCTGATAAGGCTGCTGAGTACACCCCAGTGCCTCCTCTACCCAGCCCCAGGTAACCTGCCATGCACCAGAGCACACATGGAACAGGCATTCCCCATGGACAGTTAGCAATGGCACAGTGCCACTGTTAGTTGTCCCCAGGGAACCAAATGTCCATGCTCATGTGAACACAGCAAGAGAGAGCATGTAACTGTGTACAAAAATACAACGGAATATATGAGGGAGGGACACAGCTAGATGGGGAAATACTTTGAAAAATGTTATTGCCAGCATGTAATTTTCCTTTCTTTTTCATCCTGGAAAGGAAAATTCAATATAGCAAAGGAAATAGTAGTGACAAATAGTAAAAATAAGGATTTGAAAGAGACAGGCTGTATGGATGACTATGGCCAGTCAGCTTGCAGTGAAAGATTAAACGAAAGAAAGAGAGCATTAGGCCTGTGCCAATAGGGAAGTATTCGATTTGGATTTGACTGATTCGGAGGGCAGTGATTCAATTCAGAGATTTAGATCACTGTCCCAAACTGATTTAGCTAAATTGGCTTTGGAAGATTTGGCACCGACTCAGAGAGGTTTGGAGTTTCAGCCATAGACTATAATGGGGAATCACTGAAATACCTATAACTTTGTCATTTTTTGGCTGATTCAGATAAAAATTGCAGGGATGGTAGCTCCTTCTGGGGGTATGAAGCCTGCCAGGTCTCAATAGGTACAGGGGTTTCTGGGATACTGCACCTCAGGCTGCTGACAAGCAAAACTCATTGGGGGGGGGGGGTTCGCGCGCGCATGCGCGCACGCAGCAGGGTGAAAACTGCAGGCATGCTAGGCCTTGCCAAGGCCATGAAGCCTGCCAGGTCTGGAGCAGATAGGTGCAGGGGTTTCTGGAAAACTGTACCTCAAGCCACTGAGACAAGCAAAACTCATGACATGTGTGACTGTCTGCTCATTAAGGCATGCCCTCACTGGCGGTGAGGCCTCTACACAACACGGTAGTGTGCCCCAATGAGGTATCCTCCTCCCCTACAGCTTCATCCTGGTCCATCACTTTAAATGACAACAGGTAATAATAATAGGCAGCACAGTAGCACCAGCAGCATCTCAGCCAGCGAAACTGTGATAGAGCTTTCTTTTCTTTCCTGCAGGAGCTTCTTCTCCAGCTGCTGCCAGAGAAGTCTCCCTGCCAGCCCCAGCCCTAGAGCATAGATGTGACCAGGGCCCTGCATCCTTCCGGTCAGCTAACTGAGGACAGGTGCTAGGGGTGTTAGTCTAATGACATGGCACTGGCAGACAAGGTTATTTGGGTCAATCTGGTATTTAATACCAAGCAAGTCTTTTGTCCTGAGTTTTTGCATATTTATAACAAGCTACTATTTAACCATTAAAATATGAAAGACTTGATTTTATAAAAGCTTTTAATTATTTTCTACTAAAAGATACCTTACTCAATAGAATACGGTCATATCATTTTTTTCCACACACATGCAGTTTTTGAATTTGTGATGTTAAAAATACATTATCTTCCTCTTTTTAAGTATACAAATCAGCCTATATCATTAGCAATTATGGTAGCATTACACTACAGTAAAAAAAGCTCATGAAATATAGTCACAACATATAATAGTACGTGAACAGCTATAATAGGTGCAAACCTGGGAATTTCTGGAAGATGTTTAATCATTTCTGTGTGGCCTCAAATTATGTATGTCACTCTAGAGGCTAAGGTCAATGCATTCTTGAACACTACAGGCAATATAACCTGTAAACCTTTTTAAGTACAAAATAGGCAGGGTATCTAAAACATTGGCTTGAATTCACTGAGTTGTAGGGTTTTCTGTCTTTCAAGTCAATACATCAGGGCACAGCAGGCCTAGCAACTGGCAATAAAGCTCTCGGGGCAACTGAAGAAGCTTTAAATTTGTCTTCTGGGGGTGGTATTTGTCTATCCTCAAAGGCATCTGCCAAGCTATTGGGGAAAAATTACCATATTCTTTGTCAGCACTGTCACTGCTACATGGATTGTGAGGACACTCATACGGGAGATAGGAGACATGGGCGAGTGGTGCCTCTTGAGTGCGACGGGGGGGGGGGGGGTCCCCCAGGGGGTGATCCCACTGACTGGGGGAGGGAGGGTCCTCCCAGCCACTTCCAGAAGCAGTGCAGCCAATTTTGCTGGAGGCCCTGCTCCCCAGCCAGCGCTTGCATGGCGGGCACCAGTTCTCCCACCTGCACCCCTGCCCACTGCCTGAACAGGGAGTGTGGCCCATCAGCAGGTGCACCAGCGCTCACAGGGTATATGTGCTCCCCCTACGTGTCACCACTGATAGCAGCCCTGCATTCCTCCCCCATTAATTATTTATGCTCTTAGTATGGATAAAATACATAAATAGAGTTGAGAGCAAAGACCAAAAAGGAAATGACTTCATCACTGAGTCAGTCTCTCTTTGCCCTATGAATCTTGTATTCTTGGCTGCACTGGAGTGAACAGTACAGTCACTCATGCTATTTTATAGGTTCATGTTATATTAAAAATGTACAAAGACACCTTTGGATGAAAGTGGCATTAGCTGCTATACTTTGTTCTGAACTCTGTGCCGTCAGGGGGGTTAGGCCTGCTATGGAGCACATCTACCAGACTAGGCTCCTTAGAGGATTCAGGCCTTGGACTGCTAATCTGTAAAGCTAAAAACACACTTAGGTTTGAGACAGGTGTCAAAATATTCAGAGTAGCAGAACTTCTGGCATTTAAGTTACTTTTCTGGCAAAAGTTTGGGTGCCTACACACCCTCAGAAACCTAAGCACCAAGTAAAGGGAAAGGATTTTAGTAGATCACATTTTTTGTCTTAGCAGCTTAAATTCTACTTAATTCTCCTTGCATATTCCCCCACACACCCCCAGTACCTGTTCTTTTTTCAGCTCTAAAAGACCTCTTTAAAGGAGGAATGCAGGATAATGATAAATTCAGTCTTAGTTTTGAATGGGAGGTATTAACTCATTCCAATTTATCTAGCTCATCTTCTATCTTTGACTAGATTTTGCGAGACCACCAGTCTCTTCCCATGGCTTTAAGTAGTTTTGGGAAAAGAACCTCTCTTCAGTTTCTGGATCAGTTTTACTATACTCTTGTTCTTTTTGCTGATAAAAGGGGGTCAGCTGTAGCCACAGACTCTGAAGTCTCTCTATGCTTTAAGCTCAGAAAGGGCTTCTGCCACTCAACACGCAGCATGTTAGCAGAATCTGAAGGGTACCACTTCTCAGGGTTACTTCAAAATGGATCACAGTTAGAGCTATCAAAAGTCTAGACAGAAAGTCAAATTTACCTGGAAACAGTGGGAGTTCAGATTCTATTCAACCAGCAAACCATATCAGCCCAGATTTACCTATGTTCTGCATGCCTGACCTAATGCTCAAGGCACCCTACACATACTTTCCACAACAACCCCTGGACTCAGGTCAAATAAAAGATTCAGTACCTTAGATACAATCTGTAATTTAAAGCACAATGTAGCCACATATTTATATCACAAAAAAAAAAAATTAGTAGTCTTGGTACAAACATAATCTCCACCCCTGTACAGTGCCAGTTTCTGCAGGTGAGCTGCACTATATCAACCTTCGACAGACTGGTTTGATGCTTAATAACAAGGAGTTAAATAAGGGAATGCTGCCAGATGGGTTGGAGATTGTGTCAATAATGTGCATCAAATCACTTGGCCATGTGTCCAGGACTTCCTTGAAATAAATAAAATAGCTACTTGTTATAGCACTAGATATGGGAATTCTAAAGCAAAACTGAACACCAAACATGTCTCCTCCTTTCAATATGTAATTTAGAGTGCACATAAAATAACGTTCACACATTTTGGTTCAAGTGTACTTACATCATGTAATCTACCACCTGGGCCATTTTTATAAAGCGGCAGGAAGAAGCATATTTAGCTTGGCTGACTTTAACAAGCCCACTTCGTATACAGTGTTCCTGCAATAACACAATTAGCATTCAGCCAGTTAAAATCAGTAATTTCTGTACATCAAAAATAGTAGTTAAAAACAAGGAAACTTGCATATAAAAGCCACTTTAGTGAAACTATAATCTGCAGCTAAATAAATTGGATGACAAAGTCCTGATAAGTATAATTCTTCTTTTTTTTTTTTAATAATGAGCCAGAAAGGAAAAAAATAAAATTTTCTTGGTTTATTGGAGACTATTATGATAATAAAATGCATAGAAAATTAGATTTAATGTGGTAAAAAATATTGTATTCCTTACCTTTGGCAACGTGTACTCTGTGAAAGTGAGCAGACAGATTATGGAAGGCAGAAAACTGTTTAATTTACGGTTAAATAACTCTACACTATTTATCACTTATTGTTCATTATGCTGGCTATTTACTCCGCCCTGAAACCTCATTTGATTTTGGTCAGCTGCTGATGGCAAATGGAATCCTTTTTTTTTCCTAACCAGGTCAGTTACACTCATCTCATCAAAACAAAATTATTTTAATGCCAAGGCAATGTATACTTGCTTTTAGAAAGCTACTTACTTTCTTATTGTTGTACATTAAAACTGTGTAGAGTTTATCATCTGGTTGAACTCTATTCGGTGTTGCTATGACAACAGCAGGTGCATAATAATAATCTCCCATCTGTATCCCAGTTCTGGAGAACACATAGTCTCCAACCTATATATCAAAAAAGAGTTGGGTTGCAAGAGCATCATAATACTAGTTTTACATGGCATAAGAGACAGATATTCAGACTGTCTGACTACACAAAACACAGTGCTAATGTGTTTCAGTGCCTTAATATGGAACACTAGTGGAAAGGGTAAAGAATCTGCCAGTGCTGACTACTCTTCAGTGTCCACTGGCTCAGCCCCTTGAAGTGTCAGTTCACAAAACAGGAATATATGGAAGACTCCTACAGAATTTCAGAGGAACAAACAAATAGATTTGCTAGAACCTAGAAATTATTCTTGTTGTGTTCACTATGTTTGTTAAGTGGCCACGTTCGCCAATCAGAAAAAAGTTACACAGAGTTATGTAACAGTTGCTAGGCAGACCGTAGTTGTTTTTCTGCCATCAATGTAAGAGATAAGCAGTAGCTAGAACTTTCCACAAGGCAGAGTCCAGCATCAGTCAGTCAGTGCCATGGGCCTATCGAAAGGTGCCTCACGCAATCACACCACCGCACGTCACCTAAGCTATAAAAGGAGCCTCCACCTGATCGTCAGGGTCCTTTCTGCATCCAACGGACTCGGAACGATTTACGGCAAATTATAACGGACACGGCTCGGCCTTTGGAGTGGCCAACCGAAGGAGGATGCAGAGACCCGCCTGATCCCGGCGACCTGAAACCCCAGAAACTACTCACCAGCCAGGTTCATCGGTCTCGCGCACCATTAGGGCGCGTGAGGCATGGTGAGTTCTAGCTGCTGCGCGGCTACGTTGATAGTCACTAATAAAAGCTACCAGGCTTGTTCACCGTTCTCCTGCTTATTTGTGATCTGTGGTAAGCCCGACCAGGGAAAGATCCTGTAACAATTCTAACTCTTAAATCATTAAATCCTTAGAAGGTAATTATGAACCATACTCTGCTTTGTATAGGTTTTTGATCCCTCCTGTCAAACTCTATAGCAGGACAATAATTCTTTAATTAAGATCCATGGAATAATTATTTAAATATATATTTATATATAAAAATTATAAATGTTCTACTATATTCTGAAGACTTTTCCAGAAAGGATTCTCCCTACACAGAATACAAGGGTCTGTAAGGATTCTCCCTACACAAAATACAAGGGTCTGTTTTTTATGTCAACAGGCATTATTCATATTCTCTAGGAAAAAAAGTCATATTTCTAGTTTTAAAAGTGATTGAAGCAGAGTAATGTATCTCTATTTGTATCCACCATATCTGCAGCAACTATAATAAGCATAATTTAAAGGAGAATCATGATAAAAGATGGTTAGCATATTGTTCTAATTTTAAACTGACCCAACACAAGTCATTCCCACATTTTGGTTTTAGCAAAACCTTTTTTTACCTGAATATGAATCAATAACTACAAATCAAGTCCTTACAGCTACTGCCCTTACAAAATCTCACAGAAGAATCAAATAACTATGAAAGGATCCAAAAGGTTAAACGCAGTAAAAATACTAAATTAAAAACCATAAATACAGTCCCAAGTCAGTTGACATACCAGCGTTAATGCACCTTAGCACGTCTACACGTGCCTTAAGGCGCTTTAGCCATTGTGCCTAAATTTGATACCTGCGTTTGCCTAAAATCACCATTTTTAAGGCACATTAAGGGCACACACATGTAGACATGTGCCCTTAATGCACCTTAAATCGAGCTAAAGCTCCTTATATCGGCATGTGTAGATGCATCCAGAGAATCTTAAAGTTTTCAAATGTTTTCAAATTATGGAAATGACCAAACTATTATTTATCAACTTGTTTGTACGCAAATGGCAAAACAAAAGTTAATGATGAGTATATGTTCCCTCAAAAATAATAATAGCGTTTCACCTGCAAAGATGGGCAAGGCATAGCACCCCCCACAATAATAATGAATTTAGTTGGTACAATGTGCATCTCTCCATAGCTGAAGTCAACAAGTGCCCGGGTGGAACTGATACTTTTCATCACTGTCCCTAAGGGAAAAAATATTTTAAAATGATATTCCATTTACATATTATTTTTATCGATTATGGAAGAATTTTAAAAATCCAGTAGAGTGTAATATGGCAGTGTACTTCTTGCATTCAAATTTATATTTGTATTTAGTTTTCATTATTTTCATTTACTAGATAAACAGCATGAAAATGTACTGTACAGGATTTATGCATAAAGCCACAGTTATACTCACTTATGTGAAAGCTACACATATGCATTAGTGTCTGAAGGATTGGGACCTAAGAGAGAATGTACTTGGTAAAAGGACAACTTCGAAATCCAGTGTTATATATACATTACTACTACTACTACAAGTACCTTAAAACACTAAAGGTACAAAACAATTCTAAGTAAAGTGTTTATAAAGCTTAACAGAAGCAAAAGCAATACTTTAATTTGGGCCCTAATTCAGCAAGCCTTGATGTCCATGCCTGACTTCAATCTTGTAAGCAGGCCAAATAACTTGCATGAAACTAGTCACATATCTAAAATCAGGTATGGACTTTAGTATTCTGCTGAATCAGGACCATAATGAAAAAGCAAACAACTACTGACTTATCATGTTACTCTGAGATATTCATTTAAGTTTTCTGTGCTTATTTTCTTGTTTGTCCAATAGGGAATTTAATACCCATCCACCCTAAGATAGAAAGCCACTCTATAAATACTCTAAAACTAATCTACTTCTGCTAATAAGTTGGTAAAATGATTGCAATTGTCTTCTCACTGGATACAGTATGTGTAGTTTTGTTAACTGCAACCTGCTGCAAGTGACCCGCATACATTTTATTTCATTTACTGAAAGGGCCAAATATTCAAAAGGGAGTAAAACTAACAGTGTGGTGCACAATAATCCAATTTGTGTGCATAAAAGGATTTTTTTTAAGGACACTCTTGTAACTAGATTGGTTGCCCTCTCCCCTGAAAAAAATATCCTTAGTATGAAAAGCAGAATAACAAACTGAAAACATTTAGTAAACTTTTTTATTCTTATATATCATTATTACCATGCCAAGCCCACCATCAACATTCTGTTTTGTATTATAACATTGAAAAATAAAATTGTAGGTGAATATCTGAGTTACACTCCGCTCATTCTGATTAATTCAAAAGTAGAAAAAGCACCACTGATTTTTCACATTACCTCCCTTTCATTCATCTGCTGTTTTATCCAATTTCCATTTGGCAACAGAAGAGGTTTCAGCAAAAATACATCATCAAAAGACTATTCTTAACTAACATTTCAAAACTAGACAAAAACCAAGATGATTTTTGATCCAACTGTAATATTAAAGAACTTCATTTGTGGCTGACTGTTACCCTAAGTAAAGTACATTTCATAATAAATGCCTTTATCAAAGTATCCTTTATTTATTTTAATTTTAAATTATTCAGTGTTCATGAAAACACAGTATTAAGAACATGAGATAAAGGCCAGACACAGTGCAAACAGATGAGGGATAACCTTGCATGCAGAGTTCTGCCAAGATACTTCAATCCATAGTACCCACACTATTCCATTTCTGCACCTCTCCTAAGAATAAAGGGGATAATAATTATACCAGTGTTTTCTGAGGTAGGCATGTGTCCCAGGATATTAGATCATCCATATGAGAAGGCTTGATTTGATTTTTTCAAATGCCACATCATGGAACACAATTTTACACTATAAGTATCATAGTACTTAGGGGTGGGAAGGGATCTAAACAGATCATCAGGTCCGACCCCCTGCCCCGGGCAGGAATAGGTGCCAGGATCATATCACCTCAGCCAAATATCTGTCCAGCCTCCTCTTGAAGACCCCCAAGGTAGAAGAGCGCACCACCTCACTTGGGAGCCCATTCCAGAGCCTGGCAGCCCTAACTGTAAAGTAGTATCTCCTGATGTCCAGCCTGAACCTTCTCCCTAACAATTTGTGGCTGTTATTCCTAGTAACCCCGGGTGGTGCCTGAGGGAACAGAGCCTCCCTCAATTCCCACTGGTCCCCTCTGGTGAGTTTGTAAACAGCTACCAGATCCCCTCTCAGCCTTCTCTTGTGGAGGCTGAATAGGTTCAGGCCCTTCAGCCTCTCTTTATAGGGCTTGTCCTGCTGCCCCCTGATCATGCAAGTGGCCCTCCTCTGGACCCTCTCAATGCTAGCCATATCTCTTTTGAAGTGTGGTACCCAGAATTGGATGCAGTACTCCAACTGTGGCCTGACCAATGCCACATAGAGGAGAACGATCACTTCCCTGGACCGGCTTGTGATGCATCTGTAGATGCACGACAAGGTGCAGTTAGCCTTACTGACCACTTCCTCGCATTGGCGGCTCATGTTCATCCTGTAGTCAGCAATGACTCCATGATCCCTTTCTGCCCCCATGTTGACAACAAGGGAGTTCCCCAGCCTACAGGTGTGTTGCTAGTTCCTTCTCCCTAGATGCAGCACCTTGCACTTGTCTGCATTGAATTCCAACCTATTCTCATCCGCCCATCTCTGTAACCTGTCCAGATCTAGCTGGATTCTGTTCCTCCTCTCCAGAGTGCCCACCTCGCCCCACAACTTGGTGTCATCAGCGAATTTGGACAGGATGTTTTCCACGCCCACATCCAGATTGCTGATAAGGAAGGATGTTGGCTTATAATTCAACAAAATGGCAAACATCTAGTAAATGTTTTGAACAAATAAATGGTGCACTTTGGTGCACTTTTCTGCACTCTGCTAAATCCTAAATGGAAATAAGCTAGCACAGCAAGAGCAAAAAATAAATTGATACTAGCTTATAATTTAAAAGGAGTACCACATTTGTTGCTAAACCTTTCCACCTTCTTAAATACATACACCTGTCAGCAAGAGGTCTGCATAGTTTTCTGACCTTATAAAAAATACTGTGTGGGGAAGAAAAAGATTAAAAATTCCAACTTGAATCAAATTAAAACTTAGCCAAATGAAAACAAAATAGTAAATGTTTATTTTTATTTTGTCTTTTCAACAAGTAAGGAGGTGTTCACATATGCACAAAAATACTTACCTGGGAAATATAATCCTGTGAGGTCTGATCTTGCAATCACCTTTTGGCCTTTGAGAGTTTCAAACACTTTTCCTTTTTTAGTTTGTGGCCTTATACACTCTTCTTTAAGATTCTGAAACTGAAGAGAAAACAAGATAGCCTTCACAATGATAACCAGTCAGGACATAGCTATCTTTTGAATGAATGATACGTTCATGTAATTTCATGTCATGGATTAAATCTGTGAGGCTGTCAAAAATTCACAATAAACTAAATTACTGTAAATAACAAGACCTCTTAGCAAACACAGCTTTAAGACTATCTACGCCAGAGATTCTCAAACTGTGATCCAGAGATCTATTTGGGTGGTTCACAGAAAGGTGACCTAAGGCTAAAGCTGACAAACTTCCCAGAACTTTGCTCAAAAAAACAGGCACTTCCATCACATTAAAAAGGTAAAACTACTGATATTAAAATATGAGTTGTATGCTTTGATCTGTAGAACAAAAAAACATTTATTAAGTGGTCCACTGAGACCCTCAGCAATGTTCAAGTGGTCCGTGGGAAAAAAAGTTTGAGAACCACTGATCTAGGCTATCTAATAGTTCCCACTTTAAGATCCTCATTTTAGTTGCTCATAACAATTCTAGTATTTGACTATTCAGACTGAAAAGTTTCTAAGGTAGATTTATGCCTTAAAGTTTGGGGGGGAGGGCTGTATAATTTCAACAGATGCGGTTAATTTCCAAGACTAACGGGAAATCTGTTAGTTTTAGGGCTAACTGAAAATCTCCCTTGGAAACTTTGTTTCGCTAACAAAACGGGTTTTCAGCCAAATAAGTCATTTTCATGAAAAGGATCTGTTTAACATAGAAGGATTCCACTTGTCTTGAAAAGCAAAAAACAAAAAAGAAACAAAAACATATCCAAAAAGCTTCTGGGGAAAAAAAGTCTGCCCCAAACTGAAAATTTCACTTCACAAATGGCTAAACATTTTCAGATTGTTGAACCAATCCAAAATGTTTCAACACAAACATCCAGTTTTGGGCTCCCCACTACAGAAGGGATGTGGACAAGGTGGAGAGAATCCAGCAGAGGGCAATGAAAATGGGTCTGGGCTGCGACACATAACTACTGAGGAGAGGCCAAGGGAACTGGGCTTATTTAGTCTGCAAAAGAGATTGAGAGAGGATCTGATAGCAGCCTTTAACTACCTGAAGGGGGGGTTCGAAAGAGGATGGAGCCAGACTATTCTCAGTGATGACAAATAACAGAACAAGGAGCAACGGTCTCAACTTGCAGCAAGGGAGGTTTAGGTTAGATATTAAAAAAAAAAAACCTCTCTCACTAGGAAGGTGGTGAAGCACTGGAACAGGTTACCCAGAGAGGTGGTAGAATCTCCATTCTTGGAGGTTTTTAAGGCCTGGATTGACAAAGTCCTGGCTAGAATGATCTAGTTGGGGGTGGTCCTGCTTTGAGCAGAGGGTTGGACTACATGACCTCCTGAGATGCCTTCCAACCCTCATTTTCTGTTTTCTATGGCTCCTCTCCCACCCATATAGCTCCTTCAGTAGGAGCTTTTCCACAATTACTGGCCTCCAAGAATCACTGAAGCAAAACCAAGTAGGGTACTGTTCCATGTTACATTTAGCATGTTGTATTTAGACCATAGTAAGCATTAAGATGACTTCAAATGTTTTCTATGTAGTGGCATGTTAATGGTTACTGTGATCTAAATATAAATTGTAGCACCATGGTAGAGCCTTGAACCAGCTCCAGTGGGATCCCAGCCAGGGCTACGACAGAAAATCAACTAATTTTTGTTCTCAGCCCTAGGATTGCACCAAGCTGGCTGAAGGCTTCCATGCAGTGCAGTGCAGAGTCTGGGAACAACAGCAGCCTGGCATGGGAACCAGTCCCAGTTCCCACACCGCACCAGAGCCAGTTCAAGTCTCCAGAGCAGAGTGGGGCTGGAAGCAACACTGGTATCCAGCCCCCACACTGTACAAGACCTAGTTCAAGGCTCCAGAAGCAATGTCAGCATGAAATGGAAGCAGATCCCACCCTCCAAGTACACAGGAGCTGCTTCAAGGCTCTGGTGTGATGCAGAGGCTGAGAGCAACACCAGGATCCAGTGCCAGCCCCTGCACCACTGTTGGTTGAAGGGTCAAAATTATTTCTCACTAGAATTAGCTGATGTACACAAGTGAGCTCAAAGGCTGGATCTGGCCCCACCCCCATTTGCCCCCAAGTCTGATCTGATCCAAACAGGCCACAATGCATGCCTGTGACACAGGACTAGTCCATGGGCCAGATCCAGCCCATGAAACTCTTTCCTCCCTCCCCTCCCAGCATACCTAATTCGGCAGCTGCTTCAGCCACTCCGGAACCTACACTGCTTGCTGTGCAGATCCTGGAGCAGCTGGAAGCTGGAATGAGCACTGTGTGCAGTGCAGCACAGCCAAACTGGCTACAGCATGTGTGCAAGTGGCTGCCCCAGCTGGACTACATCACAGTAGTGTCTGCTCTGGCACAAGCACCATACTTGGCACTCGCTCCAGCTCAAGCCCTAGACTGGCTGGAGCAGGTACCTTGTGCAGCAGTGTGGCCAGGGCAGCCACTACATGAAACACAACTGCATATGGTGCCTGTCCCAACCACTCCAGGAGCTTTGCCACACACAGCACAGGTTTCAGGCCAGCTGGAGAGGCTGCTGCATCAGGTGTGTTGGGAGAGGGGAAAGGGTCCATGGGCCAGATGAGTTTGACACGCCTGCTACAGACTCACTCCTAGGCAATATGGAGTAAGATAAGGATGATGATGATGCCACCTCACTAGAACACAGAGCAAGAAAGAAGCTGACAGGAGACAGATGGGACCTATGGAGGCAGGCAGCAGTTGAGAAAAGAAATGGACCAGGGATAGAAGAGAATAATGCTGAATGAGACAAGAGTCCTCAAGAAAAAAAAAAGTATGCAAACATGCAAAGCAAAGACTGTTTCACAGTGCAAAGCCAAAAGGCAAGTATGAATACTACAACTGAATCATGTAACACTGGCATTTTCTAGTTTTGAGTTCATAGCTTTGCAATTCTCTAATATTCATTTAACCTTGAGCATTTTTGCATCATTCTAGGTATTTTATATGCCATTCCTTATAGGAAATGCATGTCTGCCTTCTTGGGGAAGATGGGATGTTGGTTTCTTCTCAAGCAGGTATCTTCTCCCCACCATCCGAGACAGATTTTGCAGAGAAGCTTCCCACCTCCCCCATAAAACATATATATTAAGACATGGGATCTCTGGTTCCTGTCCATCAGTATTCTGAAGGGTATAAATATTTGATCCAACAGGCTGCACACCAAACCCCACTATCTACCTGGTATAATTTTCCCAGCCCCACAGGCTCTCTCAGCCTGCTCCTGCACATCTCCACTGCTATCATCAGGGATCACAAAGTGTCATCCTACCAGCTAAAAGTCCAAGTTACACATTTCAGGTTTTTGTCTCCTGAAAAAGTTATGGAAGCAATATTTTAAAGTAGTAAAAAAAAAAAAAAAAAATCAGTTCTCTTTGATACTGGAAATCGTGTAATGCCAATAACCTTTGCAAGAAAATTTTAGTAATCCCGAAAAATAAAATGTCAATATTGCTGAACAAGGATGTCATGTTCAAATGGCAATGTATTGTTCTCTCCAGATTGCTGAAGTCCATGCATCTGAATATAAATCAGGGTAAAGTATGAAGCTAAGTAAATCAAATATTTTTCCCCATTCATTTTTAAAGCAGTAACTCATTTGCACACCTGGCAAATAATAATGCATGCAGCCATTTCCAACATCACAAAAATATGTTGTTTAAAACCAGAAAGCTTTTCATTAGATTCCCAAAAATGTACTCACTGTAGTAATCCACAAAACTTCTCCTGATAAAGCTGGCTGTTAGCTTCCTCACCCTAAAGGTAAGCGTGTGTTCTCTTCTAGGTTGGCGGACCTCCTCTGGCAGGCTTTAAACTAGGCTCGTCGGGGGAAGGGGAAGATGAGGGCGGAGAAAACATCAGACTGCCAGACCAAACAGCACCCACAACTACAGCCCAACCCAGACCAACGAGCAAAGCGAATAAACAGGTAAGAGATAGGGGCCAGGGTAACACTGGGACTAGGGGGTCAGTACACACACCCACAGGAGGCCTCAAATGCCTCTACACAAACGCTCGTAGTATGGGCAACAAGCAGGAGGAACTCACCCTCCTGCTGGCTGACACCAGCCCGGACATAGTGGGGATTATGGAAACGTGGTGCGATGCAACACATGATTGGGCAGTGAATGTCAAGGGCTATAGGCTGTACAGGAGGGACAGGATAGGAGAGAGAGGTGGGGGCATGGAGCTCTATATTAAGGAGGAATACATATCCTTGTTAATTAGCAAGGAGTCAGGGGAGGGGCACTCTGAAGTGCTTTGGGTTAGAGTACAAGGCAGTCGAGCGGAAAGGGACTTAACGGTGGGAGTCTACTACAGACCTCCCAACCAGGGAGAAGAGCTTGACCAGGAATTCTTGGGTCAGCTCACAGAGGTAGTGAAGGCTAAGGATGTGCTAGTCATGGGGGACCTGAATTTCCTGGACATCTGCTGGGAAGAACGGTCAGCCAGGTCTGAACGCTCACGTAGGTTCTTGGCCAGAGTGCAGGACCTCCATCTAACCCAGGAGTGCACAGCCCCACCAGGGGAGACGCCTTGTTGGACCTAGTGCTGGCCACGGGTGATGACCTGGTGAAGGGGCTGCGGGTGCTCGACCACCTGGGCGACAGCGATCATCACCTGCTGGAATTCACCATCCAGCGCAAGGTGGCAAAGGCATGCAGTAAGGCAGAGGCCCTAGATTTTAGGAGGGCAGACTTCAATGAGCTAAGGAGGATAGTTGGAGAAGCGCTGAGGTCCCGGAGGGGAGGAGAGCCAGGTGTCCAAGGAGAGTGGTCGCTCCTTAAGGAGACGATCCTCCAAGCCCAAAGGAAGGTAATCCCAACGAGGATCAAAGAGAGCAGAAGAGCGCACAAGCCTCCGTGGCTCACCAAAAGCATCCAGGAATGTCTCCTTGCTAAAAAGGAGGCTTACACTCAATGGAAAGAAGGGATCATCACCAGGGAGGACTATTCTGTAGTTGCTCGGGGATGTAAGGGGGTAGTTAGGAAGGCCAACGCAGAGATGGAACTGGGACTAGCTTCCCAGATTAAGGGCAATAAGAAGTCTGTTTTTAAATACGTAGGGGGTAAAAAGAAGGTCCTGGGTAATGTGGGGCCCTTGCAGGACGCCATGGGAAACTTGGTCGTCACACCAGACGGCAAAGCTAACATGTTTAATGATTTCTTTGCCTCTGTCTTCCTAAGTAGGGACCAGAACAGCCACCTCCCTGCTGGGCCCCCCTCGGGCCCTGGGGAAGGCACATCTGGGCCACAGGTTAGCGAGGATTTAGTTAGGGAGCTTCTGGAGGGGTTGGACGTATTCAAGTCAGCTGGTCCAGATGATCTCCATCCTAGAGTTCTAAAGGAACTGGCCGAGGTCATTGCAAGTACCCTGGCACAACTTTACGAGCACTCGTGGTGCTCTGGTGAGGTACCGGAGGACTGGAAGAGGGCCAGCGCGGTCCCCATCTTCAAAAAAGGCAGGAAGGAGGACCCAAGAAACTATAGGCCGGTTAGTCTTACCTCGATCCTAGGCAAGCTGTTCGAGAAAATTATGCTGGCACACATCCAGGTGGGGCCAGCAGGGGACTGCATGCTTAGGGGCAACCAACATGGGTTCATCAGTGGCAGGTCCTGTCAGACCAACCTGGTGGCCTTTTACGATCATATCACCAGTTCATTAGATGCAGGGGTAGCAGTGGATATAGTCTTCCTGGACTTCCGGAAGGCTTTTGACACTGTCTCTCACCCCGTTCTCATTAAGAAACTGGGGGGCTGTGGTGTAGACACCCACACAGTCAAATGGGTCACAAACTGGCTGGTGGGCTGCACCCAGAGGGCGGTAGTGGATGGGTCCTTCTCAACCTGGAAGGATGTGGGCAGTGGGGTTCCGCAGGGCTCGGTTCTCGGGCCCGCACTGTTCAACATCTTCATCAGTGATTTGGATGAGGGAGTAAAAAGCACCCTGTTCAAATCTGCTGATGACACTAAGATGTGGGGGGATGTGGGCACACTGGAAGGATGCAACAGGCTACAATCAGACCTAGACAGGTTACAAGGGTGGGCAGACGAGAATAGGATGGGTTTCAACACAGACAAGTGCAAGGTGATGCACCTCGGGAGGAACAACCGACACCATACCTACAGGTTAGGGAACTCCCCTCTTGTCAGCACGGAGGCGGAAAAGGATCTGGGGGTCATCACTGATACCAAGATGAACATGGGCTGGCACTGTGGAGAGGCAGTTAGGAAGGCCAACCACACCTTGGCATGCATCCACAGATGCATCTCGAGCAGGTCCAAAGAGGTGATCCTCCCCCTCTATGCGGCACTGGTCAGGCCGCAGCTGGAGTATTGCATCCAGTTCTGGGCGCCACACTTCAAGAGGGATGTCGACAGCATGGAGAGTGTCCAGAGGAGGGCCACTCGCATGATCAGGGGACAACAGGGCAGGCCCTATGAGGACAGGCTGTGGGACCTGAACCTGTTCAGCCTCCAAAAAAGAAGGTTGAGGGAGGATCTAGTGGCCTGTTATAAACTAGTCAGGGGGGATCAGCAGGCATTGGGGGAGTCACTGTTCCCCCAAGCACCGCCAGGAGTGACCAGGAATAATGGTCACAAGCTGGCAGAGGGTAGGTTTAGGTTAGATATCAGGAGGCGCTACTTCACTGTCAGGGCGGCTAGGATCTGGAACCAACTTCCAAGGGATGTGGTGCAGGCTCCTACCCTGGGGGTGTTTAAGAGGAGGTTAGATGCTCATCTTGCTGGGGTCATTTGACCCCAGTACTCTTTCCTGCCATGGCAGGGGGTCAGACTAGATGATCTGCTCAGGTCCCTTCCGACCCTAGAAACTATGAAACTGCCCAAGTAGTTTTATTTCCTAACACAGGGACATTGGCTTTGAGTCCAAGAATCCCATGAAAGCATCAGCAGTGCCAAAGATGGATGTATTTTTTGTTGAACTGCTTGTTCCTAGTTTCCTTCTAATTATCATTAACCCTTCCTAAAACCTTTCCACCACGCTGGGCTTGTCTACACAAGCCACTTTACTGAGCAGTAGCGTAGTTTACCATGCAGTAAGTGTAAGCATCAAAGCAGTTTCTATGCACATGTATAGGAATCTTCAGAGCCACTCTAATTAAAATGTGCCCCGCCCCCCCCCATGTATAAACGCCCAGCGAGTCAAGTCTGACTTCCACTGATATTAATACATCTATCCACGTAAGATCAGGCACATTTTGGTCCACTTTTGTTTTTCATTTCACTTTCAAAAAATACTAGGACTAGGGAGAGACATTACACATAAACCGGTTTAAGTGATCAGAAACTGGTTTAAACCTGTAACAAAACAGATGTTCAGTGCACATAAACCAGTTTGAAAATAACTGAAACTCCCCCAGCATTCTGGCATGCTCTTGGGCTGTGTGGGCTGGCACAGCAGAGTTACCACCCCCCCCCCATCTGCCTGGCTTCTCCATGCTAAATAAGGATTATTGCCACCCTCCACCCCCTGCTTTGGCAGACACCTTCGCATTAGCTAGCAGACCACATGCTGGCTACAGTCCGTGCTGTGGGAGATAACAGGCAGACAGGCTTTTTCGAGCTAATCAACAGGTAGCTCAATGTCCTTTGGAAACACTGTTGGAGAAAGGCTGCTTGCTCCCCTCCCTCACCACTTTCTACTAAGCACAAATTCCACCCCCCTTGCTGAGGAGGCATCTGTATATTAGCCAGCAGACCACATGCTGGGTCTGTGATGAATCAACAGATAGGCAATGTCTCTCTCTTTTCTTAATGGGGCAATAAACACTGTGATAAGGGTGATACACAATGTTATCAGCTCCCCCCTTTCCCCAGCTTGCTTGCCTGTCAGTTTGATGCAGATAGTACTTTTTACAGAAGCATGGTGGGAGAACAAAAAGCTCCGTATCATCAACAGATGCATGTACTGCACACCCCCACTTGCCTTAGAGTGCTAGCCCAGGACTGTAGGCTGGCAACACTCCTGGCCCTTGAGCAGCCAGTGGGGAAAAGCCTGGGACTGCAGGCAGTGTGGGGGTTCACACCCCTCCCTAATCATAGCCTTGCTGGAGCCTCGCCATACTCCCTTCAGTTTAGCTCTGTGGAAGGGCAGGGAGGGCTGGTCTAGCACCCCCGGCTTCTAATCTGAGCTACTGCAGGCATGTGCCTAAGTTTCCTCAGTCCAGAGGGATTGCCTGTATGGTTGGGAACTGGTTCAAACTAGCCAGGTTAGACTAACCTGCAAAAGTTGAACCAATTCAGGCTCAGGCTTTTTGAATGCCTATCCCTAGCCTAGTTGTTTCACAGGATGAAAGCCATGTTCAAAAAAAATATGACAATCACACCACACTATGCATGGCTGGTGAACTCAGACTGGTGGGGCAGGTGCAGCGGCACAAAGGAGCAGGGGGTGAGGGGGGTTTTGCAGCTGACTGGGAGCAGGGTGGAGTTTACAGCCAGCAGGGAGTGGGGGGTTGCAGCTATCTGACCACTGGGTGCTCCAGCTGGGAGTGGGGAGGATGCAAACCACCCGCACCAGCCTGCCTGCACAACACACAACAAGGTTCATTGGTCCTAAGCTTAATTTTAAGATCCTGCTCTCTACAGCACAGAAGCCAGCTGAGCCAAACTACTGACATTTCCATCTTAACAAGAGGTGTCAAACTCATTCTGTGGAAAGGAACGTCTTTCATTTTTAATTACAGTATATACACGTTAAACTAAAAACTCTTTTCCTCTCCTTCAGTCCAAAGGATAATCCCCCAAAATTATAAGTAGAATACAGGCTGAGTTATTGTCATCATTTATCACTAGTTCAGTCTTTTATTTCCATGCTGTTTGTGCTGCCTATTTTCTCTGCTCCTGCACAATAAGAATAAAGAATGCATGTGCCAGGCTACTCAGGCAATATTTAAGATGCAAGAAAAGGGGTATTATTAGGAGAACAGATATCAGTCCTCAGTCTGTGGTGAACAAATGGTAACAAGTATAAGGATTAAGAAAATCAGAATAGCTCTCTAATGGGAGAACTTGCCAAGGAAAATTCTTAGAAATATTTGAGACTAGACAGCCTCTCTATTTGGGATATTTGATCAATCCCCACAATGCACAGCAACAGTCAAAATGAGTCACTAGGGGTCCCTTCTGCTCTAAATAAATTTAACTTTCCAGAATATTCACACTCTCTAGATCAATGCTTTTCAACTGGTGTGCCGTAGCCACCAGTGTGCCACAAAGAACTCCCTGGTGTACCATGAAAATTCTGGAATAACGAGAAGAAAGTTCTTCAGTCACTTAGCACAAACAAATATACCACGTTGAGATATTTGCAAAAGACTCATGCATATGTTGGCTGTGGGGGAGAGAGAGAACCAGCTGAGCAGAAGGAAATTCATCTGCTGTGCATGTGTTGGCTGTGGGGGGATGCATAGTTCACTAACCTCTCAGCTCATGCCATTTGTTTTGATGCATGGTACCCTCAGGCTTGAGGAGTGCAGTTTGCAATATACATACTGTATGTGTGCTTCTTTTGCTTTTATTTTTATTGTGTGCCCAAAGTGGTCTCGTAGTATTTAGTCTTTGTGTCAATTTGACTATTAAAATGAATACATTTTTGAAGATGACCTCATCAGCTCCTGAAGCTTCATGTAGTAATACAAAAGAAAAAGAAGCTTCAAGTAACAAGATAAAGTCACTGACCAGGCAGTATAATGAAAACTATTTGGAATTTGTTTTTTTCTGGTGTGATGATGCTTTATCTCCTATACCTCAGTGCTTAATATGCAAAGAAAAATGATGAAATGAATCTATGGTCCCAAGTAAATTGAAATACCACCTTCCTACTAAACACCCAACCTACATTAACAAAAGGTAGGGACTTTTTTAAAAAGTTGCAGAAAGAAAATGCAAAGCTAAGTAACCTTATGCAAGCCTGAGTAACCATTTCAGACAGCTTTGGAAGCTAGTTAGAATGTGGGTGAGTGCAATGCTTTGAGAAAAAGCAGTGGTGGAGGTGGAAAACGTGCCGCTTTCTAATAACACTTTGCAGGCAGATCTGTGATACGTCTGCTGATATGGAAACTTCCTTATTACAGAAGATGCAAAAAGCTGGTACATTTGCATTGCAAATTGACGAGTTGAATGACATCTCTGGCCGTGCTCTACTTCTGGCAATTGCTTGCCTTGTTAATGAAAAGTGTATCATTGTATCTTTTCTGTAAGGAATTGCCTGAGCATATGACAGGCAATGAAATATTTTGTGTTGTTGATAATTACTTAAAAGAGAACAATATACCTTGGCAGAACTACATCAGCATCTGCACAGATGGCACAGCCGCCATGATTGGGAGTACAAAGGGATTTTTAGCTAATGTGGAAAAACAAAAATCCAACAGTTCAAATCACTCATTGCTTCTTATCTCAGCAAGCCCACACAGCGAAAAGCCTTCAGAGTGAGCTTATGTCAGTTTTAAATAAAGTTGTCAAAATTTTAAACCTCATTAACGCAAGACCACTTAACTCATGGATTTTCTCAGTTCTTTGTAAAGAGATGGGAGCAGATGACCAGACACTACTTCTCCACACACTGGCTTTCACAGAGTTCAGTACTGTCAATTTTTAAGCTGAGGGATGAAGTGCAGCAGTTTTTGATAAATAACAAAGAGTATCAGTATGCTACTTTATTTGAAGATGAATACTGGCTGAAGAAGCTGGTGTACCTGTCTGACACTTTTTAGCATCTTAATAAGTTCAATCAAAAAATGCAAGGATGAAATGGAAATGTGCTTACCTGCACGGAAAAAACTAAATAGATTCAAGTCCAAATTAGAACTATGGCATGAGGAAGTTAAAAAATGTGGTTCACTGGAAATGTTCCACCGAGGAGCTTTCCTTGAAGGCACTAAAGAAATACTTGGAACTCATCAATGATCATACTCTCCAGCTAGCTTTTAGTAAAATGTCCTTGTACACATTTTGGCTGCAGGTAAAAACTGAATACCCAACTATATCTGTGCCATCAACATGCTTATACCTTTCTCCACAATATGTACTTGTGAACTGAGTTTTTCTACAATGAATTTAATAAAAAGCAAAAATAGATTATGTCTAAAGAGCACTGACCGCAAACTCTGAGTGGCTCTTAGTAGCATTAAGCCAAATAGTAGAGGGCCATGCTCTTCCAAACAATCCCAGGTCTCACGCTAATGATGAATAATTGTATTTTTGATACGGAGACTGCAACTTTCTATCTGAATTATTTTTAAGTTTTAAAATGTTCCCAACTATGTATTTTTAATTTGTTTTCCATTAAAAAGATTATTTATTGCTGAGATGATAATTCTATTAATGATTTGTATCTGCACATTTTTACTACTTTTTACTTTCATTTTAAAAATGTATCATCGTAATTGCATGTATTCTTTTCACACGCCTACTACTGTACTTTCATATATTTATAAGTACTGTGCCATAAAGCTGAAACAAATTTACAAGTGTGCCACAGAAAGATAAAGTTTGAATAGCACTGGTCTAGATGAACTGTTATTTTAACAGTAATATATTGTTCTGGCTTATTATTGTTTAAGGGTAGAATTTTCAAAGAGGCTTAAGGCAAGGTATTCAATCTGTAAGGCCTCTGTGCGAGTGCAGCGGGGCAGACAAGCCCCGAGACCCGTGGGGCGGAAGGCTCCACAGCGACAGCCCGCCCGCAGTCCCGGGGCACTTACTCACCTGTTGCAGGTGTGAGGCAAAACCGGCTGGCTTAAAAGCCAGGCCAGAACAAAGGAGTGGGGGACCGGAAGTGCCAGCGCAGGAGCAGATCGCTGGCGGAAGCCCAACGCAGCAGAGGCACGCCGACACACGACCGGCCCGTACGTTCTGGGGCAAGGGTAAGGCCCCGGAGGGGCGAGACGACGGGGGCAATAGGCCCCGAAGTTGATTGCGGGAGTCGTGGCGGCCGGAGGCACTTCACCACGGCTGGGTCTGCATGGCGGGCAGCTCGGCTCATAGGACTGCTAATCTCAGCCACAGCGCACCCCGGCAAGTGACGGGATTGCCCCAGGAAGGGGAGGACTCTGAGGGGACAGACAGTCATCCGCGGGAAGGGGACGGAAAGGAGTTCCCTGATAAAGGGCTTCTGAACTTTACTGAAGCCAACTAACCATAGGAACCCAGAGCCAAATGCCCGGGAGTGGAACTGTTTGTTTGACTCATAATTGTTGATTTCAGGACTTGTATATTTGAGGCGTTGGCCTTCACTCTCCCTAAAGGGGGGGGAGAGACTCGAAGGCCAACTGCGATTCGGCACGGAGGCCCGGGTGAGGGTGTAGGGGAGGAAGGAGCCCTCAAGAATCCCACCTCTGGAATAACTGGAAGTCTTATTTTTGGACCTGCACGCGTCAGAAGAAAACACTGAACATAGGAACCATCAAAGTCGTGGCAGGCGGGTTTTGACGTACGCAGCTCCAGAGACAGTGTACTTCCGGCTGGAGGTTATTGACTGGACGGGTACAGACCGTTAGATAACTGGACTCGTTCACAGCCTCACATGTGGAACTCTCATCCTGGGAACATCATTGCCTGATTCTGAAACTTGTAAGTCATTCCTGCTTGGATTATTTTATTTAAGGTCTATGTTTCCTAATGGCCTTGCTGCGTTGTAACTTTCTGCACTAAGGAATCAGATGAAGGATTGGTGCTGTGGAATATGAAATTGGCCCAGTGAATTGAATGTTGAATCATTCTGTTATTAAAAGCATTCATGTACCTCTCCCTCCCCCTCAGCCATTCCTTTGGGGCAGTGCAATATATTGTATACATAAATAACTAACTCAGTAAACAATAATCTAAATAAATAAGCATGCCTATCATTGAATACACTACAGAGCACTGACTGTTTCAGTGAATTCTTGAAAAAAAACAAACCATGTTTTCCAAATGCCAAACAGAACTACTGGAATTAACCTGCAGGAAAACCCAGATTTGAGTTTGCACTCTGAAACTTTGAAACACAAATACAATGACCTTTCATGCATGCGTAAGGTTGGAGATCAATATTTTACTACTAGGTAAAATACTGTATTTACTGAAATTGAAGACAAAATATTTTCCCCAAACACCATGGAGAAAAAGCAGCCTCCTTTCTGATTGAAGTACCTTCCGTGGACAGGAAGTGGCTCAGGTCTGGACCCAGACACCAAGCCAGAGCTGAGCCACTGCCTGCTCCAGATCGAAACAGCTTATTTGATGGGGGAGGGAGCTTGCTGCTGGAAGCAGCAATGGGGAAATGGAAGGTGGGGGAGGGGGAGAACCAGCAGCCTGCCCCCCACTCCCTGCACTCCCGTAACTGTGCCTGTCCCCCACGCCCTGCCGCACACTATCCCTTTACATTCTGTTCTGGCTTCAATCCTTCCAGCCCTGACCTGGCCCAGCTGGAAGCTACTCCTGGATGGATTAGGCTGGGGCTGCCCCAGAGGAGCAGAGCTGCAGCAGAAGGTGGACAGCAAATGGACACAGAGTGGGCAGTGACAGGCACAAATGGATAGGAAGAAGGGGTTGGGCTCAGGCACATAAGGCAGGCAGTTGCGGGGGGCAGGCAAAGGCCAGGCACGAGCACAGGCATGGAGGGATAGGAGGCAGGATGGCATGTGGTAGGAGTGCACATGGTGGAGGACAGGCAACAGCAGGAGCAGGCACTGGAGGACAAGGGGCAGGGGCAGATGGACAAGGGGTGAAGGTCTGGCCTCTCGGCCCCCATTGCTGCTTTCTTGGCCGCAGCAGTGAGGGGGATGAATTTAAGATGACCACTGAATACGTTCTATACATGGAAAATTGTAACAAAATTATCATTTTCCATGAATAGAATCTAATTACTGGGCAAGTTGTCTGAAATTTGAAGTTGTCTTGGATTTGGTTAAACATGATGCATTTCTTGTATTGTTGGTTGCTAACCTGTGCTAATGCATTTTAACTGAGATATTCTAATGGACCAACTTTTGTGTGTGTTTTACACACAAATGATCGGCATCTATACATGCGACTTAACTTGCACTAAATCTGAAACTCAGTATTCTCTGTTCAAAAAATTGCCTCATTTTACCTTGTAATCTAAATAAAATGTGTTTACTTATTTGCATAGCTAGAGATTATGTATATAATAAAGCATATTTTAAGACATCCTCAAACACAATAGCGTGAGAACAACAACATTTATAGTAGACAGAGGCAGAGAATGAGGATGACCTTAATCATCAATTCCATTACAAGCTTAAACAGGAAGCTGCTGCTGTAGCAAAAACATTCAAAAAGGCTTACTACTTCTTTTAAGCAGTTGTAAAGGTACTTAGCAATACTTAATACTAAGGGATTTGTCCATTTAAAATTTTAGCAGGAAAACAGCAAACAATTCAAATGTCTACTTGCTGAAAAACTTCAAAAAAGCATTTTTCTACTACACACATTCTATGACAATAACAATTATCCAGTACTACAGCATCTATTTAACAACAGATTATAATTACTGTGACATGTTTCAATTGACAATTAAGCTATTTACATCTATTTTGTGGCAAGTAGGGAAAAAAACACACAGAGAAGCCTTCTGAAGAGTTTAGACTAGAGCCTCTACCTTTTTATGCATTCATTTATGCATTGTATAAATGGAATTTTAATGACATCTGAATTTCTGCCTCTCTCAAAGCTTTTCAGCTGCAGATTAGCCATTACTGAAGATGGTGCTCTGATGAGGCCCTTAAAGCAGACTGACTCAGGGCAAGTGATTGCACAATGTTAATCACATCATGCTTGGCAGTATAAACTGGTACTTCGAAGCAGCAGGAAAATTACTTGAAATGAACAAATGAAACATGACCTTGTTTCTGCAACTGCTCAACTTTGTTTCTTGCTCACATGAGAGATGGATAATAAGCATACAGGCCACATTATCAGTTTAATGTTTCAACATTAAAAAAAACATAGTTCTGAATCTGGTTTTGAAGATTATAAAACATAACCAAGTCTTCCTGAGAACAACATCCCTAAAGATTTATAGAAAATTGATTGTGATCTTCCTATTTGAGAAATATTTATTCTCTGAAGTCAACCACAGGTCTTCAGGGACACAAAAATCCAAGTGTCACAGGGCAATATGTCAAAGTGTCATTTCATTACAAGTCCTAACCATTAGAGAAGAGGTTGCATCCGATCTCCTAAATATTTAACATAAATGTGAAGATACAAAGTGATGCATGTGCTGTTGCAGCTTGGTTCCTTCTGCAAATCTGTGTACTGCTGACAGTGCAGTTGCCTTTAGCAGGAATTTCTACAACAGCCTAAGGACAACCCATCTATGTTTGTGATCAGAACTATGGAATAGACGAATAAGAAATTAGAATCCAGTCCAGGTTTTAAGCTAAACCTTAAACATGGACAGGACAGGATTTGGGGCATTTATTAGATAACTATTTGTACCAGTGGTATAACTACAGGTGTGGTGAAACGTGATAGGAGCAACCACCCTGGGTGCCAATTTAGGTGGAGCAAAGGAAAAAAAGGGGGCTGCTGGTGGCAACCACGTGACTGCAATCATGACCGTGACAGTAACCAGAAATTGCTGCTACTTTGCCCTGGGCAACAGTGTAAGGATATGCCCAGGTGATTCATATAGTGTAAATGTGATCAAAGTAGCTAAACCTTACGTATCATATTACAGAATCTCACTGCCTTGAGTTAAAGTTAAAAATGAAAGTTAAAATGAGTGAAAACAGGGGTGTCAAAACAGCACATGGAGCCATTTCACCTGGGCTGCAGGGCTTCCAGTGGGGCTGGGAATTTGGGGTGCGGACTAGCTACCAAATTCTCTGCTAGGGAGCCTCACTGATGATACATGTTGGTGGCCAGGGACAAGCAATGGCTGCATTAATCCTGGCACTACTATTCACTCAGCCACACATACCCCCACGCCCCCCATCACTCACCCCACCCCCGTTGCCAGGTCCAGATCCAGCCTGCAAGGCTCCTTGTGGTCTGGATCCAGCCCAGTGGCACAACTGAATTTGACACCCTTCAGTTAAAGTGCTGGGAATAAGACAGTTTGTTTTCAAGGAAAAAGCTTTGGGTTATTGCTGGGAAGTCCTTTAAAAAGGTCTAGTGATTCCAATAAGCAGCTTATAAATAAATCATTAAACTCTCCTTTTCTAGGACTATTATCCAAGGCAAAGATGAAGAATGAGAGAAAAAGTGAGGACACAATAAAATCTGACTTCTTATGAAAAAAAAAGAAATTATTTTGTATGAAATAGCTCAGAGATTCACAATATACCATTCTGAATTAAGTCATACTCATTCCTTATGACACATCATAGAAGAGAGGCCTATTCAATTTAAATGGAATACAAAGAGCTCTTTATAAGTTAAATACATAAAAGCCAAACACTACATGACACACCTGGGGATTAATTGTACTTTGTTCTCTCAACAGAATACTAACCAGAAGCCTGCTTCTGCTCTTGCTAAAAAGGGCAAAACTCCCACTGACTTCAGTGGAAGCAGGAGTAGGTTCCAAAGATATGTAAATCAGGACAACGGTATTATTCACATTTTCCCATCCGACTGCGAAAAGTATACCAATACCTGCATTTTAATTATCTGCTGAGAATTCACAGCAGTGCAGGTACCACATGATACCCATATTGAGTGGAAGTATTTTCTTTCATCACGTGGATCTGTGACCGTTAAGGCAAAATAGGACTGGCATGAACATGATGATTCTCAACCGGGTACGAGGGTGAGGTGTGAGGAGATAGGCAGATAAGGGGAGGCTCAGACTCTCCCTGCCAGGCCACTCCCCTGTCCCCATTGCCTGGCTCCTCTGCAAGAAAGTAAGCACTGTAATAAATAGTTTTTTAAATGCTGCTCATTTCACAAAAGCAGTGAAGGGGTAACTTGAGCCTAAATTGGTTGAGGGACACTGATCTAATCCAACTTCTTGAATTGCATAGGTTAAAGAATTTAAGCCCACCACACAGCTTTCATACTTTTAGCTTTCATACATTTGTTTCCCTTGACAATCTTATGCCCCCCAATTAACCTTCTGAGTCAAATTAGAGGTCAATCTTGGGGACTAAGGAGAAAAATTAAAGTTATTCTACTCAAGATCAACCTATAAATCCAAATTCCACTTTCCCAGAGTAACTGGTTGGTTCTGCTAAAACGATCAGCAATGAAAAAAAATGATACTCTGATTTAAATCACTAATAGTCTTCAGTTATTTCTGCATCAAGATGAATGGGAACGTTTAACCTGTCTCAGAGCATTTTTTCTATCTAAAAAAATGTCAAACAATAACGCTTCAAGGTCTTTTCCACAACCTTAGAAACTAGAAAATTTGTATTAATAAAAGCTTGAGTTTTTCAGAAACCGATGAGTCTACCAGGGAGAGTCATCATGGCATATTGTGCGTCTCCTCACTCTAACCCAAAACAAAACACATCTCCTGCCTAAATTTCTGTCATTTCTTAAATTTTATTTTATTTTTTTACATATAAAATATATAATGCAAAAATGTTTTACAAAATAGGCAGGGATTTTAATCCATGTATTCTCCACACCTGGGAGAATGCCCTAACTCCCAGCCTAGAGAGTCATATCTACAAACAAATGCATATACCCTGTTTCTCTCTGGTTCAATGAATACTTGGGTATGTTTATGCAAAGTGTTATATCGATAGGAGAACTTGAGAGCACAGTATCCCAGAATACCATATTGCTTGGTGAGCAAGGTACTCACCTGGTAGAAGGATGCCCAGTTTCAAATCTGTTGTCTACCTAATTCAAAGCAGGGATTTGAGACAACGTCTCCCAACTCTCAGGAGAGAATCCTAACTACCAGAGATCCTAAAAGAATCTCCTGCTGGACCTGTCCCAGTTTCTATAAAATACAAATATAACTAGTTGTTACAGCACCCACAACCTAACCATCCTTCACATGGGCAACTGATGCTTCCTGAGACTGATTGCACCGATGGGGGGGCGGGGAAATCCCTTCACAGTTACTCAGAAATTCCAGAAGCACACTCAGAAGTGGCAGGGGCACTTCTCCTGATGTCCCCGCTCCCTGACCGGCACTCTCAGGGGGGCACCAGTCCTCTTACCTGCACCCCTTGGCCATTGCTTAAGTGGGGAACGCTGGCTGTCAGAGGGTGCACCAGCACTCTCAGGGAGTGCACATGCACCCCTGTGCACCACCTACACATCACCCATGATTCCTAAGGCTCCAAGCCGCAGACTAGGGACAGAAGTTACACATAAACTGGTGTAAGTGATCAGAAACTGGTTTAAACATGTAATAGAATAGAAGTTCAGTACACATAAAACCACTTTCAAAATGGCCAAAACTGATTAAGATAAACCTGGTTGAATGTAGTAACAGACTTAACTGATTTATGAAATTTCAGTCCCAGACCCCTTCCTGGTTCAAGTTAAATCACATTCCCCCCAGGGTCCTGGCATACTTTCCAGCCCCGGGCTGGGCTGTCTGCTCCAGCAGAAAAGGGCAGGGGGGTGGGGAGCAAACCCTGGCTAGGGACAGCAGCCAGGGAAGGGAATTAAACCCCTCTTTCCCCAAGTACAGAGCTGCCCTGATAAACTTCCTGAAAGTTACTGCTGGCTGCAACTGTGGACTATAATCCCAGAGGCACCTGGAAGCAGGAAGAGGAGGTGATGCTGGACTACAACTCCCAGAAACCTTGGGGGCAGCAGGAAGAGGAAGTGCCAGAGAGCTGTGGTGGAGTACCACCTAGCTTCGGGCCTGAGCCACTGCAGGCATGTGGCTGCATTTCCGAATCAAAGGTAGTTGTGTGTCCAGTTGTTTCTCAGTTTAATCTTTGCAGTTTAAATTAACCTGAAAAGACTGAATCAATTCAACTTCAGGCTTTTACAAGGTCTCTACTTAGCTCTACTTGCTAATGGTGTTGCTTAGAAACCCTAACAGGCCTAGCACCTGCAAGACAGTCTTTGAGAGCCTGTAAAGAGTAACACTTTGCAATAACAAGGAAGCAACTGCAGTTTCTTCAAAAGAAAAAGATAAATTTACTTGCCCAGTACATGTATTGCCATCAGAGAAATGGGTGTAGTGACAAAGGCAATGTCTATACAATAAAGTTATGCTGACCAAGAAATCTCCCCTCAAGCACTCCAAGGAAGCTACTTCCTAAATTGAAGGCAACGTAGCCGTGTCTACATAGCCTGTGGGCAGGCAAACTAACAAGGGGAAGAGCTCATTTATTAGCCACCCAAAGCATTGCACTTACAAGGATACATTGTTCTGGTTATGAAACAGCGTACCTTGAGGGTGCCACTGCAGGGCATTATACATTTTCCATACAGCCATTACTGAAAGAGTCCTTGACTAGGGATAGAAGTTACACACAAACTGGTTTAAGTGATCAGAAACTGGTTTAAACCTGTAACAGCACAGAAGCTGAGTCTACATAAACCACTTTCAAAATGGCTGAACTTGCTTTAAGATAAACATGGCTGAATGTAATATCAGACTTAACTGATCTGGATCAAACCAGTTTATGTAATGTCTGTCCCAGACCCCTTTCCTGGTTCAAGTTAAATCACAATCCCCAGCATCCCAGCACGCTTTCAATCCCTGGGCTAGGTTAAGATGTCTGCTCCAGAGAGTAGTGCTGGCCCTGCCCCTCAGCTCCCTAGCTGAAGCAGTGACGGCTAGCCAACCTTCTGGAGGGGGGAAGGGGGAGTGAAACTGCTTCCCCAAGCAAAACCCAGCTGGGTCTGGGGCCAGGGAGGGGGGTTAAATAACTTTCCCCACTCAAACTTACTGTTGGCTGTAACTGTGGACTACAAATCCCAGAGGCACCTAGAAGCAGGAAGACACAATGATGAGGAACCCCAAAGAGTCCTGTTGCTGTGACTGTGGACTGCACATCCCAGAGAACTTGGGGACAGCAGGAAGAGGAAGCAAACACACAGCTTGTGATGGCTAAGTGCCAGAGAGCTGTGCTCTAGTGGCCCCTGGCTTCTGGCCTGAGCCACTGCAGGCATGTGGATACATTTCCTGAATCAAAGGTAAAATGTCTGTTTACTTCTGTTTCAATGTAATCTCTGCAGTTTAGATTAACCTGCAAAGACTGAATCCATTCAGCCCCAGGCTTTTTGACTGCCTGTACATACTTATTCAGCAATCTCTCACAGTTGGGGATGATTATCTTCCATGAATTTCTCATCTGGGGGTCTGAAGATGGATGATGAGGCCAATCCAGGATCAACAGACTCTGTCACAGCTGGGCATATATTTCTGTGCAGGGTGGATGACTTTGGATTCTTGATTCAGTCTGCAACAAGCTGTTTCTGCACTTCCCACTTTTCTGTCTCCTGTTGTCATCTTAAGGTTTCAAAGTACTGAGATTTTACTGCAGCAAACTCTTACTCCATTTTGTGTGGGACTAGGCAACAGTCTTCCAGAAGTTGATGAAAATGTTGTATTTTTTTCAATTTGGCCTTTAAGATACCCTTGAAGTGCTTTCTCTGCCCCCCTCTTGATCGTATACCTAGACTTAGCTGGAAGAATAAAACTTGCTTTGGGAGTCTGGAGTTGGACATCCAGATAACATAGCCACCCCAACAAAGTTGATGCTTGATGATCATCACCTTGATGCTCATGAAGTTTGCTTGCGAGAGGATGCTAATGTTGGTACATTTATCTTCCCACTAGATTGGAAGAATCTTCCACAGGCAGCATTGATGGTACTTCTCCAATGACTTGAGGTGCCTTCTATACTTTGTCCAGATCTCAGCTCCATACAGTAAGGTGGGAATCGCAACTTCTTGGTAAACCAGGCACTTTGTTTTGGATCTGACCTGATAATCTTTGGATTTTCCTTCAGGCCCCTCGGTTAGTGGTCAACAACCTTTTAAGGCTGTGAGCTGGACTGACCCAGTTCAGGTCAAAGGTAGGCTAGAATGTGGAGGCCACTAGCATGGCACTGCCACTTTTATCTGAGCTAACTGAAGAAGCAGTTGTTGTCACTGCTTATTTCTGTGCCAGCACAGGGGAAGTGCCAACCACCAGTACAGGGAAAGCACCAACCACTGCCACTTTTTCCCACACCAGCTAATGCCACTTCTCCCTGCACCAGCACAAGGAAGGGGCCTACTACTGCCATTTTTTCCTGAACAGGGAAAGCCATCTGCCACTGTGGGCCAGTGTAGGTTGCTGACCTCTGCCCTAGGCAGTCATAACTTTGCTTTAGCATTTCTTGTTTTCTTGGGACCAACATGGCAGCTGTAGACCCTGGGTCTTAGCTGATCTGTGACAGCCTGAAACAGCTGACAACTTTTTCTCTTGCTTCTTTTCTAAAGGGCAGATATTTTAACAGATCAGTATCTGATTTCCAAGTTTTCAACGCTGGATAGACAGGTACACCATGAGGATTGGGTCTGAGGAGTCATCTAACTCCTGAGCAAGTAACTCATCATCATTATAAACACACATGGGCGTGTACAACATGCATATGAAATACCATATTTACTTGACTATAAAATGACCCTGGTTATAAGACAATCCCCAAATAATTAGATTATCTATATCCAATATTTATACATTTGATATAATATTCCAGGTATAGAATCTAATTATTGAATGCTTGCCTTGAATTTGTCCCCTTTGTTCTCACTGCCATAGCAGGGAAAATAAATCTGGGGGGGAGGGAGTCAGGTAGCCCCCTTGTCCTCTGCTCCCACCTGTTTTTCCCCCTGCAGTGCCTTCCCCTCTTCTAACTGTGAGACTTGGCTCCCTGAACACATGGAAGTGAGGAGCAAATCTGAAAAAACTAACTTTGAAATAGACCCAGCTATAGCAATTTGCATACATTACTCAAAAACTGAGTTCATCCAGAATTGATACTTTTGAGACTACTCTAAGTTTTAGCTGAGGTACTCCATAAATACACTTTTAAGCAGCACTTTGGCACTTACTTATAGATAGTACAAGCTATGCATGACATTAGTCCAAAGCCAAAGGCCTCATGATTACCATACTGTTCACTGGCCAAGGCCCCAGCAGAGTCAACAGTATTTCAAGTCATGGTGATCCCGCAATTCAGCACTGCTCAGTATGTGTGTGTACTCCAGATACTCCCTCCCCCGCAACGGATCCATGCTAATTAGCCACCTACTCATAACTGGAACCAGGTGTTCTTGTCAAAAGTCCTGGGATCCTCCAAAAATGTATATGCAGACAAGGCACAGGACAGTCTGGTCTGGCTTCACCTCATAACGGATAGGGCCACACCTATCATATGCACCAGGCTGAAAGTGGGTGACAGAGGGATTCAGAGTTTGGGGCCCTATTTGGTGTGTAAGGCTGGTGAAAAAACAGGAATCAGACATGTAAGGCTGGTGAAAAAACAAGAATCACTGAACATCAGAAAGGAAGGCACAGCTCAGCTGTGGGAGTGAAGAGGAAGTCTAAATGTCTACAATATAATGGCTCACTGTCTTGAAAAAGAGCCAGTGCTGCACTAACCTATCCTTGTGATAGGTTCCCATCAGCATTTTTGGCACTAGAAGAGGGTGTCCGAGCTTGTTCTAGGCCAGGCTTGTCCAACATGTGGCCCGCGGGCCAAAATGCGGCCCACCAAACCATTTTATCCGGCCCATGGCAGAACTGCCGCCACGGAGCGCAGAGCCATGGCACAGCTGCCACAGCCAAGCACAGAGCTGCAGTGGAGCTGTTGCTGAGTGCGGAACCGCAGCACAGCCGCCGCAGCCAAATACAGAGCCGCAGAGCTGCTGCCAAGCGCAGAGCTGTGGCGGAGCCGCTGCCGAACTCAGAGCCGTGGTGAAGCCACCACAGCCAAGCGCAGAGCTGCTACCAAGCGCAGAGCCACAGCAAGGTGAGGCAGGCAGGGCCAGCCTGGGGCCCCAGCCGGCAGCAAGGGGAGGGGAGAGGAGCTACTTATCCCTGAGGAGCCAGGCTCAGTGAGCCGGGTCCTGCTGCCGCTGCCCCAGCTGCGCCTGACTGGACGAGCTGGGAACAGCCCATTCAGCTTCTTCTCTGGCTCCGCCCCTTGCCCCAGCACGTGGCTGGGGGAGCTGCAGCATGGCCTGCACCCTGCCTGTATGTGTGGTGGACAGAGGCATGAGAAAGTTCCCACATGGAGCTGGGGGCACCTCGGGGCTGGGCCTGGGCTCCGAGGCGTGCGGTTGCTGGAGCCGGTCTGGGTGGGAGGCAAGAGAAGCCCGGCCCAGAGGTACTCTAGGTCCAGACGCCTCCTTGGCGGTTCAGGTCCTGCTAATGCGGTTCAGGTCCTGCATGGCTGAGGATGGGGGTCTGCATGCTGCTGGAGCAGCCCATGCAGTGAGGGGGTCCTAGGGGCCCACCCCCACAGCGTGCAGCCTGTGCAACACATGCTGGTGTCATCTGGGGCCCACAGCCTCACCAGATCTGAACAGCCCTGGACTAGCTTATCCTTGAGATCTCTTCCACATCTCTGCAGTATATGCCTACAATTTCTATTTAATTAACCACAATGACCATAATCAAGTTAGTAAAGGATCTCAAAGCTAAGCTAGTCCAGGGCTGTTCAGATCTGGTGAGGCTGTGGGCCCCAGATGACACCAGCATGTGTTGCACAGGCTGCACGCTGTGGGGGTGGGTCCCTAGGGCCCCTAGGACCCCCTCACTGCATGGGCTGCTCCAGCAGCATGCAGACCCCCATCCTCAGCCATGCAGGCTACATTTGCAAGACATGGACCACTCCTCCCCCCACCACAGGCTTTTCCCCCTTGCACAGCAGTGGGAGAGGTGGCTGCCCCGACACAAGCCCCTATATATTAACTGCCTGCAGACCCCATGTAGACTGTGGATGGCATCCTGACCCTTTGTAGACCACATGTGGCCTGCAGGTAGTCAGCTGGGCAGCCCTAATATAGTCCAACCCCCTGCACAGAAAAATGCTGTCCTGTTCCTAAGCCATATCAAACGTACATACTTTCTGGAAACCACAACTTCCCTAGGCACATTTCCAGACCCATTTCATTGTCACTTCCTGCAACTTCATTGGTGTCAAAGGTCACATGATATCACTTCCTGATGTGACACCACTTCCTGTGAGCTCTTTGAATATGGCTCGTCGGCCCACTGGATGACTAAAAGTTCGTGATCTGGCCCCACATTCAAAAGTTTGGACACCCCTGCTCTAGGCTCTCTGAGTGCCAGCCTGGTATTGCAGTGTATTCAGGCCCAGTGCTCATTTCCTCCTGGGGAGCAACTGCTTTTTCTTTTAAGGGACACACAAAAAAGGTTCCCGTTAGCAGGATTGCCCCAGAAGGGCCATGTATTTTATAGTCATGCTCAGTGTTGGCTACATTTTAGCAATTTTATAGCTGCTTTCCATTACTGAATGCATGCTGATTTTGGCAGCAGTTCAAAAATAAACAATGTATTTAATGTGGTTTCCTTGTATGTGAATGTAATCCCTATGCTAAATCAGTTCAAAGATAAACAATATATTTAATGTGGTTTCCTTGTACGTGAATGAATCCCTATGCTGACTTTGGGATGGTGAGGTACTCATCTTTTATTCAAGTAAATATGGAACAGATATTTGCCAGTTTTCCATAACTTGATCCCCTGAGCAGCTTTAGCTCCTAGATATAATTATAGGTGAAATTGTGAGGAGGCATTGTTTCTGAAGCTACACTAAAATACTAAGTTTGGGATAACAATCAGCCCTCTGAGAAAATACTTGTATGCTGTCACCAGTGTTATGCAGTATGTTGGGTTTTATTCATATCAATTCTGACTAGAGGGGTTTAAACAGTTTTAAAGAAATATTCTGATCCCTCCACATGTTGGTAAAACAACAAAAAAACCCTGCATACAAAATTAACCAAAATTTCAAAAATGTCAAAAGTTTTATTATTTTCCAGCTCTATCGCATATTCATTTGTTTTTACTGTCATTTGACTTTAACCCACAGGAAAAAGCTCCCAAAAGAAGTACAGGCTAAACTATCTAAATCTGGTACTTTGACCCAGATGCATCAGTACGACATGCTATTTAAAATGTCCTTCACTTAGTCTAGGATGGTACACAGGGCAGCATGGGGCCAATCCCACTGTGTGAGGCCCAGGCCGGGACAGCATGGGGCCTCCAGAGCCCAATCCTGGTTGGATGGATGTACAACAGAGCCTGATCCTGGCTGGATGTGGGGGAGCCCCATGTTGCCTCCAGCCAGTTGGAATTGGGCTCTGAGGACCTAGCTGCCCCTGCCTGGTCCCCACATGCCAAAATTGGTCTACAGAAAGGTAGAGATGGTATGGGGCCTCAGGACCCAGTACCACAGCTGAAGGGCAGAGCAGAGTCCAATTTGGCCTACTAACTGGCCATGTACCTTTCATCTGTCCCGTGGAGCCAAAAATGTGAACACCACTGCCTAAGAGAATGCTTGACTAATTCATAGAAAATGTATGAACAAGCATTATGCAGCCTGTGGAAGTTCTCACATCGTAAAAGAAAAACAACATCAGGTGACCTAACAACAGTATTTATACTAGCTGTCAATACAAATTTTCCATAAACCACACTAGCAGATATATATGACTAATCAAAACACCAAAAGGGCTACTATGTGGATTAAGATTTAAGCATTAGACAACAGTACAGAGATTCCCAGTAGATTCCAACAAGAATTTTTTACAGCTGCACAAGTATTCAATTTCTGGTCCTGAGAGGTATGCAGCTCAACTATTCACAGACTTTTAGTCTCTCTAGAGATCTCTGAATGGCATTATGGATGTTATGATTCAATGAACCATAGATTACAGTGAATCTAGCAGTGTTTTTATACCATATTTGTATGTTCCACAACCTATTCTAGAACATTGTAACTCTGTATATTCTCATGAGATATATTCCTGGTTGCCAAGAGTTTAATATTAGAGTTAAGATCAGAGGGCTGGTTACTGGAAAACACAAACTGTGCAGATTTACACCAGGCAAGAAGTAGGTACACAATGCTACAAGAGGTCTATAGAAGGTTCTACAAAACTAATGGCACAAAAAAAGTTTCGAGAGATTTTTGGTAGGAAAAAAAAGTTGACAAAGTAGCATGGTATTTTTTAAGATTGTGTACTAAAGATTATTTTTAATTTCAGATTTAGGCACTGCTAACTAAATGCATGTATTGATTAGAAAAATGTAACAGACCAGCTTGAGACCAGCTGCAGCCTAAGAGGCATCTTAAAATAAATCGCAATATACTAGATTTACTCAAATCTAAATTGCCATCATGCAGCAGTGTCGGTGCTACTGACCAGCCAGGCAGGGGGTGGAGTTTCCATGTGATCCACTCCTAGGAGGGAACCCAGCCAGAGCCAGAGCTGAGCTGTGCCTGACAATAAGTGGGGAGAAGGGAGGGGAGGGGCAAGCAGAGTGGGGGGCAGGAGGCTGCTGTGGGTCTGACTCTGGCCCTGATCTGATGGCAAATCTAAGACAAGGGACTTTCTCCCCTATCCTGATTGGGGGGGGAATACCTCGCCTTACATTCAAGTAAACACGGTATATATCTCTGTCATCATCTATACTATGCAATATGACTCTAGGCCTTTAATATTTTTTTATAGTGATTAGCTAGTGGCTTTTCCATACCTTGCTGGGATGTCCTCTCTGCCTCCCTTCCCTAACCCCATCCTTCACACATATACTCTGGAAGAGTTGAAGCATTTTCAGAGAACTCAAGCTGTGGTATCTTAGGCTCTAATCTGCCTATTCAGAGGCCAGCAATGAGTCTCCTTCTTCTGAGCACACCCAGTAGTACCTGTTACTCAACAGCAATCCACAGATCCAATTAGCATACATAAAACAGTTTATTTACATAAGGAAAACAAAACAAGATCCTAGGTAGATACAGGGCAAGCAATGCTAAACCTAATCCAAACACACTGTAAATCTGAACCTTATAAATACTCAGCTGTTAAGTGAGTCTTACATGTCAGTGTTTGTCTGTCTCCAACCACATTTTCAGGAAGCTGACATGCCTCCACTGTTCTCTGTAACGGCTCTCTTCATGTATATGGCCCAAATGATTTTGAGGTGTCAAACTTTCTCTTTAGGACAAGGCACGCCCCTGACTACATATCACTGTAATTAGCATTTGCAACCTTTTTACTTTTGTATAGTTTTCCTCATTTAGAGATGGAGTTTCAATTAATTTTATTAAAAGCAATTCTTTAAATTGTCCAGGACCTTAGGAAATATACAATCAAGAATCTCCTAAAGGTCTAACAGCCTCTGAAAAGACTCTCTATAATACTTATAAGCAAACTAGTCTTTTGGGTGGAGATGTTAGCTTTGTATGAATCCTCTCCTCTCAACTGTTTTGTTTCCTCATCTCTTTGGATAGAACCTTTTATGTATCAAGCTTACACAGTTCATGTCAGACAATCAAGACTGAAAGTATCACCACCCCCCAAACATATGGTGCCTGCATCATTTAAATATAATATTATTAGACCCACATTCAAAAAAAAAATCTCTTGACAGCAAGGGCCTCTTTAATTGTCATGCAAGCTGCTTGCAAATGTTAAAAAAAACAAAACAAAACAGTGTTTTACTTTAAACGCTGCACACTCTCACACTTAGCCTAGCGCATGCCCAGAAAAGACAGCATGTTAGTTGGACCCAGCTCACCCAATGTCAGGTGCTTTAGTTGGGGGTTTTGGGCAGTTTTATCTAATAGCTGATTCAATCAGCTATTAGATAAAAGCACCAAAAAGCCCCGCTGAAGTGCCCAACCTATACAGACACTGCAGAGCTGAATCAAAGTAATGTGCTGCTTCTTCTGGTAAAATATGTTTATTGGGGAAGGGTTTAATATCTGCAAGTGGCCCTAGTCTCTATTCTTCCTTTCAGAAAGGCTCCTCAAGAGATGATACTGCATCCATTACAGCATCACCTGAAGTCTTCAGATTTCTTTTACTTCCTTCAATTTGGTTTTCAAATTTGGGTATTTGAAACCTGGGAAATTTTATGTCTCACTTGTTACTCCCAGCAGTGCTCACCTATCATTGCCAATTTCTCCTAGCTGTGTCAACTTACGCTGGCAGAATAGGTGTTCTTAAAAAGGCACATTTCCTAGGCTACAGTCCTTTCAGCTTTAGAAATTTTATAAAATATATATAATCCATCCTTTAGGGAAGTATTATAGCATACACTGGGAAGTCACAGTAAAAACATTAACTTTTAAAGCACAATGACCATATTATTTTCCATTCATAAACTAGGTAGGACTGCATACCTTGGCAGGAGTAAATTAACTATACTTGAACAGTTTGCTCAATATTCTCTGATTCCTCAGATGTGGGGGGGGGGTGGTATTGCTCAAAATGCTCAGCAACCTCATGGGCAATCCAGTTTATGCCTCTCTTCAATGTGCCTGTGAAGCTTTCAGACAGACCGTTTGGGCTGCACTGACATCAATATAACAGAACACTGTTTTACATCTCTCTTGCACTGAACATGAAAAATGCTGTCTCTCTTCTTTCTTAGTCTTTGGTTGAGACTGTGCCTTCGATGAGAGTTAGCTGGCTGACACTTAAACTAGACAAGACACCGCTGATATTATGTAAACATAGAAAATATCTGGAGGACACAGAATCTGTTCTTTCAACAGAAGTTCATTCGTCTTTTGTTAACCAGGTCTGTAACTTGGAAACGCAGTAATATTTTTAGGTATGCCTGAGTCCCAAGGTAGCAACCAAAGAAACAAAATTTAGAGCCAAGGGGTGCAACTCAGAACGCTGCATTTCCAGACTACTGAAATCAGTATTGGGAACTAACACAAGAAAAAACAAGACCTAGTGATTGATGGGAAGTTGGGTGACAGCGACCACGAGCTGATCACCTTCACCATCCGCTGTAAAGCTGGCAAGTCAGTCAGCAACACAGAAGTCCTTGACTTCAGAAAAGCCAACTTTGATAAGCTCAAGAGGCTAGTCGGTCAGGCCCTCAGGGACCATGACCCCAGGGAGGTGGGAGTTCAAGAAGAGTGGTTGCTTCTCAAGGAAGCGATCCTCAGTGCACAAGCTAAATCTATTCCAACACGGAGGAACGGCAGCAAGAAGGCACAGCAGCCCCCCTGGCTCTCCAGAGACCTAGCGGACCTACTGTGGCTAAAAAGGAAAGCCTACAAAGGATGGAGGACGGGATTCACCTCCAAGGAGGATTACTCCGCGCTGGTCCGGTCCTGCAGGGAGCAAACCAGGAAAGCCAAGGCTGCAACTGAACTCCAACTAGCTTCAGGCATCAAGGACAACAAAAAGTCCTTTTTCAGATATGTGGGGAGCCAGAGGAAAAGCAAGGGCAATGTTGGACCCCTGCTAAACCAGATGGGGCAACTGACAACTGACGCCCAGGAAAAAGCCAACCTATTAAATAGGTACTTTGCGTCAGTCTTTCATCAGTCACACAGGATGCCCATGCCTGCTATGGGACAGGGAAATCTGGGTGAGGGGGATCCCCTACCCTCCATCAATGCTGACCTCGTGAAGGAACACCTTGAGAAGCTGGATACCTTCAAGTCAGCTGGCCCTGACAATCTGCACCCCAGGGTACTCAAGGAGCTGGCTAGCCCAGCCCCTGGCACGGATCTTTGAAAACTCCTGGCGCTCTGGTGTAGTGCCCGAAGACTGGAAGAAGGCCAATGTGGTGCTGATCTTCAAGAAAGGGAGGAGAGTGGACCCAGGTAACTACAGGCCCATTAGCCTGACTTCTATCCTGGGGAAGATCTTAGAAAAGTTTATTAAGGAGGCCATCCTTGAGGGACTGGCCCAGGCTAACATTCTAAGGGATAGCAAGCATGGGTTTGTTGCGGGTAGGTCTTGTTTGACCAATCTCATTTCCTTCTATGACCAGGTGACCTATCACCTGAAAAAGGGAGAAGAGATTGATGTCATATATCTTGACTTCAGAAAACCTTTTGATCTGGTATCCCATGATCACCTCTTGGCCAAACTGCCCAGTTGTGGCCTTGGCTCCACCACGATCCGCTGGCTGGGAAATTGGCTTTGTGGTCGGACTCAGAGGGTTGTGATTGATGGCAGTCACTCATCATGGTGCCCTGTGACCAGTGGGGTCCCTCAAGGCTCTGTCCTGGGACCCATACTGTTCAACATCTTCATTAACGATGTGGACATTGGAGTCAGGAGTGGACTGGCCAAGTTCGCCGATGACACCAAACTTTGGGGCAAAGCATCCACGCCAGAAGATAGGCAGGTGATCCAGGATGACCTAGACAAGCTCAGCAAATGGGCAGACGAGAACCTCATGGTGTTTAACACCGATAAATGCAAGGTTCTCCACCTTGGGAGGAAAAACCTGCAGCACCCTTATAGGCTCGGCAGTGCTACGTTGGTTAGCACTACAGAAGAAAGAGACTTGGGGGTCATCATTGACCACAAGATGAACATGAGCCTGCAATGTGATGCTGCGGCTAGTAAAGCGACCAAAATGCTGGCGTGCATCCATAAATGCTTCTCGAGCAAATCCCGGGACGTCATTCTCCCCTTGTACTCGGCCTTGGTGAGGCCGCAGCTGGAGTGCTGCGTCCAGTTTTGGGCTCCACAATTCAAAAAGGATGTGGAGAAGCTTGAGAGAGTCCAGAGGAGAGCCACACGCATGATCAGAGGTCAGGAAAACAGATCTTACGATGACAGGCTGAGAGCCATGGGACTCTTTAGCCTTGAAAAGCGCAGGCTCAGGGGTGATCTGATGCCCACCTATAAGTTTATCAGGGGTGACCACCAGGATCTGGGGGAACGTCTGTTCACCAGAGCGCCCCAAGGGATGACGAGGTCAAACGGTCACAAACTCCTGCAAGACCGTTTCAGGCTGGACATAAGGAAGAATTTCTTTACTGTCCGAGCCCCCAAGGTCTGGAACAGTCTGCCAGCGGAAGTGGTTCAAGCACCTACATTGAACACCTTCAAGAGTAAATTGGATGCTTATCTTGCTGGGATCCTATGACCCCAGCTGACTTCCTGCCCTTTGGGCAGGGGGCTGGACTCGATGATCTCCCGAGGTCCCTTCCAGCCCTAATGTCGATGAAATCTATGAAATCTATGAAGACTGATTTTTCTCACCTTCATTTGGGAAAGAAGTTCTGAAGTTATTTTGGGAAAGAAGTTCTGAAGAAGTTCTTATTTCATTTGGGAAAGAACTTTACTTGTATTTAAGGACAGTACCCTAATTAATCATGGGCTTATTATCTGCAGACTAGATCAGAACATTTTGCTGACTTAGTGCTATCCATGAAAAGCATCCAGAAGTAGTTAGTGTAGAATATAACTGCCAGCCTAGAAAAGAGGAATTTCCTGATGGCTCCCTCTTCTTCCCTAGGTGCAGATCAAGACACTGATTTTTGACCTAGAGCACAAGTCTACGTAGGGTTTGGATCGTAACTGTTTTTCACAACCCTCTCTCTTACGCTTCAGCTTTGCAATTGAGACTTAAATATTTTGCTATTAGTTTCCAGATTTGATTTATCAGTCATCTAGAGGCAGGACAATCTCAATGAAAACGCTCAGCACTGGTACTCTGTTTTCCTGAGTGGTCCACCAACACTTCCCAAACTTGCTGAGCTAAAGGGCATGATAAAAAGTCTGGCTATTCACTCAGGGTAACACTTAGCTCACTGCATGAAGCACATTCAATGCTTTATTCATTATGTGTGATCCACTGAAATCCCAGGTTTAGGGTTCGGGACTTGTTGGACCTTCTCCAGTGAAGTCAGCTGTACCTTTCTGCTCTTGACCAAGGAGATACATTAATCCCATGTTCTTTGTTGGCTTGGGGATTATTTTTTTCTAATCAGATGTTATCACATCCACTTATGTTTTTACTTGGTTCTTGAAAGAGAAATATATTGGAATTTTTTTAAGTGCTCTTCAGGAACTGTATTGTATGTAGTAAATGCTCTTGGCCTCTGAAAAGCTATGGACACAGAAAGCACACTGTAGTAAGAAAGAAATGGTATGGGAATGCATATCATAACCTTTCAAGGTTATGTTTGAAAACTCCCATATTCATGCTACAACTAATTTTTCCACCACACAGTAGCAAAGTTCTATATTAGAAGCTGTAATGCTATGAATTCTCATGCCTCCCCCCTTGTTATCTTTACTCATCTAGTGCATTTTGAAGTGGCTATGTGTAGTAAAAAACTGCTTCAGTGCACTCTTTCCAAATGAGTTGCTCATAGCATTGACAACATATTGAAACTGACACTGAGCTGTCAAATTTCAAACAGCATTTATCAATGTGCATTCTCTGCATTACTTCTGTATTTGTTTTTCTGTCAAGCCATCAACTTTGTCACTCGTCAGTCTCCCTATCTTTTACCTGTCACTTTTAGCTTGAATTCCCATGGCCAAAGAAAGCCTAAGAGTCACAACCAGTGAGGCTAATATCAATCACACTCTCTCTCTCCCCCTTAACTTTAAAAAGCCATACTCAGAACACTAATAGCCTATCTATGCATGAAATCACATGCCTTTCACAAAAAATGATGAAATCACACATACACAGGTAAGATCACAATTTGTACTATTATATCTGTGGATTGGAACCAAAATCCCACTTTGGAAGTGAGAGTTATTTAATTTCCAACACACAAAATCCTCCTCTCCCACTTTCTACTTTCAGTTCTGTAAACTAAAATTCATGAGTCCTCATCCTTTGCTGGCCTACGGCAACAATAGCAAGCAAGTAACACCCTGCAGACATAGATACCCTGCTCTCCTGTCAATCGCAGTGGCTGCAAGCTGTGTCAAGGGGTCTTGCAGGCAACATGGTGTCCATTAACCATGGGTTGTGGACCACTCTCTAACTCCATACCATTTGACTCAGCAGGAGATAAACAATCTTAAGTTAGATGTTAGGACTATGTATTCCCTTATCTGTCTGTGTCTAGAAAATAAACAGTTCAGCTTTCTAGCTTTAGAAAGTTTCTGATGTTTATAGATTTGAGGAAGATTTTGAAGGCCCAAAGAATAGTAAAGAACCTAACCAAAAACTACTGGGCCTCCAACAGGAGAAACATTGTGGGGTTTTGATTAACTGAATATAAAACCATGAGCTCTGTCACATTACAAAAAATAATACCATGCAAGGATAGAGTCATACTTAATTAGCACCTGATCCTACACATTGCTGAGCACCCGCATATTTCATTACAATGAAAGGAGAGTAAAGAACAATCAGTATTTACAGTATCAGAACCTTACACTGTACTTACTATGCATGAAATAGGAACAAACATTGGCTGTAAAAGACTGCTCTTTTTAAAACTTGTGATCAACCTGTGTCTTTCTACTTCCAACTGTATCCTTGCATTTATCCTTTGATTTCACATTGTGCAGCAGTTGCTACATCATGTGGCTGTCTTGGATCAGTAAATATTTTATCAAAGTTATTTTGAAACTACTAGGTCAAATGTATTTTTAATACATTTAAAAAATTTAGACGGAGAAGTAAAAAGAAGGCTCTGGGATATGACCAGAATAGTAATCAGTTTGAGCTTGATAATGATTTTAACAAATTATTTGAATTTTCCTAGTAACATGCATGTAGAAAGAGCCTTAGAATACTTATATTTGCAGAGGCTTTCTAAACTAAAACAAAACAAAATCACCACCAACAACTGAAGATATTTGGTAAGAAAAGGGCAATAGAAACATTTTTATGATTGAGAAAACAGCTTTATTTTGACTGGTTAAGCTAAACTTGTGTGAAACCAAAGACCTTAAAACCCCATGGTGAAAATGTGGTCAGTGATTACCAGGTATCTGGGTTTTCTGTTTCCCATGGAAAACTGGAGAAAAACACAGATTTTCCCCCTTACCAGTGGAAAATGTGGTTTTCTCTATTTAACAGAGTAACCCATGTATTTTGCAGAGTGTTCTGCAGGTTGGCAGAGTTCCAGGGTCCCCTCCGGCAGGGCTGTGGGGAGGAGTAAGGGGCACCAGCAGGGCTGAAGGGCTGTGGCTTGAGAGTGAGGAGCCTGGACTTGTGTTCTGTGAGCTGAGGGGGTAGGGGGGAGCTCTGATTTTCTGATAAAAATCCTAAAATCAAATACCAAAATTTATAGGTATTCAGAATTTATTTTATTACTAGTCAATTGCTTGTCAAGGATGACAGGCAGTGGGGAGAGAGGCAGCTGGGGTGAGAGGCCTGCATCCGCCCTCCTCCCCCCCCCACGTTTGGGGCCAGGCACGCTCCTCCTCTCCCCCCTGCCACCATGGGGCTGGGACTGGCACTATATATATTAGTGGCCTTTCATTTTAATGACAGATTTTGGGGGTTTTATCAGAGGACTTCCAATTTTTTTACCAGGGAAAATCAGGATCCCTGATGATTACTATTTCTGCCCACTGATCAAGCTTTAACAGAGGAATGGAGTGTGCTCCCATGCAGGTTATTCTTTAACTTGATGGTTAGGGTGCTCTTCTGGACAGTAGGAGATATGTGTTTGGGTCTCCTCAGGATGATGAGAAAAGAGAGACCTGGGTTCTTGGCCTACCTTGAGAAAGTGCTCTAACTACTAAATTTTTGCACAAAAGGTGGGCACCACCATAACACAACAAGCCATTCTTGCGCCTGTCCTCAGAAGATGACTCCAGGTTCAGAATCAAGAAAAGGGCAGGAATTCAAATCTACCCATGTGCTAAGCATTTCCTATTGGCTAGCTCTAGGCAGCTTCATGTCCAGCTTCTCCTTTTTTCCCTTTGTTGTGAATTGCCCTTAGGAGGCCCTTAACTCTCCCTACTGACTGTAGACAGCCGAGGTGTAACCTACATCTGCATTTTGAATGATCATATTGGAGGCAGGCACCTCATTTTAAACAGGCCTGACTTGGGACCAATCTGGATTTTGCCCCATTCTTCTATTTCATTTAAGAAACATGCATCTCCTCCAGTGTACACAGAGTTATCACTGATTTATCAAACAGCCAAGTGACAGAAAAAATTATTACAGAAAGACAGGATGAAAAATCTCTGAAAAATATCTTTGACCACCTCTCTAATGCTATATACTTAATAGCACCAATACTACCTACCTTTTTACTGTGGTTGACAGGTGAAACAGAAGTCCTCTGAATGTCCTTTTTGGCAGCTTCCTGAAGATCAGAGGCCTGTTGGATATATGTTAACCCTGCCAGAATTTCATCTTCCAACAGCATCACATCTTCATAGGAAACAGGCCAACCTAGATTTTCTAAAGACTCTAGCAAAGCTTCCTTATGTTCCATGTAGCGGACTGGCTTGTCCTGCTCAAACCTTAAACAAAATTAGACATTACATGCAAGCCGTGTTTTTTATTTTAAAGAAATTTGCAACCCAATTCATAGGCCAGATCCAGACATGCACGCATGTGCAGTTTGTGGTGCTGCAAACCTGTTTGCAGCGCCACAAACCACACACATTGCATGTTAAACTGTGCACAGCACTGCTAATTTGCAGCACTAGGGCAAAATATGCTATCATGATTTCCCAGTAGCAAAAAAAAAACCCTGAAAAAAAATGGTGCAAAGCACACCAAAGTGCTGCACTCCAGGACAAACATGGAGACAAAGGAGCAGGCAGCCCAGGGCTGCCTACTTTCCTGTCTCTGCATGCTATGGAGCCCCTACACTGAGGCACCCTGAACCCCAGCCAGCTGCTCCCCAGCAGAGTGCCTCGAAACCTGGGCTGGCTGCTCCCCTGTCTTCACACGCCTCAAAACAGGGGCTGTACTGCACAGCCCCCGCACTGAGGCATATGGAGGCCCTGTCTTGAGACACACTCCTCCCCAGCTAGACACTCCCCAGCTGGCTGGGTTGGAGTGTGCCTCAAGGCGAAGGCTCCACATGCCTCAATGCAGGGGCTCTACAGAGCATGGAGATAGGGGAGCAGGCAACCCTGGGCTCTTCCATCTCCATATGCCACTATCTGGCTCGCTGGAACACAGGGTGCCTCAGCACAGGGCCTGCCTGCCAGCTAGCCCCGCACTGAGGCACCCTGTGCCCCAGCCAGCACCCCCCTGCAGCAGCATGTGAAGCAGAGGGGCTATGTGTCCCTCTGCAAAGCACACAGGCAGGGGCATGCACTGTGGCACAAAGTAGCAGCAAAAATTTGTGCCACTACAGTTTGTGCTTCTGCAAACACGCACCCCTACTCATGTGCACATGGCCATAGAGTTTAATGGGCCACTGGATCATCTAATCTGATCTCTTCATCTCTGATCTCTCGGGCCATTTTGTTTCACTGAGTTCCTTGGTAATTAGTGTTCAGCTAAAACATAACTATCCAAAAGGTACCCAAGTCTCTGTCTGAATACTAAGATTTTGAAATCTGAAAACCCCAGTCTTGGTTTGAAAACACCAAAAGATGATTTGGTAGCATAATACCTACTGTCTTCTCCATGAGAAGATACCCTATTTTCTCACATATATGCTGCAACTTTTTCCTGAAAACCAGACAGTGAAATTTGAAGTTTGCACTATATGCAAGAAAATCTTCTCTCTGGAAGTCCAGAAATTTGGCAGTATGGGGAGCAGTCAGACCGAGCACACAGGCCTGGAGCCAGTATGCAAGGTTGGACCCAGCACACAGTCCCAGTCCTGTTACACTTGATTAGGCCACAGCCCCAAACCGATCGTGCTGGATGAGGTCCAGGCTATGCTCCCATACCACAGCACCAGTCTCAGCACATGGCCCTAGACCTACAGCACCAAATTAAGCCAGTACATGGGTTCCCTCCAAGGGCCCCATTCAGTGCGTCGGGCTGGCAGCAACCTCAGCTCCCTAGATGCTGCTACTCAGATACTTACCCAATGTGAAATCTTTTTTTCTTTATGCTACCTTTTTAAAAACAAGGTGTGTGTTATATTCAGGAGTGAGTTACATGCAAGACAATGTGGTACTTATAAACTGAAAAATGGCTTGCTTAATCTTTTAGATAAATTAAAAGAGGGAGCTCTTTAAGTCTCTCTCCAGAAGGCATTTCCTTCAGCCTTCAAAGTATTTTGGGCTCTTGTCTGCAACCTCTCAAAATTTTTAACACCACTCTTAAAACACAGACACCAAAACTATACACACTACTACCATATACATCTATCAGTGCCATATGTAGTGTTAAAACACTTTCCTACTCTTACTCACTACTTCTATTTATTCGTCCAGGACCTGAAACATCCCTTTTTGTCACAGCATCACAGTGACAGCTCCCATTTAGTTGCTTGTCCACTTCCCAGGACCGGATCCCCCAGTCTATACACAAAGTCAGCGTTTTTTTATTTCTACATGTAAACTTTATTTTTGGCTATAGTAAACTACACTTTGACTGAATGGGCCCAGCTTACCAAGTGATCCAGACCATTCTGTATGACTGCCCTATATTGAGTATTGAGCCTACAACACTGATATGTTTTATCTTTCTCTTAATACACTTAAGAATCTCCTTCTGCTTTTCCTTATTTTTGCCCAGCATGGATTTTTCTTTTATCTTAGATTCTCTTACCAATTTTCTATATTTTGTAAATTTTAATGTATTTTGACTACTAATATATTTCTTCATTTTCCCATTTGTTACATATTTTTTTATTTTAAGTGCTGCTTCCATTTTGCCTTTGATGGGTATTTAGGGCCAGATCTCAAATAGCCATTACAATCTGCCCCTAAATTAAGGTGCCTTAGCCCAGGAAGGCAATACAAATGAGAAGTGTCAGGTACTTAGTCTTTTTACACAGTAAATTGGAAGACCTAGGTTACTCCCAGGCTACCCTATGGTCCCAAAGTCACTTTCAGATTACTGATTTGCTCAGTGGGGAGCCACTTACAGCTTGCCAATACAACTTCTTGTACAAACACGCCCTTGAGGTGCTTCTCAGTGTTATAAGTAAATTTCATATTGTTTTTATAAAAGCAAACAGCTAGCAAAACGGGGAATCTTCTCATTTTGAAACCTACTAGCCCATCTACACAGGCAGTTAACTGTGGAGTAGACTAATTAGCTGTGAAGTAAAGCATCACTATCTACACATGCAATGGTATTAGTCCACAGTAAAGTAATTAACACCACGGTGGATGTATTTACATGTGCCATTAGTGTGCAGCAATAACCTGCAGAGCTTATTGCTCCTGAGAAGCTCTTGGGCACACTGTTTACACGTGCACACAGAAAGCAGTACACTGAACGCTGCTGAGCGTGAAAAAACTCTGCATAGTAGTACTTGAATTTACAAGCACTACCCTGCTGCAGAGTTTACTTGTTTCATGCACTCTAACAGAGGAGCGTGTATAGATGCTGAGACATTTACTGTGCAGTTAATTAGTCAACTGTGCAGTAAACATTTCATGTAGACACACCCAGTAAGAGTCAGGAACAGTACTATCTTATGCTGGGATAATTAACTGTGATTAAATGCACATGTAGACACTAACCACGAGCATAAATTGCACCCAGTCAACCCAGCCAGCCAGAGGCCAGATTTCTGCCTGCGGCCTAGCCACCCAGCTCTGCACTTTTAGCACCCTCATCCCCAACACTGCCCCTCTACCACCAACCAATGCCACCACCAGAGTCCAGGGCTGAATGGCCCTGGTATAAACTGCTCTGCCCCAACTCAAATTGCTGCTGCTCCAGGCACACACGTAGACTCTGTGGCTTGGGCGGGGGAAGTTTACTCCAGCTCAAATTGCTCCGGAGTTTATTGCTTCAAGTTAATTGCACATGTAGACATACCCAGTGGGTCATAAAATAAAACCTAAGATATAAATATTACTCTGTCACATAAAATTTTTACCAGTCAGGGAGAGACAAGAGACACTTGAACATAAAAGAAGCTGGCTATAGGAAGAGCAGCAAAAGTATACTAAATATTTATGATCTGATTTTCAAAGGTGCTGTGTCCCTTAGCTCCTATTATATTAATATATGTTCTAAAGATTCAATTCTTGAGTTGGAACATAAGAAGGTGACAACTTACTTGTCTCTTTCTTCTTGAGATAGTGCTCTCCAAGTAATTAGATTGAGGCGCCTATTACAGAAAACAAAACAATTTCTGAGGGAGTGCAGTCAGAGTGCAGCTGATTATCATAACAACAATGGAAGAAAAGAACACAGCGTTTTAAAGACGTCTGCAATAATTTGTATTCTGCGAGTGCCACAGTGACAAACTGCATCCTTATCATTCAACTATGAAATTATCATCTGAAAAAGGAGATGGAAAAACAGCTTCTTCCATCAGTAGCAACATAATTATTTCAGGGTCACTGAAGGATTAGTAGCAATCACTACTGTTTCCTGTAGGGATTTCAGTGGACAGTTCAGTGCATCACCCAGCAAGCTACATTAAGTAATTGGGCTGATTTAATATCAGACAACTTAAGCACTTCGTCCCCCAAGTAAACAGCTTCAGAAAATTGTAGCATGAGACATTTGAGAAACAATGTTCATGATTTTGCTTTTTTCTGTGGGACATCATGCCATTCCACTCCATTCTACTCTGGCTATTGAGAAAAAACTCTGTAGTGAAAATAAAACTTTCCCAGAAGCACTCGTACATACTATCACCTTTTAAAAACATCATAGCCTTTTGTCTTGCATTTGTATTTTTTTTTACATACACATTTCCACAAGTCAATTTAATCTGACAGTTTTATCGTCAGCTGTCAGCATTCAAACAATTAAACCATCACATAACGATTTCATGTTTTTTGCACTCTAGGGGTTGCCTAGGAGAATCCTAGTTGCCGTCCACAAGATAGGAAACTGAGCTCCACTATAGTCTCTTTCCAAATGTACAAGTTGGTTCCAGTACATTGCAAGAAAGATTCAGACCTATTCAAACATTAGTCTTTTGTCAGTTTTGAGCAATGAATTCTTGCATTTAAGATGAAATAGCTTACACAAAACTGGATTCTGAGCATGGGCTTCTGACTGATTCAGTTCATCAGCTAAGGGAAACGAGAACCAGCGCCTTTAGAATGTAAATTACTTAGTTCATTCATAATCTGCAGTCTTGACATGTTCATCTGTCTATTTCACACTTCTAAATGCTACACTTTCATATCTAGCTCATTTGTAAATGCCTCTGGTTATTCAAGATCACACACTTAGTAGCTCCCAGTTTTTTTCTCCATCAGTGTAGGATATTCCTTCTGTACACACATGAAATTACTGTTATCATCATTTTCCTCTCTGTTAATTTAGTGCTAATAGTCAATCTATATATGGTGATATTATTGTCCTGGTTTCTTTCATTCTTCAAATCTGCAACTTCTGACATATTGTCTATTTTATAGTTGTAAAAATAAATTTGTGACCAATCATTATTCACAGAGCTAACCTGTAGTTCTTTCAAATTTAATTACCAGAAATGCTGCATTCAAGCATAAAAGACATAGCTGAGTTAGTGTTTCAGCTGGAAAAGTGTGTGATAATTTGACAATTAACATCCACTACAGGTTGAAAATGTGGCATCCAGATATTTAGGCCAGGAATATTTTCACTTTCCACATCCTCCAAAACAATGTTTGCTCAGGCTGATAATTTTTTTATTGCAACTAGATCACTATAGTTAAGGATCTATCAGTAATTCTGTTCTAAACACTTAAGTTTCAAGGATTTGCAATTTAGGTATTTGGATTCTCAAAAAATCATTTTTAATGGAAGTTAGTGTGTTTGTGTGTGTGCGCGCGCGCCTGTGCGTATTATATTATATTGCCTTTTGCATGATGAATACTTTGCAAAGCTTAAGCAATTTTTTGTCACAAAAATTAAAAATGAACATTATTTTTGTTTTTGAATAACTTTTTACTCACATCTAGTAAGGGCAAAGCCACACGCTCCCTTGGAGCAGTTTCAAAAGGCATGGTGGGGTAGAGCTACAGCTTCTGAGCAGGCAGAAATCATTGTGCTGTAACTGTGAGCTGTGGCAGGAGCCTGTAGTACTATAACAGTAGCAAAACCGCTCTAACTTTAACACCCACCTCACCCAGGGTTAAAGTAGAAATTAGGCCACTTGCATCATTACAGGCTCCTGCCCACCAATGTGTTAGAGCAGGGGTGTGAAACTCATCTAGCCACATGGACAGGATCAGGACCACAGCACCCCTCATACCCCCCCGCCCCCCCAATCCCATGTCTGTTCTAGCTGGTATGGGACCCGCAGTGCATAGCAGCAATCCCAGAGTGCCCAGAACAGGCTCCGCATAGGAAACAGTCCAGCTGGGCACATACAATGCAGATCCTAGACTGGCTGACATAGGTGTCATGCTGCATGTAGTGCCTGCCCTGGCTGTAGATACACCACATGTGGCACCTGTTCCAGGTACCATGTCACACACGACACCTGCTCCAACCACTTCAGAACCATGTTTGACACCCCTGATTTAGGACATAACAGATGATTTCCTAAATTCAGAATGCTGAATTTCTGAAGCAAAGACTTACCATTCATAAGATTTAACTGCTTGTTCCAGCTTCTCTTTATAAGCATCAAGATTCACTGCTTGAGGATTAATTAATGTGATTTGTTTCTTGTCATTGCTAATGTGGGCAAGGGGTAACACCTACAAAACAATAAAGAGCAAAGACTTCACTGAATATATGACTATTTATACAACCAAGTAAAGTCTCAAAGAACTTCAATAAGGAAAAACAAAGCACTTCATATAAGTGATCATACAGGCACAAGGTCCCATGAGAGAGATCAAACCTAATGGGGTTTCAGTATTAGGATAAAATTGTCTTGCAATGTATTTCCAGAAATCCTATAAATAAATATGATCCCTAAAATAAGCATTGGAACCCTGCAAATTAAGCATGGGAAGGCACAACAAATTAATCTTGCTATTTTACAATTTATTTCTAACCAAAATAAACAATATCTCTCAATATTACTCTACTAATGAAAGCTAAGACAGAAAGTATGCAGGCAGATACAATACAGATTGTATTGTTTTAATAAATCACTGTGTTATTCTTCTGTATACAGCACCAGCTTATTCCAGAGATGCATATCATATACAAATAAGAAATGTATTTATTTATATACATGAAATGCTGTAACTTCTATTGCAAGAGCCAGATTTTCAAAAGTACTTAGGTGCCTAGAAGTACAGATAGACATTTTTACAATCATACTGGGATCAACCATCCTTGATGAAGTGCCTTTGAAAATTTCAGAAGCACCTATTTCCTTCTTTAGAAATCAAAATGTCTTTCAAAATCTTCATTACAATATTTAGGTAATGCACACTACATTATGGAACAGAAAACCCAGGCACCCAAATAATTGATCTTTAAAAGAGAAGTAGGAAAAGAGAGACCATCCTTCACTTAAAAATCCATATACAATATCACCCAATATAAATTCCTATGGACCTTCAATCAACAAGCCAACGCAAGATTATGCTGGAAAAAATATTTCTTTCTTCTAGAGCATGGTAACAAGAAAAAAATATGAAATGGGAGAAGGGTACCACTGTATTAAGAACATATCAAAGCATATTCTGCACAATTATACTTCTCTCTTCAAAGTTCTAGTGCAGTAAATGCCTTTCCCACTCCCAATCCAGATAGAATTGAAATTGATATTGGTGCTATAGAAAAAGTGTTTTCAATGCCACACCAAACAGTTGAGATTTGCTGTGACACTCAAGCTGGAGCACCTTCAGCCCAAAGGTATAAGGACTTTTTCTGCAAAAGTCATCTTCTACCACTATCTTCACTCCAACTAAACAGATATTATAATATTCAAATATTATATTACAAATATTCAATAATATTTCTGAATGACTATAATAGTCTAAGTGGAATGTTAAGAATTGGCAAAAATATGTTTACTATTATGGCATTAAACTTTATAGACTACGACTAGGGAATTCTTTCATGGAAGAGGAAATTAACCAAAAATGCATTTTCAGGGAGGCAATTATTTGCAAAATCTGGTCAGATTTGGTGAGTAGTTTAAAGTAGTAAAGGAAAAAATTAAAAGGTTAAATGTTTTATCTCAATATTTTAAAAAATAAGACATTTCAACATTTTGTTTCAAAATGGTGATTTCATTTCATAATTGACCTAAACTTTAAACAGAAAGAGGTAAATAACATGGAAACAAAAGAAAAATCATTTCATATTACATGAAAATTTGGGGGAGAGGGGCCAACCTGAAACCTGTGTTTTTCTGGGTGGTTTTTTGGTTCAGTTACTAGTCTATAAATTCTGTTTTTCATAAAGCTCTATCAAAGACCGTGCAATCTCTGGAGCAGATGCATAGAAGTATCAGTAGAGAAGCACTGCTCTGGAAATATGGTACAGAAAATTAATATTAGCTGAACACCCAAAAATTTTATTCTGCATATGAAATTGATGGTTAGTGTAATAATTAATCTCTTTGCAATGGCTCAGGTGAAACTGTCAGGGCACACAGAAATTAAAAGAGCAGGTCAGCATCTTGTTAATGAAGAGTTGTCATGGTAACCTTTTTACTTGCTTCTTTATTTCCAAGGTGAGAGAATTGTTGTTAGTGCATCAGTGTTAACAAAGGGCAAAAATCCAAAATAATGCCTTCCTCCAAGTAAACAAAGGAACATATCTATTCTGCACAACAAAACCCAGTATCTTAGAAGAACTGATTCCAAAAATGTTGTAAATACTTATTCTGAAAGGGGGCTTTCAAAGTATAGGTGCAGCCAAGATTTTAATGCAATCTGTTAATCACTCTTGATCAAGATTTATAGTTAAAGCCACATCCTATTCTCAGCTTTTCCCTGAAATACCGGCATAAAGCCAAAAGGCGAATGGGTTCCACATATAATAGGAGATAATTCTGTTAGTTCCACTTGTCTGCAGTCCAGATTGTTGTCTTTCCTTTTCATACTACATGTGCCAGAGCTTGACAAACACATGCTCCAACTTAGGGTCATAACTTGCCATCAGTTATAGGCATGAAATGCTGTAATACTTTTAAACTGGAAATTTCTGCATGAAAATTAGACATTAAGATATGAGTATTCAATTGTAATTGCTGGTATTACTGTTGAAATGCTGTTCAAAACAAGCACCTTATGAAAGCAAACAGCCTTTTAAAATAAGCTGTGTACCGGGGTTCATTTCTATCAGCCCTGCCAGTGCCCCTCACTCCTAATCCACAGCCCCTGCTCCCACCAGACCCGCCAAAGGGGGCTGCCAGCTGCCTCTGTCCCAACCGGGTTGGGACATGGCAGCTCTGATTCATGGGGCTGACTCCTGGGGCTGCCCAGCCATGGAGTTCCCTGCTGCCCTCAAAGGGCTCCCCGGCCCCTTCCCCCACTGGAGGGGCAAGTGCCTCCCCTGCCCTGCTACAGCCCACTTCCCCCAGCACTGCCCCTGCCCCTAATCACCCTCCCTTCACTGCCACCAGTGGAGCAGAGCACCAAACATTAATTCGTATTTCAAAAAACTGCCTAGACAGATTGGAGGACTCAAAAAGAGAACATGTCCAAGAAAACCCAGATGTATGGTAACCCTAAGCTAGAAAAAGCCTCTACACACTTGCTCTCAGCCCCTCCAGCTCCCTCTCGGCACTCACCTGAGTGAGGGGGTGGCTATCTAATAGCTGGGAGTTGGGCATGCAGAGGCTTTCCCCAACCTGACTTCCAGCTCCTGGCTACATCCCTCCTTGCTGTCCTGCAGCCCAGATGAGTGGTGGCATGGCAATTTAAAAGCTGGTGGCTGGGAACTGGGCTTGGGGAAGGCCCTCAAGACTGGCTCCCCCTTGCTGCTGTGCCACTCAGCTGACCAGCAAGGCAGCAATTTAAAAGCTGGCAGTGGGGTTCCCAAGCCCCATTCCCAGCCACTGGCTTTTAAATTGCCACCCTGCTGCTCATCTGGGCAGTAGGGAGGACAACGGGAGGCCAACAGGAGCCAACAAACCCCCTTTTCTCTTCACAACACCAGGTAATGCCTCATTTAGGGAAGAGGCAGGGAATAGTGGTTGCCGCTCCCCTCACCTTCTAGTCACACCAGCATAGGCTTTTTTAGTGACATTAATGCGCAGTAGGCTAATTCTACTGCACATTAGTGCAATAGTATGGCTATGCTAATGCACAGTAGAATTAGTCTACTGTGCATTTAGCGTCTTGTGTAGACATGCCACAGGCAGCACTGAGCACCTATCAAACCTGGACCCTCAATTATGTTATTGTGTTCCTTTTTAAACACACTCTAGTGAACATGTGTAAACCCTGAGAACTCAGTGATATAAGAAAGCATGACCAATTTTCCAATTAGCTTACGAAACCCAAAATTCAGATCTCCAGTGATTTATCATATATCACTAGTGGCTACCAGCCAGAAAAAAATCTGAACACCTAGTGGCTGCATGCTGCCACCCACTGGTAAAAAGGCAAGAAATGCAAACAGCATTAAGCTCCCCAATTCCTTCCCTCTTCAAGAAACATAATTAATGAACAGTTTTATTCTCTTAATGATTGTTGAAAATAAACACTATCAAATCTCTATGCTGAGCATCATTTGCATTTTATCACAATCAAAATAACTGTTTGATATTTATATGAGTGAACAATAAAATTACTTTCAAAAACAGTAATACATTTTAGATCTGTCCCAAAATAACACAAAAGCTTTACCTCATCAAAGACTTTAGAAACAACATGTTTGTCCAGAACTGGGATGTATTTAGTACTGTGAGGAACAGCTGTGGGGGCTAAGGCATCCATTATGGTGAGTCGCCTAGCAACCAAACCATGAGTCTTTAGCCAACGAGATGAAGAGATATCTAGAGAACTGAAAATAAGAATCCTCAAGATATAGCATGAGATAGAAAAGGTTTTGTTACTTTAGGAATTATTGAAAACAAATTATAAACACTTATCTTTTTGTGATATTATGTACATACTCTTTAGCTGTTCTTTTTGTCACCTTTTGGGTATTCATTTCTGTGGAAAACATTTACAAAACAACACATAATGATTCTGCCTGCACACAAGACATAAAACTGTAGCAATTAGTCTCAACAATTTGTCTTAACCTATCAGAAACACCATGAGGGTTGTACAATAATGCTTGTTCCAGCTGCTAAGCTTCTTTGTGAACATTAATCTCTTTTGTGTTTCAGTCTTGGTGTTTGATCAATATTAACAACATTCCCACCCACACTCTCCCAAGATCTAATTAACAGTGAAGTCTTAAAAAGTAGATAGGGACTAATTTAAAATCTTTTCAAAATTATTTTAAACTTCATTTTGATTTATAGCTTATAACTAAGGAAGAAAGATTCACCAGTTTGTTCCCTAACTCAGACCATAACAACATAATATACTGCCCCTGGCTGGCTGGCCAGCTGTGTTTCATTTAAGGTTAACTTGTATAAAGAGCTCATTAATCAAAAGTAATAGCTAGAGAACTAAAAACAAGAAACTGTGAGATGTATAAATGTCAAACACATTTTCAAATATCATGTATAGGGTTTTAAAACAAATGAGAGCACCTTTAGCATTAAGCTCAGAGGTATACTAGTCATTGGAAAAAAGGAATATCTGCTGGATATCTAATCCAAGTTTCTAACAAAATAGTTTCATTTCACTGACTACTTATCCCCATGTGCCGAGTGCAGCTTTTCTGAAGATCCTTGGCATATTACAGCACAGAAGTCACAAAAGACACTCTGTTTTGAAACATCTTCATCTGACCCCTCATACAATAAGGGTTCAGATTTTCACCCAACTGGTCATTTTTTAAGCTGTCTGCAGCCATGCACTTGTGTTTGGTCACAGCTATAGATGGCTTCCTGTGGCCAGATCAGCCAAAAACTGTCACTTCTGTCTGCGCCCATATAGTGAAGCTGGGCTTCTTTCTAAAATAGCACATCAGGATTTAAGCTAGAGCTGTCAGTTTTAACCTTGATCTTTAATACAACCAACAATATATGACTTTTCCTTTTTTCTTTTACTGCAATGAGCATCTCTTAGATAGTCACCCTAGACCCAAAAAAAACTATGATTCAGCTCCTCCTTCAGCAGTTTCAGGGCATGTCTACCCCTGCACTCCAGTTAGATATATTCAAAATAACTTTAAACTAGATATTTTGGGTACCACCAGCAGACTAGTGATAGAAATATGGAACCCAGTGCAGGCTGCAAACACCCCCAACAAGCACACCTAATGGATCCAGACCATGCTGGGACAAGAAATGTAAAATCTGCCAACACATCTCCACTACTTCCACAATAACTCCACTTCTTCCACAATATTCTCCACTTCTTTTGTAGGAAATGACCTTACCAGAGGTACAGTATACAGCTAGCATGGAAGAAGATTAAGTTCCTTCCAAGATGACTAAGACCATAACCATTTTCCTTGCAAGAGGAAAAATAATAAATGGAGTATTATTTATAAATCTGTGAATTTTATTTAATCTTTCCATTTGTATTCATTCTAATTTAGTATCTCAAATTTTAGCATTACCATCCCACTGGACTTCCTTCCTTGACCATGTCAGTTAAGCACATCCCTGGCTCCTCTTGACAGCAGTTTAAAAGTTTATTTGCTCATTCACCCTGACCTCAAACATGGCACCACCAGATTTAAACAAATCAAAAGAAAAATTGTTCACCTCACACAGTTGTGCTACTTGCCTTTAAAACTGGCTGCAGGGCTCAGTGTGTTTTTGAGGTGAAAATCCTTTCTTTCAGGAGATATCTTCTCATCTGGACTTCCTTTACAAGATTTTAGTCCATGACCTCGAGTTCTGAGCAGACTAGTCTTTGTTTGCTCTGCAAGTGTTCAGAAGAAGGCAAAGGAACAACTCAGCTACAAATCAATGGATGCTCGCAGTTCTTGAACACAGAACTCTTCTCAAGTATCAACCGTCTGTTCTACTGTTCTAGCGTATTACTGCAGATCAAGTCTTGCATGTAAAAATACTTCAACTAATACTCACTTATTCGCTGTATTTTCCAAAGTTAAGATGCTGAAGTATTTTTTTTCCAGATAAGCCAAGTAAATTGTTTTTCAAATGATCTCACATGTTGCTTCAAAGAATAATTTAGTTGATAATAAATCAAAAAGTGAAATTTTTAAATGAACACTATAAATAATAAAACACACGTTGGCTCTTCACTGTTATCATGATTTATTTGATTACATTAATAAAAAAGAGAGGGGGTATTAAGCTCCCTACTATTAATAGCTTTTTTTTTCTTTTTGTTTTCTTAAATCAATCAAGATAATTAAAATGTATCATTCCACTGCAGGAAGTGCTACACAAACACCACAACAGATTGTAAAAATAACTACTATAAGTATCCAAGAGGAGAGAAATGCAAAAAAGTAGTGAAAAGTAAATCAGAGATTTAAGATTACTTGCATGCAAAACGTCAAACTTTAATTATAACCAAGATAAAGAATTATCATTTTATTTTTGGCATAATCACTTCAAAACTGATGAACAAATTCTAATATCTACCTTTCAGTTCAGATAGTTACCTGCGTACAGTGACTTTTTCCTTATGGCTGGACTGTCATAACAAGTTTGCCATGTATTTCGTATATGGTGGTGTGCAGTCAGTGTTGGCTCTTCTAATGTACAGTGTGGTCTACTGGTGGGAGAAGCATTCAGCTCCTGGATATGCGTGGTTATAGATGAAGTAGTAAAAGTCTGCTTGTGAGGACTGTTACTGACAGATGAAGGAAAAAAATGAAGTGAATACCTTGAAGAGTACGAATACTTTTATAAGAAATCACTTTTCCAGTGTTATAAAGCTTAAATTGAACACTGATTTCAAATATTAGACAATGATTAATATTGTTTTACTAGTGTCTAAGTGTCCAGGGTGGCTTAAAAGTTGTTAGTTTTGCTTTAAAATGTTCTGTTATAAACATCTGGATGTAAATATGTAAACAGTTTATTCTTTACTGGAGCCAGAATGTTCTAACTCTAGCTGGTCTGAATTCTGGGGGAAAGGGTAAGCCATCCTATCAATAAGCAGTAAATGATATGCCTGCACAAGTGCTAATAAAAATTAAAACCTGCTTTGAATTGGGGATGGTCCTGCTTTGGGCAGGGGGTTGGACTAGATGACCTCCTTAGGTCTCTTTCAAGTTTAATTTTCTATGATTCTATAAAATCAATCACTTTGCCTTTTTATATGGAGCTGCTAATCTTTTTTACCACACTTCAAACCACTCCACAAGACATAAATCTTCTCATCTCTAACCACGAACTTTGGCCTTTATTCAGGTTGTTTTGAAAGTGGGAGTCATTTTTATAAAGTAGTTTTTCTTATTTGGAATTATTGTAAAAAGTGCACCAAGTATAGTAACTTATTCTTTTTGCTTCATACTTTGCTCCTATAAGGCATCAGATACGCCTAACGATCCAAGGTTTGGCCACAGGAACTGCAGCAGCAGCAGCAAAGCAAAGTTTCCTACTGTAGCCCAGAAATTAGCCTCCATCAGGACTTGGAACAACTAGTTATAGCTTTGGAAGAGACACTCATTCTTTGTTGTATTATACTTCCAATTAGCCTTTTTTGTGAAGGAATCACTTGGTCACCAGTTTCTTGGAATGTCACAGAAATCACAGGGACAAACAACGTGAGTGTATGGATATGTTTTCAAAGGATCACCACTTAAAAAGGAAAGGTATGTCCAACCCCTAAGGTAAGTACCATTATGCTAAGGGTTAAGAAACACATGGTTGTAGGTGCTGCGCATTATATTCTGGCTAAATGAGTTAACACTTACATTCCCCTTTGTTTATTAGCAGCTAAAATAATTAATAACTACTGCCCAAGAACTAGACCCAAAGCAAACCTGAGCAGCAGCTGGGTTAGGCAGTTCATGTAATATCCTGGAGGTCTGAAAACCCACACGTGGGTCGAAGATTGATTTTGTGCTGTATGTAGGGGAGAAGAACACCAAAAACACCATGGAAGCAGGCAGAGATGAGAGCAGAAAAACTAACACGTAGCAAGAGACACACTTCTAGTGTAGCCCAAAGGGCAAAGCTGAGAGAAACAGTTTGAGGAAAGTGCTGATCTGAGTGAGTCGTCAGATTCTCTGCTGAGCAAAGGAACTCACCCCTGCTTGTTTCCTACTTTGTTCAGGAAAGTAAGACTTAATGTACTTTCCTTGAAAATAAACTATATTGCATCAGAGAAACAGCTCCCTCTAATGGGAACAATCTGTAGGTAAAACTACATGGGAAAAAAACTACATATCCCATGAAAAATTCCACAATTTCAAAAAAACTTCTTTTCTAAATCAAACCAAAGAACTTTCAGAGATCTCTCTCTCACACACACACACGCACACATACAGGTTTCAACCTTGACTGGACTTGAATTTCAGCCTTCTATGCCCCAGCACTGAAACATATGAAATAAATGGTTCATGTTTTCTCCGGTCCAATGAATGTATAATTACAAAGACAAACAGCTCCACAGAAAAGACCATTTTAGTTACAAAAATTCCCAGCCAGCTCCATCCAGATGCTACAAATTTTAGCTAACCAGTCAGGGCAAAGAGAGCAAGAGTCCCATCTGCTGGAGGCAGCAAATACTCCTGGTCTGGGACAGACATTGCATAAACTGGTTTGCCCCAAATCAGTTAAGTCTGATACTACGTTCAACCAGGTTTATCTCAAACCAGTTTCAGTCATTTTCAGACTTGTTTATGTGTACTGAATGTCTGTTCTGTTACAGGTTTAAACCAATTTCTCATCACTTAAACCAGTTTATGTGTAATGTCTGTCCCTAGCTACAACGTGCACCTGGAGTCAGCAACCTACAGCACTCAAGCCAGATGAGGTCTGATCCAGCATGGGGGATTGGTGTCATAGAGCCATGCCACACAGCCCCTTAGTTCCATGAAGTTTCCCTCTATTATACAGAGCCTGCTGCTCCGCTGCATATGAGCCTACCCTTGCTGCAGAGAGGCTGGAAATCTGGCAGCCAGCTACTTAGAGCAGGAAGGGGAAGAGACTTCTGGGAGAGAGCCCAGGTGGCAAAAAGCTCCTACTCCTGGCCTACACTGATTGTTATTGGTCCTGATCGCATTCCATTTTATTCCAATTCACTGCATTACATTTTTAAAATATATTTTCCCAGACACCTCTTTTCCTACCATAAAATAGTTTGATTCCTTTGAAAATGCCAATTAAAGTTTTTTCAATTTCTCCTTGCAAATGGAAACTGTATCAGGGATGTCGTCAGCTGGAAAATGTGGAACAAGACAGAAAATGCAACGGATAGCCAGTCACCCACAGAGCACCCTGAGGGACAGAGACAGTTGAGGACATACTTGTTTTCAGGCTCTTTTTCTCCATTACGCCAATCTATCATCAAACATTCAGCATGGAAAGCCTTCACTTTCTCTAGATCTTTCTCCCCCTGTTCAATTTCTCTTTTTAAAAGGTATATATCTTCACTCTGCCAAAATACAAAGCAAATGCATTATTGCAATTACATTTAACACATGCTTAGTTTCTTAACTGAAACAATCCAAATTCTGAAAGTAAGTCTGGGTATTTATTCAACTAGAAAGATGGGATTAAGTTTTGAATGTGCTGAATTATTTTCTTTACAGACTCCCTCACTGCTCACATTCTCAGTATAATAAGCAAACTGATGGCAAAAACAGGACAAATACAACACATGCAATTTAATTAGATTTAATTAGAAGAACAACACTGGAATTTCCTAGCAAACCGCTTGTCCCCTTGAAACACTCTTATATGTTCCAAAGAAATTTGTATAGCTATATTATAAACAGCAGAATATCTGATTTAGTTATATACACTTTGCTTTATCTGTTGTTAGTTTTGACATGGGCCTGGGTGTCATCCTCTACCTGAAAAAAGTGAGTGTGGACTGGGTGCAAAACACTGCCAGATCAGAATGATAGAATTTTAAACCAACTCTGCACAGACACAAAGAAGGAGGCAGTGGAGAATCTTTCATAAATAATTTCTGATGTAAACTACTGCCACATTCATTTACTCATTCTTCATTGTTAATTTCCTACATTTCCATTATGAACATATGTATAATATTCTCATACCATCCCATTTCTGTCCCTCAGATATTCTTTAGTATTGCCCATTTATATTAGGGATAATATAAAAAGGCAGGTGGAAAGGGGACTAAAACCATCCTAGACCTTATTACTTCTAATTTAAATAAAAGCCCAAGTAAACAGAAGATCAGTAGAGTCCCTAAACCTTAACACAATAAATAAATAACCTGTAAGAGATGAATACCAAACCATTCCATGAGACAAATCCTACCTGTATTACATACCTATCTCTCCAAAAGCTAAGGTAAAATGACAGGCCATAAAGATCGCCTTGAAAGTGAGCTGATTTTGGCTCTTTTGGGACAGGTAGCAAATCTGATGATGGCCTTAAAATTGCCTCAATTGGCCAAAAGCACAAAATGTGGCCATCATTCCCGCCTCTCTGCCATGTACACAATCACATAAACTGACTCTATATAGTAGGGTGTTGGTACAGAACTGACATTTGTGACATATGTAGTTAGCAGAGAACTGACATTAGTCATTACATGTAATGGGCCCTCTGATGCTGGAGCTATATGACAGACCTGATCAGGGGAAAGTTACCTGCTTACTTAAACAGGAAAGCAAGAAGCTACATTTACATTTCAAGGTAAAACCTGTAAGAGGTGAGAGACTGGGCACTTGTACATGTGATGCCATTACCATGTACATGTGACAAAAATGTCACTTTGTGTGATTTAAAAGCATCACACTGTAGATGTGCAAAAGTTTGGGGGATTTTAAATGAGTTTGCATCATTGCAAACTAAACTACATCCTGATGTAGTTTAGTTTGCAATGTTGCAAATTGCAACAATGCAGCTGTCAGCTCACCCTCCAGCCACAGGAGAGGCAGGCATGTTCTGCAAAAATAAAGGATCAGGTCCCTCGCTACTTCTGCCTTTATCAGGCTCCTGCAGGTGGAAAGACTCCTAGGGCTACCCAGGAATGGGCTGGCTTGCCTGCAGAAATGCGGAAAGGTGGCAGGAGGGCGGCTGGGTTTGCCGGTGGCTGGGGAAGGTGGCAGGGATGGTATATGGGGCGCAGGAAGCCCAAGCAGGCCGCTAGCTGGCCAGGTGCTGTCCCAGCTCAGAGGCACCTGATCCAATGCTTTTCCAAGCCCATCCGGGCTTCCAGTGCCCCATGCAACATCCCCACCGCCTTCTCTGGCCACCACCACACTCAGATGCACTCCTGCCACCTCCCCACACTGCCCCAGGGGCAAGCTGGGTATGCTGGCCACCAGAGAAGGCAGTGGTGATGGTATATGTGGTTCTGGAAGCCTGGGTGGGCTTGGAGAAGTGTTCAGTTGGGTGCCTCCAAGCTAGGGCAGCACCCAGCCAGCCAGCAGCCTGTCCAGGCTTCCAGCACCCTGTGCACCACTCATCCACTTTCTCTGGCCTCCAGCAAACCCAGCTGCTGTTCTGCTGCCTCCCCACACTGCCCCAGGGGCAACCCAGCCCATTCCCAGGCAGCCCCAGGCATCCTGTCAGCCACCGGCACCTACTGACAGCAGAAGCAGTGAGGGACCTGATCCTTTTTTTTTTCCTCCTTCGGTGGAGCCTGCCCACCTCTCCCGCAGCTGGAAGGTGAGCTGCCTGTGGGCCAAGCAGCCCCTGAGCTGCAGGGGCCCTGGTCCCTCCCTCTGTAGTGGCAGTAGTCCCTGGGGCTGCCCAGCCGGGCTCCTAGTGGGCCAGGTGCTGCCTCAACTTGGGGTTGGGGGAAAAGTTGGATTGGGCCAGGTGCTGCCTCCAAGCTGGGGCAGCACCTGGCCTGCTAGCAGCCTGCCTGGGTAGCATCACAGGGTGCCACCACCACAGAGAGAAGGATTGTGGGGCCCCACAGCTCAAGGTCATTCTCCAGCTCCAAAAAAAAAAAAAAGAGGATTGGGCCCCTCACCGTAACACGATGAAAAAAATGAAATGGTTTAGTCCTCAAGGTTTTAGTCTATGCCCCACCATTTCAATTCAGGGGGCATAGAATAAGACCCTGAGGACTAAACCTCCATCATGTGGAGTGCCCACCTCCATCATATAAGTGCCCACCTTGACAACCAAAAATAAACACTCTACTCAAAAGGGAGTGTTGTGATATATGAAAAATAGGAAACACATTTACATTTAGACAACAATCTGTGGAAAACAAGGGACTATCCAACCTTACTTATCTATTAGCTCTATTAACATTAGAGAAAAGGATCAGATGTATTGAATGTTATCAACTTGCTAACAATAGATGCTTAGATATAAGAATGCAAATCATGCCTAATCATAAACTGAAGTGAAGAAGTAACAGACCAGTATAAAAAAGGAATGGAAGAAGATAAGAAACTTGTTTCCCTTCACCCTTTTTGCATTTGCAGGATATGTATCCCAATTGTGACATCTTCCAGGTTTGTATAAAATCTAGTTTAATCCAGTTCTGAAAGTTCCAGTGAAACAAAGAACTTTAAATAAAGCCAATCAGAGATGATTCCTTAGAATACTGAGACTATGATTACCATCCATCTATAAATACTGGACGCAGGCTGGAGGGCATTTGGGGGAACTTCTATGGTTGGATAAGCTCTGACTGGATACCCACCAGACTGTGTGCATCTGTTGGACTGCTGAAGAAACCCCCTGCTGTAGAAGCAGAAGCCTGGCCAGCCTTGCTTTGCAGTGGTCAAGCCTCACCTCATAAGATTATGATTTTCCTCAGCTATTAATCTGGTTTTGTCAATTAAACAAAAAATTCTTTGCATTGGTTGAAATGACCCAAGAGTCTGTTTGAATGTTTTAACCCTCACTGCCCCACTTAAAGCTTGTTTTACACAGCTTTAAGTGTCAAACAAAAGGCCTAAGGAACTGTGTCATCCAGCATACAGGCCTTCTCATGGCTTCTCATGGGATGGACCACCCACCTCCATAAGCCAGATTCTACCCACAAGGCTCATCATCACAGCTACCATAAAAGCATTTATCTCCACTGTTTCAACTCAGCTCTGGAGTCCAAGGAGTTAATTTCCCTCTCACTCACCATCAAAATTTGGAGTTTGAATCATTCCTGATAATTAAGATTGGTGGCAGAGGAAAAAGGGAGGGAAATGGCAGTGCTGTTAACTTACTGAGTTTCAGAGCTGTGTCGAAACAATGCTCTCTGACAGCTGTGGGGATTAATGCTGCCACTATCACTTGTCGTCTGGATCTGGCCCCGGGGAGCTCCACAGTCCATATTCAATGTCTTAGAGCATCTAGTACCTCCTACAGAATATTTTAAATTGTGTTAGTTCTAATCTAGCTTCTCTGACTTACTATCTGTGAAATTCAAAAATTCCTACTACTGTCCTGTTCCTAATTGTAGTCTTGGGTAGACTTACCCTTCTCCTTGAGTTTGGAGAATTAATTAACTGAGAGCACTCATTTTAATTAAAATGTCTTACTGTGAATCCATTAGGAAATTTACTATTGGGGATTTTTAGGCTAAGCTTGTTAGTTACACTTGATGTGTCAGTGCTACTTTATAAATAATGGTTACACATGTCTCCCCAATGGCAACTGTATGTCAAACTTTTAGGGCTTCAACTTCACTTTAGCTCTCATTAATTAAAACAATACTGTTAGCACAAAAATCTTAGATTCACTTTAATCCAGCTGTAAACCAGTTTAACTCCTTTCTGAGATGCAAGGAATTGCGCGCATCTTTTCCAGAGCTAACTATCTCCTTCATACTGATTTTACAATAGCAGCAGCAGTATATGTTTAACCTTGAAAAGTTTTGATATGACCTAATAAAATTCTGTTGTTGAGAAATTGCAGGCTAAGTACTTTTAAAATGCTTTAAACCTGAATGGAAAGAAATTATTATACTCTTTTTTTACCAGTACACTTATAATACCAAATTGTATCTTTGCAAGCCCTTTTGTCTCTCATATGCCATGAAGAATCCAACTGTCATATTTATTTTGAACTACTCACCACAATTGGCTCTGGAGATTCAGGATCCCTCAAATAAATGTTATAATAATGAAACCGTCCACCTGTCTCAGTAGACAATTCATGCAAAAATTTATTAGCCTCTGTATCATCACAGTTGAAAGATATGGTATGAATAGGAACCTTATGATGAAGATGAACTTGAGCCAGAATTGTTTTTGGCGACTGTAAAAAAAAAAAAAAAAAAAGGAAAAAGCACAAAAAATGTATGAAATATGATACCTAGCAAACTCTTTATAGAATGTGTCCAGAATTTTATAAGCAATGTAGTTGTCTGTAGGCAGAAATGATACAAATAGAGTATTTTTAATTGGATTTTTAACATTTAAATATATTTTTCTTTTTAAAAATGAACTATCAACTACATTTACAATTATGACAGCCTAATTTCAGACATAAATTAACTAGAGGCTAATTAAATTTATATTATTTTACTTTAAATATATATTTTGCAAGACATGTAAAGCAGTTCATGTTTGCTATGGAAGTTTTGAAGAAAGCTAAGCCACTGAATGAAGGAAAGTCACTGGATAAGCACCTGAACCCAAAGTTGATGAAATGCTAAACTAGCTTTTAACAGGGGTAGGCTCTTCTGTAAGTATAGAAAAATACATTCTTTGCTTTAGTTCAATCAATTACTTATAATTAATTACTGGGTCATTCAAAGTTAAGACATCAGTTAGGAACTGAGACAACCACAAAGCTTTTATTTTTCTTCCAATCTATAAATTAAGACTGGGTACACAAATAGAAGATTCCTCATTCTGAAATTTTGAAGGACCTAGTAATCTGAAATGACCAGTTCAACTCACTACTGAAAACAACACTTCCTATGTTCAAAAATCAGTTTTCAATTAAAAATATGTTTGATAATTTTTTTTCCCTTCTAACCAGAATATTTAAGGTAGCTTTATTAAACTAATAAAAAAATAATTAAATGCTGTTCTAGTGAATGCAAATTCACACCCAGGCATACCTCATGGTAACTCATTCATATACCCATATCCACCACATATATTTTTGATGTCAGATATGGACAACATACATTTAGCTACTTTATAAAAGGAGGAGGTACTGCTACTGCTCAGGAGCACACACCCTCTGTTATGCCTGTAAAATCTACATGATACTACAGCAGTACAAATGAGCTAACTCACCCTTACCTGAAAAAAGTATGGCTAAAGCTGGAGCCATTTTAATATGCTTTAGGGCTGCGCGAAGCACCACTGGTCTGCTTTGCCTTGAGTTTCTACGGTTCAACAGAACACTGTTCCATTTTGAATTTCATTTTGATTCGAAACAGCTGTTCCATTCTGTTCTGTTCCATCGAAACAAAGAGTCTGTTTTGATACTGTTTTGATGTTTTGCTGGGGATGTGGAGTCAGCCCAGCTGGGCTGACTTCACATCCACAGCGTTAGATCATGCTGGGGTGGGGAGCCAGCCCCCACTGGGCTGCCTTCCCATCCCCCAGGCTCGATCACGCTAGATCAGGCTAGATTGCACTGGGGATGGGAATTCAGCTGTGTTTCCCCAGCACTATGGTCAAAATATTTTGACTTTCAAAATGTTTAGACTAGCCTTGTTTTGTTTCCAGGCTGTTTCTCAACCCTTTGTTTCATTTTGATTTTGCTGTTTTGACCTCAAAATGAGGTCAAAAACAGTGTCAAAATGAAACGGCCAGCAAAATTTTACACAGCCCTAGTATGCTTGTTGTCACAGAGCATTTCAGTGCTCTGCTCCTATAGAAAAGGGAGGTGTATAGCAGGGCACTAAGGTGCCTGCTACTTGGAGCCAGGATAACCACCCAGGTGCAGGTTGCTAGGGTAACCAAAGGGAGCTAATGACCCACACCTGCCTGGTCAGCTGACCAGAAGGGGCAGGGCCTGGCCCACTTATAAATCCCAGGGCTGGGGCCAGGAGTTCAGTTTCCTGCCAGCAGCCATGGGGGAAGGAGCTCTCCCAGAGCAAGTAGAGGGGAGAGGCCAGACTGCAAGTACAGCTCCAAGATTGGGGGGAAGGATAGAGCACCCCTGATGTGGAGAGAATAATGTTATAGCCGAGCGGCTTGAATTTATGTTACAGCCCGGAGGCTTGTGTTTTGTTTCTTGTATAAAACACCAGTGGTTTGGGTGAAGCTATTAGGGGTTGGAGGCGGCCTCATAGGGGATCCACAGTAGCATGGGGACCCCAGCACCAGAGAGGGTGAAGCATTTTGAGGTGCACTGACCCCAGCCCCAGAGCAGGGGGGGGGGCAGCGAGAGAGGCCCCAGAGCAGGGGGGCAGCGCAGGTGCAGTTTTTGTAACAGATTATGATTTTTCTTTGTGGAGTGATGCTTGGAGTATAGATATATATAAACTCATATCTATATTTATAGATACAGATATATATTTTTCCAAGGAAAAAAAAAAGCTTATTAACAGTATCACATAATCTTTTGCTTTTTACAGCAGGCGAAACGTTATGTATCTGGGTCCATGAAGGCAGTTCTCCTTAAGCATTCCCAGGGATAACTGTTCTTCTGCCGTAGTTTAGTACCCACCAAGGTATCAGCGCTTAAAGCCCATTTTATGGAAATAAGGGGCTCCTCCCTAGTTTGCTCTTGTGGTCATATGGCTAAGGGCAGGTAAAACTCCGGGCTTCGGCCTGCTCATCCATCACCAAATTCCCAACCCACAAGCTGAATCCAGACTGTGGAACCATGTCATCTGATCTGCAGGGCTGGTCACAGATCAGAAATTTGGCACCAGAATGAGTGGTGCTTGCTGTGTCTCTGAGGGCCGCAGGAATTAATGCAGCTGCCATTTGCCCCACCACCAAATTTCTGGCCCTGTAGGCAGCTCCTGACTGACATGGCTCTGTGTTCCAGATCTGGCCTGTAAACCGGGTCCACACTAATCACCCAGTCAGAGAAGCTAAATGAGTTTGATGCCCATGTTATAATGCAATGTTTACATTTAGTTACAATTCAGTGTTTTGAGAATGACCAATCATTTTTAGGAAAATAACTAAAAGTTAAAGCACAAAAAATTAAAATATTCAAACTAACCCTTCTTGTTTGCTGATTTAATCCCTATTAAAATCAGCAATTGAAATCAATCTGTCTTGTGAGTGGGACCAAGTCATTCTGATTAAGGCACAGAGGAGAAACAAAACCAAAAAATACATATGCAAGGCTTTAACACTTTTTCCTGGGTTTCATTTAATTTTTTGTGATTCACTTTTTATATCTTTTGCACCAGTTATTAATCTAACTAAAAGCAGGATTTTGCCATATGCCAAATCCTGCCCTTGAGATGAATTTTCCTAGATTAATACATTATTTCAAAAACACCCATATCTAGTAGCATAAGTAGGGCAGGGCAACAGGGGCAACTGATGGGGGTAGGGGTGTAAAAAACAGCTTTTGCCACAACTATACAACTATTGCAACGGTTGCAACCTGAAGTCATCAATGAGACAGCCCACTCCCCACCCCACCACCTGCTGCATTCTTATGCTGTTGTCCATATCAGTGTAGCTGGCTTTCACTATGAAGTTTAAATTTCAATTCTGTCTCATTTATAGCACTTATGTTTCCAGTTTTGGCTGCTACATTATAGCTTATCAAACTCTCAGCTGGTTTGAATTTAAGGTAAACTTCAAAATTTGGCCCAGAATGCATGTTATGTATGATCTCACTTCCATTTCAATTGGGAGTTAAATCCATTGAAATAAATACAGCACTCCAGAATTATGATGGTGTGAGGTGATAATTTGACCAAATATGAAAAATTACAACTATTCTATATAATATGAATGAATGATCACTTGATGTGACAAAATACTTTTAAAAACTCCAGGAAATTTTTACTCAACAGTTAATCTTCTGCCTACAATTACCAGTAAAACATTTTTTTCCTAGTGTCTAGGGGTAGAATATCCCTTATATACCTGCCGTAAAGGGACGAGAGAGGATACACAACCATACTCTTATGTGTTATTTGCAGGGAGAAGTGTTGTACTGAACTGTTCATTAAGTATAGTACTTTACATTTAAATGTAGTACTAGATTTCAATATTTCTCCATTTAATTAGAATATTTCTATCAGCATTAGGTCAGGACAGTCTTCAACAAAGAACCTAAATATGGAGCTTAGGACGCCCTTTTAATCCTTTTAGCAATTACCAGTAGATTAAAAAAAACTTCTTACGGATTAAATTGTAATCCATACCTCTTAACATGAACTGCTGTAAATGAATTCAGAATATAGCCCCTCTTTACCACCAACGTCATAATTCGGTTAGAGGCATAACTGATCAGCTCTATAACTGACAACCACCAAGACTGAAGGTTAAGACAGAAGTGCCAATTTTTGCCTGATCTGGCCACAAAAAGCAGTTTATAGCTGTGACCAAACATGAGTGCATGACTGCAAACAGCTTAAAAAATGGCCAATTGGGTGAAAATCTGACCTTTCATTGCATGAGGCATCAAATAAAGGTGTTACAAAATGTAGCGTCTTTTGTAACTTGTGTCTGCAAAGCTCTGTTGCTGTTTTCAGAATCATTCTGATTTGAAATGGGAGGGGGGAAGGGAGCAAAGGGAGTTCTGCCTGGGGGGTTTTCAGCCTCCCCTGGAGGGTGAGGCAGGTGTATTGCAGTCCCCCACACTCAAGGTGGAGCACTCCAATTCACACACCCTACCCTTCAGCACCAGCTGGGGAATGACCTCCATCTACTGCCTTCCCCCCCCCATTCTGAAAACAGCGAGCACTGGCAGAGAGCCTTGGCCACTGCTATGGGAACCTGGCTGCAGGCTCCCAGCCCACAGCTAGAGTCCCCTCCTCCCTGGAACTAACAGTGAACTTCTGTTTGGTCTGGGGTAACGCTGTAAATCAGAACACTTTGCAAAAATCATGCAAAGTTACAGCTAGGAGCCGCACTTCTATCTGAACCCTGATGAGATTCCTGGATTTAATGTGCATTGTATTCACTTTTGTTTCAGCTTCCTGCCACCATCATCCTCTCAACACACCACTCCTATTTTCTTACTTCACAAGTACCTGATCAGGCCTCCCATCTGTAAGAAGATAAATGGCTTCAGCATCACGATCAGCAAGAGCAATTTGAAGAGCACTGAGTGTATTGGTAGAACTTCCAACCTAAAGACCCCCAAAAAGAGAAAGCGCACACAAAATACCGTTAAACTCCTAAATGGAATGTTAACTCTATTCTTCATATTTTAAAATGGTGCACAGTATAACTAATCTAGGGAAGTAGTTACAGTAACATTCTACAGTGACACAGTATAAATATTAGGTGCCCATCAGTCAGAAAATAGATGCATGTAGTCAAGTAGCATAATTTGCTTTAATTCCATGTTCAACAGCTGTGCAAACAAGCATGTTATGAGATGTCAAACAAGTAGGAGTTGTACAAGGAAAAGCAAGCATTAGGAGACAACATGGAGACAAGAAGGTCCAGGGTACAGGATGTGGTTTTATTAAACCTCCCTACTCCTGGTACCAGTTGCCTTTCTCCTACAACCTCTGTCTGCTCCCTTAACATATAGCATATTTTCTTGCATACAACCCACTCCCAAATATAATATGCACTTTGTTCTTAAAGCTGGAATGAAGAAAAAAGAATATTTCCAGAGTTATGATGACAGAGCACAGACAGACTCTAATCTTCAGGTGACCACCCTCCTTTTCCTGCATAGCTAAAGCTAGAATCCTAGCTGTTGCTGAAAATTGATCTCCACGGATGGATCTAGGATTCTGAAAAGACCTGAAGAGTGTGCTAAAAAGACTGTATATAGCCCAGGAGTAGCTAGCAGACAGCAACAATACCCTAAGAAAGGTTAGTTTGATTAATCACACATCAAGACTATTGAAAAGGAGAGGCACATCAAGACTATTAAAAAGGAGAGGCAATGGTTAACATCTGGGGACCCAGAAGCAGAGGTCCAGGCACATTCCCAGATGGCCATCCCTACAGAAAGTTGCCTTAAAGCGGCAGCCAGAACCAGAGACCTTGGGCAACCCTTGAAGCACTCAGCCCCGCACTGGAAGGGAGAAGCCGGGCTCCAAGCATCTCCCCAACCAACTGGACACCCTTTTATCCCTAAGTCAGCCGGTGATGCCCAAAACCCTGAATACGTTACGAGGAACTGAAAAAAATTGATAAGAGTGGCTATGGGGAAAGTGCTCTCAAGAAAACTGTGACAGCCCCAGAGCACCCAGCTCTAGGGGACCCAAAAGCAAGGGTCTGGGCAGATGCTACACACACACACACACACACACACACACACACACACACACACCCCCTGGACACCTCCAGGAGGGTACCACCACACAGATTTTGGTAACATGCAGGAATGTTCTTTAATGAACTCAATGTTAGTAAGTAGAGGGGTCAGAAAACTGCAATTGCAATTCCTTCTTTGGCGTCAGCCAATTGGAATCTTCCTCCCTAACTAATGGACTACTGGGGCACCTGCCACTGGAAGGCATGCTGTCAAACCCTTCATGGGGGGCTGACGGTATTGCCGTGCCTAGAACCCTTAGCAATTTACTTAGAACCCTTGGCAGTTTATGTGCAGATACCTCTCAGCTAGGACAACTGTGTAATGTTCACCCATAAATGACATGTTTGAAACAGTTCCAGTATTATGTTTGTCCACACCCTAAGCCAGTACAGAAGTGGATGGATTTGACAGTTAAATCAGAACAGCAAAATGTACACTCCTGCAAGAAGTTCCTCCTCACCTTTTAAATAGTTTAAAGTTATATCTGTCCACAGCTGAATGTAATTCCAGAGGATATCAGGAAAATACCTTAGGAGTAAAAGCTCTACCATTTCTAGACCTCTGAAGTAGCACTACTCTAAACATGTCACTAGACATGTCTACACATGCCTCTATGGCACCATTGTTACTGTGCCATCATTTAGTACTTTCTTTTGAAGAACTAAATGACAGCGCAGTAACAGCCCCTACTGTGGCATGCCAGTGGTGCAGTTATTTTTAGCCACTATATCGCCATAGCAACACACTATACCAAGGGAGTGCGTTGCTATGGCAATGCAGCAGCAGTGTCATGGTTTTTAACCAAGGACGCTATATCACCATACCATGTTGCTACAGCCACATACCATCACGTGTAGATGCACCCGCTGATATTGTTTATGTGTTTTTGCTAGCAAATGTGCTAGCACAATCATTCAATTGTTATAACTTGTATTAATTGTTATTACTTAAGATACAAATGATAGCATTAGTATAAGAGGGGTTTTTGAGAATTGTTACTGTTTACAAGTCACCCTTCTCTTGAGTGCAAGCTCAAGGGACCCAAGAGTAAGACACGAAATCAAAGAATCTGTTTGATTAATATTCACAGTGATCTTCTGTTCATTTTAACTTTATTCTCAAGCTGGCTTTCTGTTATCAGATGTAATGCATGTGCTGTTTTTAATATATTAAAGGTCAGTAACAGATGTCATGTTTGGCCATCAAATGTCCTTATGCAATTCCCTCTGATTTTCCAAGATCTAGAACTGACTGCATGGAAAGAAATGTAGTAAGTCAACCCCTCAGCCAGCCCTACTCAACAATGGAAAAGGGGATATTCCTAATTGCACGAAAGATTGGTAATACTCTATATATGCTATTTCAAGATATTCTCAATCTTGCAAGATTCTGTCTCACACCCGATTCAAATCAGTGACCTATCAGCAAAAACTGGAGAAAGCTTTGAAAATTAAATTTCCTACACTGTAAACAATCAGTACCTTCTTAGGCACAGTTTAGCAATGTATCCCCCCGCTCCATGTATTTACCTGTGCTTTGCTCTCATTTGCTAAATACATTCAATTGTGTTGTTTATATTGGTCTGCAGCTTCAGAATCCTTAGGTAGTATTCTGAACTCTTTCATCTACAGCATTTCATAAACAAGTCACTGGAGTAGAAGACATGCAGGGATATTTCTAATGTGCTGTATTATAAAAGTAAATGCTTTTGCTTGTTATATAGTTAATTCCTTACAAACAAACTCCAATAAGGCTGACATGACATGCCAACCTGTCTTCCAGATCCAAATGTTATTTAACCATTGTATCTCAATGCTTTCCAAATGCCTCATGATAGATGTCACTAATCAAATATTCGGTTGAAAAATAAGTTATAGAATCAGGTGATGCAACTTAGTCAGTACAAGCTTCTTGATACATTCTAATTTTTACCTCAAGTCCATGTATCCAAAGCCAAGCATCTTGCAAATTCTCTTCATTAACTTCAACAAGTTTGTCTTGCCAAGCTGCTGCTTGAGCATCAAATTTCACAAAGTTAAAGCTGCTTTTGTGTCTAAGCTGCTCCTGCAAGAGACAATCCATTGATTTTTCCCAATATGTAAAGCAGACTGACGTGTTGGCTTTACAGAACAATAGTCACATGAATATTTTTCATTCATGTTTAGTTGATGATATAATACAGTACAGTCACATTATTTTATTCTATATATTTAAATATTTATACATCAATAAGCTTCCAACACTACCCATTTAAAAGCACATATTTTCATTTGCTTCATAATTTTATCAAGATGTATACTTTTGAACAGAAATTTGCCATGACAAGTGTCTGCCTCAGACCCTGCAGGCTGACAATACAGAGGAAAGTAAAACTAGGACTAGAAGTTGGTGGGAGACTAAGACTGGCTGAGCAAAGGAAAGGAAAGGAAAGGAAAGGAAAGGAAACCAGATTCACAGCCAAGGGGATTGGTCTAGCAATGAGACTTGGGAACAATTCAGGGTGGAAGAAACTGAAGGAATTTAGAAATAGTTAAGCAAGCAAACAGTGAATGGGAGCAGGAAATGGGAGAGAGAGTCTTAGACTGGAGGATTCATAGGTTCATAGGAAAATAGGACTGGAAGGAAATTCATAGTCCAGCCCCCTGCTCAAGACAGGATCATCCCCAAATAACCACTCTGTAATGTCAACATTGAGATGGGAAGGTGACAATGTGGTGAGTGCTCAGGGCACCACCCTCAACTTTCCTGCCACAACTTGGTTTTAAGGGAAAAAAAGGAGGGTCCTAGGGTGGTATGGGTACCTCTGTAGATACACTCGCATCATGGTGGCTTTTCTTGCAGCCTAATAGTCATCTCCCATTCGCTATTTGTATATGCAATTATTGCATCCCAAGTGTAGGGCTTTGTACTTGGTCTTGTTGAATTTCATTTGGTTGATTTCAAACCAGTTTTCCAGTTTATCCAGCTCAGGGGTAGATCCAGAGGAGGTGTGATAGCATGGTCACACCTCTTTTAGGACAATGCTATGAAACAGCAGCCAGACGTTTTTTTAAGTCCCTGAAGCAGATAAGAATTTCCACACTCTCTTCCCCTCCATTCTTAGCAGGATGTCCCCTTCACACCCATTTCCCTCCTCCCTGACCTACTGCTGCCCCCAGCTGACCCAAGAGCAGGGGGAGAGCCAGAGCTGCTCTTGCCACACTCCAGCCAGGCTGCACAAGGAGCTGGGCTCAGCTGAGGGTAAAGGCAGCAGTGACAATGGATGAGTTCCTCTTTTCTGCCCTGTCCCCCCAGGTGTTCCCCATCAGCCAGGAGCAGGTGCAGAGCAACCTGCCACCTTGTCATAGAAGGAAATGAAGTCAGGCATAAGTAACTGATTCAGAACATGAGCAAAGAGACTGTGGAGAGAGTGGGAGAGCAGGCCTGCTAAATGAGGAGAAACGAACTTGGATGAAAAACACAAGAGTGGGAGACAGACAAAATTAGAACAGGTGGAGGTGATGGAAAATGGCCCAAAGAATCTGTGCCCCCAAAATACATTCATTTTATAGCCTGAAATAGAACTGCCAGTTCACAATTTTCACTACTCCTCTGCTCTCAGCAATTATCAGTAACTCTCTCTGGCAAACAGACTCATCCTTCTCTAACGCTCAACCGCATAAAGGAGTATATCCTAGTACTGTTATCAGTCACTCCATTAGCTCAGAGGACTGTGTAGGAGTTCTAAAGTTTTAAACACTGCTGCTGACACACATAAAGATATATGATTACAATACTTTTTTTTCAGTATGCTTTTTTAAAAACAAATAGGAAATGACACATGAACTGTGATACAGTCTTTATTTACATGATCGTATGCAGCTTCTTCCCTATAATTTCTGCCTCATTCAGCGGAAAGAGTTAACCCAGTCAGTCTGGCAATGAATAAGTGGTGTGTAGTGAAGGAAACTGTTAACTATGGCCATGTGTAGACGAAATGAAGGGCCTGTGTACACGACACCAAAGCATGTTAAATGCTTTTGCACCACTTTAATGGTTGTGGTGTTTGCACGCGTTGGTGGTGTACTGCACAGTAATTCCAGCCTCCGTAGCAAATTCGGCAGTGTAATGCGCCTTAAATGACTTGGGGTGCAGCAAACTAAAACTCCTTGCAGAGCAAAGCACCAGGCTGCGTGCAGCTCAGGTGCTCTGCAGAAAGCCTGCGCAGGCCAGTCTAGCAGCAGTCCGGGAAGGCATGCTCTGCCTTTTTTCTCTGGAGCTTGCCTGCCGGAGCTCTGCAGGAGCCCTGTGCTTCCCTCTGCTGGTGCAGTGCCCCCTGGGACCACTCAAGCCAGGTGCCTGCAGACGGGTGCCGCCTGGGGGAGCCGCTGCTGCCACAGAGGGAAGCACCAGCCCACAGCCCAGGGACCACTGCACCTGCCAGCAGCTGCCTCTTCCCTCCCTGCCGCCAGAGAGGCAGGTAAGTTTGGGTGTGTGCGCAACACAGGGGTTTAAAGGGCCCTAAATTGAAGTGGTGTTTTTAAAAACCCACCACTTCAATTTAGGGTCTCCATTTCGTCTACACACACCCTATGGCTTCTCTGCTTCCAATTGTTGCACAGTTTGGAATGCATATGATGAGAAACACAGGGGACTGTAGAAATGGAAAAGACTACCTCACAATAAAGGCAAACAGGAAACAGGATTCTATCACTGCCTCTGCAACAGTTCTTTTGTGGGGCTGAACTAGTCATTTATATCATGCTTTTCACAGTTGGGCATGAACTACATGTTCCTCATGTTTGGGTGCCCATTTGAGACCCTGGGGCAGGGGCGAGCAATTATTTCAGGCAGAGGGCCACTTACTGAGTTGTGGCAAGCCATTGAGGGCCGCATGACAGGCCACCAAGGGCAGATAAATATTCATTTTCTAATTCATTTTTTAGGGGCCCCGCTGGCCAGATAGAATGGCCTGGTGGGCTGCATCTAACCTGCGGCCTGTGTTTTGCTCACCCCTGCCCTGGGGTCTATTGAGCAGAGTGTAAAATGCACACAGTTACAATACTACATATTCTGAATCATCTCAAAGGTTTCAATTGAACATCCAAAATTAGCAAACATTTTTAACTTTAATCTGCTTTGTGTATCCTTTTTCCATCTTTAAAATGAGGATAATAATACCCATTCAACTCACAAGAGTGTTGTGAAAATGAATTCATTAATATTTGTGAAGAGCTGGATATTATAATGATAACCATCATAGAACAGCCAATGAGAAATTTAATAATTCATCTTTAGAGCAGGGTTTGAACAGAAAACAGCACCAGGAGGAATACACACTAAATAATGAAAAAAAACCCCCAAATTATTTAACAGTATTCATTAAAGTGAGCACTGTCCATTGTGTGGAATGAGGCAGGCGTGAGAAAAATAACATGCAATCATGTAATTAAAAACAGCATTGTAAACCGTACAAGGAAGCTGAATTAAGGCAATACAGGTACTATATTTCTGTTCTCTCCTAGTATTTGAGTATTTAATTTTACAGCCTTAGTAATATTCTCTAAACATAAATGTATCTGTATTTCCTTCTAGATTCCTTTCAAATGAGCTTAGAAGCAACGATGAGGGCAAAGGAATCCTTATCATTCATTGAGCTTCTGTGGTCTAATATTTAATAATCATGATTCTTTGGTTTGTGCCTTCCGCAACTGGGATTCTCAGGAGTCCTCCACCTGAGTATTGGCCAGGCCTGCCAGTTTAGCTTCTGAAACCACACAAGAGCTGATACAGCCAATCAGGCCTGACCATATATATGCATTACGTATATCTTAATAACTTATAACTTACCGAATACAGCATCAAATTCAGAAGACATTTACACATACCCTTAAGTTTACATGTAATCGCCCACCCCAATGAACTCTGAAAACTGAAAAATTTCTTATAGTGTTGTGGCTTTTCTTACTTGGCCCAATCAACAAATTTGTGAGACTGAAACCAGAATTCAGTAACTATGTAAGAAAGTGCAAAATTACTTCTGAGTTTAGTTGCTCTCAGTGAGTGAAATCAATATGCATAAATGAATGAAGTTAGATATGTAATTCAATGGCTTCAGGAATGACCAAAAGCACACAAAAGCCCATAGATTTCTTAGTAGCTGGTGCCTTCCCTTGATTTTTGTATCCTGTAAGACACAGGTTTTCAAACAGGGGTATGCCACCAGCACTGGCACACTTGCTGATTGGCCGCTGTCCCCCACCACCACTCATCAACCAGCTGCTGGGGGACCTCCCCCTCCGCTCGCCAATTGGCTGCCGGGGACGCCTTCCTTCTCAACTGGCCACCAGGGGCATACTGACTCAAAAAGGTTGAAAACCTCTGCTCTAAGACACAGTCAAGCTTTGAATATGTTAACCACACTCATGTCATGAACAAAGCAAAAGGTTTCTATAATGGTACAAAGACAAAGTCAAGAACAACAGTTACAACATTTTTATGGTAGATACACTTTTTAAAATTAACCATAATGAATCTTCCCATTTTGGAAGGAAGCATGTTAGTCAGACTATTTTAATTTTCAAAAATTTTCAGAAGTATTATATCACATATTTGCTTTGGGGCATCTTTTTTAGAATTAATTTTTTCAATACTGAAATGGAATCTATTGTTTTCAATAATTGTTGGTTTTGAAAAAAATGCAATAAACAAACCAAATCAAAATCAACAACGGGAAAAAATGAAAATGAGACAGAAAGCAACTAAGAAAGTTCTCACTGAAAATAAAAATTTTAGATAAATTAAAATGTTCTGTTTTTAAAGGTTTCATTTTTATATGGATACATTAACAACTTTGAACTGGTTATAAATGCTAATACTATTATGCAAATCACCAAGTGTCTGGAATTGCAATTTTATCAAACCTGCATGAGCTGAAATATTTTCTCTTTCACCAATGGCAGTTTGTCCATCATAGACTGAGATGTATCGATGAGAATACAGATGTGATCTTCAAGCACATTGCCAAAGAGTCCTCTGCTCCCTCGCTGGAGCCACTTAATCCTGAAAAAATATATCAATTGAAGATGGAATGTAAGGCAGTATTTCAATAGGATTTGGGATACCAAGCAAGTAGCATAAAGCAACAAGGTAACACTATTTTTAAAAAAGACATCTGCAGACTAGCTGTATGTCTCAGAGACAGCTGGCTGTTCCTGTTGGTCTTGGAACATATTCCTGTCCCAGGTCAGGAAAGCTATTAGGGTGACTGTAGATGTGTTGGGAGGCTGCTCCAACACACTGTAATTGAGTCTGCTGGAGCATGTTAATTACCAGGGATCCTAGTTTTCTATGATAAAAAAATTCCCTCTTTTTTGTAACCCCAAATCCACATTTTTCCAGGATCAAAATGAAACACCAGTAATACATACATACATACATACATATCTATATCTATAGCTAATTAGCTATAGATATAGATATATAGTGGTGTTTTATTTTATTCCTGGAAAAATGTGGATTTGGGGTAACTTTAGTTTACGTAAAAACTGGGATTTTTTTTTTAAATCAGAGAAAACAAGGATCCCTGGTAATTATTGCACTCCACCAGCCTCCCTCATCTCATGTATCAGCATCTCCATGCTTCAAAATGGTGGTGGGGGGCGCATTTTGAAGCGCAGGGACACTGATACACAAGACACTGTGGCACTTTAATTAAAGCAGCTCTCCGAGTTGCTCTAATTAAAGCACTGCCCCATCCCCCACACCCAGAGCCCATGTAAAATTGCCCTTAAGTACTTGCTATAATCCTTCCCTAATCAGACCACTAAAGGCCTTCACTTAGTAAGGAACTTAGGCATGTAAAACAACCTCAATGTTATGCACTTGGTTAAATTCCTTGCCAAACCAGGGCCCTAAATACATGCTTAATTAAAAGCATAAACAGGATTTAAGTGCTGGCTTAAACTTAATTGTGTCCTTAAGTGTTCTCTGGAACAGGAATTTCTTCCTCAATTAGAGCTAAACTCTATAGTTTTTCTCATAGGGCTCATCTACACGAGACATTTACCGCAGAGTTGCCTAATTAACTCTGAAGTAAACGTCACAAGTACTATCCTGCTGCAGAATTTTTTCATGCTCAGCAACGCACATGCAGACACTGAGAGGGCAGACTGGGGCACAAGGGTGCCTTACTGTGAGGGCTGCCTGCCAACTAGCCCCACACTGGAGCCCCTCATGCCCAACCATCCCCTCCGCAGCACATTGAGCTGGGTCAGAGCAGCCTGGGGCTGACAGGCTGACTCCCCTGCCAGCTGGGGCTGCTCCAACCCAGCTCAATGTGCTACTGTCCTGGGCACACATTCAAACGGTGTACCCAGGATCAATAAAATCCAGCATAATATGCTTTGAATTAATTGCACGTGTAAATGCACCCACAGTCTCCTTACCACCTGCATACATTTCAGAGCTGGATCTCTCTCCTGGGGTGGAGAGTATTTCCTGATATGGAAGTTAAAAAAGAATGCTTCCATAGAAAACAAAAGGATTCTGTCATGTTTGTTGCTGAACAACATTTTTGCATTAGGTATTACACAAAAGCATTTGAAAGACTAATATGATTTTGTAAGAAGTGCAGGAAGCATTCAAAAGCAAATTAACACTCATGCTCTTGGATTTGGAACGTCACAAAGTCAAAGGTCCCCTAAATCTCAAATACTTATTTTTGGCACCTTTCACTGGCATGCACTACAATACTAAGAAACACCACAAGATGCTGGCTTTTGCTAAACAATACTCAGACAATGAAAATTTGAGTGGGGGTGGGGAAAAAAGACATAGGCAAAATGCCTGAACAAATTTAGTTCCAGTACAGCAGGAAAAGTCCTCAACCTCCAAATACCAATAGCTTATTCATTAGTCTTCAGCAATACAGCAGAGTTACACAACCCCAGGAGAAGGTTTGGGAAGTGCTGTGCTTAAGAGAAGCAAAATGCATTTTAGAGACCTTCAAGGGCCCTGCTGCGGGGACCATGGTCTAGCAGATGGTATCTGGCCATCCAAACCAGGGCCTGTGACAAGATTAAGTTAGAGCACAGGTGCTCAACCTCTGGCCTACAGGCAAGATCTATCTCGTGGATCCATGTCGTCTGGTCCATGAGGTCCCCAAGGGTCCAGAAATTTGGCAAGGGAGAGTAGTGGCAAATTTCCAAACCCTATACAGCAGCATGGGGCCCCAGGTAAGCTGCTGCTGCATGGCTGCACCTGGCTCCAGATGGGCCATGGCTGTACAGTGGGATTGGGAGCACCAGACTGGGCCCACAGACTGGATCTGGTGCACAGATCAACTTGACACCGCTCATTTGGCCCCAGCATAAAAAGGCTGGGCACCACTGAGTTAAAGCAATGATTCTTAACCGGGAATACCAGGACATCCTTTAAAGGGTGTTACAGGGTATGAGAAGGTAAAGCATACACTCTTCCTTACCTGGCCCCTGTGTGGGGAGGTAAGCACTGTACTAAAAAGTTTTGGAAATGAGGTACCACTCAGTTCACAGGAGTTACGGAGGAGTACCTGAAGTCTAAAAAGGTTGAGAAACACTGATATAGAGAGTGAGTGGGAGAGTCAGAGTGAAGCGGCTTAACCTCCTTCCTAACCCTTCAATATAGGGTACAACTAACAAGAGCATGCTATGTTCAAAACAAGTACCTGGACTGCAACTGAGGACAGTGCCATTATGAGGAGGTATAGTGAGATAGTCATAGTTCATAGTCTCATAGTTTCTAGGGTTGGAAGGGACCTGAACAGATCATCAAGTCCGACCCCCCTGCCTTGGGCAGGAACGGGTGCTGGGACCATAATACCCCAGCCAGATATCTATCCAACCGCCTCTTGAAGACCCCCCAAAGTAGGGGAGAGCAACAGCTCCCTTGGGAGCCCATTCCAGAGCCTGGCAGCCGTAACCATAAAGTAATGCCTCCTGATATCAAGCCTGAACCTACTCTCAATCAATTTGTAGCCATTATTCCTTGTTATCGCAGGTGGTGCGTGGGGGATTCTCAGATGTAATGTGCAACAGAAGTGGGAGCAACTGGGAATTCTCTCTCTTCACTTAAAATGTAATATTGTAGAATCTGATTTGAATAAAATAATATTCTGGCATTTAGATAAAGGGAGTACATATCTATCCTGTTTCACTACTGAGTCTCAGTACCTTAGTAACTAATGCTAACATGCTTTTATGTAACTTTTTACAGCAATACACTTCAAGAGCAGGCATCAGTAAGCTTTCTACAGCATAAAGCAGACTGATTATCCTCTTTCCTCACTGAAGTAACAAAACTTAAATCCATGCATCAGCCTTTCATACATGAGTACTAAGTCCTACACATTAGGCTCAGACCTAAAAATAAGTAACTAGATTAATATTTGTACTGGAAGTATACTATCTCCTTCAGTAAGCCCCAGAACTTAAAACATTTCTATGTTACTACAAAGTAACAGAAATTAATTTCATTTGGAAGCACACTAACCTTCCTTCCATTTGTCGAAGTGCATTCCTCATTTTCTCTTCATACTGCTTGTACTTTTCCACAGTGACATACACATGAACCATAGAGCCATCTTTCCAATAGGTATGTACAAACTTGTCACAGTATTTTGCGTGGATTACTTTCTTCTTTGTTTCCTACAAGGCAAGAAATTCTAAATTACATGTTTAAATTGCAGTCTCTACTAAATGCTGTACCAAAATACAGTTAAATACACAGAAGGTAGGGTCCAGGACTGCTAGAGTTGTATAGTAACAGAAGTGGACCCAGAATGCTGTCCTCCACAGTATATCTTGCTCCTTAAAAAAAGTCAGTAAAAAAAAGTTTCCCTGGCCCCTTAGGTCTATTCTTGATTAAGAAGAGCAAAAGTGTACTGAACAGCATTTTGGAAGAACTAGGGAAGAATAAACAGAAAACAAATGAACCCAACACTTAGCTTCACAACCCATGCAGCACTAAAACAACTGGGGCCTATAATCGGGGCAGGCAATTATTTCGGGCGGAGGGCCGCTTACCCAGTTTTGGTAAGCTGTCGAGGGCCGCAAGGGTAGACCACCCCTTGACAGGTACCCCGCCCTCTGGTCACCATCTTGGGACCAATGTCCCAATGTCTTGCCAGCAATGGTGGGGCCCAGAGCGGGGCACAGGCCCTGGGACACCGGTGTGGGCCCTGTGCTCCCACACCCGCTCACTCCCAGCACCCCCCAGTCCTGCGGTACAGGTGAGGGGCAGCGGACAGCCCCAACCCCCTGCTTGCTGCTGCAGCCACTCACAGCCCAGGCAGGCTGTCCTGAGCAGGCACAGGCAGCCCCACGCAGGCTGCAAGCAGCTGCAGTGCAGGGTGCCAGCCAAGGGGCAGGTGAGGGGCCACTTTTCCATGGCACTCAGCACCAGCTTGTAGCCCAGCCCCACATCCTCACCACAGCCCATCGCTGCACGAGCTCCAGGTGGGCAGCAGCAGCAAATACTGCCCAGCGCAAGTGGGGGGCCGCAGCTGCTGCTGCAAGGCCAGAGCTGGCATGGGGCCAGGTTACAAGCTGGTGCTGAGTACGAGGGAAAAGTGGCCCCTCGCCTGCCCCGTGGCTGCAGCTGCTCAAAGACCATGTGGAGCTGCCTGTGCCTACTCAGGACAGCCCCGCACAGGCTGCAAAAAGCTGCAGCAGGGAGCGCTGGCCACGGGGCGGGCGAGGGGCCGCTTTTCTCCGAGCTCCCCACCAGATCCTCCCCTGCCCTTCCCCCACCCTTACCTTAGCTTGCCACTCTGGGGCAGCCATGTGGTCCCACCCTAGAAGACCCTGCTGGGCCTTCCGGCTAGGGGGGGTGGGGCTGGATGGGCCCTGCTTTTGCAGGAGCCCACCAGGCTTCCCCTGGGTCCTACTGCCTCTGGTTCCTTTCATTTTTGACAGGAACCAAGGACAGGTAAATTTTAATTTTCAAAAAAATGTTAGGGGCCCCGCAGGCTGGACAGAATGGCCTTGCAGGCCAAATCTGGCCTGCAGGCTGTATTTTTCCCACCCCTGGCCTATATGGTACATCTCCTAGACCACATGGAGAAACAAGATGAGAAAATGACCAACAATCTTTCAACTTGTCTCACTTGGTCAGAAAGACAAAGGAAAATATGAAATTGTTGAAAGACAACCCTTCAACGCCCCTGCCAGATAAAATGCTGGATGGGGGAAGGCAAAGTAATGCCACCCTTCCTGTGCAGAGAGAGCTGCTTCCATACTGCTTTACTCTTTCTGATGGTCCTTTAACTTTATTTTAATCCTCCAAATAAAAATCATGTTAGACATGGACCATTTACACTGTTATAGTATATATATAAATGTGCACTGCAAATCTCAAAATAGAAAGGTAGGAAAGAGCCAAAAACACTACAGGATTTGCGTGAATCCCAGCAGTACATACAGCATTGGTTTGTAAAGATTCATCTTCTGGCTTGGCTTTTATATCAACAATGCCATCAGCATGACGAAAAGTACAGTCAGCAAGTGCATCATATAATGTTAGCTTCTGAGCTTTCAGGCCATATTTCTGCAACCAATCCTTTGACTTTACATAATCCTCAGGTTTTGGCTCAGGCATTGGATGATTCATTTTGAATGCTGATTTGGAAAAATATATAGATATATTACATCTTTATGTATACAAGTACATACTATCCTATCCATACATGCATACTTGTATGCATACAACTACATATATACTTATATACAAGTATGATACAGAACATGTTTAACGTTCAGAAAAAAAGAAAAATTAATATAAGGATACCTGGGCTAAAGTTTTCAAACTTAAGACCAAATTTTACCTCCTAAATCCATATTTAAGCATGCACAAATTTTACTAAAATCAATGACAGCCACTGGTAGCTCAGTACTTTCATGAATCAGGAAGCTAATTATACATTAGTTGAATTGTAAATACAGATCTGAAAGTCTAACTTCAAACAACCACTTCTGAGCATTCTGACCATAGCTTAAGTTGCAAAACTCTAAGCAGAATCACTGGAGTAATTACAGGCAAATATTTAAAACTGGGGTGGGGGGCAAGGAATGATAACATATATGTGCCCCAAAACTAAAATGATGAATTACTGCAATCTGGATTATGCTTCTTATTAAGGTTGCCCAACATGATTAAGGTTGCCCAACATGTCTCATTACAACCCCGGGGCTAAGTACAGAGTTAAAAACCCCAAGCCTGAATCAATTCAATCTTTGCAGATTAGTCATAACTGAGTAGATTGAACTGATAAGCAGGTGAACAGACATTCACTTTTGATTCCAGAAATGCAGCCACATGCCTGCAGTGGCCCAGGTCAGAAGCCGGGGGATGCTAGAATACATGGGTAACTGGTGCCTCTTGAGTCAGGGGTGGCAGGTGGCCCCCCCCCAATACCAGTCAGCAACCGGGGGGCAGTCCCCGAAGGCCAATCCCACTGTCCCAGGGGGCGGGGATCCCCTGGCAACCAATCACGCTAACCGGAGCGGGGGGTCCCCACGGCCGATCTCACTCACCAAGAAGCAGTACAGCCACTTTTGCTGGAAGCCCCACACCCCAGCCAGCACTAGCAGGGGGGGCACTGGTGTTCCTGCCTGCCCCCCTGCCCGCCGGCTACTCAGGGAGCACAGCACATGCACCCCCTACGCCTCACCACTGCTAAAACACAGCTCCCTACTGGGCTGGAGCAGAGAGCTTTGGCCAAAGCTAGCCTGCCCACCCAGTGAGGGGGAGTTTGCAGAAGAGATTCAAAGCATCCTGGGATGTGGCAGAACTGTGAGTTAACTTGAATCCAGAGGGCATCTGGGACACTTACACCAGTTTGTGTATAATTATCGTCCCCAGTCCTGGTCAGTTGCTTGTAACTCTGCCAAAAATGAAACCATGTGGTCTGAAATTTTCCAGGCTACAATTCTGCCTAAAACTGAGTTTTTAAGGAGGGATGTTTTGCTAAAACAGCTTTGGTGTTTCTCAGAACAGGACTGGGAAATTATGTTTTATCATGGTAAACAATTCTTTTAGGTATTTTTGCTGGAAAACTCTCCACCCCCTATACTTGGGAGCAGAGACTCTCAAGTTGCCAGCAAGTTTCCCTCGTGTCAGGCTCGTGTTGTTTTTTTAATTCATAGGTGCCTACTTTGAGGGCAGGATTCTGGCCTGTGAATTCCAACTGAAAGGAGGCACCTTTTGGCAGCACCTGAGCATAGAAAAGGAGGAGGATTCAAGACACAGCCCTGCCTTCAGGGTTTCTTCCTCCAACCAGCTTCCTGCTCAGCTGACTGCCTGTTTTGGATGCCAGACTCTCCTGCACTGTACAGGGAGCTTAGAATCTGGGGCCAGATCCAGACATGCAGGCACGTGCAGTTCCCTGGGGATAAACAACAGTGGTACAATATGTGCCACTGCTACTTGCCCCTAGGGAACACCTGGCATGTGGCAAGTTGCCCCAGGTGGGGTAGAAGAGGCTGAACTGGTTCCAGCAGCCTTACCTGGGGACCTGGGGGCCTCCCAGGGCTCCAGCAGCGGCAATCCAGTAGCAGGGAGCCTGGCCACCAGCCAGAGCATGGCTCCAGCCAGGCCAGGCTCTGGTTTCAGGTGGTGCATGTTACTGCCACATGCGCTGCCCTGCTTTTTTCCACTGTGGGTTTTTTTGACAGAGGGATCTCTTGCTACATATTAGGAGCTTGGGCAATGCCTGCATGTGCAGTGTGTGATGCTGCAGATAAGTCTGTGATGTCACATACCACATGTGTGCACTCACCGGGATGCACCCTGGGCGCTGCAATAGTCAGTCCTGGAATGTCTACATAATTTTTGGGATCTGACTCTTACCATGTGTACACAAATAAAGTTTGGGGCAACACTCATGATTTCTTTGGATTTAACTCTGTCCAGTGAAGATAAAGCTTAAGTGTGTGCAAATGTCAACTTTCGGGGATTTATAATTTGGTTAAATGTAGATGAATTTTCAGAGTGCAGCTGAATTGCATAGCTATTCCCCATCAAGTTTTAAGCCCTTGCTTCAATCCTGAGATGCTACAGCTGTTCAGAGAAACAGCTTAGGAAACTATTTATTTTTTAAACCTTTGAAACATTTTCACAGACATTATCTAAAGGCAGAAAATAAATGTCAGTATTCATGACAGATTTCAGTATCGGCAATTCATCTTTAACAGAATTAGAAGCAACTGTAAATAAGAACTTGCAGGGGAAGCGTTAGGTAACCTTAACTATAGATATCGCTCCCAATTTTGCCGATAATAATAACTAGTATTGCTTATTTACTTTTTGTTTATATCCTCCCATTCTAAAGCCTCAGAGTGGCTTCCTGTAAACAAGCAACCCAAAGTTAAGATTCCCCAGCCAACACTGTGATTTTCTATGATTCCATAGACAAAGCCTTGGCTGGGACATGATAGGTGGGGTGGTCCTGCTTTAAGCAGGCAGTTGGACTAGATCAGCGTTTCTCAACCCATGGGTCATGACCCAAAAGTGGGTTGCAAGAATATTGTAAAGGGTCACAGGGAGGTCCAAGGGAATTGCATGGTTTCCCCTTGCAGGCTGCGATGCTGGCAGTCTGCATGGAGCCAGCGGGCAGTCAAGGACCTGGTGAGCATGCATTGTAAAAGCAGCCCCAGAAGCCAGAAAGGGAGGGAGGGAGGGGACCAGATGCAGCAGTCAAAGGAGGGGGAAGAGAGAAAGAGAGAGACTGTGTGGGTCGGGACTAGGGGACTGCGGGTCACAGCAAGCTGATAATTATGCTAATGGTTCTCAGTGTGAAAAAGGTTGAGAACCACTGGGCTAGGTGAACGCCCCTTCCAACCCTAATTTTCTATGATTCTATGAATGCCAACTCCAACTCCACCCCTCCCCCAACCACTGCCTCCCTGCCCATACGCCTGCATAAATAAACCCTCCCACCAGTCCCAACCGTACTTCCCAATCCACAGTCACATCCAGATATAGAAACCATTTCCCATTTATCCCCCACTGCCCAGCTACCAATTCCTACCACCCTGCCTCACCCCAGGAGAGATTTCCCCATCCTTCCCCAACATGTCCTCCAAGCCCACACCCTCTATCCTGTGCAGAAGCTACAGCTGTCACTTCTCTCCCCAAAAACATGCCTGACTCCTCCACCTCACCCAAACAAACACAGCACCAAACCCCAGGTACCCTAATAAACAAAAGGAAAAGGAAACAAAAGACCTTCCGTCCTCACCCTGGCCGCTACCAAAAGGCAACCCCAAAGGGAAGATACTCATTTTTCAGAAGGGCTAATTTAGTATAGTTCAAGTAAATTCAAAGCAATGAGGATTTAAAATTAAATTGTATTAGTCACAACATAATTCTTGCTTCTTACAAAATGAATGTCAAACATTATAAGACAATCATCCCTCCGGAACTGATCTTACTGTTTTTGCTGAACAAAAGAATATCCCTAAACTAACAACTATTCACAGCGTCCTGAAATGAAGTCCATTAATAATAAGCACAGCAGTATCTATCTAGAAAAATATAAATAATACCTTCTCCAGAAATAGGTTGGTCAGACACTGTTAAAATACTCTGAACTTGCTTCAGCGTACTCCTGGCCTCTTCCAATTCTTTCCAGACCAGAAAGACATCTTCTCTGACACCAGCAACTATGAAAGGAAAAATGCACACACCTGATGCTTTGAGACAAATCCTGCCTTCAGGTTTATGTTAGCTGAACCCCCTTTGTACTATTTCATTAACCTGTCCCTTTTGTAATTATAAACTTACCCCTTAAAACAGCTAAACAAAAAACCCACCAAAAGAGGACCCCCAGTAACAAAGCTCCACTTTAGCCACAATGTTAGAGAGTGAAGAAGCTTGGGGACCAAAAGTTTACACAAAGATACATATAGATTCTCTCCTCCATGGGGAGACTTTCCGATAATTTGTTCAGCTTGATTTAGCGGTGCTTAACTTGTGGTGTTTGGTCATGCTCTGTTCTACAGAGAAAAGGCATATTTTCCTTCACATTAGTGAACAACTGTAGGGAAAGTCCACAAGAGAATTCTAGATTAGTTTCATGCAAAAAGGGGAACAATCCAACCCTCTTCTGTTCTGGGCTGGATTGAAACTGTGTTATTGCATATGTGTGAATCAGCCTTCCTATGAGAAAGATATTTATAAGATAAGTGATGGTCAGAACATTAGATCCAGCCAGCAGATAGTTTCAACTCCTTCAAATTCTTACCAGTAGTGCAAAGATGTACTTGTACCTTTATCAAAAATTAAATCTGTCCCTGAAGGGTAGGTGATGCCATGTCAGCACAACACAAAATTGTCTTCATCCTAACAAAGTGATTTCAAACCCTGCTCATGCTCAACACAATCTTTACTGTAGTCCTATCTAGTCCCACCAGTGTCAATGAAATAAGTTAATTCAGTGGAGAACCCAAGATGAGTTTAAAAATTCAAGTACCACTTCGACCATACAGTAAAATCTCAACAAGTATATTTAGTGTAATTAAATTATGCAAAGCCACAAGTTAAAACAAGGGGAGAAAGACAGCATATACTTCTGTTTTGAGTTTGTATACCACTGTGAATTAATTACAAAGAATAAAAGTGGTCTCAGGACTTAATATTGGAATATGGATCAGATGGGAGAACAACATACTGTAACAGTGAAAAATATAAAGGACTAAATCCCAAATACTCCTGTCTGCAAAAGCAGATAGGTAGCCTAATGGAACATTACACATTAAACACTGAATTAGTAAAACCATACTTAAAATCCATTAGTTCAGTCCCAAGCAAATACATAATATGCCATTTATATGATATGCAACCCCATCTCAACTAAAGTAAGCAAATCAGTTAGCCAACACCAAATAATTGTGTGTTTTCAATAAGCAACTTAAAATTTCCTTAAATGAAAAATGCATATATAGTTTGCAAATACAGGGACTCCATTTTAAATGTGAAATGCAGAATGCAGTTAATTTCCATGCAACCTGTGTGTAATGTGCTACTGCACACTGCCATCTCCTGGGATCCTCCTGTACTTCGAAAAATCTCCTTTAGCCAACACAAGTTAAAACGAAAATTGACATCCTCTAAATTAGAAAAAAGCTTAAGTGAAACAAAAGATTCCACAGCACAGAATTTAAAAAGAAGAAAATAAAAATTCTGCCACCACAACCTTAAATATTCAATAAAAATAAATATTCTGTACAAAACCCATAAGAATCTTAGGCTGACTAGAAAGATATTCTTTTCTTTTTCGTTAACAAACACATATACACTTAAAATATGATAATTGGCTAAATTCTGGAAGACTTCCATAAGAAAATAATAAGCTAGAAGTTCACAATCAACTACAAGTAACAGGCTATTAAACGTGTATCTGCTGTAACAGCACAGAAATAAAGCCACAAATATGGTAATTTATATTTATGGAGGCACTGGACATGGCTCCATATTTAAGGTTTTGCTGAAAAATGCAGCTTAAGCTGAGACTTTTTCAATTGCTGTATGAAGGACAAAAAAACTACTTCCTTCCTATATGACTGAATTTTACGAAAGGAATCCAGAGTTAATTTTGTGCAGGTTTTAAATCTTACTTGAATAAACTGAAAGATCAAACCTCTTCTTCTTAATTAGCCATTTTTTACATTTCCTGCTGGCTTTATAGTTTTACTTTGGTTCTGCCCAATTTCACATTATGAATCTTCAAACATTCTGCATTGTGGACACATTCATAATGTCTTCAATATGCTACATGGACTAAACTTTATATAATACAATATTTACATTTTCACTTCTCTCCTTTTGGATAGTCCATTATGAAGTAAAATGGCATACATGGCATACATGTTGAATGGCAAAATGCATCTGGTGACAAAGATACTTGCCAGCAGAGGCCTATTGCTACACTTAAGTAAATTAGAATGTTTTTCACCCCAGCAACAACCAGTTTCTTGGACCCAAGACCAATAGGTCCTAACCCACCAGTCTCTCCAAGTTGGGAGGATACACCTCTCCTTTTTTCCTGCCCTGCCCACCAAATTCTCAGGTGCACTCTCACGTCAACATTCATTTTTCTCCCTCTAAGGAGCCCTGGGAGAGAAAAGCTGCTCCTCTAGGAACTACCCTTCCATATCACATGCGGACAAAACATAATAATATCAATAGCCTCTAAAGGAATGGTTTCCCAACAATTTCAAATCATGTTGTTCTGTCATTCCTCCTCTTTCTTGCCCCCACCTGTGTGGCTGATTCTCCCTGACCACATCTCAACATCCGTTTTCCCCCAAATATTAATAGCCTGCAACAGTTCTTCTGCTGGTGCTCATTTTTATTATCAGCAGCAGGCCTGGCTCCAGGAAGCAATCTGTGGGGGGGTGGAGGAGGAATCAAAGACTGACCGACTGCCGCATAAATGTTTGTCAGTTCAACTGTCTCTGTGCAATGACTCAAGGAGTTCCGTTTCAAAACAAGACCTTTCTCCATGCTGTCCAAAGCCTGCCATGTGGTTATACTAGAAACAAGTACATGCCACCCGAGGGAATTGCACTTTCACATTTACTCACTCCTGGCAGTAGGAAAGAGAAAGTTTAATTGAAATCTAGTTCTTTTCTGATTTACTGTGGTTGTTTCATAGATGTTAGGGATTCATAGATGTTAGAGGTGGGAAGGGACCTTACAAGATCATCAGGTCTGATTTCAGTTAAATGATAGCAGTGTCATCTAGAGCTGGAGTCCCACCATGGAAAAGCAATCCTCTTATTTCCTTTATGCTCCCTTGGTGCCTTGGGGTGGATCCAGACTTCTAGGAGTCTCATGCACCAGATCCAAACTCACCTCCAGTGGCAGCGTGAGCAGCATGGGCACGAGGGATAACACAGCCACCTACCCTCCATCCAACCACCAAAACATGTCCCCAGCAGGTGCTCATACTCTGGATTGCAGTAGAAGGATCTGCCCCCATTCCACCCTGCCCCCAAATGCCAGGCCCATCCAGGAGCCCAGTGGGATAGATAAAGCAGCTGTATCTTTTGAAAGCCTTGGCTTACACAATTATTTTTTCTTACTTAGCTTTCATTTAATACCGTTCTGCTAAGATCAGATGTTAACGGGGGAAAACAGTTTCTAATTTCTATTCTAAAGGTTACAGGTGAGTATTGTTTCAAAAATAACAGTGCAGTTTTTTTGGCTAAACTTGTAAAGGCTTTTCATTCAACTTGACAGCATTGCTGTGCTTGCCTGTCTGTTGCACAACTTTCCAACATCACATCGTACCAATTCCAAAACAGCAGGGAAGCATCAGATAGACCCCTACGGGTTGCGGGGGGAGAAAGGGGATGGACAGAATGCTGGAAGGGGAAGGAGAAAGGAACAGAGGACAACATCCTATCACCTATTCGGTACAGCCACAGAGTCAAACAGCTATGCAACTGTCTATACTCGAACAACCATATGATGGCGTGTTAAAAATGACGATTTATTTGACAGTTAAAAAAAAATTAGAGTTCACATAGTTTCTGGCATGAGGGAAAATTGGAGAATTCATATAGGTAGAAGGAAAAGAGGGACCACAGAGAAGCCCTGATGAGGGGAACTGGGAAATTATGGCATGATGGGACAGACAATGAGCCAATAACTGGAGGAGGGGTGCTGAGGCACACCAGGGGGAAAGGAGAGTGGAAGGAGGGCCACAGAGAATCCTTCACTTCGGGATTGGGCATAAGCGGATCAATGGATGGGCCAGCAGGGCACAAGCCCAGGGGCCCCTACCAATTCAGGGCCCCAGGATCCTCATCAGCAGGGAAGCAAAAGCTGTGGTTTCAAACTTGGCACGTTTTTGTCTTCCAGCAGAGAGATAAAAATGGCACCAAGTTTAAAACTGCAGGCAGGCAGTGGCACTGGGTGAGGGGGCCATAGCCTGCCAAAATTCACCTTAGGCTCCATAGCCCCCCTCCCAGTGCCACCACCTGCCTGCACTCCTGGCCTGAGCCAGCCCGGCCCTATTCACGTATGCAGCCACAGGGACACAGCCCAGCAGCAGCTCCCGCCAGTCAGTGGAAAAGGGGCCAGGCAGGAGGAAGACTGAGCCACGAGTGCCTCAGAGTAATCAAGAGTGCGGAGGGAGGTCCTGTGAGGGGAACGTGTGTGGCTGGGTTTGCATGTGTCTCTGTCTCTCTGTGGGTGTGTGCGCGCATGCATCTGTGTGTATGCACGTCTGTGTATCTGCGTACGCGTGCATCTGCATGTGTGTGTGTACATCTACAAGTGCGTGCATCTCTGTGTGCAAGTGTCTGTGTGCGCACATGCACGTGACTGTGCATGCGCGGCTGTGTGTATATCTCTGTGTGTGCCCAACTGTGTGCATTTGTGCATGCATCTGTGTGTGTGCATGTGTGTCTGTGTATGCATCTGCATCTGTGTGTCTGTGTGTGTATGTCTGTATTTCTGTATGCGTTTCTGTGTGTGCACGTCAGTGTATGCATGTGCACATCTGTGCGTGTGTGCATCTGCATGTGTGTGTACATGTATGTGTGAATGTGAGTGCATGTGTATGTGTGTTCATGTCAGAGAGAGTGTTTATGTCTGTGTGTCCATGTGCAGAGAGTGAGTGAGAGTAGACTGCACACCTGTCTGTGCGCATGCCTATGTGTGTGTATATTTGGCCATTGGGGGGGGAGCAGGGAGAAGAGTCAGGTATGTGTCCCCCACCTGCTGCCTGGCAGGGTCCACCCAGCCTCCTCTGCCAGCACCAGAAGCCCTACCCCCTCCCCAACCCAGCTCCCGTGCGGAGAGGGGGCCTCCAATTTTGTCTTTGCCCAGGGCCCCAGTACACCTTAACCCACCTCTGGGATTGGATGTTAGGCGGTGAGAAGAATGCAGAACATAACACAAAAGAAGAGAATGCAGGTATATGCAAGGCTCCCACTATGGAAAGGTAAGTAGGGAAGGGAGAGTGGGGGTCACACAAAGTCCTTGTCGTGAAGGGCAAAAATAGGGGATCTGGAATGAGGAGAACAGCATAAAGAGCCCTGCCATCAAAGGAAAAGAGGGTAATGGGAATACTCAGTTTCTGCACTGCCGAGGGGGGAGGGAGCTGAAAAACAACGGAGGAAAACTTGAGGTGCAGCATTATAAACTGGTCACATTTTATGCTGATTTTTCAGTGGGCAATCTGAACACGCACACATACCCATAACCCCCACCATCACAGTCACCTCCCCATTATTCTTAGTACTCATAACAAAATCTGCTCTATTTCTACCTCCAAATGCCAAACCCACCTGCAGTCTGCTCCAAAAGTCACTCCAATGTACCGGACTCCATGTCCAAAAAAAGTAACAATTCACTCACAGCCACCCCAGCTTTAAAAAATGTAGTAGCATTTTTAAAAGTCAAAGACATCACAGAACAAGAAAGAAACTAAATTAAGTTGTAGAAAAAAGGATAATTCATTATTTTTGTTATCCCCTGACTTAAATCAGGCTCTACCAGTGCAAAAAGCAAGGAAATGAGGAGATGTTTTAAGTTGCTTTAACTTAATTTCCATGCAAGGCAACAGAGGCATTAACTTTCTCATTGCTGATCTCTGCCTCAGCCTCAGTGTGGCAGCAGAACACTGCAGTTGTCTCTAAAATGTTGATATCTAAGGCAGCACATGGAAGAGCTTAACCAGGTCCACAAGGTAGCTTACATACCTGACAAGTTAGACAGCAGGGAAATTCATTCTCACCAAGAGGCTAAATCTGACTTCTAGCAGGGTTCGTAGGCAGTGACAGGTCAAGGTTAGGATAGTAAGACAAAACTATGTAGATCCATTGGTAAAAAATCCTCTCTAGATAGAAAGAAGGGATAACAACCTGTGCTATTACTCATAACAGCCTCTGCTGCAGCTCTGAAGGTGAGCTAGTACTCTGGAGGTGGGTTATAGATTCCACCCACCTCAATTCTGTGCAGATGCCCTAAGCAAAGTGAATTTACCTCAGTTTCCCAGAGAAGCCCGAGCTAAGATTGATGCTTTTGTGCTTTCTCTTTGGCATATTGTAATCCTGATATTCTATGCATGTAAACACAAGATAAATATGGACAATTAAGTAGAATTTTAGTGTATTTGTCATTATTTGCGAGCAAGACAAAAAGCATCATCATCAAGTGCAGCTTGGAACATACTTATTCAATAGGTCTGTATGTGTCTGTACATGGAAGGATACACACCTTCAAATTCTTCACATCAATCAAGTGCTCATCTATGATTTCAGAGAGTGAGTTAAAGAATCCATAGAGGTGACACTTCTCTACAACCTCCGTAAGTCCCAACACACCAGGCTCTATCTAGCATGCAGAGAAAACACAGTGCAAAGATTTTGACTCAACCCAGTTTCAGTCAACGATGTGCCCCTGTTCACTGCAAGGCTCAGTTCAAAACTCCCCCCATTAAAAAAAAAACAACTGTGTACTTTTTTCCTTTGAAGCTCTGCTCAGATAATGTTGCTTCCCCACTTTTCCCTTCCCTCGGTGTGGGCTGAAACAACCTTCTCATCTGCAGCTTTTGTCAGTTCTTTATTTCATGAGCCTTCACTGTCATCAAGTTCCATCTTAAATGTCATCTCCTTTGCCTATATATGTATATTCTTTCTTCCCTCTGTGATGTCTAACTTCATAATCATATTACTTCATTCTGTAACTTTTGCAGATGAGTTGTCATTCAAAATAAAGCTGTACTGTATTATTATAGAATGAAGGCAAGAAGGGTAGCAGGAAAATCAATACTGGAAAGATAAGCGAGCATCATGACAGTGAGCCAAATCAGAACTTTGCATTAAGTGAGAGCATTCAAAACCGTTCAGATTTAGTAGTACCTTGGCCCTGCTTTCTAAATGACTACACAAAAACCAAAGCAGCAGAGTTTTAGGATGCTAAATTAAGCTCATCATTCTTAAGTAGCTCACTTCCCATTCATTTCAACAGGACAGAAATGAAAATGAATAAATCTTGTACTTGCCAAATGATAACACACCTTTTGTACCTAGAACACTATCATATGTGTTTGTCTCTAAAATAGCCTCCTTCCATCCATAAAACCTAATGAAAAGTTTGAGCTTACAGCCGTTGCATTTGTGATACAAAGAGACAGAATCAGAACAGTAAGATCTCTCTTTAATTTACATGAAACACCAGATACAGAAGAGTAAATTTCTAGTTTAGTTTCCATTTATTCCTTTTTATAGTTTATTCCACATAACCAAGAAACCATTTTAAATGCATTAGTCATCAGCATTTTTATTATTATTGCCTTCTGCAGCCTTCAAAGAGGCATTCTGAAACCAGAGACATCAGGCATGGAAGAAAAAAGGAATGTCTCCAATGCATTTTCTGTTCTGAAAGGATTTTAGAATCTGGACACAACTGGAGATTTTTGATTGGTTGCCAATGATGTCATAACCATGGCTATACTGCTCGATAAATGCACAAGGCTAATTGTGTTCCTTTTTAATGTGTAAATTCTATTCCATGGAAGCAATGAGACATACCAGACAATGCATTTCAAGGAGATTACTGCACTTTTGGGTGATTAAAGCTACTCAGCCTTCAGCTTTCAAAACAGTAGTGTAGAGGTAATTTCAGACAGGCAGCCGCTTCAGAGCCAACCATTGAAACAGACTAGATGCCTGGGGAAAGGGGAAACAGGGCCCTCCCCATAAAGGGGTCCAGTAGTGAGGCTCTGGTAGCAGGCAGAAAACAGTCACTATATAGTTCTGTATTAGAACTAAATGAAAAAAAGAATGTAGATGCTTAATTTGCTGGCAGTTTCAAAACCCTGTATGGGAGGCTGAGGGGGAGCAGGGAGGGAGATTCCTTTCATGAGGAACAGAAGTCTGACCCTTTCCTACTCTCGATTTTCATTTTTGTATTTCAGTGACTTTATTAATTACCTGAGTAAAGAGCAGGAAGGAAGGATTCCTACTGGATAACAACCCAGGCTGGAACTCAGGAGGGTTACATTCCTGAATCAGTCAAAGAATCCCTGTGAGACTTCGAACAAGTTACTTAATCTACTGTATGCTTCAGATGCCCCATCTGTAAAATGAGAATAATGTCTCTCTGCCTCCCAAAGGTCAATGGAAGTTGAAAACACAGTAATGATCATGAAGCCTTTCAATACCACATTTTCTTGCTGTACAACATGCACCTTTTCTCTCAAAATGAGCCCCCCAAAATTGGGAGCTGTATATTAAACAATGAAGCTGATTTTCTGTCTGGGATAGAAGCTATCTGCTTTGATCTCTACTCCAAAGTGCAGCAGCTGTGGCATTAGCATCCAGGAAGCTGAGGGAATCAACTGGACTTAATGGATAACGGTTCTCCACTAAAATGATGTTAACAATCATTTTTCATTTTTAATGGTCTTGATGTTCCACTAATCAAGCTAACATTTCTTAGAGCAATTTTTCTGTCTGCTAGCTGTTCCTGCTCCTCCTATTTCACAGCCTACATAGGAAAAGGCGGGCAAGTCAGATGAAGATCAGACTCTGACCCAACTCTAGGCAGACATAACTCTGGAAAAATCTTTTCTTTTTCATTCAGTACTTCAAAATAAGGTACACATGACAGGATCAGTTGTCTGTGAAAAAAATATAGTACTATAGCAATGCACACATATAAGTGAAGAGGTAGGAAGATTATTTGACTTTTCTCCCTATTGCTCTTGTACTGACTTTTGCAATACACTATTTATATTGAATATCTTGCATACAAAAGATGTCAAAAACATCCTCATTTTGTCTCCCACCAAACCTCTGACCTGAGTCCCACAGAACAACACACTTATACATTTCATGACACCAAGACAACCCTAAAAGGGATGTTGCTGAGAAAGAACCACCCACCAACTCTCACCCACATGCTCCAAACCTGAAAATCCTGTGGTAAAGTTGCTCCAGGGTCCCCAGCAGTCACCCTTAAGGACACCAGAGATCAAAGTTTGGATAGAAGCTGCTGGGAGTGGCCTTGGCACAACTGATACATTCCCTTGTTTGGAGCATGTGAGCAGAAGCACGCAGGCAGGGTATGCTAGAGAGAGTCCCCGCTAGGACACACTGCCATCATGGTGTATACACCCACCAGGAGTGTCATGAGTCTACCAAGATATTTTTCCCTTCTACTTCTGTTTGTTTCAAAGTCTTCTGTTAGCCTTATTTTGCTTCCTTCCCCATTTCTCTTGGCTACTTCTCTTCCCTGGGCTCTCTTTTCTTTTTCCTCCTTTACAGTCCATTCCATTAAGTCAAAATCAGAATTTGGAAAAGAAACTCAATTTCAGGGATTACAAAAGTTTATATCAAACCTGTGGATATACCTGCTTGTATCGGAACTGAGGATATAAAATGGCCTATTGTCTCTACCACTCTTTCATGCACCTCCTAAGTTTTACCTTCTCCTCAAGTCCATTTGTCCTGACCCTTTCTCCCTTCTGTCACTGCTCCTCCTCAGCACACCCAGCATAACATCTTCCTCTTTCAAAACAGCTGACCTTAAATGTTTCACTCTCACTCTCCACCCTCCTTCAACTCCTTATGCCATCCCTTTCTTCCTCGTTCCTTTCCTTTCTAGCCACATAATCATATATTCTCCCCTTTCCATGTACAGAGCTTCCATTTGTCTGCTCCCAGTTGGTGATGTGGGACCACTGCCCATGCCCATTTGGATTTTACATGTGGCAAAACTTCCTTCATTGCATTGCCATTCTGAAGCCTTTAATTACAAACATCAACATCCTCTCATTTTGTTTTAGTTTACCTAAAGGCACCCTTCCTTTCAATTTTCTTGTATTCCAGCTAGTTAGACTTTCTCCATCCTCCTCACTCTTTATGACGGGTTCGATGACATCTGTATAATCAGTTCTCTCAGCAAATGCATGGAATCTGTAAGGTAAAATTGACCCGGGGGTAAATTATGTGAACATGTGTCTAGTTTTTCCAGTTGTTCATCACACACAACTCCCTCCATTTCAGATCAAATTTGTTACTTCTGTTGAGAACTCACTGATTTCTGTTATGCACAAGGTTAGTATGCACATACAGTAGTATGTCAGACCAGAAACTGGAGGACACTAGAAAAGGCACAACATTCCTCAGTGCAAGGGTAGTAGCACAAATTTCCTGACATGCATTTTGATGCATCGGAGCATCCAGTTAGGTCTTTAAGTAACATTGCAGCCTGGACAGCAATATTAAGTGAAATGTCCAAGGTGACCCTGGAGTTTTCTGATCACAGATCAGATAATCTTCTGTAAGCTCAGAGCCCCTCAACTGCCTTTTTTTTTTCAACTACTGAGACACAAACAGAGCTCAGACATCTCTAGGAAAAATATCCTAGAGAGACCAGATGCTCAAGGCACATCATGTCAGAGCCTCACAGAAGAGATGGGAACAGACCCTCCTAAAAACAAAGAGCAGCTGGGCCCACACTGATCTGCAGGCTTCTTTTCACCTTGTAGACAGCTTTCCTGCTGCCTGCACAGCAAATATGCATAGCTGTCTATTTGCAAGGTGTTAATGTTTGTCCACTAACCATTAGCATCCACCCTAAATGTCTTCAAAATTATTTGGGGTCCAAGAGAAAACATATTACATAGAACAATCTGCCTAAATCCCCTGTTGCACTATCATAGTGCTGCAAAGACTCCACAGAGCAGAATTCCGGAGGAGGGACTGCTACAATCTCCATTATTTACATCATGTATTTGTAGTATAGTGGCTGGAGAGCCAGACCTGGATCAAGCCCCATCACACTATATACTGTACAAAAACAGACCAGACAATCCTTTGCCCTAAAGGGCTTAGGATGAAAAAAATGACAAGACAACTTGCCAAAAGTACAGAAATTTTTAGTTATGCTTTCTCCCCTTCACAATACTCCCTCTCCAGCACTGTCATTGCTGCAATATGATACAATCACCAGTTTTTGGGGGGTGGAAGGGAAGCATGATCCCCAAAGCACATGACAGCTTACCCCTGCCCCTTCTCCCTGTGAAGTTGGTCCCTACAACAAGGGGACAAGTTGCCCATGTGGCATCTCTCAGCCAGCAGCATCTATGCAGCATCGACAAAGCAGCCTCTGTGGGACATGATTCAGAGCTGTAGTTTTTGTTTCGGATAACATCACTTTTGCTTCTTGCTTTCTCAAGATCTGTCTTAAATTATTTATCTTTACAAGCAGTTCTATCACTTTCTTTCACCTATTATCCTAGGGCTTGAAGCACTACTGCTAACCAGGCTTCAATAATGGATACAGAGGCTACCAGTTATAATCAAGACAGTAGAATGTTTGCTTTATTATTTCCTTATCCTAAGCCCTACCCCATTCATCTGACTGACATATCCACCTGTTGTATAATGTCGCAACTTTAACTGTGAACTATCTGGGGCAAGCAGGGCCTTTTTACTAAAAGTCTGGGTAGCAAGCAGTATAATGAGGTCTGACTTGGTGCCCAGAGGCCTTACTTTGTTAGCAACCCCAGGTATCACTACAAAATATTAAATAACATCATTCTGTTGCCACATATTTTTGTCAGGCAGGCTGGCAGATAGCATAAGGTATAAATGAGAAACCAACTTAGGTATAAGTACATTTGTGGAGGCAGGTTTGGCTTGGGCAGGAACACCTGAGTTTTAAATCACAGCTGTTAAACTGATTTTGAGCAAATCACTGTGTGTCTTGGTCTCATTTTCTCTAGAAGAGAAATGGAAATGATACTTACCCAGATCCCAGAGGTGTTGTGAATATTCATGTTTTTCTGTCTAAGAAAGGGCTTGAAAAGTCATGAAATTGCCACTGCAATTGTGGTTACTTTCCCCCATACCTGCCAGAGGTCAGGCGGCTCAGTTCCTTCAAGAAAACAATAGTATCTTCTTCCCTGGCATTAAAAGATACTGGATGGATTGGGAAAGGACTGTCAGAAAACTTCTGAAGGAGTAGATGTTTCATATCCTCAGGAACCTCACCCACAGCAAAATAATAAACTGCTTCAATCTGTGACAGACAAATTGTGCATATTAACAAACAGAAAACAACAGAGAGACTCGTTTTTTGCATAGCTGCTTTAAATGTATTCAAATAATGTCCTGTGCTGACATCTGGGGAAAAAATGTGATAGGGCTAATTTCTCATTAGGACTCTGAGGTTTGTAGAAACTGTGTTCTCTCTCTGTAAATCAGAAGTGCTCTAACTGAAGTCAGTGGAATTTCCCTGATAGAAAATTTGCCTAAATGAGAGAGGAATCATACACAAAATCTCTGGACCTGCTTCCACCTTTACTCCACAGAGTAAGGGAGGAGAAAAGGTTGTAGAGAAAAAACGATAAATGCAGAAAAAGATGTTGGCAATCAGCACTCAAGACCATGAAACACTCTGCTTTCAGAATGATATTGGTACTGGTGTAGAGAAGTTCAAAAGTTTGGCTGCGGTAGTAGAGTACCAAGAAGTCATATCCCACATTCATTTTTATTTTCAGTATATTTTCTGACATTTTGTTTTAGAACTTTATCTTCTTTTAGGAAAGAAGACCTTTTCTGTTAATTTATTGTACAAATGTACAGGTCAGTCATATTTTTACATTTGCCCAAGACAAATGGGCTTACCAGATTTGTACAGACAACCTCCACTTAGTGCTCTTAATTGGTTACGGTAAAACCAAGCACTAAGCAAAACAGCATATAAACAAAACCCATTTTCACATAGGGTTTAATGAAAATAAATATAATTGGTTCCACACCACTTGCCGCTCTGTGCCTTGCAGCTCCCAGCAAGGTACTGCACGGGCTCCTCCAGGGAAGGCATTGGCTCCTCCCGGCCTCATTGTTCTGCCTCCGCGATTGCCCCTGTTGGCCTGCACCCGCTGGCCACCAGCCCCAGCCGCCCCATCTGCGGGGCCTGAGTCAGGGACACGCCTGCCCAGGGATTAATGGCAAGAAGGCAGCGGGGCTCCGGCCAACATGGAGAAAGCTCAGAATGGTGTCCGTGTCCCACAGATGGATACATGACTAGAGCGGAATGGGTCACGGGCTGCAGGTCGGGGATGGGAGGGTTCCACGGGCTTGGCCCCTCTGCGGCCTGGGGCAGGGGACCCTGTGCACATGTCCTTGAGTGCTGGCTTGCACCGGCCCAGGGCCCACACTCCTGCCGGCCCTGGCCTCAGGCCCCGCACTCCTGCCAGCCCCAGCCCTGGGCACTGGCCCAAGCCCCATGCTTATGCCCTTCACCCTCCCCTTCTTGCTGCCACCAGCATCACTCCTCCCCACCTGCTGGCAGCTCCAGCACTATGTGCCAGAACGGACCCCGGGATCCTGCCACCCTACCCTGGGCCCCACCAGTCCAGGCTCCATGTTTATGCTGCCCAGTCCCCCACCTGCCCATTCTTGCCGCTGCTCCTGCCCACCTGCTCCAGCAGTACATGCGGGAGCAGACCCCGGGCTCCTACCACCCCACCCTAGACCCCGCCAGCTGCCACTCACCACTTCACTTCACGACACCAACACCGCTGCTTCCGCCACTACTTTTCCCCACCCCCCACGCCAAGTACTATAACAAAACGCGCTGAACGCTAAGTGAAACCAGGTAGGTATTTTAAATGAGCATTATAACAAAACCACAGTAAGTGAAACAGGGGGTTGCCTGTACATCAAAGTTTCTCTACAAACACAGACATAAGCCACACTCTCACTGGGTGCATCGACATGTGTGCTTTATTGCAGAGTAGATGAATTAGCTGCACAGTAAAGTGTTATAGTCTACATGTGTGTCAGTATTAAGGCACAGTAAACTAATTAACTCTGCCACAGGATTGTACTGTCAGGGACACTGCTATCTTACAGTGGAGTACTTAACTGTGCCAAAGTGCATGTGTAGACAGTGACCAGGGGCATAAATTGCACCCAGTCAGCCCAGCCAGCTGGGGACTTACTCTGCTCCAGCTCAAACTGCTGCTGTCCCATGTGCATGTGTAGATATTGCACCAGGGAGCGGTTGACTCCAGCTCAAATAGCTCCAGTTTTTATTGTGTTGCCGTAATTTCATAAGTAGATGCACCCACTATGTAGAAATCATTATGTGAGGAAGGAGAGGTTGGAAAAAAAGAGCAGAGGAAAAGGTGTTTGTACCTGACATGAAGAAAGCATATCTATGACTATGTACCGCTGTAAAGTACAATCTTAGAGGAAAGCAGATGCAATCCAGTCATAGACCCAGTATGTGAAGTATTTCCATAAATGGGTCTTCATCTCAGTCCCCTGAATCCTGGATGAGCTGACAGACTAATGCGACATGTACACATGATAGATCTGCCATGACTAAGCTTCATAGAACAATTGACCACGATTAAAATAAAATACATCAGAGGTGGTGTAAGTTGCCATGCTCAAATAAATTTTGACATAAAAAAATAGCATGCACATGTACATGGTGACACCATTATGCTAGATAAATAGCAATTTTTTGTTACTATTCATCATGTGTACATGGTCAAAACATCACGTGTACAAGCACCCTAAGGGTACAAACATCACCAAATGAAACGGAATGTGTCCAGGCACAGCTGATCTACTTCATTGGATGAAACAGAATCCTTGGCACTCCTCTGCTAGCAGGGAAACCAGAAGTTACTACATTTGTAGAGACACATTCCAAGTCTGGAGTTTCTGCATCTACATGCATGCATGCCCCGAGAATCTCAGGGGACTCCTCTGCTAGTGGGGAGAAGACACGTGCTCAAGGAATCCCAAATGGGAGAAACCAGGTATGCACTGCTAGGGCTTCAGGGGCATGAACCTGCATGCCCTGGGAACAGGAATACCTGAAGCATGTGGATTGGGCACCTGATGCCTGAGAGTGCCTCCCCAGGCAGCTGGAGAGTGCAGGCACCTCCAAGCTGCCTGCATTCTCTTACCTTAAAGCAAATAGCTATCTGCTGCAAAACAGTGGCACAAATTCATGCCACCTGTTGCAGACACAAATTTTGGGAATCTTGTGGTGTAACAAGGAGCATGTTTCCCTGGCAACACAATTTTTATGGTGACACAAAGGCAATGTCTTTTTGCACCCTAACAGTTTGCCATCTTTTACCCTATTTTTAATCCAGGCCAGGGGATCTTACAACTATCCTGTTTTCTCCCATGTTCGGCAGGTATTGGCAACTTCAGAAAAAAATCTGCCAAACGAAAGGATATGGGGACAACCCTCTGACAGCAACCTAGGGTTTAGGGCTGAGATGACCTGAGGAAAGTAAGCCAAGGGCACAGGGGTGCATGGGAAGGTTTCAGCTAAGTGAAGTAACCATAGGAACAGCCAATGTAGGGAAAAATCTTAGCTCTTGTAATGTTGCACTGGAATAGTTAGTTTGTTAAGGAAACCAAACCTCAAGACTGAGTCATTTTCTGGCACTACAAGTCAGCAACTTTTGCTTGCAGATGAGTGTACACTCTGCCAGTGTACACTATGAATTTTCATTAAGAAGGTAACGGATGTAGCAATTACACTGCTCTATGCTGACCACCAGCAAAAACAGGATTCCCCTAATCCTAGATCCACCAGTGCCCTAGACAATAATACTAGGGGATATTTCTGAGGGTCTCTTGCAGTTGGATTTTTTTTTTTCAGTCAGACCCAGATCTACAACACACCATAAGGCTGATAAAGGATTCTTTTCAGTCAGATAGTATTGCAGGCAGACGAAATTGAATCCCTTTTTCTCCAACCCCCCCCAAGATAATGACATTTTGCAAATTGAAAAAGTTAGTAATTTTTGTCAAGAGGCAGAAATTGTCATCCAGTTTAATTTTAATATCAATTTCCACATGCCAAGACTCCTCCAGGTTGAAATTCACTGCTGTCCAGAAGGCCAGCATGAAGTTTAAGCACCATTTATATCTGACTTATAGTAATTTCTCAAGTAGGACTTAAGTGGAGCCTTGTGCTGAATTTCACCCCAGTGGAAATTAATAACTAGTCAAAACACAATGAGCTAACTTTACTACTAAATTTAGCTTCAAAAGAGCTTCAAAATAATGACCAAGGAGCCAGTGAACAGGGGCCGCAAACAGGGTAAGCAGTTTGCAAGCAGTTTGCTAGGGGCAAGAGGAGGAAGGGGAAGAGGTGCCAGGCACCAAATCCTGCCCAGGGAAAGTAAGTGATCCAGAGCTGCCTGGGCCTTTGGTTTGCTGAGTGTTTGTTTGGTGGGCTGTGTGTGTTTTGGGTGCGTGCTCTGAGAAGCTGGGAGTATTGCTGGTTGAGTGAGTGCTGATTGCTAAGTTATTGCTGCCTGGGCCTGACAGAAGCCCTAATGAGGGGACAGAGCCAGTCCAGGCCCAGCAGGGTATAAAAGGAGACTCCCCGAGGAACCAAGGAGCCAGAGAACAGGGGCTGCAAACAGGGTAAGCAGTTTGCAGGACAGTTTGCTCCTCTTCTCCCCCCTTCATAGGAGAGCCTTTCAGTTTAGTGTGAAGAAGCAAGATAAAAAGGAACCTTTTGGGGCCAACAAGCAGTAAACAGGCCAGCTTCCGGGTGAGTTTGCTAGGGAAGTTGCACTTGGAAGACAGGCAGTAAGAGAGAGAAGGCAGCTTAGAAAACCCAGGGAAATGGCTGGAGGACATCGCAGTGCCAGAGCCACTGCCACTACCTCTGCTTGCACCTCTGAGACTTGTCCAGGCAGCTGCTCACCATCAACACTTCCACCCAGATCAGGGTTAGGCACAGTGGGGACTGTGGCTTGCAGGTTCCTTCCAGCGATAGCCAAGACAGGGTGCCTGAGGTGTAAGCGGTGCCTCCTGGTGGTGTCTCAGGGAAAAGGCAAAAGAGCTACAAGAGAAGGTGGCGGAGCTCTGAAGTATCCTCCTCCATGAGGAGTTCATTGATTCAGTGCTGGAGAAGACCTCTGGGACTATAGAAGAAGACTAGCCAGAGGCAGCATTAGAGAAGAGAGAAGACATGGACTCCCAGGAGGTGGAAAATGGAAACGTGTGACCTCTGGAGGCAAGGAGAAATCCTCACCTCCACCTGCAGCAGTTTGTCTAGAGAACAGAACAGAAGGAAGAGCATGCTCCATTGTTGGAGGAGGACAGGACAGGCCTTACCAAGGTGGAAAGGTTCAAGACCACCCCCATCACCAAGAAGAAGCAATGTGTGGTGGTGGTTCAAGATTTCCTACTGCAGGGGACAGAGGGAGCCATCTGCTAATCTGACCTGTTGTCTTGAAGTCTGATGCTTGCCTGGAGCCCAGATCCCAGATGGCATGGAGGGATTACTGATAAGGTTCCCTCTAAGGTGCGCACATGCATGGCCGCGCACGAGTAAAAGTTTGGCCACGCACAAATTTTTTCAGGCCAGGCACCCACCGGGAATGGAGCTGGGCTGCGGCGTGGGACACTTAGTAAAGGTAAGCTCCTCCCCTAGGTGAAGCCTGGGGCTGGCATGGACTCCACTGGCTCTGGTGAACTATTCCACTCCACCGCATCGCCTAAGGGAGCAAGGAGGTACGTGGAGTCAGGGCCAGGGAGTGTAGCACTTCTCAGAGCTGGCAGAGCCTTGGAGCAGTTTCCCAGAGCCAGAGAAGCCTCACTCGGGGCAGGCAAAGGCTCCTCCCCGAGGTGAGGCAAGGCAGGGATGGAGGCTGGGGCAGGGGCTGGCACGGGCTCCACTGGCCCCAGGAAACTGCTCCCCAAGCTCTAGAAAGTGCTTCACTCCCCAGCCCTGATGCCACGTGCCTCCTCACTCCCTGAAACGATGCAGGGGAGCAGAGCAGTTTCGCAGAGCCAATGCCAGCCTCCAGCTCCCAGCGGAGCCACACTTGGGGCAGGCAGGCTCCAGCCCCTGCCCCCCCAGGCTCCAGCACTTTGGTAAGTGTCCCACATTGCACCAAAAGGGGGAGGCAGGACCGAAGCAGCACACTCACAGACCAAAGCAGCGTGCTCACGGACCGCTACTCCTTAGAGGAAACATTGATTACCAAGACTCATCCAGCCCTCTGACTACTACCCTATGCTGCTCATCCACGTGGGCACCCATGATACTGCCAGGGGAGACCCTGAATGGATCAAAAGTGACTACAGGGCTCTGAGTGCAAGGGTGAAGGAGTCTGGGGCTCAGGCTGTATTCACCTTGATTCTTCCAGTCAAGGGAAAGGTCCTGGGCAGAAACAGGTGCATCCTGCAGATCAATACCTGGCTGTGCAGGTGGTGTCACCAGCAGGGCTTCAGCTTCTTCAACCATGGGATGCTGAGAAGGATTACTAGGAAGAGAAAGGATCTACCTGACAAAAAGTGGGAAGAGCATCCTCATAGATAGGCTCGCTAACCTAGGGACGAGGGCTTTAAACTAGGTTTGCCAGGGGATGGAGACCAAAGCCCTGAGGTAAGCGGGGAAGCAGGAGACCTGGAGGAAGAGCTAGCAGGAAGGGGCAACAGGGGAGGTGTTCTCATACTTCCTGAGAAATCAGGGCAATCAATTAGTTACCTTAGGTGCCTGTACACAAATGCATGGTGCCTGGGAAACAACCAGGAAGAACTGGAAGTCCTTGCAGAGTCACGGAACTATGACATAATTGGAATAACAGACTTGGTGGGAGAGCTTGCAGGACTGGAGCACTGTCATGGATGGGTACAAACTGTTCAGGAAGGACAGGCAGGGAAGAAGAGGAGAAGTAGTTGTGTTGTCAGTAAAAGAGCCATATGATTGCTCAGAGCTCCAGTTTGAAACTGGAAATAGGCCTGTTGAAAGTCTCTGGGTTAAGGTTAGAGGGAGGAGCAACAAGGGTGATGTTGTAATGGGTGTCTGCTATATGCCACCAAACCAGGAGGAAGTGGTGGATGAGGCTTTCTTCAAACCGCTAGTGGAAGTTTCCTGATCACAATCCCTGGGAGGGCAATACAGCAGTGTGCAGGCAACCCAGGAAGTTTTTGGTCAGTGTTGGGAACAACTTCCTGGTACAAATGCTGGAACTGTGAACTAGGAGCCATGCTCTTCTTGACCAGCTGCTCACAAACAGGAAAGAATTGGTGGGGAATGTAGTAGTGGATGGCAACTTGGGCAGCAGTGACCATGAGTTAAGTTCAGGATCCTGAGGAAAAAAGAAGGATAGAGAGCAGCAGAGTAAGGACTCTGGACTTCAGAAAAGCACATTTCAACTCACTCAGGGAAGTCATGGGCAGAATCCCCCAGAAAGCCAGTCTGATGGGGAGAGGAGTCCAAGAGAGCTGGCTATACTTTAAAGAAGCCTTACTGAGAGTGCAAGAACAAACCATCCCACTGTGCAGGAAAACTAGCAAGTATGACAGAAGACCAGCTTGGCTTAGCAGGGAACTCTTCAGTAAACTAAATCACAAAAAGGAAACTTATAAGAAGCGGAAACCTGGACAAATAACTATGGAGGAGTATAAGAGCATTGCTCAGGCATGCAGGGATGAAGTCAGGAAGGGCAAAGCCCAATTGGAGTTGCAGTTAGCAAAGGATGTGAAGGGTAACAAGAAGGGTTTCTACACGTATGTCGGTAGGAAGAGAAGGATCATGGAAAGCATGGGTCCCTTACTGAATGGGGAAGGCAACCTTGTGACAGAGGATGCAGAAAAGGCTGAAGTGTTGAATGCCTTTTTTGCCTCCGGCTTCACAGGCAAGGTCAGCTCCCAGACTACTGGACCACGCAGCACAGTTTGAGGGGAGGGGAGCAGCCAACAAGGGTGAAAGAACAGGTTAGGGACTACTTAGAAAAGCTGGGCATATATGTATCCACAGGACCAGATGGGATGCACTCAAGGGTGCTGAGGGAGTTGGTAGATGAGATTGCATAGCCATTAGCCAGTATCTTTGAAAACACATGGCAATCAGGAGAGGTCCCAGATGATTGGAAAAGGGTAAATATGGGCACTAGATGTTTGTTCTTTTGGGCCCTCCACTACAGAAAGGATGTGAACAAACTGAAGACAGTCCAGCAGAGGGCAACAAAAATGGTTTGGAGGTTGAGGCACATGACTTATGAGGAGAGGCTGAGGGAACTGGGCTTATTTAGTTTGGAGAAGAAGAAGACTGAGGGGATTTAATAGCAGACTTCAACTACCTTAAGAGGGGTTCAAAAGAGGATAGAGCTAGACTGTTGTCAGTGGTAGCAGATAACAGAACAAGGAGCAATGATCTCAAGTTGCAGCAAGGAAAATTTAGGTTAGATATTAGGAAGAATTTTCTCATTTGGGAGGGTAGTAAAACACTGGAACAGGTTACCCAGAGAGGTGGTGGAATCTCCATCCTTGGAGGTTTTCAAAACCCAGCTAGACAAAGCTTTGGCTGGGATGATCTAGTTGGGGATGGGCCTGCTTTTGAGCAGGGGATTGGACCACTTGCCCTCCTGAGGTCCCTTCCAACCCTAATTTTCTATGATTCTGTGAAAATAGGCATAAATTTACACTGGCAGTGAATTGGGTCCAATGTCTCTTTGATGCTATATGCATGTAGTGGATAGCTCAAAGGATGGTGTACTTCTTTATATCCTTTGGAATTCCTTTAATGAAATATGTAATGTAGAATTATTAAAAACAAATAGCATTAACTGCAAGAGCATCCTGTATGCTTCCTATGCTAGCATATTAAGAGAATTGGTCAACTAGTTTAGTCAAAGCTAAAATCTGGGTATCAAAAGAGGATTTATAGATCTCCTAAACTACAGCTAGACAAAATGACTGAATTAAAACCCATTGCACATAATTTTGGATTTTACATATAATTATGCCTCTGATCTGCAGAAAGAACTGCAGATAAAAATGGCTTTCTTTTCTTGAAGACTGTTCATATTAACAGCATTTTCATTAACTTTGAAACTCTAAAAAATATATCTATAAGAATAACGGAGAGCAAGATATTTCTCTTTCCCTTAATGTTTGCAGACCGTATTTATTCTACATAATCCATGAAGGAACAAACCAAGTTTCTGTTTTCAGAACCGAATACATCTATATAAACAGGTTATTAGTAAACTTGGTTTGTAGCTCTACTTAAAAGAAATGCCTTTAGATAATTGCATGTCCTCTGATTAATATTCAGCTCTTCACAACTCATCATGTTAAAACTTGCAATCCAATTCTCACACTGGCTATTCTAGGATTTACTTGAGAATTTTTAAGTGATGGATAAGCTTACCATCTCATCACTTATAGCCTCCATCAGGGCCTCAGTGGAGCTGGTGTGGCTGAGAGCTGGCGTACAGTCAAGCTCCCAGAGCCAGTTAACAGCAAACTCTACAGAACGTTCAGTCACTGGAACGGCTTTCTGCTGCCACTTGATAGGATCTTGAGCAGCCCTAAAAGTGACATTAGCTGTAAGTCAGAAGTAATAAAGAGCCACTAGAAATGTACAGCAGCTGAGTTCAAAATGATTCCACTGTGCTAGACCTTTAATAATAATAAACCCCGACACGCTGCTAAAACCTAACCAGTAATAAGATAAGGCTAGGCAAAACAAAACCCTCCACAATTGTTTATATAATTTGCTCAAGGCAGAAGCTTTTATGGTTTAGAATGATTCAAATAGTACAGCTGCTTTAAAATCAGTTTCCAGAACATATTTATCCTTCAATATATACCATTTAAAAAATCTGATTGTGTAGACTGGTAGAAGAGACAAATATTCTAAACCACTGCTTTCCAAACTTTTCCTCAGCATGGCCCCTCACTCCCAATCTGTAGCTCCCCACCCTTCCCCCAGGTGCCCCTTGCTCCCCACCCACAGCCTCCACCCCCTAGCCCTGCTGGTGCCCTTCTGGTGCTGGTGCGCAGAGCCCTGCTTCTCCCCACACCCCCCACCCCTTCCCACCCATGGGCAGCACGGCTAGAGTGGAGCCTATGGGCGGAGGACGCAGGGGCCTCCACAGAAACCAGCAGGGACCAGCACAGAAAGGAAGGGAGGCTCAATACCACTGCCAGGAGCCCCACGCCAACCATGCCACCACGGTGAGGCGCCCCCTGCCCACCAGGCAGTAGCAGCAGCAACAGCAGCACTGAGTTATGCCCCCTGCTGCTGCCAGGTGGGTAGGAGGAGCCTTGCCATGGTGGCATGGCTGGCGTGAGGCTCCCAGCATCAGCACTGAGCTTCCCCACCCTGGTATACTGCGGAGGCCCTGGAGTGAGGGCAGCAGGGTGGGGAGCCCCAAGCCTGCAGCCTGTGGCCTACATCTGCCCCCGCCCCACACGCATACCTGGGAGGCACACCCACCCCATGCCTCCCTCCCCAGGAGTGTGACCCCACTATTTTATCACTGCAACTCCAAATGGGATTGTGACCGCAAGATTGAGACCTGCTGTTCTAAACAATGGGAGATAAACAATGTATTTCCAGTTGGGCCCAGAAAACAAACATATGAGAAAAGGCATGGTCTACCACTTAAATCATATTTCTGAATGGGAAAATCTGAGTTTTACTCCTCCGCGCTGTGTCACTTTTATGATGAATCATTTTTAACAACTCCGTGTCATCTGAAAATAGAGGTTAATACTTACCTGCCTTTCAAGCAAAGAGTTAGGATGCTCAGTTCATTAATATTTTCAAAAAAGGCTTGTGATTTTTGCATTTGAAGGCATAGATAGGTGAAGTGGGCAAGTATGTGCAAATCTATATGGGCATGTGTGTGAGAAAAAAGAAAAAGGAAAGTAAATAGTGCCTACTAGTAGAATTGCCATCTGTGGCAGGTATCTGTGGCATTCCAGAAAGTAATATGCTGGAGAGTTGCTAGCTAACCTTCATGACCAGGTCTGCACACTTTTTTTAAAGGAAACAATTTAAAGTGCATTGGGGAAGAGAAGAATTAAGCACATTAGGGATCTAGATTCAAGTCCATATCATAATTCACGGGCAGAATGACTGGAGAAGGCTCAACCTAGTTGCTACTAGGCTTTCTGAACTCAATAATCATAACAGAGTCAAATTTTGCAATATTTATAATTTGCAAGTACATAAATTCCCCCCCCGCCCCCCCCACATGCATACAAATCTGAATACGTCTGTGCAAAGACTTACCGGAATATGGTAGTATAAATCAAGATTTGTGCACTCACATGGATTAGAAAATTTGTCAAAACTTTTCTTTTTCACTAAACACAAATTAATTTACTCATACTCAGAAAGGAACAATGGCCTTGTTTTTACGACACTGGACTGGGACTTAAGTTCTGGGTTCATTCCCTATCTGCTTTCTAGTTTCTTGTGCGACCATGGTTAAGTCACTTAAACTCTTTGCATACCAGTGTTCCAGCTGTAGAGTGTATATATTAATACTTACTTTCTCCAAACCTTTGTCTTGTTTATTCGGTTCTCCAGAGTAAGGATTGTTTCTTATTGCACGGATACACAGGACCTGGCATAATGCTGTGCTGAATATGGTGGGACCCACTAGGCCAGGGGTGGGCAATTATTTTGGGCAGAGGGCTGCTTACTGAGTTTTGGCAAGCCATCAAGGGCCTTATGATAGGCAGCCAGGGGCAGATAATATTAATTTTCTAAATTTTTAGGGGCCCCACCAGCCAGACAGAATTGCCTGGTGGGTCAAATCTGGCCCCGCTGGGCCACATTTTGCCCACCCCTGCACTAGGACCTACCAGAACACAGATGCTTTCTCCTGTATTAAACACATCATGAGAATATACATCTTTATATGCTAGTGGATTTTATCTTATACTTAATCAGTAAAAGATAAGCAACCTTCCCCTTACCGAATGAGGTTAAATTTGGAAAGCTGGGTCACTTGTTCCAAGAGTACCAAAGAAAGTGCATCACGGCACCGATCAAACTCAGTCCCAGACGTGGCGCCAAAATCCAAAACAATGATAATGCATTGTTCCTGAATCACTCCAAATATCTGCCGGCTTTCACTGGTTAACCATTCCATTCTCTGCTTGTACAGCTCGATAGCTCCAGTTAGACAACCCACAAAATGAAGAATTAGCTCCTTTTTGGCGGTCAGCTTTATTTACGTAAAAGAGAGAGTGGAAACGAACATCAAAACAAATAACTCAAATGAAGCCCTAAGTTCAGAACAGCTGTGATAGTTCATTTATAACTGCCAGATATTCCAGCCAAGATAGCAGTGAAAACAACTATATTTCCTCCACTATTTCAGGGGAGTAAATAATTGATAAATGTGTCTAAGTTACTCGCATATAAAAGAAAAGCCACTGTTCTTTCTCTTAATTGCCCTCCACAGTCTTTTTAAACAACCATAGGACAGTGCCAACTAGTCTGTATTGCTATTCTGTGATCAGATGAAAGCAAGCTCAGGGAATTAATCTTTTCTCCTCACTGACTGCTGTTTACAGCACAGAGGGATGGGTGAATCAGGGCACAAAGAAACTTGTTAGATTCAAACAAAGTTTTGACTTGCTTCTAAAACACTTGGAAGGGAGGTAGACATGGGATAAGGGAACAAGCGTCTCAGTCTTGTCTTTAACTATCAGCTGAATGGAAATTAAAAATGTTTCCTTGATGAGCCACTGTTTCTATCTAGGATGCCCACCACTGAGCACCACAAGAACCTAAATATTAATTGTTGGATATCTGATACACATCTGAGACATAAATGCAAATAAAAACAATGTTCCCACAAATCCCAAACCCACCAGTAAACTAATGCAAACCCAGAGCCAGTACTGGAGAGAGAAATAATTGTAAAATAAAACAGTTTTTATATACAGAAACCACTAAAGAATTCTGTGTCCCTTATAACACTCACCTCAGGCTCTAGGTAAAGACTTCCTGCAACACTTGTAAGGTGATGTATGTGTCACCCCTTTACTTATCCCACCAGTTCTCCAACAGAGAATACAAACGTTTGGGAATTTAAAAGGTTTCTAAAATAAGATTCCTCTGAAAATAGAAGATTTGAACTCTAATTTACATTGTCATTCTTCAAACTTCTACCTCTGATTCCTACTTTACTTGGCTATAGTCAATAGATAAAGTAATCTCCCACAACACTAGGTAGGATTGTCATGCTGGAAGGCCCCTCAGGTAACAACATCATATAATCCTGTTCATAAATCGATCAAGCACATTTTAAAAGCAGTTTTGTGCCTGCGCTAGCCCTAGTGGAAGGCTGTTGCAAAATCTCACTCCTCATATTTCCACTGTAAATGTACTCCTGGGCAGTTTATACCTATTTGTTCATTTTTCAGGAGTCTCCATCTTTAGCGGCACATCCCCCACCTCAGCCTTCATCTCAGTACACTAAACAAGCTAAGCTCTTCTAGGTCTCGTCTGAAATGGCAGACTCGCTCTTCCCCTCATCTTAATTGTCCTTTTCTGCACCAGTTCCAGATCACATTTACCTTTGTCAACCATGGGTGACTGGAACTGTGCAGTGTGCCAAATGAGGTTTCACCAGGGCCTTGCTAATGGCAGTCATACTTCCTTAACTGCCTCTCCTGATGAAACCTAGAATGGCATCTCATGGAATCAAAGGAGGCATCAGGAGATCCTCTGTAAGTGTTAAAAATGTAGTGGGAAGAAAGAGGATGAAATAATTATCTTCTGAGGTCCCTTCCAGCCCTAATGTCTATAAAATCTATGAAGACTCCCCGGAATTGTTTCTTACCCAATTTTTACACCCACTGCCTAGTAACTGGGAAATGATGATGGACATCAGGAGATGATATGCAATTTGTTTCATAAAGTTTTTACTCTTATGAATTAGCTTTTTTATTTCTTCGGGCTGCCGCACAGATTTATTCAACCAGAATCTATCTTTCAATAATGGAGCAGTCGGCAGCTGTTACTAAGACATTCTTTAGAAATGTGCGTCTGGGCAAAGTTCCATCAAGTTGTGGTTATACCAAGTCTTTTGTGACCTGCTGGCACTAAATGCTAAGGGAATGACAGCATATTATGTATCCTCATTTCATCATCTCCATTTGTTTTACTGGTTAGCATTCTGTAAAACTAAATTGAGCCTCATTTCCATTTAAAGCTGTGTAAATTCTGTTACTTAGAAACTGCAACCTTCTCTTTAGCTATATTCTAAAGCTTCATCAGGACTAGTGTATCAGCATCCATCAGGAAAAAAGAAAAAGAAACCTGGTTTCCATACCATTAATCATTTGGCACAATACAAATAAAAGAATCAAAAGATAAAGATTCCACATGGAAAATGCATCAGTTTCATGTCTGCATCCTTTTAGCAGAAGGAGACACTTCAATCACATTAGTCTGTTATACTGATATTATCTTTTAAATGGAAACCAGTTATTACTGTAGTGAACCACAGTCAGTTGCACTTACATTATATACTCTGCCATCCTGGGCTCTCATGTACTGAGGAAAAAGACCATCTGCATACCGTGAAGCCACGAGTTTCCCCAAGGCGGACACATAATCTACATTCAAGATCACAAATGGTCAAGAACATAGTTTACAGATTATTTTCACTATGCAATGTTTTTCTAAATCATGTGCAACCAAAAGGAAGATTAACGCTATTCCTTTTCTTAGATGCTTTGCTTCTCATGAAACAAATACTGTAATGTTTTTATAAGTATTGTTAACAAGATTTAGAAAGGTTCTATTTATACTTAGTTTTTTCAATTAGTCCCACCTCTTAGAATCAATGTTGTCCATGTCTACCTGGGAATTTAAAAAAATGTATTGACTTGTTAACAAGTTACAAGGTAAATGAGACTTCAGCCGTTTTAGATTTAAGCCATCTAACTCCTGTTTCTCCATTTGCCTCTTAATTGCAGTGCAAGTTTTTCACTACAAAGGAATCTAAAATTTTGCCTCAAAAATACCTTCCCATTATACACTTGGACAGGAAGAAATGTGAAAAAAAACTGAGGAAGAAAAATCATGCTACGCTCCCCTGCAGAAATCCCTCTGCATAGCTAGAACTCCATATTAAGAATATATTGGGAGTGAAAATATTTAAAAGCAACACAAGCATCTATTATCTTCAGCACTTCCTCCTGCTGGTACTTTTTACTGGTAAATCTATACTCCAAGCAGCATTAGCCCCTCTCTGACACTTCTAGTTCCCTCCCCAGTGAGGAGTCATTGTACAATCTCTGGAGTCTCTGTTAATAACAGCAGAGCTCCTATCAGGGGAACATACAGGATTTCAGGATCTCCTCTGTTAGCCTCTGAATTCAGCATGGATCCAAGCCATCTGAATTCTTAAACTACACAGTCTAAACAATTATTAATATAATACTACTCCTACTTCTTTGGCCATAAGCTCTTCATAGCAGAGAATGCTTTGCCATGCTCTGTAAAGCACTGTTATGAAAACACTTAATAAGCTGTAACAAAGGCTCCAGTCTAGCTGTCACATAACTGAAAACAAGCAGTTTTCTATTGTAGATCTGGATTTTCGAATGGAAAACATCCTCAGTTCAAAATTAGATATAATTATCTGCCAAAAAATGCATCTTTGGTGAAGACAGGTATTCAAAAATATTTTGGCTGGCTGTGCAGTTCAGCTGGTAGCAAGAATTTCACCCTGGAGCTACAGAGGGATCTATCTATTTTTCCAATGACACTGTCATTTTCCAAAGACAATTCCTGTACTGATTCTACAATTTTATATAACTTGAGATACTGACAACTGCAGCCAGGCAGGAGAGAACACTCAGGATTGGTGCAAGAATGAAGAAAGTACTGGTGGAAATTAAAGAGAATAGTTTTTCTCTCTGCTCAAGTAAGTGAAAAGCTATGTGATACAGGTATTCCCCCAATACTCTGAAGTGGGAGAGAAAGAAAGCTGAATGTGACTTACCTTACCCCTCTAAATTATCATGGAAAAGGAGACTGTTTTAGAAGCTCCACAACATACACCAAAGGAAAAGAAAGGGAAGAAAAAGCTAACAAAAAAAAAAAGCAAAGCAAAGCAGCCGAAGTGCTCTGGGTTATTCCAAGTCAAGTTTTAGCTTATACCATTGATTTGCATTATACCTTCCCTGTGCTGAAATCCAATTTGTGATAAAATCTGAGAAACGGACAGCTTGTTTCTTTTAAGCCCATAAAGCTGAAGCCACTTAGAAGATGAAATGAGAGGTTGTACATCCAAGTCCCACTGAATTCTCTTAAGTTTCATGTCTTTTTCTGCAGATTTTCCCTTGGCCACAATATGAGAATCTGTTTTTTCTTGTTCTCCATGTTTTACATCAGAAGTAACCACTACAAATGAATGGAGGGGAAAAAACATGAGTGTTTGTTGACACTTAGCAAAAAATGTTGATTCACCCCCTGTATTCCTTTTTTTACCAGGTTTTTTACCAAGGCTTTTTTTTATAATTCTCTGACAACTCTCTCAGATACATACACTTACTACCTTACTATTCCTCTTTCTTTCATACATATTCATCTCTTTTATACCAGCTTTATCACTACAAACTGTTCTTTATTTTGAGACCCAAATGTTGGAAGACTATACCCAGTCTGCCAGAAAGCAATCCTTCAGACCTTTCAAAATCTCACCTACATGGCAGTAAAGTGCACTTGAAGATTGTCAGTGAATCATAACATGCCCTTCAGAAGTTTTGTACTGTGTATCAACCAGGAAGACATAAAATGACTACTTTTCAAGATACTCACAGTCATTCCAGGCAAGCTTCTTGCAGGGCTTGCTAGTCATTCTGGACTTGTTAATCTGCAGATCCTCTTTCAGGTCTTCTTAAAAACCTTAATAATTAAAAACAGACAGACATTATTTAATACAGTACTGGGCCCAATCAGGATTGTAACCCAACTGTTCTGGGCAATTACAAATAAAAAGACAGGCCATTCTCCAAAGAACTTCCAACACAGAATCCAGTCTTGATGATACACACATAACTTTATTCATAAGAATAATTTTATCATCTTCAATAAGACCATCAAACAAGATACAATTATGCATGTGCATACTGCAGTACCAGATCCCACTTGTGGAAAAGAGACAAACAGCAGGAATAGAAAAAAATTCTGGAGGGTGAGGTAAAGGTGAGAGTAACAGGACCACATGGTTGCATATATCAGTGTAATCTTTAGGCTTCATGATTTTTAATTTGTTTACTTTTTCTTTTTTGATACATAAGATGAATGAACAAGAGAGAGATTTAGTCGCTGACTAGACAGCTGTCTAACTATTGTCATCAGGCAGCCTTACCATTGTCATTATTGCATAGATGAGATGAATAATAAAGGTAAATCTGTTCTAAAGAAATAACATCAGCCCCTTTTCTTCTTTATAGAATCAAAAGCATTATTTTTACCTGACTAAGAGCATTTTAAAGACACATTCTAAAATATACCAACTGTGTTAGTCTTTGTTCTACTCATGGAAAAAAATGCAATACTAAAGACAGAAGCAACCTTAGTTCTTAGGGGCCCTGGTAACAAAACAAAGCAAAAAACATAAGCAACCCTTCCTACAACCTGATGTATCAAACATTCTTCATAATAATTTTATTTTAGTATAATAAAATTAGCAGGGTTTTACTGTCTGCTTCTGAAGAATAACCAAATAAAACATGCCTAGAGAGCGGTGATTTGTGTGATTTCTAAGCAGGAAAACAGAAACAAAGGCTAGCTGTTACAGCAGCTTTGTATTAACAACTGATCAGCATTTCAAACAGCATTCTGCACTGAGTTATAGATGCCAGATGCCATCTCCCTTTACACAGGTCCAGAGGTGTGACTATAACTTTTCCTTCAATTTCATTATACAATACTTCTGCTCATCCCATTTGAGCAGTATCTATGTGTTAAGAGCGAGCATTTTATGAAAAGAAACATTTGGGAAGAACATGTAATGACTCCAGTGCAAAACAGTACATTCACTAAGGCCAGATACAGGTATTACACATAAACTGGTCTAAATGATTGGAAAGCAACCTAAACCCATAACCACACAGAAGTTCAGTGCACACAGATTGGTCTAAAAATGGAGAAACCTGGTGTAAGATAGACCTGGATCAATCTGCACTCAAACTTAATCAATTAGGTTAGACAAGTGAATCGAAATTCTGTACCAGATTAAAGTCCAAGGAAAGGCAAACTGGTTCAGAAAAAGATGACTATTGTGTTAAGCCTCAATTCAAACTTAGACCAAACCAGACTCTTTTAATAAGGTGAATAAGAATTCATGTAAGAATTTCTTTCATTTCCTCATTTCCTCCTGCCTGATGCCAACAAGTCTCTTAAACCTTCCCTTGTCCTGCATTTAACAGATGCAGCAATTTGAACTCGAAAAAGACCCTTACAAATGCACAAACTCCTTGGAAAAGCCTGAATATTTTCTGTAGAACTCCACAGAGGCCATCTGAGTACCAAACCTTAACCCGGGGGAAAGATAAGGAATGAAAGGGCTGAGCCAGGAATATGGATTTTGTGGAGACAGGAAGTTCAGTGGGAAGAGGAAAGAGAACAAGGAAAGAAATCGTAAAGTACCCAGATGTTGGGGCAGTGGGTCTGGGTCTGGCTCAGACATTGCTTAAACCAGTTTGACCCAAATCATTAAAGTCTGATGCTACATTCAACCATGTTTATCTCAAACTGGTTTGAGCCATTTTCAGACTGGTTTATATGAAGTGAACATCTGTTCTGTTACAGATTTAAACCAGTTTCTGATTACTTAAACCGGTTTATGTGTAATGTCTGTCCTAGAGGGGAATTTTAGACTCAAGCCACCCCTTGGGAAATGCCAGCTCTTAGCTTCCACTGATTTTCAAGCACGGAAAAATATGAGAGTAATTCTTCTGGTGCAAAGAACTCAGAGGAGCAAAATGTTGTTGGCCTGTTGGATTCCTATTTGGGTTTACCCTGGGAATCATACACGAGGTGTTTCCAGATCTCAGGGTGCTAATGCCAAGTGGTACCCTTAGGATTTCATAGCACCCTGGTTGAGAACTGCTGCCATGGCAAGTCATCTCCAGCAACCCCTAGGGCATTGGTGACGCGTAGGGGGGTGCATATGCACCCCCTGAGATTGGCGGTGCACCTCCTAAGACGAGCACCACTGACGCTGCTGGCAGCACCAACGGGTGGTTACCTCCCTTTATGTGCCACTTGCTGCCACCCCCCCGCCGACACTGCTGATGGCATCTGCAGGCAGCCCCCAATTGCCACTGGCCGCTGCCAACGGCATCTGCCGGTGGTCATCGACAACCAGTAAGCACTCACCACCCCTGCTGCCTGCAGGAGCTCCCCGCTCACTGCCACCACAGCCACACTCCTGCCTCCTGCAGGTGGTTGCTGTGCCCCACCCCCAGCCTTCGGGGGCACCCCTAGAGAGTGTTGTGAGAAATGAGAAGCCACATAAACGTGGGCGACTATGTCTGGGAGGGCGGCAGATTGTCAACAAGGGAGGTCCCTAGTGGCCAATCGCTGACCGGGGGAGTCCCCCAGTGGCCAAGCCAGTGGCAAAACTGAAAATGCACTTCTGGTTTCATGGCAGGCACCTACAGAGGGTGAACTGCCAATCTCAGGGGGTGCACATGCACCCTGTATGCGTTGCCAATGCACATAAAGGGAGGTTCTCACGCATCCTGGCACCAAGCAAAAGCAAAGGCCCTGGGTCTGAGAGGGTGTGGGTCCAGGACTTGATTTCCAGGCAGCCCCAGGGCGCTGTTCACCACAAGGGAGGCGCCTGCTCCCTGCTCCCCCAGCCCTGAGAGAGGCTCAGAGCTGCCAAGTGCCCCGGGGGATGCAGTAGGGGAGGAGAACACGGGTCCAAGCCCCCCAACCACCCCGGGGGACGCCTGGCTGGAGGACGAGGCCCGACGCCCCTAGCGGCGCTGCCCCCGGCCCTCACCTGGCTGCGGCGCCGCCGCTCCCCGCCCATTGTGGCGCGCGCGCGGGTCAGAGCCCCGGTGTTGACTGCTGGTTGCTACCGGAGACCGGCCCCACCCCGCCCCGCGCGGCCCAGGCGGGGCGGGGCCGGCCTGCAAGTGCCTTTGCCTCCGAGCTGCGTCGCAGGGCGTGTGGTCCGCGGCCCCCGCGGCTCCCGGGAGGGTGGGAGAGACATAGGGTGAGATGCAGAGCCTCGGCGAGACCGTGCGCCACCTGCAGCGGGAGGCTGATTCAGGCCATAGGGAGAGTGGAGGAAGGGGAGAATGTCTTTCTTTTTTTCAAAAATTAGTATATTTGTATATACTTTAATGAGTATAGGTATTCTGTGTCAAATCAGTGCCAGATCCTATCGACTGAGGAGGGGAGGGCTGTAGAGCAGAGGATCCAAGAATGAGAGCTGGAAGGGACCTCAGGAGGGCACCCACCCTTGCTCAGAGCAGGACCAGCCCCAACTACATCATCCCAGCCAAGGCTTTGTCCAGCCGTCTTAGAAACCCCTACGGCTGGAGACTCCAAAACTTCTATGGTGGCCTGTTCCAGTGCTTTACTACCCTCCTCCTGAGTTTTTCTTTGCTCCCTGTTCTGTCACCTGCCACCACTGAGAACAGTTTTGCTCCATCCTCTTTTAACCCCTCTTCAGGGAGTTCATAGATATTTAGAGTCAGAGGGGACCTCTGTAGATCGAGTATGACCCCAGCCCTGGGCAGGAAAGAGCACTGGGGTGAGATGACCCCAGCCAAGTGCTTCTCCAGTCTCCTCTTAAAAGTTCTTCCTAGTGGTGACACACAAGAGGTTAGCAGGGGTGCATGTGCACCCCCTCAGAGCACCAGTACACCCCTTGACTACCCATGCTTGCCACTTAGGGGATGGGCAGGGGGGGCAGGCAGCCAGGAGCACCAGTGGCCCCCCTGCAAGTGCTGACCGATCGCTACAGCTACTTCCTCCCCTCCCCCTGTCCGCAGGATCACTCGTGGGGAACCCACCCTTCCCCACCCCAGTCGGTGGGACTTGTTGCAGGGGGGGCACGTGCCCCCTGACTAAGGTGGCACCAGTTGCCCACGGTTCTTCCTGATGTCCAGTTTGAGTCTGTTCATGAAATCATAGAATCAATGAGTAGGAAGGGACCTAGACAGATCATCGAGTCCAACCCCCCGCCATGCACAGGAATGAACACTGAGGGTGGGCGGTGTCATAAGACCCCAGCCAGGTGCCTGTCCAGTCTCCTCTTGAAGATCTCCAGGGAAGGTGAGAGCACCACCTCTTTGGGAAGCCTATTCCAGGCTCTGGCCACCCTTACAGTGAAGTAGTTCTTCCTAAAATCTAACCTAAACCTATCCTCCCTCAGCCTGTGGCCATGTTCTCTGTCAGTGTGTGGCCGTTGTTTCTGGTTACCCCAAGGGGTGCACTGGTAAACAGACCTGAAGGCTGTTACTAAATCCCCTCCCCGTCTTCTCTTCTCTCCACTAAATAAGCCCAGTTCCCTCAGCTTCTTCTCATAAACCATGTGCCCCAGCCCTCTAACCATTTTTGTTGCCTTCTACTAGACTCTCTCCAATTTGACCACATCCTTTCTGTAGCAGGAGGCCCAAAACTAGACCCAGTACTCCAGATGTGGCCTCACCAGTGCCAAATAGAGGGGAATAATCACTTCCCTTAATCTGCTGGCAATGCTGGTATTAACACAGCCCAGTATGCTGTTAGCCTTCTTCACACCAAAAGCACACTGATGATAGGTACCTCTCCAGAGCCTTACCAGCCCTGTTCTCCCAGACTCTACAGACCAGCAGAGCTTATGTGAGACCTCTGCTGTGCAGGGTTTATACCAGCAGTTATCATCTGGGGGGCATAGGAGGTGCCCGGAGATCCTCTCAGAGGTGCAGCAGGCTGCTGCAACATTAGTAAGCACAGTTAGGTATGCCCACATGGTGCGCAAGATAAATGGAAAGCAGGGTAAGCATATAACTTACAAAATTCCATAAGTGAAAACCAAAAGCAGACTTCTGTGGAATACTTGCCCCATTGATATTCATGATTATACAGAAATCTTGTCCCATTTAGCAATAACAGCAAAGGGAAAGAGAAGGCTGCTCCTGCTTTGCAACCTTATTTAATGTGTGCGTGGCACACTTGTACCAAGAGACATCACATAATGGTGGCCTTTTGTTTCCCCTCTTACTGTATTTGCTTAGTACAGAATGATAGAAGAGAAAAGCTCCTTATATAGCATACAGTTCAGACATGCACTTTCTTCATTTCTCATGTGCAAAAGGGTTCCTTTTTCTTTTCCTAGATCTCAAGCTGAGAGTTTAAAGACTAGCCCGGACATGAGACATCAGTCTTGCTTATACAACTATCCCCTAAGGTGCAAAAAAGTCATTTAGGACTCACCCACAAAATAATTTCCCATTGTACCATTAAAAATAGTAAGTACTGAATGTTCCTTGGATTCTTTTGGATACTGTTATTGTCATAGCATGAGCTTTTTCAATTTGAGAAATTCTGTTTTAGCCATTTTTCTTGAAAGTGCAGGCTGTGATTGATCTCAAAGGAAAGAAACACAAATCTGTTCTGGTCTCCCCCCTTTATATCAAGTAAATGAATGTTTCCTAAGTCTCTATACAGTCCTGTCTTGTTCATGCTACATTATCTAACATGTGCATGTAAAAAAGAGTTGACCAGATTCTTTACAGTGAATGAGGTAGGGTCCAGATGATATGGAGTGAGTGAGACAAGAGTTTGCTCTTATTATCAAAATATTGAATATTGTATTATAATACTAGCATGTGAGGGGCAGGGTTAAGGTTGCACTAGCAACCAGAACTTTATTTTATTCTGATTTTTTAATGTTTCACTTTGCAACTTAAATATTTTTAGTATATTTTCATAGCTGTATTTTTACCCCATTTGTCTTTATTACTGGCCTTGTATTTTTCTTTTTTTATAGAGGAATATTTTTCATCAAGAAATAAAAGAGATCTCACTGTCTTCCAGCTGCCTTGTCTGTCAATCTCTCCTTTTTTATTTATTTATTAATTCCTCTGCTATTGTTTGAGGAAATGAAAGCTGCATATATTATTATTTATACCCATTATGGCACATTGCAAAAATATCAGGTCATTGCTGTCGAATTAATAAAGAGACAGGTTCTTGCAGAATAAAATTTCAGACATTCCTTACAATAATTGCTGTGCTGTAAAGAACTGAGCTTGAGCAGGAAACTTAAAGCTGTCACACATCCTGCAGGACACTGCAGTGTCACATTTCCTGTTGACTCATATACATGCACACACACATACACACAATAAGGAACTAGTTGCAGAGATTAAGACAGAAAACAAAGCCAAACTAGATTACAGTAGAATCAATACTGTATTTATTCTGTAAATTTTTTAAAAAACCACTGTCCTAAAGCATGACTGAGTCAGGCCAATAGTTATATATTTATTAGAATGTGAATACAAAAATGAGTAAAACTGCATTTCTAAATTCCTTGACATTACCTTCTACATCAGGGCTGTCCAACTTCAAAGGGGCCAGGAGCCACATGCCCTGATAGCTGCACCAGGCAAGCACCCACCCCACCACCATAGCACTAGGTGCCCATGTGGCACCCCCTGCAACAGCTGCACTGAATGTTCATGCAGCCCTAGGCTCACCTTCAGCCCCCACACTGCACTACATCACGCTGCTCCACCCAATGAGGTAAGACAGGAAGAGGAAGCTGAAGGAGGGAGGGGGAGCCTGGAGACTGGCTGATGTTGCAGCAGGAGCAATGCAAGGAGCAGTAGCCTGGAAGGAGCTCAGAGGTTTCAGCTTAATCCCTCATGGACCGTATATGGTTCTGGGGCTGTCAGTTGGACAGACCTGATCTATGTTACCTTCCTATACCGTCTCCTGTTGATGATCAATCATGACGCATATAATACCACCAGGAAAATGGCTACCAAAGACCCACTTCTTATTTTGTGACCTTTACATTCCTTGAGACTTAAAATTAACTAACACTGCTTTGACACTGGCAGTAAATACAGCTTTCTCCTTCCTAGGAAATTCCTGTGTTCTGGTTATCATATATGGCCTGATAGTTCTGAATCCAACCTCGTCATTGTAACGGCAGAGCCATTCTGTTCAGCAGGAAATGTGTGGATAATGATGAACAAAACTAGCAGTCCAGAGCTGTCCCTGAAGGCTGCATGGTTAGAAAGGGATAGATAAAAATAGATGCGACAGTCTATGCTGCCCACAGAATATTGTTATCCTCTAGAGTTAATATAAGACACAAACATTATCGATCTCTCAGCACCATGGTGTGACAGTGGCATCAGATGAACCAAACACTTTGCTACCTGGGCTACCTGTTTGCAAAAGCCTGCTGGCAGGCACCACACACAGATAAATGCTGGCTACATTTGAGCAAGTACCAGCCCTAATCAGTAGGAGGTGTCTGAGTTGAGATTCATACAAGTTCTTCCAGACTGTCTGATCAAACAGGTAAATAATTTCATTATTACTGTTGTTTCCCCAACCTGTGTCCCCCTCCAGCTTGTGCCCCTTTCCTTAGTCACAAGTAGTTTTTGAGGAGATGGTTCTAGCGTCTCCTTTTCCTGAACAGTTCCTGATGTTCTCAAGTGATGGGGACAGTGAAAATTGTGAGTTGTTGTTCTCATCACATTTTTCTCCTTCCCTCTGTGTATTCTTTTCATCCCTCTTGTTCACACAGAATGCATCTAGTTGACATACACTATATAAAAATCCCTCTTTGCTTTTCCCCCTTGCTTGTCTACATAGCTGCCTTAAAGTTATGAACTATGCAAGGGATAAACTTCCCTTTTTGAAGATCTGGAACCCTGTAGGCACTAATGTAAGAAAATGATTAATAATAGTGTTGAGGTGAGGGAGGGGCAACTAATGAAAGTAAAGGAGAGAATGAGAGTGAGCAAGTAAGGGGCTCTTGCTGTTTGAGCAAAAACAAAGGGGCATAAATTGATCATGAATACATTTAGTTTTGTAAATAAAGGAAGGTTCCTAACCATTAGAGTAGTGAGTTCTAGAATAGCCATCCAATTAGAACAGGACAGGCAAGAAAGCTAATTGCTTGTAAGATGGAGCTTTGTAGGGTTATAGAAGAGATTATATATTAGAGTGCCTGTAGTAGCTGGAGAAGGTCCCCTCCAGTTGTATGTTCTTAGGGTTGGAGATTAAATGATAATGAATGCAAGTGTGGAATGAATGAGGATGGAGAGTGAATCAGTGGAGATGATGGAGGAAGAGAGAATGATTTCATGAATGGGAAGATATATAAGGGGAGGAGTACAAATGAAGGAGGAAGCAATACACACAGGGTAAACTGACTGCATTGAATAGTTATTAAATCTGAGTGCTCATGATCACTCATGCCACACCCACAAACAAATAACCAGAAGGAAGCTGGATTCAAGTAGGCTATCAGTGACACAATAGATACTGGCAGTAGTTTACACAGGGGGATATGGATTGCTTCTGTGCCAGAGGTTCCAAAACTCAAGGGACATGCTGCAGCAATATTCACAAGTTTGTGGGTATCTTAGCATGTAGTGAAACACACAGCATCACTGATAATTCACCATTTTGTAGAAAGAAAGGAAATTACCTGGCCTTTCCAGAATGGAAAGCTCCATAACATCCTAAACCATGGAGAGCAAGAGACACTGTCCAGTGAATGAAACCTAGAAACCAGTTAATTCAGTTTTGGGGACTTGTAAACTATAATTGTGCAGCTTAAGAGCATGTTGAACACACTTGAATACCTGTTTGCAACACTTGTTCTGGACAGATTATAAAGAGGCCATGTGGGACAATGTCATCCAAATATGCCAAGGCTCCTGGGATTCCAGCCAGGATGAAGGTAATAATTTTCTGAAAACAAGTGGAGACAGAATGAAGTCCAAAGGACATTCATTTATAATGAAAAAAGGCATTATGGGAGGTTAAAGCAGTTGAGTCATTGTTTGTTCATTTTGTTTTGGAGGGGAAGGTTGCATACAGTGGAAGCCACTCAGCAATTCCATGCCATTCATACATGTCAAATAATTACTTCAGTCCCCAAGAATCATATCACTTATCTTATTTTCTTAAACATTCACTTGTGTGTTTATGTATATTTATCTCAATTTTGATGTCTTTCTTATCAGTACATTTAAACTTGCAGTCTGCTGTGGCAACTGATTCTACATGAACAGTGGATGCTGGAAAGTAGATTATTGAATGTGTATTAAATTTGAGTTCTCATGGACAAATTGTTAGGGACAAATATTAAAAATTTCTCTATTAATCTCATGGAGCAATCTATAGAAGACATTGGATAAAAAATTAAAGTGAAGCACTGAGATATACCTAGCCAAGAGTCATTTTCTGCATGTTGTTATACTATTAGTTCATGCATATACTATCTGCTTTGGACTAACAAGGCATTCAAAACTTATTACATAACACTAGACAGTCCCTGCCTTGCCTGCACTGGAAATCTACATCAGTGTAAACTTTGGCTTTTGGCTGAGATCAAAGGTAACTGGGGGCATCTGAACTCTCAGACCTTCAGGCCTGGGACTTGTATGTAGAATCCCCACTTGGGTATGGGGAATATCTGAACTCCCAGGCCTATGGGTCTGGGAGAGAGGATATTGGTCTGATTGTAGTTTTATGACCCATGGATCTTTGTAGACAGGGTTACTGAACTTTGCTCAGTTGAATTTGGAACTGAATTGGCACTTGGCTTCGGTTTAAAAAGAATGTAAATGGGTAGATTTAAACCAATGCAATCCCCTGTATGGATCCTTTTTTTCCTGGTATGAAAGACATCTTTTTTGGTTTAGATTAAATTCACTGAAGACATGATTAACCTAAACTTGAAATAATCTCTTAAATTGAAATAAGAATATGCATACAAGAGTATGTCTAACCAAATCAGATTGAAAAATAATTTAATTGAAATTGAATTAAATTTCCCCTATACAGTCCCAGGCCTAAATCGTATTTTATCCACTAGACTGCCAATATTTAGCTGCTAGCAAAGTTCAAGAAGGTATTCTATTTTGTTGCATAGTTCTGTACTTTCAATGGGTGCATCTACATGAGACACTGTGTCGCCGTAGCAACAAGCTATGGCAATGTTGACATAGGTCATCACTGCAGTGACAGCATCAGCAGGGAAAAAACCATGAGGCATGCAGCTACTGCGCAGCAAGGTTGGAAATGACTAGGGCAGCACCAGGACTGCACAGTACCTGCAGTTACTGCACAGTCATTTAATACTGTGCAGTCATTTAGTACATGTAGACGCACCCAGTGGGAAACAAGTGCACAGCACATATGATCCCAAAGGTGAATTCTTTATGCTGCAGGGGCACATACAGCTCTTCCATTCATTTCTCAGTGGACAGTACTGTGATATTCTCATTTGCACAGGAATGTTCAGCTCTCTAGTCACTCCAATGGGAAATTTGAGCCTGTTCTCAATGTTGTGTTTTGCTTCAAATTCTGTTCTCCCCTCACACAGCAGAATGTGACATATGTGTTTTAGCAGGATTTCCACACTGGATAGCTGGACAACTCTGCAAAGAACAGTATAAAGCAGCTCCTTCTCCTCCATCATCATAAATAGGCTATTGTTTAGAGCACCTTCATGGGATATGACAGACCTGGGTAACAGGTGCCTCTTGGCCTCAGAGAGCTTGCAGAGTACACTAACCTCCTAACCAGGGGACAGACGTACCACCCACCCCCATTCTTGAAAATGACAGTGGGCATCCAAGAAGAAAACAGTCATGGTGCCAGAAGGAGAACAAGCAAGAAGTTATGGATTCGGATTATGTGGTTCAGGAAAGAGGGCCTTCCTCTGTTAGGGAGAGACCCCTGGGTTCTGACTGAGGCTCCCCAAGCTGCTTATGCATTTTATGCAGTGATTCTTTAATACCAAATGCATCACAGACACTGATGTGTATCTAATGTTGTGCCATGATAAGTCATTGCATGATTTTAAATTGAATTTTAATAACAGGAGGCTGAATTTGGCCCAATTGAGCTGCACCAGTGCAAATTCCATATATTTCACAAATTTCATAGACATTAGGGCTAGATGGGACCTCGGAAGATCATCAAGTCCAGCCCCCCGCCTGAAGGGCAGGAAGTCAGCTGGGGTAATAGGATCCCAGCAAGATAAGCATCCAACTTACAGGTGTTCAATGTAGGTGCTTGAACCACCTCCGACAGCAGGCTGTTCCAGACCTTGGGGGCTCAGACAGGAAAGAAATTCTTCCTTATGTCCAGCCTGAAACAGTTTTGCAGTAGTTTATAACCGTTCAACCTCATCATCCCTTGGAGCACTCTGGTGAACAAACGTTCCCCCAGATACTGGTGGTCACCCCTGATAAACTTATAGGTGGCCATCAGATCACCCCTGAGCCTGCGCTTTTCCAGGCCAAAGAGCCCCATGGCTCTCAGCCTATCGTTGTAAGGTCTGGTTTCTTAACCTCTGATCATGCACGTGGCTCTTCTCTGGACTCTCTCAAGCTTCTCCACATCCCTTTTGAATTGTGGAGCCCAAAACTGGATGCAGTACTCCAGCTGCGGCCTCACCAAGGCCAAGTACAAGGGGAGAATGACGTCCCAGGATTTGCTTGAGAAGCATCTATGGATGCAAGCCAGTGTTTTGGTCGCTTTACTAGCCACAGCATCACATTGCAGGCTTATGTTCATCTTGTGGTCAATGATGACCCCCAAGTCTCTTTCTTCCATAGTACTAGCCAGCATAGCACTGCTAAGCCTATAAGGATGCTGCAGGTTTTTCCTCCCAAGGTAGAGAACCTTGCATTTTTCGGTGTTAAATACCATCAGGTTCTCGTCCGCCTATTTGCTGAGCCTGTCCAGGTCAGCCTGGATCTCCCTCCTGTCTTCAGGTGTGGATGCTTTGCCCCAGAGTTTGGTGTCATTGGCAAACTTGGCCAGTCCACTCCTGATTCCAATGTCCACATCATTAATGAAGATGTTGAACAGTATGGGTCCAAGGACACAGCCTTGGGGGACCCCACTGGTCACAGGACACCATGATGAGCGACTTCCATCAATTACTACCCCCTGGGTCTGACCACGGAGCCAATTTCCCAGCCAGCTGATCGTGGTGGACCCAAGGCCACAATTGGCCAGTTTCGCCAAGAGGTGATCATGGGATACCAGAACGAAGGCTTTTTTGAAGTCAAGATATATGACATCAATCTCTTCTCCCTTGTCCAGGTGATAGGTCACCTGGTCATAAAAGCAAATGAGATTGATCAAGCAAGACCTACCCATAACAAACCCGTGCTGGCTATCCCTCAGGATGTTAGCGTCGGCCAGTCCATTAAGGATGGCCTCTTTAATAAACTTTTCTAAGACCTTCCCCAGGATAGAAGTCAGGCTGATGGGCCTATAGTTAGCCGGATCCACTTTCCTCCCTTACTTGAAGATAGGCAACACATTGGCCTTCTTCCAGTCTTCGGGCACTGCACCAGAGCGTCAGCAGTTCTCAAAGATCTGTGCCAGGGGTTGGGCTATAATGCTAGCCAGCTCCTTGAGTACCCTGGGTTGTAGATTGTCAGGGCCAGCTGACTTGAAGGTATACAGCCTCTCAAGGTGTTCCTTCACGAGGTCGGCACTTATAGGGGGCAGGACATCTCCCTCACCGGGACCTCCCTGTCCTATAGCAGGCATGGCCCTCCCATGGGATTGATTAAAGACCAACGCAAAGTACCCATTTAATAGGTTGGCTTTTTCCTGGGCATCAGTTGCCCCATCTGGTTCAGCAGGGGTCCAATGTTGCCCCTGCTTTTCCTCTGGCTCCCCACATATCTGAAAAAGGACTTTTTATTGTCCTTGATACTTGAAGCTAGTTGGAGTTCAGTTGCAGCCTTGGCTTTCCTGGTTTGCTCTCTGCAGGATCGGACCAGTGCAGAATATTCCTCCTTAGAAGTGAATCCCAACCTCCATCCTTTGTAGGCCTTTCTTTTTAGCTTCAGGAGATCTGCTAGATCCCTGGAGAGCCAGAGGGGCTGCTGTTCCCTCTTGCTGCCTTTCCTCCGAGATGGAATCAAATTAGCTTGTGCATTGAGGATTGCTCCCTTGAGCAACCACTCTTCCTGAACTCCCCTCCCCCTGGGGTCATGGTCCCTTAGGGCCACACTGACAAGCCTCCTGAGCTTGTCAAAGTCGGCTTTCCTGAAGTCAAAGACTTCCATGTTGCTGACTGAGCTTGTCAATGTTGGCTTTCCTGAAGTCAAGGACTTCCGTGTTGCTGACTGACTTGCCAGCTTTACGGCGGATGGTGAAGGTGATCAGCTCATGGTCACTGTCATCCAGCTTCCCATCAATCACTAGGTCACTGATTAGATCATCCCCAGTAGCCAGTACCAGGTTGAGCAGCATCTCACCTCTCGTTGGCCCATAGACTTCTTGAGTCAGTAGAGGTCATCCACACACAAGAGGAAGCTTTGCAACCACTCAGATTTTGCTGAGTGATCCTCCCATGAGATGTCTGGGTAACTGAAGTCACCCATGACAACCATGGTCCTGAAGCATGCAGCCTCAGCCAATTCCCGGGTGAACTCCTGCTCAAGCTCTTGACTTTTGGTGGGAGGTCTGTAGTCAATAGAAAACTCTGACCAACAGCAGACAGAATAATTTGAAAATAAATGGATCACCAAGCTTTAGTACACTTACTCCACACCCTTGTGTGAAATGGATATATGGCTAGGCAGATCCCAGGAACAGTGACTTGATACTGTGATACTGAAGAGAATCAACTGCTGTCCAACAAAGGCAGAGTAAGCTAGTGACAATGGTGTGGAGAATGCTGAGTATTCTCACAGGTATGGACTTCCTTTTTCTGAATGGGAAATGAGAGCTTGAGGTTTGCTACCATCAATCGATAGGCTAGCTTTTCCTGCCTCTGAAAACAGCCACATGTTCCTTCCTGCTAAGGATTCTGGCTCATATCTCCCAATATGCCTCTCCTACATGAGGAACTATAATGAGGACTGCCACTATGGCCAGGTACAGACAGTATACTTTTACCAGGATAAGTGATTGGAAACGGGTCGATACTTATAACAGAAGTTCAGCATACAAAACCAGTCTATATCTGTTACAGAGCAGAAGTTCGGCACACATAGACTGGTTTAAAAATGGAGGAGCCCCATCAAACATTTGCCCTTGAGTCCTTAGTGTAAAATAAAGGAACATACAAAATGCTGGATTGGATTGGATTGGATTGGATTGGATTGGATTGGAAAAGCAGATATCAGTATTACTTAGGATATTGATAATCATTATAACTCTATTAAAACTTGAATTTGACCTCTGCTGGGCTATATGGAATAAATAGGTTTTAGAAAGGACTTGAACGAACAGAGATGAATGTCTTGGAAAATTGAATTCGGTAGGGCATTCCATGCTTTAAGCTCTTCTTGGACTACTACATCATTCAAATCTAGAAGGAATAAATTAGGTTCTACTCTTTGTGCATTAGCAACAGAATTAGATCCTGCTCCTGTACAATGGGCTGCAGCCTACCCACGAGTTAAACGTGACTGGTTCAGAGATTGTCTTTTGCCACTATGTTTTCAAATACTGAAAATGTATTTTAGGAGCATATCCTTTGCTTTCAAAAACCAAATATACATGTGCAATAATGCTAATTACAAGTATTTTAACCATCCCGTCATATCCAGCTACAGCATCTTTATTATAATTAAACTAGCATGCTGATGACATACAAGTTTTAATTTTCTGTAGTATTGTAACAGCTGATTTCTGTATTCATAACTTGCTGGTCATACAAAAGACAACTCATGTAATAACAATAGCTCCCTTTACTAATTTCTGAAAGTATTATCTGTAGCTCCAATTATTTACAGTGTTCGTATACTGCTCACAGACTTAACAATAGTGGCTACTTGTGTTATTCATTAGTTTATTAAAATAACTTGTAGGATGAATGTGTCAGTGTCAACTATTTTGCATAGCTCAGGGACATAACATTCAGTCTGGAATGTCTTGTTCATTGTCCCTAATTTAGTGCATTACAAACCAGATTCTAATACCCTGACTCCTGTTGATTACTATCTTCCTCCATGAGTAGTTGATTTTGATTTTGATTTTATCATGACTACCTGTGTAGTTTGGTACAATTTGGCATCAGAGGGTATAAGAACCATCTCCTTAGGTGTGCTAATTAAGATCTCCCTCACACAAAGGAATATGATTCTAATTAATATAATGGCCTTTGTGGGGCCCTGGAGAGACACAAAACACATTCCAATATAGAGAGAAGGAACAGAGTATTTACTATACTTGCCACTTCTATGCCAGACCCAGGAATTATACAGCTATTATGCTCTAACAGTAAGATAGTGCATCATAAACCAAATCAAACACACATGCTCCAAGGTGTTTGCTCCAAAGCTAACTGTGCTTAGGAAATAGCACAGACACAGTGAGTTTTGATTTTGCAAAGATTATTCTTTTTAATTTACAACATTATTTTACAGTTTATTAGTTTTAATTTACAGCAAAAAGACATAGAGCTCTGGCAACTACATTTTAGGTTGCAGATCTGTCTAAATATATTAAAATATATGGTTTGCCTCAAGTATAACATTATAATTACACATTTTAAGCATATGTTTTAATATCCAGTGGATTAGGGCCTTAGTTTGTCTGCAAGGGCATCAACTTTGTCAGAGTTCTAGGTAAGCAACTGAATCTTTTTTACATTTTTACTGAATCAATGTCTTTACTTCCATTATTTGATAAATGATTTTCAACCAGGGTTCCATGGCACCCTAGGATGTCTTAATATCCTTTCAAGGGTGCTGCAGGGTGCCACAAAATGTTACCACTGTTAGGTATATACCCATGATTCACAAGATAAACCCAGAGATTTCAAACAGGAATCCATAAGCTTAAAAACAGTCTGGCCCATTGTGGGCTTTATGAATTGTTTGCAACAGAAGAATTGCTCTCTTACTTTTCTGTAGACAAAAAACAAATAAAAATGAAGATCCAGCATTTTCCAAGGGGTGCCCTGAACCTAATGAGGGATGCCTTGAGTCTAAAAAAATTGAGATCTAGTTGTTTCCATTCCATTTAGGTTTACTATGATGTAGGCAACATCATGTACTGTGCATTTTGCTTCTGAACTTCTTTCAGATTGAGGTGGATGACATTGTACCACCACGCCTTCACTAAAAAAAATTTAAAAAGCTATCTAAGATATTTCTGAGGTGCCTATCACCTTCAACTGTCTTAAAAACAGTGAGGAACCAATAATTCTATAGCTATCAAACATTGTAGATACACCTAGCTGGTCATTACCTAATGGAATAGTCTTCTGTCAGAAAATGCCAGCTCACTGGAAGTTCCATTGACATTTTCCATGAAATTTCAATAGAATTGGCAGCCTGGAACACTGACAGGGAATTGAAAACCTGGAAACCCTAAGGTCTTCAGTAAGCAGGTTTCCAGGCTCCTCAGCAGCATGTCAGGTGGACTGTCCCAGAACTAGGGATAACAAACTGTCAGCTTCCATGTTTCTTGACCTGCCCTGCTCCCTGTCTGATAGATTGCCAGGGCTCTGGATAGCTAAGGATGTTTCAGAAAAAATTTGAAAGGTCACATCTAATTGCCATTTGAACTTTTGCTAAACTAAATTCTGGAATGCCTAGCCACAAGAAATGTCATAATTTGCATTCTGGAACAATTTTTTGGTCCCCTGCTGGAACTTCATTTGGAATAGGAACTGTAGTACCTAGCCAGATTTGGTCTCAGTTGGGATTCAGCTATTACTCATCCACTGTATTAATTTGTAGCATAACTTTATTTACCTGCTTCCTGTTTACAGGAGATTAAGTCAGCCCAGCTCCTTTTGTACAGCTGCTCAGGGAGGTGGACTGGCCAGTTGAAAGACAGAGAAAGGAGAATGACTTTGAGAAAAACAGCCTGGGTTGAACTTAGTTCAATCCTGAGATACTTATTTTTCCTACACATGTTAACTTTGCTTTATCATGAGGAAGTCATCTTTCTGCTAAGCTATTTCATCATCTTGTAATTAAGTATTATGGGTCCTGCACCAAAAGATTATAACAGCAAACCCCCTGCTGTAAGGGTCTACCTTAAAATATCCCCAGTATAATATAGTTGTAGATATTAATCACTCTGCACTCCAACTCCCACAGCTATCCATGCTGGCTTCAGCTTCAGTAACATTCTGTTGGTCTTAGCCTCAGTGGGTTTGACATTACTATTTATATAAATCTGTTGGTACACACCATGCTGCAGTTAGAACTCCATGCTAAACAAATGATAGGTTCTAGAGTCCAGAGGAGAGCCACACGCATGATCAGAGGTCAGGAAAGCAGACCTTATGATGACAGGCTGAGAGCCATGGGACTCTTTAGCCTGGAAAAGCGTAGGCTCAGGGGTGATCTGATGGCCACCTATAAGTTTATCAAGGGTGACCACCAGGATCTGGGGGGACGTTTGTTCACCAGAGCGCCCCAAGGGATGACAAGGTCGAACGGTCACAAACTCCTGCAAGACCATTTCAGGCTGGACATAAGGAAGAATTTTTTTACTGTCCGAGCCCCCAAGGTCTGGAACAGTCTGCCAGCGGAGGTGGTTCAAGCACCTACATTGAACACCTTGAAGAGTAAATTGGATGCTTATCTTGCTGGGATCCTATGACCCCAGCTGACTTCCTGCCCTTTGGGCAGGGGGCTGGACTCGATGATCTCCCGAGGTCCCTTCCAGCCCTAATGTCTATGAAATCTATGAAATTTTGCCCTACAGAGTTTCTAGGACTAAACTGAGTGCTATTCACAAAAAGCATAGAGAGCAGTCTAGATTTAATCAACTTCAGTAAATCTGGCAAGATAGTCTCAGTTGCAAGTATTTATATTTTTTTCACTTTACCCATAATAAAGATTGAAAAATAAAAGACTTCAAGGCAGCCAACAAGACCAATGCACCTTTGACTGGTAAGAGAACATAGAAAAACTCACTTGTTTCTAGCGGTGAACAAAGACATCTTAGAATAAGCTACCAAGTGCTCTTCTCTTCCTCTCTCTACTTCATTACAAAAAATTCTGTATAGCACCTTCATTCCTGCTCATTGACTTCTGATTACAAAAAAAAAGAAACTGTATAGACAATGACAGCCCCTGTTCTAATTTGGACATCGGGGGCCATATTCTTTTCCACCTCTTGGAACGTATGGAGACATAGGCAGCTATGTGGGATTTTATTCCACCCTGTTGAAAATCCATTAGTGCAGGGATGTAAAACTCATGTAGCCCCAGGGGTCAGATAAATATCCCAGAACCAGTCCAAGGGCCAGATGAACAGCACAGGGCTGGCGCTGTGGGCTGGACTGGGTCAACAGACCCTCCTCCTACCCCAAGTGGTGAACCCAGTCCCTGACGTACTCTCTCTAGCCAGGCTAGGACAGCACTGCCCATGGTGCCCACTCTGGCTGGATAAGGACACAAGTCATATACAGCGCCTACTGCAAACAGCCCAGAGTAAATACCATGTGCTGCATGGGTTTGAACTGCAGCAGGCACCATGTCTGGCACAACCCCAGACCAGCCAGAGCGGGCACTGGATCTGGCATGCAAAGGCCCCATGGAGAACCCCACTCTGCATGCCAGATCTAGCACCCGCTCTGGCTGGGCTGGGCTGTGAAGCACACGGCACCCACCCCAAAGTGGTCAAAGTGGGTGTCACATGCACTGGATCTGGTATGTGGAGGGCTCCTGGACTCACCCCATGGGGGTAGATAAATGGCTTCACGGGCTGAATCCAGTCTACAGGCCTTATCTTCGATACCCCTGCACTGTATCCTGCACTGACCCATGCTTCACACATAGGCACAGGTCAGCATCAGTTCTGGCATGGAGACATGAAGTATCAGGAATTCTTTGAGTCCCACATCACCCTGTGCTTCTGTGTGAAGCATGGGTCAGGGCAGCTGGAGAGTATGGACTGATCCGGGCTGTCTACACTCTCCCACTACAGGGCAAATAGACATCCATCACAATAAAGCAGCACTATTTAATGCTACTTTTTGTCACGCCACTCATGTGGTGCAACAAAGGATAGGGACATCTATTTGCTCACCATCTGTACTGCCATAAAAGCATCGATGGAAGCACAAATGCCATTCCAGGCAGCTTCTGTTTCTACCTTTACAGGTATTCCCTGAGTTAGTGGATAGTCAGGTTTCACAAAGATTGGTCACAGAGCAGTTCAAGGAATGTTTTATTGTTGACAAAAAAGAAGAAAGTTCCAGGAGAATGGAGTAACACTGGCTGCATGTGATAAAGTGCTGCACTTACTTTACAATCAAAATTTATCAGTCATGAAGGAATGCAATGTAAAACAGCATTATGACACAAATCAGAGTTCTTGCAGTAAGTTTGTTGGTAATGGTCAAAAGCGAAAAATAGAGCCGTTGCAGAAACACCTAAGGGAATAATACCAATTTTTTTAAAGGTTGTCTAAGGCAATACAACTTCTGTACTGGCTAGCTATTGGAAGGGACCAGGGCATAGCAGATCTTTCCTAATGGTTAGACCACTGAGGGAAAGCAGGGGCCTGGGCTGGGTCAGAGGACAGGTGCCATATTACCAAAACCAGAGGGAGTCCACAATACAGTCCAAGGTCAGGATCTGGGAATCAGATGGCACATGCCAATCTGAGGGCAAAGTCCAAGACCAGAGCCAAGCTGGGTTCAGGAACCAAGAAACAAATCCATGGGGAAATCCAAAGCCGAAGATGACAGAAAACCCAAAACCAGCATCAAGAACCAGGAAAACAAGAGTGCAGAAACCAGGAGGTTTCTTTCCACAGCAGAACTGCTGACTTGTCTGCAAATGCAGGGCCTCAGCTGCTGCTAGAGGGATATGCAGTGTTCAGGATGCTTGCTGTTTCTAAACTGGGGCAGAGTTAATTAACTGCTGTTTACAGCTAATTGGCTGCTGAGGTACTTGGCCCAGGCTGGCCTGCCTGATCAGAGTCCCTTACAGCTCTGATGCGTTTCATGAACTAGCAAAGAAAGGCAAACTTTTTACTAGGAGTGAGTTCTTCAAAGATTGCACATTGAAAGTTGTGAATATAGTTTACCCAGAAAAAGAGATTGTATTCAGTCAGGTCAGCTGGTCTAAAAAGCGGTGTTGTATAAAGTGGAGGATATTGGCGGTGCTGTTAAACTACAGCTTAAGGATATTGCTGATAAGCAGAGATCCTGATTTTCTCTGATAAAAAAATTCTCAATTTTCAGATTTAAAAAAGTAACCCAAAATTCATATTTTTCCATAATTAAAATGAAAAGCCACTAATATCTATCTATCTATCTATATAGTGGTGTTTCATTGTGATCACAAAAAAAATGTGGATTTTGGGTTACTTTTTTAATCTAAAAATTGGGGATTTTTTTTTTTTTAATCACAGAAAACCAGGATCCCTGCTGATAAGTGTGATGTACTCAATCACTTAAGATGAGATTACTAATGTCATAAATACACTCAGGTCCTTATTTTCATTAAGTTTTCCCCAGAAGTATCAGTGGGGAGTAAAGAGGCCAATGAGTGTTGCAAGTACAAACTACTGATAGTACATTTCCTTAAGTACTGATAAATTAATTATTTAGGTTTTAAAAATCCTACAAGCTGATGTCATTCTTAAGAAGAGTATTCCTGAGCCATGTTGTAACAGGTATAACATGACTAAATGGTTGCTTTGACTTGAGACAAAATTGTTTGTACAACACAGCTCATTTAACAAATTTCACTCCTTTTTTGTTCAGCACTTACTGGAATGTGTGATCTCAATCCCATGAATGGGAAGTTCTTCAAAATATGTTTACTTTTTGAAAGGTTAGAATACCATTGCAAAGGGCAAGGATTAATGAGGACAGATGCAAATGGTTATAAAAAATGGCCAAGACCAGCAACTTGATTAATGGTATTTAAAGTGTTAACACTTCATGCAAGTCCTACCAGTCATTGAAAGTGCAAGAAACTGTAGGCCTGTTCCATTAGAAGCTTCTGTTTAAGAGTTCTTACAGGATAATACTGAAGGCCTAATGAGATCCTCAATCTATTCCTCCAGTCTTCCAGGAAGTGATAACATCTTGCTCCCATCATCACAGAAAGGTGTTCTTCTGCTTAAAAAAGAAAAGGAATCTTTTCTATTTCCAAACCACGTGGAATCTTAAGAACACATTGCCACTAGCCCAATCCAAGAAATGAAGCTAAACACAAATCTAGACTGCAGGTAGCTTCTTAACATTCATACTCATTCAAAGTAACGCATGCTGTTGCTCCAAAGGAAATACCTGTGAATGTAACCATAACCATGGAACCATATAAACCCAAAGGAAAAATACATGGTTGCATTATATTGCAGTATAATTTCAGGGTAACTTCATTAATATCTCTTATAATAGCTCTTACACTTGGTAGGGAACCTGAGTACCACATGAGTTGCTTCTGTTTGCCTTTTATAAGTGCTATCACCTGGCAGGGCAGTACATCTCTAACCCTGAGAAACAACTGAGGATTATTTAATTGCAGCCTATCCAACCTAGGGGCTGTTCAGCAGGTTAGCAACTTTTAAGAGACTGCAGAGCAAGGGGCCAGTCCTCAACATCCATCCCAATAATTGTGATGCTAGCTGTGAAGAGAGTTGCTCCCTTTTTTGTGGAGCTTGTACAATAGAGTTGCTGAGCTTGCCAAAGTTATATCTATTAAAGCAGCATCAGAAGCATACATCTAAACAGTACTTAGCACCTAACCTTAATCAAGCACTGTATAAATACCAATTAAACCTCTCAACATGAGAAATCAGTGATTTGTAGAAGGCCACTCATCAGCAGGTCATAGTCAGAACAGAAATTCTTGATTTGTATTCCCATGCATCACACTCCCTCTGTATCTTAAAACACAAGTCCTTCTCCCATACATTCAACAGCAGAACTTGTATTAACTTTAATAGATACAAGATGGAAATATGTCTTCAATCCAAGACTATCTCAAGACACAACATTTAAGGATTATTCTAGTCCATCAACAAAGGCATATTGTTTACTGAAATTACAAATAGTCTATCTACTAAAAATTGTAAAACTGAAATCCAGCTGTCAGATACTGCCTTAAAACAGTTGTATTTATGTGAGTTTGGAAGCTATGAAATGCCAGTCTTATAAATCAGAAACACTGCTGGTTTGCTGTTTTTAAGAAATATAGAAAACGGAGTCAACTGGCAGTGCAACAGTAGCATACAATAAATACACATGTGCGTGACCAACCTCAACTAGCCAAGGCTATTTTAAAAATATATTTGCTATTTATTTTATGATTGAACACAGAGGCTGTATGCTAAGCACAGCATAAAAGTAGAAATAAATATTTTTCATGCCCTTGGGAGAGTAGAATATAAGGAAAAAAAAGCAATGTGTGGAAGGAGACAATAAAATATTACAGAGTGACACTACACTACAATAACATACCTAAAAGTATTATAATTAGCTCTACGCATATATACATGTGCTGTTTTATTTTGAGAAGCACTGACTTTCTCTACTGCAGGGGTGGGCAAAATGTGGCCCACAGGCCAGATGTGGCCAGTCAGGACATTCTATCCAGCCCGTGGGGCCCCTAAAAAATTCAGAAAAATAATATTTAATTGCCCCTGGCTGCCTGTCATGTGGTCCTTGATGGCTTGCCAAAACTCAGTAAATGGCCCTCTGCCCAAAATAATTGCTCACTCATACTCTACTGGCTCTCCATCTAGCCATTAAGTGTCATTGGATTTTTTTTTAAAACATCACAAGAAAAATGTGTCTTAAGAAATGGGTTGCTGGTGCAGCATGAATCCCAGACCTGTCAGAACAGGTGCCCCATAAAGTTCAGTCCTGAATCAGACAGGATGGGCACTACATCTAGGGCAGATCATGGAGCCAGTACCATGTGCAGCCCAGGTTCTAGGTGGGTCAATTCAGACCCAGGGGCAACACTAGCGGAATGGGGGCTGAAGGGAAGGTAACAGGACACTGCAGGCCATATCTGGCCCGCAGGCCATATTTTTACAACCTTTGAAATACAAAAAGTAATAGATTATTTTACAGTCGGAAGGAGCCATGAGATCATCTAATCTGACTTCATCCCACAAATCATAGGACAACCTTGAATAGATTTCCTCTTCAGCTCCAGTAGCTAGCTATGGTTGAACTATAGCACATGTTTAAGAGAAAATTTAAGAATATTTAAGCTTAATTTTAAACTGTCTAGTAATAGAGAATGGAACACAAGCCTTCTTCCAAATGGCTGAGTGATTACCTTTATTGTCAAAGCAGATCAAAAGCATTTATGGCATGTGCCTTGGATGGCTACACTGCTGACAGGTTTGTGTTTCACATTAGGGCCTTCTTTTTGTTTACTACTCTCATCAGAAATAGATAGCGCTTCATAATATTTTTTTCTTAAGGGTCCTTTCATTTCCTGTTGACCCTATACTTAGCCTGTAAAGACCAGTATAACAAAGCAGCTGTCAGAAGTAACAAAACTGCAGCACATGAAGACAAGAGTGATAGCATCACTCTTGCTAGCTTGCTAGTTTGTTTTTTTCTGCAAATATAATTAAATGGCAGCTGACAGTGTGCTGCATAAAATTTCCCATGCAGATTCTACATAGAATGATACTTAGGGTCCTCTTGTAGTCTTGAAGGTGGAAATATAGCCTTCTCTGCAAGGGACTGAGCCCCTTAAAGAAAGCATGATGTATGTGACTGGAAATCTCCATGACACAAGGGCTAAAAGAACTTTCCTTACACATATAGGGGGTCAGGGACTGTAATTTATGCATCATGGGATTATTCCCAAAGGAGTACTTCTAGGGCAAGAGGAAGGACTTCCGGTGGCAAAGGTCAGGAGTTGGGGCAGGAATTCCAGTCCCATGATGGTGACGAGGGGGAGGGGGACCTGCCAAGGGGCAGGGCTACTCTTGAGGCCCTTGACAGCTCACCAAAACTCATTAATCTGCCCTCCAGTCAAAATAATTGACCACCCCTACTTTAAAGTCATACAACAGCCTTCCTAGGTCCTCATTATCTGCCACAAGAAATATAAAACAAAATACTTTATGAAAATGTCCAATACCAAATCAAAGAGCATTTCTGAGTATGCCATCATTCCTCATTTACTCTGAAGGTGGATAAAAATATGTCCATCCCTTTAACTATATATACCTTCTAAACTAACTTAGTAATACAAGAGTTTCCTCTTCTACTGTATTTAACTCCAAAAATGTACTTGAGTATAAAGACTTACGTATATTAACTGTATTTGAAAAAAAGATGTTGCTACAAAAAGTAATTAGCTCAGTAAAGGTAAGAAATGTGCCTTGCAAATTCTGTAGAATAATATTTTTGTTATAAGTGAAAGTAAATTAAATTAACTAACAGTTTAAAAATGTTAATATTTAAAATGTATTTCTGAGTCTTAGGGGATTTGAGATATATGGTACAAATTTAATAAATAATCAGAAAGTGCTTAGTTAAAATGAGGATGTTAACTGAATATATCTGAACATACTAGCTCCTAAAAAAAATACTAATCTACCTTTATATGTTTGATTTTCCTTTAACAATTTATTCTTAATGTTCAAGACATTTCAGCAAATTGGTAGAATAAATAGGTATATAAACTTGGTGATAATTTAGACATGATTGTATATTTAATATTTACTAGCTATGACCCTACAGTCCTTGCAGCCATTAAACTTCCTTAGGAAACAATTATGCAATGTATACGTCTCAAAAACCAAGCCACATTTTTCAAACATCACTCTTTTCATGTATGTGAAAAACATACAAGTTACTCATTGATATACATTATCTTTGCCTGATCAGGCCTTAGAATATTTTATTCAAAGGAATAATCTCACCTTTCATTCCCACTGATGCTACTACAAAGTAGACTGTAGCCTATGAAAGCTGATGCTTCTCTGAATAAATTAGTCTATAATGACATTTTTACACATGCTCCAGCGCTGGAGGGGGAGGCACTTTTATTAAAGCCACTCCAAGAGCAGCTCTAATTAAAGTGCCCACACTGTCTCATGTATTTTGCATCCCGTGCTTCAAAATGGTAGTGGGGATGCTTTAACTAAAGGAATTTGACAAGCTTTATTTAAAGTGCCCCTGCCACCATTTTGAAGCATGGGACGCTGATACATGAGTTGTGAAGGCTGCTGGAGCGTGCTAATTAGCACACCCCAGCAGAATGGATTAATCAATCTGCTCTGATGCACTGTAATTACAGCAGGTCAGAGCAGCCTCCTCCCACATCTACAGGCACACTAAAGTGCCACCCTGCTCTGGCTTCTTCTGAACTTCAGACCAACACCACTACCTCTCCCTATCTGTTATATATCTGTATGTGTTTAGGTGTTTCATTTGCTGTCTGGGTAGTGAATCTTACAGAATCTCAAGCAGTTGCAACAACCATCACAACCATGATGGTTAATGGTTAATAATAAAACTCCTAAAAAATAAAGCTGAGATTCATAATCACATGATTTCAGAAGGTAAGACTTTAAGGAAGAAAACACCAGCAATCATAAGACTTGCAATAAACTCATGAGAGTTTTCAACAGCAGGCCCTGAGGCTAACAAACAAATTAATGTTCAACTCATTTATCATTTTGATAATGATCATTTTGAATGTTTATAGTTTTATTTTCTTCTTTACTCATATAAGACTAACTTCTAAAAAAGATTTGTAAGTTCTGAGGTTAAGACACTGTTCTAAACTAAGAATTATTGATCATCCACAAAATAACACTACAAATAAAATATTTTTGTTAGTTCTTAAAAAATGCATTAGGGGAAGTCCAAAATAAGGGCTTGATCCTGCAAACATTTCCTGCCCTGTCAGTCTCTTTAGAGACTTTGAGCACAATCCTGTTCTCAGATTTACTTCTCCTTTTTATCCTGCAACTAACGTAAAACATATACACTGTTCAGTAACTATAACTCATGTGTGCCCTTTCTTAGCTTGTGCTATAACTATTAGACTGTAGAGTTAAGCTTCCTGCTGCTTGCTTTCCTCTTGATATTGTGTCTCTTACATTCCTTTCTGCATAGTGGTCCCCTCTCTTTCTGGCTAGGGAAAGGCATTGCACATAAACTGGTTTAAGTGATCAGAAACTGGTTTAAACCTGTAACAGAACAGACATTCAGTGCACATAAACCAGTTTCAAAATGCCCAAAACCGGTTTGAGATAAATCTGGTTGAATGTAGTAGGCTTAACTGATTTGGTTAATAAATAATCTGGTTTAAGCAATGTCTGTCCTAGACCCCTTCCTTGTTAAAGTTAAACCAGAGTCCCCCAACATCCCAGCATGCTCTTTGAGCTGAGCTGGGCTCTCTGCTTCACAGCCCAAGCAGGTGGGGCTGGCCCCACCTCTCTGCTCTCAAGCCCAAGCAGGGATGGGCTGTGGTGAGACACTGGCCAGCATGGGCCTGGGCAGGAAGGGGGTTAATTCTTCCCTCTTCCCCTTCCTCCCCCACCACAGCCAGGGTCTGCCTGTTGTGCCAGGGAGCAGAGGGGAGGGGCTTGCAGCAGTTGCCCCTGGGGCAGGCAGACCCCAGCTGCAGTGTATAAGGGACAGAGGGAGAAATTGACACTTCTCCCTGCTGTCTTCACCTTAACAGGTCCATGCGGGGCTTTGTTCCATGCTAGGGCGGGGACTCTTCCCCTTCCTCCTCCCTCTGGAGGGGGTGCTAGAGGGGGACTCCTCATCTGCCCCCTCCAGCCCACCACTGTGGGTTAGGGAGGGAGGCTCTGCAAAACTGCCCAGCCCCAGAGGGGGACTTTTCCCCCTGTTCCTCCCCCACCACCATGGGGTGGGTAGGAGAGGCTCTATGTGAGGCTGCCCAGCCCCAAAGGGGGCTCTTCTCCCTGCTCTTACCCCCAACCAGCAGGGTGGGGAGGGGAGATCTGTTCAGTGCTGGGGGGACCTCTTCCCCCTTCTCCTTCCCTTGGCCCTGCCAGTAGGGGAGGGGGTGCTTTGTGCGGTACTGCCTAGCCCAGCCTGGGGCATGGGGAGTGGCTGTAACTGAGCCACACAGGGGGTGGCCCTGCCACTGCAGCCTGGGTCTGCCTCGCTCAGCCCTGGACTCATATCATTTTGCTTTATATTCAACCAGATGGATTGTTTGTGCAGCAGCATACCCAATGTGAAACTCTGTGAATGCAACAAAAGATCCTGAAAAGAGTGTTCAAACTGGCTTAGTGTAAAAAGTTTTTAACATTCTCCTTAGTATCAGATTAGATCAAAAAGACCTAAATATGCAAGCCAGTACGTTAAAAAATGTTCAGCTGTCCCACATATCAGCAACAAAAGTAAGTGACATGAAAACAGCAGTCAATTTACTTCAGTCCATCTGATTAGGTAAAAGCTACAAGTTATTCTGGGAACTGTTCTGTTCACAGATGTAGATAGTTTGGGTGCTTGAATTTCTAAGGCAAAGTTCCCAGAAAAATGTAAGTAAGGTGAGGGGAATCCAGCAACCCCAATTAACAAAGAAATTGTATAACCAGGTCAGCATAGTTATAAAAATAATTTTACAGAATTCAATATTAAATCAAGACCTGAACAGAAAGTCTACAAAATAATTTAACATCTTGAAGCTCTCATAGCAACTCGTAACAAAACAGAAATACATCTTAAGTCATGCTTCAGATTTCATCCATGATCAACTGATTACTCAGCTTCATCTGTTCTAAGCCAGCTTTCAGCTTCTAGAAGCAGTCTTGAAGTCATGTCAGAAATATCTCAATGCAGCGTAGCCAAACTGAATATCAGCTGTTTTCTGAATCATTCCAATAAAAATAATTTTGGTGGAACTGGAAACCAGTGTTGTAATTGTGCATAGTTTCAGTGTTCTGAGTCATCTGAGAAGATGGCTTTGATCCACAATAGGAGGATCATAACTCAGTTAATGTATGATTTCATGTGTCGGCAAGGATTAAGATGATGACCTGCAGATTACAGATGTTGCAGAAGAATTAATTGTAAGAGATGTAGGGCATAGCATAGATCATTGTTTGGAACTGTTTTAGATTTCTGAATTATTCTTTTTACTCATATTCTAAGAAGGAAGGCTTTATTAAGAAGTTTTATACTGTGTCTAAATTTATCCATTTTTAATTAAGTTAAATAGATGAGTCCTCTGTCCTAAATCTAGTATTAATTGATTAATACAACCCCTACATTTTGAAGAGGATGGAAAGTCTCCCTTGAACCCACAGTTATGTATGACTTTGCAATGGAACTACATGCAGTACTAAGTGCTTGCAGCAATATTTCTAAACTTTAAAAGATTTAGATGAGTTTCCTTAGAGCTCCATCATAAATTACTTTATTTACCTACCAACCTATCAACCTTAGGGCCTCACCCTGTTTTCAGATTGCTTTCAGTGTGGCAGTTATTTTCTGCATGGATCTTTGATGTCCTGTGATTATATGAGCAGATGCAGGACAAGTCAGTAACCTGCACAGATGATGCAGAGAGCCCTCCATATGGTCACATGAAAAGGGATGAAATTAAATTGGATGCCATTGTTCACTAGAAGAAAAACTATATAATTAATGCAACCTATGGTTTCCTTAAAGGGTTATGTCCCAGAAGCAAGAGCTACAAGAAAAAGTTATAGTGCCAAAGGGGCCTGGCATAAATGCAGTACAATTCACAGAAAATGTGCTTTCTGCTCTATTAGTTTAAGGTGAAAATATATATTGGTAACAAATGTGCTGAAATGGTCCTTTGGTAGGATTTAGGTACCTAAAGGTATAAAGAGATGTCATCCGTGGAACAGGACCAGCTGTGCAAATGTCACCCACTGCCCTGCAGGATTGGGCCCAATCCTATGGGGCAACTGCAAATGGAGAATTCAGAGCACACCTTTGCAAATGGGGGAATCCTGGGGATCTGCTTATACATGTAGATAGTTTGGATGTTTGAATTTCTAAGCTTCCCTGGGTTCCCACATTTGCAGAGCTACACCCCAAGTCAGGGCATGGCAACAGTGGATCCGGCAAACTACAGGCCCATCAGCCTGACCTCTATCCCAGGAAAGGTCTTAGAAAAGTTTATTAAATAGGCCATCCTTAATGGACTGGCCGATGCCAACATCCTAAGGGATAGCCAGCATGGGTTTGTTGTGGCTAGGTCTTCCTTGACCAACCTCACTTGTTTTTATGACCAGGTGAGCTGTCACCTGGACAAGGGAGAAGAGATTGATGTCATATATCTTGACTTCAAAAAAGCCTTCGATCTGGTATCCCATGATCACCTCTTGGTGAAACTGGCCAACTGTGGCCTTGGGTACACCACGATCCGCTGGCTGGGAAATTGGCTCCGTGGTCGGACCCAGAGGGTGGTAATTGATGGAAGTCACTCATCATGGTGTCCTGTGACCAGTGGGGTCCCCTAAGGCTGTGTCCTTGGACCCATATTGTTCAACATCTCTATTAATGATGTGGACATTGGAGTCAGAAGCAGACTGGCCAAGTTCACTGATGACACTAAACTCTGAAGACAGGAGAGTGATCCAGGCTCAGGAAATGGGCGGACAAGAACCTGATGGTGTTTAACACCGAAAAATGCAAGGTTCTCTACCTTGGGAGGAAAAACCTGCAGCATCCTTATAGGCTCGGCAGTGCTACGCCGGATAGCACTATGGAAGAAAGAGACTTGGGGGTCATCATTGCCCACAAAATGAACATGAGCCTGCAATGTGATGCTGCAGCTAGTAAAGCGACCAAAACGCTGGCTTGCATCCATAGATGCTTCTCAAGCAAATCCTGGGATGTCATTCTCCCCTTGTACTCGGCCTTGGTGAGGCCGCAGCTGGAGTACTGCATCCAGTTTTGGGCCCCACAATTCAAGAAGGATGTGGAAAAGCTTGAAAGAGTCCAGAGAAGAGCCACATGCATAATCAGAGGTCAGGAAAGCAGACCTTGTGATGACAGGCTGAGAGCTATGGGGTTCTTTAGCCTGGAAAAGCGCAGGCTCAGGGGTGATCTGATGGCCACCTATAAGTTTATCGGGGGGACCACCAGGATCTGGGGGAACATTTGTTCACCAGAGCGCCCCAAGGGATGATGAGGTTGAACGGTTATAAACTACTGCAAGACCGTTTCAGGCTGGACATAAGGAAGAATTTCTTTACTGTCCGAGCCCCCAAGGTCTGGAATAACTTGCCATCGAAGGTGGTTCAAGCACCTACATTGAACACCTTCAAGAGAAATTTGGATACTTATCTTGCTGGGATCCTATGGCCCTAGCTGACTTCCTGCCCTTTGGGCAGGGAGCTGGACTCGATGATCTTCCAAGGTCCCTTCCAGCCCTAAGGTCTATGAAATCTGTGAAACATGATATGCAAGCAGGGAGACTAGGCAGGCACTCCTGGGCTTTGGTGTCCTGATCCTCTGTGTAAACAGGATTCCAATACCTCTTTGGGGGAATTCCTGGGGCATACATGATTGGGTCCCTGAAGCCCCAGGAGTGCCTGCCCAGGGCAGCTGGAGAGCATGGCAGCTCCAAGCTAACCACACTCTCTTGCCATAAAGCCAAAAGATGTGGACTGCAAAAAAAAAGGCACAAATTTATACTTCCTATTGTGGCAGCCACAATTGTGGGCATCACATGAAAATGCCCAATTGTGTGAAAATTTAACCCTCATCTGATGTAGTATCAGACAGGGGCAGTCTAGGCCACAGCACCCTAAGGAACCTGTGTACAGGTTCCCTATGAGGCTTAATTTTGGGTGATTCTGCCTGTATCCCATGCAGCTTTTCAGGGCTAGGCTGGTGCTTGTGCAGGCAAGTATTGTCCCAGCCCCACCTCTGGGCTGTCACATAGAGAAAACAGAAAACCTCTGTCTCCTCCCTGCACAGCCAGGCAAGGGTGGTGGGGAGGGAACCCCCTCCCATATGTGCCCCCCAGCTACCCCTGCTGTGGTGGGAAACCAGGCTGGGGCCATGCTGCAGAGGGGCTCCCTTGCTCCCTGTGCCCCCATGTGCAGCTTGACAGCAGCAGCCACAGCTGCCATGCCCAGAGCTGAAGCAGGGGGGGAAACAGAATCCCCCCCACCTTGCAGGCCCTGCCCGGCTACCCCTGCTGGGGTCTTGAGGGGAGCCAGGCCAGGCCTGTGAAGTGTGAGTGGCTCCATTTCTCCTCCATGGCCCAGATTTGGGCGCAGCAGCCACAGTTGCCTAATTGTCAAGATGCTCAAGCAGAGAGTATGGAGAAGGGAGCCCCCACGCTGAGTGGGCCAGGCCCACCTCCTCCCAAGACCCCAGCAGGGGTAGTTGGGGGAGCCATACCGTGGAGGTGCTCTATCCACACCTCCCCCCAGCCATTGCTGGCAGTTGCCAGCTGGTGGGGGGAGCAGGGCTGAGGAGTGGGGTGCTCGTGGGAAGCTGCTGGAGAACCCCACCTGCTGACCTGGGCCAATATAGACAGGCTCCAAGCCCACCCCCCACCCCACCCAACAGGTACCTAATACTCAGATACTGCAAACAGAAGTTTAGGCAGCCCATTAGTTCAATGGTGCTCTAACTCATGTTGCTTTCTGTAAAGCACCATGCAGCACCACCACCCCGACAGGCTGCCTAAACTGCTGTACACAGCCTCCGAGTATTAGGTTCCTGCAGCCTTAAGTGATATTATTTTAGAATCTTGAAAACACACACTTTGAAGGTTATTTTCCAGAGTTCAGCAAATGTAATATTTCGGCAAACTGAAACAGTTAGCTATTTTGTTGGTCTCAAGTGCTCACTGCTTTCTTTGCAGAACAGACTACAATGTGGCGGAATGAGAACAGCCTACCTTTAATTGAATTATTTTGTTTGAATAATTTATGTTTTACTTATGAGATACCCCGGTTTCCTCTTTCACACAGAGCCTTTGACAAGGAGAACATTATGAATAGGATGGCAGAAAGTAACCATGAGGACTTGGGGAGACCAGGGTCAAGGGCTGCAACAGAGCAGCCAAAGAGTCATGGACTCTATTATGTTTGATCCTGAGATGTAGCATAAAAAAATGCACCCAAGGCAGTACTCTCACCTTTTTTCCTCCACTCCCCCCTTGTACCTCCTGGTTTACAAGCGCAGAAACAGCAGGAAAAACAAACAGTGCCACAGAGTGCAAGCTATTCTGGGAATTATAGTTCTCTAGAACAGCTGTAGAGTGTGCTACTGCTAGGAGTAATCTTTCGCCCCATTTTTTTGCCACGGAAGCCCATGTCCAGAAGGGAAAAAAAAATGCTGATTTCAGTAGCAAAAAACGGGGTCAATTCTTCCTACAGCAGCAGTGAACTCCACTCCCATGCTTAAAAACTACAATTCCCAGAATGCCCTGCGCGCCCGCGCCCAACCCCCCCCCCCCCCCCCGGGCTGCTTTCTGCAGCTGGAATGTGCAGACAGAACAAAGCAGTCAGGGGGAGACAGTCGTTCGTCTGGCACCTTTCACGTTACCCAGCACTTTCCTACTCCATGTTACGCTACTTATCTGGCTTCACCTTCTTGTTCTGAAACAGAACATGGAACTCATTCAGAGAAAAGAGGGAAGAGGAATCAACTGGGAGTCAATCCACAGTGGAATGGCTGGATTTCATAGACTCCCTAAAGACGATCAAAAGTGCACAAAAAGAGGGAAAGCCTTCATGAAAGGAGGACGAGGACAATCAACTTGGCTTCAGAAAGAAGGGGAGAAGCACAGACAAACAACAGACAAGCCTCACTGATGCACACAAAATTCCCTTTCACAGGAAAACAAAGCTTTTACTTGTTGAGTTTTTGCTTGATCAGGGAAAAATGGGCTAGAACCTGCTACAGGAGAGAACTTGAGCCCAATCCTGGATACCAACAACCAGATAATACTTAGGAGAAAGAAGCAGGAAGATCATCAAAGGAGTGTACCCTTCCAGAGCTGGAAACAACAAATTGAATTATCAGTGGAGTTTCTGAAAGTATAAAACCAATATTCATCCTTTACCACTTGATAGTAACTCTAGGTTCCCTCTCCCCCCAAGATAAAATCCCATTGATGTGTGTATTGATGTCAGTGGGTAATGCACTTTCTTTTTTACCACTGGGGTCAGCTTGATCCATTGTTCTGGATGAAGGCTGAAAATTTTAACTGCCTGGTTTGCTTAGTTATATATCATATAATCCACAGGGAGAGAAGGAAAATGGAATGAAAGTCTCCTAAATCACATCTGGCTCCCCACACACATGGGGTGGCCATTCCTGAAAGAGAAGGACCTAAGGGTTGTGGATGTGGTTCTCAATCTGTTCATTACAATTCCTGACCTGGCAAATGTCTACATGCATACACATAGATTATTACTACTCCTACCATGAACAGTTTGATGAGGGGGAAATAAATCTGTGCCAGCAATAATGAGATATTAGTAATATATATGCTATTCAGTTTGGTGATATTAAAAAAAAGAGAAATTTGCCCCCAAACAATTCCCTTTCTCTTCGTACTTAAATTATATTTGTGCTTTTTATAAAGGTATTGAGACAAAAGATGAGGCATTGAAACATAAATCACAATTATTTTTTGCTGCCCACAAATCAGCTATTCAAGCCACAGACTAGAGGAGGGAATTTTGCCCAAATATCTACATTTGATTATATCTTTAAACATGCACATCAGGTAATAGAAGGGAAACATGAATCTGTTTGGTAACTAAAACAAATTTCTTACCATCTATATACTCTGCAAAATATGACTAAACATGTCTAAGCAAATAGATGTCAAGTGAGTCATGGCAATAATAAAATAATCTTGTTTATCTTTAAATGTCAGTTATTATGCTATGCTAAAGTCTACTGATACTATAGTCCTTAGCATTCAAATGGGAGAATTCCTTTTAACTAGCAAATATAATAATAAAAATAACAGTAATAAAAATGAATGAACTCCAAAGAAAATACTTTGGGCTTTCTTTTTCATTTAGATATTATTAAAGAGAAAAACCAAATACCATTACTATGTGCAATTGCAGAGTTAACCTACTGAATCATTTCTATTCTCCTTAAGAAAAGTCTAAGAAAGCTTTTTGTTGCATGGGGATCAAGTGTCAAATCCACTCCATCTAGAGCTCTCCTGATCTTTGACAGCACAGCAACAACAAAGCAAACTTGCAGCAGAGGCATGAGTCAGTATTCTTTCACTTTGACAATAAGGACAAGATGGATTGGCAAACTGCTCCCTATCTCTGTTGCTATAGGAAAACTTTTTAAACAGACAACCTAGTTATGTAGGGTTTTGTAGGAATCATAGGCTCAAAGTTTAGTTTCTGGGCCAGATTCCGACTCAAGTAAACCCTGTAAATCTGGTGTTATTCCCATGGTTCTGCATACTGTATATGAAAACTTGAATAAGAAAATTTGGGAATGCAATCTCCAGCACAATTTTAAAATCCTCTCTGAAAATCTGAGACTTTGAAAAAAAAAGGAAGAAACTGCTGCACCTTCTTGAGGTGTTTTAGGATAGAAAATGACTGGGTAGTATAGAAAGCTATAAATAATGTAATTTTTATTGCAACTTCAAAGACTTGTACAGCCTTGCATATAACTACTTTTTAGGATCACAAGAGAACTATCATAGGACAATCAAATCTACTAACAAATTAAATTATTTTACAAGATAGAAAATACCTATCTGACATGACATTTTCCTTAGTGGACAGAAGTATTTCTCAAAAGCAGTTTATCTTTGTCTGTTTTCATAAATATATGTTAAAATTTTGGGCAACGGGCTTACACTGTTCTGGTGCAAGACATGTTAATACTGATATAGCTGGGTCCACACTGAGGTATTCAGTGGTCACTTAGTACTTAAGATATTTGAAAGGGATTTCTTTAATTCTGTGTCCAGTTACAATTGGCTGTGCATAACAAGTATAGCTTCACACTGTGAAGTTCACAGTCTGCCAACCTAGATTCTTCTGTCCAAGTGGTTAAAGGAACAGTCCCTAGTGCCACGTACCCTCAGGCAGTGCTTCTCAAAGAATGGGACATGACCCTCATTAGGGAAGCACTAAAGGTTTTGGGAAGGCGGAGGTTGAAAATCACGACTGTTGATTACAGCTAGGGAATCGTCAGCAAATCAGTAGCATTTGGCGACAGGGGGAAATGCTGCCCTAAGGCTTGTACTAATCTAGCTGTATTGGTAAAAGAAAATGCCACTGACAAACAGAGTTATGTCAGTAAAAAACTGTGGGCCAAGCCATTCTTATTTACCAGATGTTCACATGGATAAAGGCAGAATCTGGCCTCCAGTCTCTAGCACCTAGACTCAACAAGAGCATTGTGTACCTGTTACTCCCTAGGAAAGGGAGTGCCTTGCATTACTCACTAGCAAGTAAGTGTGACTCAGTTCATCTGAGTGCTGATTGGGCCAATTACCAATCTGAGAGATCTGTGGATATCCTCAGAACTCCATCTAAACATCCAAGAAAACCTAGGGTGTCAGGGACAGTCACAGAGAGGGAGCTTCATAAGCCCCTCTGGCAGAAGCCCCAAAAACAATCCTCCATGGTGTGGCCTCTTGATCAGAGCATGGTTATAAATACTGAACGACAAAGTTGTCATTTGGGGGTGGATTCAGATCTCAGGAGACACCAGTAGAGTGATAGAGGTGTGTGACATAGGGTAGTGAGTGCGTGACCAAGTGCCACACTTGTTTTTCATGCCTGTTTGTAGATAATATAAGAGCCAAGAGACATGCTTACAGTGGCTCAGAACTGCTGCTTCAGTGACGCAAAGCAAGCTGCTGCACTCAGGGAATGTCACATCAGCAGTCTTCTTAGCGTGCTCAAATAGCCAGTACCAGTTTGTAAAATAATTACATCAGAGGCCTGTCTTTGTGCCTCCTAGTGTGATTCATAGGACTCTCCCCTGCCAGAAGACCTAGATCTGATTCTTGTGCTTGATTTTATATCTGGTTTGATATTTTTCCCTTTATAGCAAGAACAGTCAGCAACAGTAGTATTACAGTAGCATTATGTCTTGAGTTTTCCAAAATCATCTCTAAAATTGTGCCTGCCATTAAAAGAAAAAATCTACATTACTTTTGTGTGTTTTCAAATACAGCTTTTCTAATGCAAATTCTAGTTTCTGCATATATGAGAACTTGAACAAAAAAAAAACTGGGAATGCAGTCTCCACCAGTTATAAAATCCTCTCTGAAAATCTGTGATTTAAAAAAAAATGGAAGAAACTGCTGCATATTATGTATTTTTTAGGTATTTTCACATGGAAAATGACCATGTTTTATAGAAAACTATAAACTATAAATAATTTAATTTTTACTGCAACTTCAAAAACTTGTACAGGCTTGCATATAGCTGCCTTTTAGGATTACAAGAGAACTATCAGAGGACAGTCAAATCTACTAACAAATTAGATTATTTTACGAGATAGAGAATGCCAATCTGACATGACATTTTCCTTAGTGGACAGAAGTATTCCTCAAAAGCAATGTCTCCTTGTCTGTTTTCATAAATATATGTTAAAATTTTGGGCAACAGGTTTAATTAGCGAGGTAGCAGGAGTCATTCTAAGAGGCTGTTAGAATTTTCACTCTGCAGAATTTCTTGCTGTGGACCTGACCTTTTTGTAACTCAATTTCTTGTTTGTAAAGTGGTTACAATATATACTGAATGCATAGGAGACTTGTAAAGTTAATTACTTTATATTTTCAAAGTCTTTTGAGATCCTGACATTGCAGGAGGTATTTGCAGGAAAATGGGAAGCATAAATAATTCAACATTGGAGTTTTGGAGTATTTGGCTGGTTGAATCTGGATCCAGGTGAAATCCATGCATTTTGGATCCCAGCCAAGCTATAACTGTCTGGGCAAGTTCAGATACCTGCATTCTGAGTCTCATCCTCCTGCTGAATTTCCAAAGGTCTCAAATTCTACTTTCTGATTCTGGCTGTTCTCTATTATAAATCTATTTTATCTGATGCTATGGAAACATAATGGAACTTTCTAGCTTTTTTTTGCTTTGTTATTATAATGTAGCCTACCATGGTAGGTATATAATTCACCAGTTAATATTTCTTTTTAAATTGTTCTTTCCCAGGCCATCAGATTTTACACAAGGTAAGAGGAACAAGGCTCCCCAGTTCTTTCTATCATGCAGCATATTGGAATAGCTTTCTTACTGTGTTTTTTCCAAAATGTAACATTTTTATGCAGATTAGCTGATGACCTAGAGTTCAGACACCAATCAAGAAAACCAATTGGTTTTGGTGTGGACCCTACTTTGCAATCTATTCAGCTTGGATGAACCTATCAGAGTTAAAACTTCCACTGGTATGGGTAGTAGAGCCTTTCTACTGATTCCAGGTAGTGTCCCCCAGGAAGAAAACATTAATATAAAAAGTCTATTATGATATAGGATCAAAGCATGTACAGGATTATCTGTTACCCTACTTCCTGCCCGAGCAATTGAGATCAGACGTATTCTTTTTATTCTCCCTCCCAAAATTTAATCTGATCACACTGGGTGCATCTACATGAGATGTTTATTGAAGAGCTGCCTAATTAGAACCGCAGTAAACATCTCAACATCTATACATGCAGGACTGTTAGGCTGGAGTAAACTAATAAACTCCACAGCAGGGCAGTACTTGTAAATACAAGTGCTGTCCTGCTGCAGAGTTTTATACTCTGAAGCAGTGCACGTGTAGACGCTGATCCAGCTGGCAGGAACACGAGGGCATGGGTGACTGGTACCTCCCGAATCTGGGGGGGACACCAGATTGCTGATGGGGGGATCCCTCAGTGGCCGATTGCTGATGGGGAGGAGGGTGTTCCCCAGCAGCCAATCACCAAGCCTGGAACCACCAGCAGTGAAACCAGACGTACATTTCACCTGGTGCTTCCAGGGGATGCATGGCAAATCTCAGGAGATGCACATGCACCCATTGTGATGGCTAGGAGCAGAGGGATTAATAAGCAATAAATATGTGCTTCTTGAAGACATTTGGTATTTTGCCTAAACAGGTAATATTAGTTAATATAAAGCTTGTAAGTTTGTAAACTGCAAATGTAACTTGTCTGTCATAAGTTTAACCAAAATGATAAATTAACTGTTCATGAAATTGACTGGACCCCATAGGCAAAGCTGTAGCTGCGAGATTAGGTGACCTAACTGTTTTTTGCTCAGGGTTCAGCCTTGAGGATAAAACTGGATCCAACTGCCTGGCACACCCAATACATTCCAGGAAAGCATGTCCCAAGAAAGCATATTCAAATGAAGCCTAAAAAGGGGGTGGGACTTAGGCGAAGCAATGTCAATTTCAAACCTAAAGGTACTGCATCATAATTTGCTTATTAGATAAAGCCGAGTCTGGGTAGTAACCTTTTATGATAATTTTAACACCTTTCAATCCCATAGGGTAACAGCTATAGGGTAACATTGTGAGTTGCTCTAAAGCCAACATATTAGCATAAAAGTAGGTATAAAAAGCATGTGCATCAAGTGATCAGCAGGAAGGAAGGAACAGAATGGTCATTTCTGTTCCAAGCCCAGACCTCAGACTCCCGGTGTGAGTGAGGATTGGATCCTGATCAAGGGACCTTCCCCGGTAATCCCTCTGACAGTGTCAATTGGGGATGCTGGACTTTGCTGGAATCACTTGACGTGCACCTGGCATTGAGGGACTATCGATAAGTTGCCAACCCATGTCTGTCTATCTGTTGTTTTGAACAGCCTAGTGGCTAATACCGTTGCAGTGCCCAGTTGGCCTGCAACAGAATTGATCTATCTGTTATTATCTGTTATTTACTGTTAGCTCTTTAATACTGCATTACCTGCTTATTGCATTTATCTTTCTGTTAACTGTTGTGTGTGTGTAAGCTATAATGAATTTGCCTTCATTTCACTCCCAAATTTGCTGTCTCAATCCGAAACTGAATCACACAGCCTGTGGCCTGTGATAAAATCAATACACTCACAGTGCCCAGCTGGCCTGTGACAATCTGTGTGCACCCCCTACACATTGCCAATGCACGAGGGTGCTTCAGTGTGGGGGCTGCTTACCAGCTAGCCCCACATTGGAGCACCCTTGTGCCTCAGCCAGCCCCTCCACAGCACACTGAGCTGGATTGGAGCAGTCTTGAGCTGGCAGGCTGACCCCCTGGGTCCCCTCCCAGCCAGGGCTGAGCAGACCGGGCTCAACGTGCTGTGGTCTGGGGCACATGTGTACATATGGTGCACCAGAGTTTATTTCATTGCATTAATTTCACATGTAGACATACCCATTGAATCATGGCCTGCTCACTGGTGAGGCCTTGTTGGTGGGACATCTTCCTCCGCAGAGTTTCAGGACTTGAAAGTGCTTCCTGTTTAGTTCAACATTCTGTGTCCTCTTCACTCCCTATTTCCACTCAGCCTTTCTCTGCACAATTGGGTTTGGATTTTGATGCTCGCTGTTAGTACTCAATACACGGAGTCTAGTTTGGCATGGGTAAATTTGGTTTTGAAAAGTTGCCTTTAAAAGTGACATATATTTAAACTTTTTGTGCTGCCCTGCTTTCACTTTCTTTAATTTTGGAATATCGTCCCATTTATCCTTTATGTCAGCAACCCAAAATTGAGTGATTTATATTTCAGAGCTTGGACTTCCCTGGAATGAAATTAAACTTTGTTCAGAAGGCCAGCACAAGGAATAGGCATCATTTAAGCCTCACTAAATACTACTTTGGGTATTAAATGGTATTTCAGTGTTGCAGATGCCTTATTTTGAATATATCCATGAGGTTGAATTTCACCTTTGAAAGCAGTACCGTCATTAGAGAGAGACTTGTTTCTCCTGTTAGAGAAAAAGCAAAAGGTATATGTACTGTTGTTGTGGAAAGTATAAGGAGAGCCAATTTGATTTGTTGAGAAGCCTCATTGTGAGGTAAAAATAGCCTTTTAAGAGAGGAGAGAGATTTCCACAGAAGTCCTTAGGCCTGCATCAAATGTGAAACAAGTAAGGTCAGTAAATTTTGGGGGAGTCCCTTGTCTCAGTTCCTCTTACTTATGAGCATCATGAATTTGCTTTTTTGGCTAAATGTATGTCACTACTTATTCAGGTTCCTAAATTCACAACTTCCTAGGCCTTGTAATTCCCTGAAATTTCTTACCCTAATAACTACCTTCCCCCCCTGTGAATTTTTCCATATTCTGGTGTATGAGGAAGTTTAGGCATGGAGTAGACCCTTCAAAAACATAGGTCTTGTGCATATAAACCAAGCACACTTAGCAGTGGTGATGCATAGTGGGTGCATGTGCACGCCCTAAGAGCCCTGATGCAACACTTGGCAGGCCGCATTCTCCACGTAGGTGATAGGCAGGGAGGCAGGTGGGAGTGTCGGTGCCCTCCCTGCAAGCACCATCCAGGGAGTGAGAGTGCTGGATGAAGCACTGTGGCCACTGCTGGGAGTACCACAGCTGCTTCCCCATCAGTGCGATCAGGCACAGTGGAACCCCCTCCCCAGTCAGCAAGATTAGCCATGATTGGGAGAGGTGGGGAAGAGACACCTGCCTCTCCCTGACTAAGGTGGCATCAGTCTCCCATGACACAGCACAGATTGTGGGGCTAGCTCTAATCTCTAAATATCTCTGTCAGGGCTGTGGCAGATAAGATAGTACAGGCTCCATGTCTTGTAAAGGTATATAAATTAATGAATAAAAATAAAACATCACTGGTAGAAACCATCTTTTGAATCCTGCTGTGTTGCTTCAGGGGAAGTATCAGAGTCTGTTAACCCCTTTATCGCACTTTATTCAAGAATGTTAAATACAAGTGAAAGATAAAGTCCCTTCCAGCCCCTAACAACTATGAAAATATTAAAAGTCCACCCCCAGTACCAAAGGGGAATTCAACTATTGAGAGAGAACTGAGATGCATAAAATACAGTCTGAGGGAAAAAAAGTACAGTGACGGGGAACGCCAAAAAGCAGAAGTGTATACCCAAAGCAATGCCTGCTCCAAGGGTGAAGCCCACCACCTGAAAAGGGTAGGAAAATCCAGACACCTACCCACTCAGTTTTAATGTCACACAACACAAGTCAGTTCAAAAGTGAAGAAAAGGCCCAGTTCCTCTCATGGGTCAAAGAGAAGCCTATCAATAAAAAAAAAAAAATCAGCCAATCTAAGTCCTCCCCTAGGAGTTGTTTTAATCTATTAGAAGTAAAAGCTGATATGTACATATAAAGTGAAGGCACAAAAAGAATCAGTTCTTCCCTGACATCCATTTTTTAATCAATTTATTCTATCAGAATTTGAGGACCTAATTCTGGCTTCCCAAAGACCTTCTACCTTCAGCATGTAGGTCAGCTTGCAGGATCATGCACTGAATGAACCATCTTCAACCCAATCCAATCCACTTGTACCATAAGAAGAGAACCGTTCAGTGACATACAAAAGGGAGAGTCACAACAACATGACTATAGTGACTAGACCACAGCTTGTAAGACTGCTACCAGAGACAAGATTACTGCAGAGAGAAGAGCAATTACTTTCTTTCATAAGAGGAAACTAGTAGAGCTCAAGATAAACCACATGCAGGATTTTCTTATATTTGTCCCAGAGATTGTATGGTGCTGTGCCAGAAGGTTAAACCCTACAGTAAAAGTGCACAGTTGGTAAATTGCCAGGCTAATCAGAAGTTGACCATCTCTCTCTTCCCCTTTGAAAGACAGAATATAATTGTTCTATCATTATATTTATTTCATAAAATATTAAAGTCCTAAAAAATGATTTTTTCTCAATAGTTTAATAAAAGAAGAAAAATTACATGAACTATCTTGTAATTGAATTTAGATATATGAGCAGAATAGTAACTTATTCAGCATAAAATACAAGCAAAACACATTTTAAAGACAGAAAACCCTACCACTAAGTATCTAGAAGATAATAGAATCATAAGCAAAAAGTAGCATAGGTTCATTAAGAATGCATCTTGCCTGACAAACTTGATTATCTGTGGAATTACACAATCAGCAGATGGAGGAAAGAAAGTGGATGTAGTAGACTGGGATTTTAATAATGTGTTTGAAACAATGCCTAAAATTAATTGAAGCTGGTACAGACAGTGCAGCAGGCTGCAGCCCAGGGCTGGTTTCTCCCAGTCAGCCTCTTGAATTATTTCCACCCAACTCCATGCAGACACTGCTGTGGAGTAATGAGAAATGGCGAAGTATGTCAGAGAGTAGTGTCTGGAGATACAGCCTTTTATGGCAACATTCTGATATCCTATTTCCACTGATTACCATGTCACAACACAGGAACTGCCACGGAAGAAAACAGGATTATCTGTGAATCTGTGAGGAAAGATGCTACAATGAAAGAATATCAGAATCTAGGAGGTTTCAAATCATTGTAAAGGAGGGAGCAAGCATAAGGTTAATACCAGTTGCAGATTACAATAGATTGTGAGACCTTACAAATGTTAGTGAAACCAGAGAAATAATGTAAGGTGATTTAGGGAGATTAGATACATGGACAGAAAGAACAAACTCAGGAAATGCAGTCTACAATATCTGGGTAGAGGGGATAATTTCAAACATGCTAATATTTAACAGGCAAGAGACTTGAGAAGCAGTAACGAAAAAGATTATAATGGACTGTAAACATGATGAAATCATAGAATTGCAGAGCTGAAAAGGACCTCAAACCCCTGCACAGATGCACAATTTTCTGTTTCATCTTGGACAGATGTATACGTAGCTGCTACTTAAAAGGAGCTTTTGGAGGCTTTTAAGAACTTCCCTCTGCAGTTTGTTCTACTGTCCTACTGCCCTTCCAGTTAGGAATTTTGACCTGATGGCTAACATGAATCTGCTGGGCTGAAATTTAAACCCATTGTTATGTCTCTTGTTCTTTATGGCAAGGGAGAATACTTTTTCTTTATATTTACTGTGACTAGATGCAGACATTTAGGGAGGTTAGGGGAAGGTTAGATTGTATTAAAAATGGCTACCTAATTTAACTTAGTTCACCCAGGTGCAGACCTTACGCTTAGATTGACTCAGCTAGGGATTTACTTGCGAGCTGTACAGAAGTCCAGGAAGGTTAGATTGATCTAAAAATGGCTGACCTGATCTAATTTAACTGTATCTCTGAGGTAGTCAAATTTGGATCAGGTCCAGCAAGTCTGATGTAACTGAACCTTTTCTGTACAATTCCCAGCACAGCCCTGGTGTTGGGAAAGCCCAGCCACTGGTCCCAGCCCCAGGGCTCTACTTTTCTGACCCCATCCCCCCAGCCTATACAGTATTGGGCAGAGTATACTATGACTTCCTTACATGCAGTCCTTCTGTTAATGCAACCCCAAATTGCATTTACCATTTTTTCCCCACAGCGTCAAATTGCTGACTCATGTTGAGCTTGTGATCTACCAAGGCCCACAAATCATTCTTTGTTGTTAATGGTTAGCCAGTTGTCTCCTCATGATATATTTGGTGATTTTGTTGTTCTTTCCCATGTAAGGGGCCTTAGATTTTTCTTTGTTGAATTTCATGTTGTTGCCAATAGCTTGATCCTCCAGTCTATCTATCAACAGCCCTTTGAATTTTAAACCTGCCCTTCAAATTGTTTGTGATCCTTCCTAGTTTTGTGGGGATCAGAAATACATTTTTTCTGGAAAAGTAGCAGTGCTATTTAGTGTTGTACAGGCAGAAGCATCATGGCATGGAACAAATTGATAATAGTCCCCTTCTCTCTGGATTTGGGGACTAGGTTAGAACTTAACCAGCTAAATGATTTCGCATATTAGCTAATGTAGCTAGCCAGTGTATTAGTTAAACCTACACTAAACATTGGGTGAATGCATTTGCAGCTTGCCCTGGGCAGCACCCTGGACAGCCCCCTTGTCATGGGACGGGGTCCTTAAGGATGGCCGTGATCTCCCAAGGCCCCTTGACTGTGCCAATTCAGCCTGATGGGTAACCTCAGTTCTCGCCCACCACATCTTTGATGGAAATGTAAAAATAGGGAGATTGCCTTTATGTCCTCTTGGACATGGTTTATTGGACTCTCTGAACCCCGTGGGTTCCCAGACCCCTTATGGGTCCCATTTCATTTTGGGTGTTTTGGGGGCACCCTACCCTTATGGGCTATATGCGTGGCTCCAAACACCCCTTTACCACACCCCAAGCCTCACAGATGGTACTGGCGTTGTCTTGCCTAGGCCTTGGTATAATTTGGCCCCTTGTCCTCACTGGGCTCTCCACAGCCCTCAGCGCTGGGCTGTCCGCAGCTCACAAATGCTGCGCCCTCTCTGGCACCAGGGTCTGTGCTCCACAAATGCCGTGCCCTCTCTGGTGCCAGGGTCCCCACTCTGCAGTGGGACCCCAATGAGGCCTCCTCCTTCCCCAAATAGTGTCACCCAAATCACCGCTCTTATAAAACGGCAAACAAAACATAAGCCCCTGGGCTATAACATAACTAAGTGCAAGGCATGCTCTGGCCCTTTAAAAGAGTAAAACTCCCTCTCTAATACTGGGTGCCCCATTAGCCCTAAGAATAGCATATCCAATGGCTATATCATCTTTGAGCCCTTCCTCCCTGAAGACTTATTCCCCTTCAGCTGCTGGTAGGCAACTGAACTGCCAGGTCCCAGCCCTAGGGTTTATATGGGCTTAGGGCCCTTTCTCTTCTGGCCAGCTAACCAGGTGCAGGTGCGGCCAATTCCCTCATTAGCCAGTTGTCATGGCAACCTGCACCTGGGCTCTTATCTGGCCCTTTGTGTTCCCCCCCCCAGGCAATCTCTGCTGTAATAGGAGCAGGTACCTTAGTGCCCTGCAACACCCCTGTATGCACAGAACCTGCAGGTGGTGGATGGTGCCATGCTGGGAAAACAGCTGGGGCAATGTGAACAATGAGTGTAACGCAGGTATCAAATTTAGGCAAGATTTGCCTAAAATCTCCATTTTTAAGGCACATTAAGGGTGTGCCCGTGTAGACCTGCACCTTTAATGCACCTTAAAAATGGCAACTTTAGGCTAATCACAGCTAAAAGAGGCACATGTAGTCATGCCCATTAATATGTTTCCTAGACAAAACAAAGCCATCTTTGAATCGGGCCTGGCCACACGTGGAACATTGCATTCATTTCTGTGTCACACTATAAAAGATAAAGACAAAGGTGACAATTTATGGAAAAGAAAGAAAAATAATTTGGAGAAATTACTTCCAATAAAGATTACAACAGCTCAGTATGTATACTGTTGTTATTATAGGATGACTAAATGGAGACTGAAGACATGCCTCCATTCTACAAATTCTGAGATATTACAAGCATCGTGGGTGGGGAAGAAGCATTTAGTCTGGCACACATAGGTCTAAGTAGAAGTAATTTAAAAAAAATGAAGAAAAAGATCATTTTAGCCTGAATCTAAGAAAACAATTATTCCTGGGGAAGTACCAAGGCTGAGTAAATCTTCAAATGAAGTGGTGGAAACCACTTTAGTTGGGACATTTAAAACTGGAGTGGATAAGAAAATGTGCTGTAGGAAACAAATCTGTATTGACAGGAACATAGACCAGATAGTCTAAATTTTTCCCTTGGCACCTCTGACTTCTAGGAAAACTAGCACAGAGAAGAAACTTAGGACCTAAGGAAGTCACCATTTACAAGATTTAGTGGAACAATGAGAAGGTAACTCAGAAATATCCCTAGTTGCAAAAGGCTGACAAACATGACAATTGCATACCTTGTGCTATTCAATGTACCATTTCTCTGCCACTCAGAGTAACAAAGTTGGCAACCACAGGAATACTTAGGGCTGCCCATCACAAAATCTGTATGGCTGGCATTTTTTCTGTAGAACCTACCATCTGATTAAGTCACTCTTGACCTTAATCGGCTAATTATTGATGTGATTTTTGTTGAATAGCAGGCTTTTAATCACACAAAGTATTTACATTCCTATTAGAGGACATTCTTAGTTCTACACCTAATTATGAGAGGAAAATATATTTTACATAAAAGAAATCTGACAGAATTTTTGTCTTAGCTCATTAGGATTCAAGGATAATTTATATTTTGACATTTTCCCAAGGGGTCTTGAATCCAGTGATGCTGAAAACCTGATGGGAGCTCTGTGTGTGTGTGTGTGTGTGTGTGTGTGTGTGTGTGTGTGTGTGTGTGTATTTCTTATACATACACACCCACACCGGTGTGCATGCATGCATACACACACATATATACACATATACAGGGGCACATCCAGGAGGGATGCACTGGTGCACTTGGACAACCCCCCTCCCTTTGATTCCTTACCCACCCAAAGTTTAAAACCAACTGCCTTGCAGTAGCAGCAGCATTTCTAATCAGGGAGTGCTGAAGAAGTCGTTTGACTTCCTGGCTCTTTATAACCTAACTGATCCCTTCTAATCCCTTCATTCAACAGGTGTTAATGACCCTCTTCTTTCTGATGGTCTTGATGTTCCACCTATCAAGCTATGTTATATTGTGCAATTCTGCTGTGAGCTGCTCCTGCTAATAAAGCTCCTATTTCAAAGCTGTACAGATTGTTTTGAACTAATTCCAAGTAAGTTATGTTTGTTTTTTCTTCGATCTTAAACTAAATAATACAGCCCTAGGCCCAAAGCTTCTAGTTTATTTTTAAGTGGAGAAAAATGTGTGTTGTTTTATATGTGATGATGCACCATACCATCTGCTAGGGGTGTGCGAAACTTCAGTTGCTGATCCAATTCAGCGGCCAACTCTCCAAATCCAAATTGAATCAAGAGACCCATTAATCTCTCCAAATCGAATGGAAGCATCTGAATTGATTCAGAGAGATTCAGAGAGATTTGACGCTTTGGCAATATGCTTTATATGCTTTTTCTATGTACCTCAAGGTACTAGGTGCTGCTTATGAACGCTGAGACGGTGGGGTGGATGGAGCATCCCATGGGAGCATGAGGGGGTCCCCACGCACTCAGCATTGGACTCGGAAGTGGACCAGAAGTACTTCCAGTCCACTTCTGGGTCTGCCGTGGGGCGCGTGGGGTCTCCCCTATCCCCTGGCTCAGCAACTAGTGCCTCTTGGGTCTGGGGAGGGCAACTGGGGTCCCCCCACGGCCAATCACTAAGCTGGGGGGTTTCCCATGCACTTGACGGCAGATCCCCCCGTGCGCCTGTGGGATGCTTTATCCATCCCACCATCTCAGCGTTCATGAGCCGTGCCTGGGACCTTGAGGTACATAGAAAAGACATACAAAGCTGTGTCTATGGCTGAATTGCTGATTTTTCTGAATCAGAATCAAATCTTCAGATTCAGCCAAATCAAATCAGGACAGTGATCTGAATCAGCTAATCAAATCACAGTCCCCTGATTTGGGCCAAATCCAAATCCGAATCAAATACTGCCCACTTTGCACACACCAACCACCTGCTCTCCCCGCTTTTTTAAATTCTAGAACTGCCTATATATTTTTTATTTTATAAGATTTATATGTGTATATATATATAGGTCCAATGAGCTGCATCCAACTGGTGGGCCAGGTGGCAATGTGGTGTAGCTGCTCATAGCAGGGTAGCTCCTATAAAATTCCACATTGTTATAACCTCCAGAGTAAAGCGAGTACAGGGCACCTCAAAACCTTAGCCCCACTGTCTTATGCATACTTCCTGGTTAGAGAAAAGCTAAGGGACATTACCCCAACAGAAACACACCTCCACCGAGGTATTAAGCAGTCAGCAGCAGCTCTAATCTGTTGAAGTTACAACTTTTGAGGCACTGAACATCTGGACTCAGTCTGGCCTTTGGACTCTGTCTCTATGGTCTAAAAGGGGGCATGGCAGGGCTAGGGCAGCCTCCACTCCTCCATACTCTTGCCTAGGCATACGCACTGAAGGTCTCGGAGTGATGGTCGCTTAGACCCCTTGAGTGTACACCATGATCCAGAGGTCTAACAGTTGCCAAGATATGCACATGTGCATGTCAGAGCTTTGGGGTAGCAATTAGTTTAAAAAAGACTGTGATCATGTAACAAGGCGGTGAAATACCAAGGACATATACCTGATATCACTCTGGAGGATAAATCTTGTGGAGTTGTTGACAGTTCTTGCTATTTGTTCTATGATCAGCATGAATCTTGATCTTCAGACTGAACTGACTAACAGAATCAGAAAAGCAGCTAAGAAATTTGGGCTATTACAGAAACGTGCAGCAAACTAATAGATAAGGGGAACGCGAGAATCTACGAGACCTGTCTGTTGTCATCCCTGTTTTATTGTTCAGAAACATGGACTACATATGCCAGGCATATCAAGAGACTGAACACTTTCCACATGAGGTGTCTGCCTAAGATCTTGAAAGTAAAGTTTGGAATGTAGAATGCCAAACAGGGAGGTACTGGAGAACGCAGGACGGACGCACCTAGAAACCACCTTCTTATCAACATGAAAAGGTTCAAATGGATTGGACATGTTGGGAGAATGGGAGAAGACCATATCCCCAAGAATAATTTGTATAGCAAGTTTCAAGACAGCTCTAGAAAGCGGGGTCACCCTCTATATGGCAGTACCACAAAGTATGCAAAAGTGATGTAGAAAGCTGGGAGGAACTTGTGTATGTGTATGCATATGTATGTGTATGTGTGCATGTGTATACGTACATATGTATGTATACACATATACATGTCTATATAAACACGTATATATGTATACATACACATGTGTATATATACAAGTATATAAGTATACGTATGTATAACACGTGTATATACACATATGCTTGTGTATGTGTGTATATATACACATAAGCAAGCTTCTTTGAGTAAATATGATACCTTTTATAAGAACGAGTGGATGTGTGTATATGCGCACGTGCCTATATGCGTGTGCACACATAGCTATACAAATATATCCACACACACGTGTGTATGCATGCCTTTGTGTGCACGCCCGCACATATATACACGCAAAGGCTTAGTTAGGCGGCCTGTGGAGGTGCCGGCGCCCCGGCTCCCGCCTGATCTGGGAGCAGGGCGGCGCTGTCCACCCTGTTGAGCGTCGGGACCCCTGCCCCGACCCGCGCGCCGCTGCCCCTGCCCCGCAGCCCGTTGCCTGGCAACACCCCAGCGGCTGAGGAGTCACGCGGGACCAACCACTCCCCTCAGGGCCAAGGGGAGGAAGCTCCGCCCCTTCCTCCCAGACCCTGCACCAGCCACAGGTCGGAGGCCGGAAGAGAGATCTCCGCCCCACTTCCACTCAGCCGTGCACCATAGACACCAACTCGCTCTGCGGCCAGAGCGTCTCGGCGACGTTGGGGGCCTGCCCTTCCTCTCGCGCCATCTTGAGGCCGGGCAGAAGAGACACCCCCCCACCTCTCCCTCCCCGCAGCTGAGTGGACGAGAGCCGGGGGGGAGGGGAGGAGGGTCGCTCAGCGCTAGGAATCATTGCACCAGGCGGCCTCCACTGGCGGGGAGGCAGGAAGCACTGCCCATACCTAAGATGGCGGCTAGCCCGCCCCGAGGGGGCGGTGCTGGGCGGGGTCTTTGCGCGGGTGCGTGTGCGCGCGCGCGGCTCTAGCGCCCGCCCCGCGCCGCCGTGACGGACGGGCCCGCGAGCTCCGCGCCTCCCGCCAGCCCGCAGCTGGCAGCGGCGGCGGCGGCAGCAGCAGCAGCAGCCGGCCAGGGCCGCCCCTCCCCCCGCACCTCGCCAGCCCCCCCAGGATGCCGGTCAGGCGGGAGGACGCGGCCCGCTCGGCCGGCGCCCCCCAGCCGGGGCCAGGAAGGGGCTGGGGCCCCGCTGCGGCGCTGCGCCTGCTCGTGGCGCTCCTCGTGCACTCGGCCCGGGCCGACAAGGAAGGTGAGCGCCCCCGTACTCCATCGTGCACCTCCCTGTCCCCGTCCTCGTCCCGTCGCCGCTGCCACGGGTGGTTGCAGGGCGCGAGGCAGCGCGGGCCGTTGGGCGCGGGGCTAGAGGCACCGCCTCGTTGGGCGGCGCCCCCTCCCCCCCCTAGAGTCCGGACCGTCCCGGGGCCTCGCTGTGGGGGCTGCAGCCTGGGTGCAGGGGCACGGGGCGAGGAGTGCGTGTGGCACTGTGTATGTGACAGTGACTGTGACACTGACGCTGTGTGTGTGGCAATGACTGTGTGACACCGCGTGCGTGTCCGGGCACAGTGTATGGGACCTGCCATTCCTGGACACCTGCTCCTCACCACCCCCATCCTATCCTGCTCCCCAACATCTCATGAGCCACCAGGCACCGTGTTCGGTGGTTGTGGGACTGTTCTCAGGAAGAGGAGAGGGGGGAAAAGCTCTTCCCATACCAGCTTCTGAGCCCTCTTCCTCTTCCTCCCCTCCCCCTCCCCCTTTTCAACTTCAGGGATGTGGTTGATTTATGCCCTGGTGCAGGTGCTGCCTCCTGACTGCATGGCTGTCTCACATTTGATGGGAGCTGGTTGCTTTCCTGGTTGTGGAGGGTGCTGGTAGTCACTGAGAAATCAGTGCTGTTTTAGAGGCAGGGTAGAAGCTGCAGCCCATGTCATAGGTGCTTTCCTCAAGAAGTTCAATCATGAAGGTGCCGTTGCTTGTATTAATATAGCTTATGCCTTAATGCCTCAAAATATACCCTGATCTTGCTTCTGCCATCTTGAACTCATTGAATTTGATGCTGGTGCTGTAGAAGACCCCTTTAATGATTGCCAATGTGCATGTTTTCTGTATTTAAAGCCCTGACTAACGTGGATAGCAAAGCTGTTTTTGGTGTGCTCACTCCCTCCCAGAAAGGTCCTGAGGTAAAAGGACCTCATTCAGATTGTGGGAATGAGCTTTTAGTGACACCAGCATTATCACATTTGTGTGAACCGTGTTTGTGCTAGAGAGTTGTACTGCTTTAACTAGATTGATTTTTAGACAAATCTGGCAACAGTGGTAGAAAAACTCTTTGTAGACCAGCCCTTAAAATTGATAAAGGTCCTTGTCTTTATCAGTTGACTGAAATTCATCTGAGTTTTTTCAGGCCCTGGACAAACAAAATGTTTATGCCAGTGCAAAAAATAATAATAATAATGGTGGTGAGATGGTACAAACATTCAAACCAAGTTTAGGTAAACTGGGGTAACTTGCTCATTCTAGTGAAGGTTTTATCTGTTTATATCCATCCCTGGATAGCTGTTTGCTTTATACAATGAGGGTATTTACCTGTTTTCCACCATGTCTCAGCAAGATATGATAATACCTGCCTACTTTTGTGAGTTACCCTGGGTTAGCTACAAATCTTTCTATTCTTGATCTCAATTTACATCAGTATACAAAATCAATTTGGAAGCCCCAAGGCAGGGAGATAGGAAGGGTGCCCAGAGCATCAGTGTCATTGCTGCTCACATGGTTTTAAAAAGCATCAGTTCCTTTTTCTCAGTGGGACTGGAGTTTGTCTGCAGACCAGTAAGCAAGTTGCATTCACTCATGTTGATTGTTCTCATACCAACCCTAAGGGGCAAGATGTAACTCTTAAGAGTGCTTAAACTTTGCAGATATCATCTACTTTACTTTTTGCATTCTTAACATTATAAAAGCTTCTCCATCTATAGTGTCAGAGATTTTTTTTTTAGAATTCTTCTATTTATCTTCCACTGTTCTTGTGTACTGACTAGTCAGGTTTCAAATTTAGATAAGGCACAGACATGGCATTAATTCCTGTATAAGTCTTAGGCCAAGCCAGGTATATTGTTTTAAAGCAAGAGAAATCCTCTTCTTGCTTACTAGCTGATGTATATAACCCTTTCATATAATCTGTTGACAGAATTTTTCTTACCTGTGATGTATAAAATTATTTGTTCTCGCTACTCATTCAGTTACATTCTACCTTGGAAAACACTGCTTTTCGATAAATCACAGAAAAAAATTGTTTTTATTTGAGCAACTAACAGCCAATCTAGGCTGCTCAGTCAAGTTCTGGTAGCTCTTTTACCTGTCAGCTCCCAAGATTGGAGTAGGCAAAGCAGGATTGTGTAATAGCAGGTTAACTTTAATATCTGGCAGTGTGAGTCTTAAAAATACTTTTTAGTCCTCTTCTTGGAGCAGCTTTTATTTAAACATCTAAATTTGACAGTCAGTTTACCTTGAATGAAGAATCTGTTTTAAACTTTGCCTTAACGCTTCCTTAATCTCCTGTGTCCTTTTTTCAAGGGAAGCTATTGAAAGCAAGTGATAGTTATGATCATAATTCTAAGAAAAAAAAAGAATGGTTTGGGGATTAGAACATAACAGTGAGACCAGGAAACCTGGTTCTGTGTCTTGCTCTGCTGTTGTCCCATGATGTGACGCTGAGTGAATTGCTTTCACTCCCTAGGTTCTGCGCCGAGCTGACCTGTTGTGTAACCTCTGGAAAGTCACTTCATTTCTGGATTCTTTCCTCTTCTAGCCCTAACGTTTTATTCCTTGTGGGTAGACTGCTGCATCCATATGTATGGCAGTCCACGGAGGATAACAAATTGCAGATTCAGGGCCTTGGACAGTAAGCTCTTAAAGAGCTCCCATGATATGCTTATATAGTACCTAGCATGATGAGGCCCCACTTTGTTCTGTTCTAAAGGTTGTAGGCATTGTAATCAATAAATGTTATATTTTAAGGTTTTTAATTTTGATCAGTAATTGATCAGCAGTGCTCCAGCACTGATGTTTTGAAATGGCCACTGCTTGTGTATTTTCTGCATTTGAGATAATATTTGCAGAGAGTAAAACTTTGTATAAATAAATATGGGTATTTACTGTATAGTATATTTGAACTTTTAAAGGTAACTGGTTCTACTCTGAAACATGAATTTTAAAAATAATGTCAAGCATTTGGAGTTCTCAGTGACTTCCAGATCAGATATGTTCAGTTTATGACTACTGTAAGCCCTGCAACCCAACTGTAAACTGTACAACTTAACCTGGAAGCTGAAAGTGAATGATAGGCGTCTGTGGCTTATAGGTCATCCACAGTAAAGGTTTGGTGACTGACTAGCAGGCTGGGAAAGAATCAAGCTTACTCACTTGCCTGCAAGGCTAACAGGAAAAAGCAAAAAGAAAAATGTTCTTTGCTTCTTTTTGTCTGTAACTATACTATAGTATTGTAGTGCCTGAGTTTAGTCAATGTAGTAACCAGGCATAACTGAATGTAACATAATACACACATACAGGTTTTAAGGTTACATTTTTCCATAGGCAAGGGCACAGATCTACTCAAACCAACTGTAATAAGCTGTCCACTGAGTATTTATTGCAGTACCCAAATGATGCCATCATGCTGTGTTAATTGCTGAATTTGTTTACATAGGAAAAAATCATGTTTTGGCCATAGGCTTACGGCCTAGTCTAGATGCATTGAGGGCCTCCTCATTTCAGTACTGCATTTCCCAGATTCATAGGCCTCAGACTTCTCTATTTAGTGATATTACCTCCTACATCTTACCCTACTGACTAAACACTGCCCGGTCAGTGCATAGCCAACTGTACATATTCAGTAGCTCTGCGGATGCATATGATAAGACATGGACAAAATCAGGGAAGCAGAGTCAGGAATCAGGAGTCAAGGATCAAGAAGCTGATGTTTGTAAAAGACTGGGATCTGGACAGTCACCCTGGGTTGAACCACAAGCTAGGTGGGGTCAGGAACATGAGGCAGAAACCAGACTTGTGCCACTTTCCAGGTAGTCCAGAGCAGGCAGCTACAGCCATGAATGGATCTAGGATTTTGCAAAGGGAGTTGTAGATGACGTGGCGCATCACTGCATATAACATTAAAGGTGTCTTTCCAGTCACACACCAAAAAAAAAAAAAAAAGCCAGAAGTTCCACCAACACTCCAGGGACTACAGTATTCTGTTTTAAGATCAAAGCAAAAACAAACACAATTACACTGGAACATACATTGATTTGCTGTATTATACATTTAAGTATAAGCACACAACAAACTAGGCAAACAGTAATCAAGGAATGTACATCTCTTATTTAGGTTGACAAAACAAAAGCTAGCCTCCCCTGAGCACCCCAGCAGAGCATCCAATACCACGCTAACAGCCGTTTCCCCATCTGAATTAAATGTTCAACGTGGCCAGTGCATGGTGAGGCTCGTAACCTATTATTTGTTAATTGGTAAATTGTCTGTACTAGCTATTTTGGACAAAATTTAAAAAATGCACATCTTATTTTTTTTGACTGTAAGAATCAAATTTCTAAAGTACTGCATCCTTGAGTACATTCTTTTCTTGACTGCTGCCACCTCATCTACATTTTGTTCATCATCCTGTTTCCAGCAGTAGAAAGCCTGAAGCAGAGATGCAACTTAGGGCAGGAAAATGGGGCTTTTTTTTTTCTTTTTATCTTCTCACAAAGGAACAAATGCTGTTAAAAAAAAAAATACAGTTCTTCTCCCATGTACAATTTTTTTCCCTCCCTGTAGCTCATAGTACTCTATGGCAGACATCCTTTCCAAATGGTATGAAATTGGATTACTGCAGTGTAGCTTGTCATGGGTTTGGGTTGTGAAATAATTTATATTTGTGATGAGTTATAGACAAAAGAAGATGGACATTTTTTATCTTAGACTAAAAAAAAAAATCTTTCATGGCTTCCATTTTCATTGATTGGTGGAGTTTTTTGGGACCCCATCTTGACACAAGTGTAGCAATACCACATGATCCTTAAAACTGACTGAGATGACAAAGTCATTCTAAATATGGAATTATTCAGTGGAAGCATTCACTGAGGTTCTGTAGGGATCTGTTCTTGGTGCAGTGATATTTTTCTTCCAAATCATTAATAACAATATTTACTAGTAAATCTGGTAAATCCCATAAATTGGTGATGTGATAAATGATAAAAAAGTGGTCTGTTCTACATAGTGTGTTATATTGGTTAACTGGGCTTATATGAAAATGTTTTAATACAGCCAAATGAAAAATTGTTCTCAGGCTATTAAGGCTGGCAAAGGATTATTGTGTTCTTGAAGTGTTCTTTGTGCAGTCTGACATACGGCATGTGCAGGCATTGAAGTTGGTGCAACACTGAGCCATGTCTGTCTGAATTCCTGCAAGCATCCTTCTGTCCCTCCTCTCTCCATTTCTAAACATTGAATGCAAAGCTATTAAAAGCAGACACAAAAGCAGGAGGTGCCCATGTAAGCCCAGTTCTTTTGAACCCAAGTTTGCAGATAAACCAGGAGTCTTCCCCCTTGGTGCATCTAGCTTGAATTCAGCCTCTTCAGGGATTCAGGGTCTTAAATCTCTGTGTTTGGATTAATTTAGATTTATTGCTTTTTTTTTTTTATTTTGCTTTTGCATTGTTATTTCCTGCACTCTGGTGTGGGTTCAAGAACCTGATGGCAGATCTAAACAGTCAGAAGCCAAGATCTGAATGTGCTGCTTCTGCTGAATTCTTTGGTTTGAACACTGATTTGACAGGTCTGGCTTGCTTTGCTGAAGGGCACACTGTCCTTCACAATGTGCAGTCTGTAGCAACTTTATTCCAAGAGCTCTCCAGGAGTGACAAACTAGCTCCAAGCTCTGCTGTTTTAGGGACTTCTGGGGTCAAACCTTTGGTTCAGTAACAGCTAAAGTCGCATGTCTTGATAGACTTCTGTTGCCCCTTTGGATAAAAGAATAAAAACCATGCCAAGATCCTACTTGACAATTCCATTCACTGCTCCTGGACTGTTCTGGGTTTCTGTTCCAACTCCTCAGATGCATCAACTCCCATTATTGCTCCAATAGGTCCTGGATATATAGTTTGAGTCCAAAAGTTTCACAGATGCCTATGTCACCTTGCCAAAATGACAAGAGGGAATAAAAGTGCTCAGGGCCACTTCTGCTTCTACTTCTCCTTCTGTAATCTTTTTTCTTTCACTGAGAACATTCAAATCTCTTCAGACCTTTTTTTGTTCCCCCTACAATATCTACTGGCTTAACTTCTCTTTTTAATTTTAAAAAACGTTCAGGCTATTATTTTCCCCTTATCAGTTATCTCAGATCTGAAGTTGTATCCTTAATCTGACCTAGAATTAAATCATGATAGACATGTTAGCATACAACTTTGGTTCCCATCTGTCAGGGCAAAGATGTTTGATTTGGAAAGGGTTTCAGTCAGTCAGTAAGTGTGTGCATAATTGCTGAGCCATACAAACAAGGGTTCAGTAAAGAGCCACAAGAATGATTCAAGTTAGCTTGTCTAAGAGAAGTTTGAGAGACGGCTGTGATCACAATTGTAAAATGCTTTTATGGAGTTTTGATAGTAAAAGGCTAGTTCACTTAAGGACGTAAGATCCAATGGCTGGAAAGGGAAATTAGACAAAATCAGGCTGGTAACAAGATGCATGTTTGAGATGGACTGTAACTCACCATTGGAATGACTTAGTAAGGACTGTGAGGGGATTCTCTTGATTCTTATCTTTTAATTGTCTTCCTAAAAGAGTTGCTATAACCCTTGATGCAGGGATTATTGGATGATTATATGACCTTATTCAGGAGGTAAGAATAAAGGATCGTTGTTGTCTCTTCTGGTCTTAAAATATCTGAATCCATAAAATGGTCTGTTGTGGGAGGGCTTTGTTTTTGGACCTCTTAGAACTGAGCTACTCAGTTTCTCAAGCAGATGAACTACATCTTTTTAATTTTTTCAGCATTGCACTTCTAAATACTTGTTTTAATATGCTATGTTTGGTTTGTTTTTCAGAAGGCCTGTAACACTCTACTTTTGTATCCTTTGTCTTGTTTTGACCTTAGCTCTCTCACTTTTGCAACTTTTATACATTACTTCCCCCTCCCCCTCCCCCCTCTCCTTTTTGGCCTTATCACACAGTTCAGCCTACCTTTTCCTGTTGGTCAGTACTCCTGCACTACAAGTCATTGAGCCACTTTGCTAAGCAATGCATGATATTAGTGCCAAACAACTCTCACTAGCCGATGCAAGGCTTTTACTGACCTTTGCTCATATATATTGTGACTTTGCATTCTATTTGATTATGAATTATCTTGCTGGTTCCCCCCATCCCCCAGGAACATTTTGTAATGAACTTCCAGTTGGAATAGCAGCATTTGTGCTGGATGAGGTTGTGTTTTTCTCTCCTTTCTGTTTTCCTCTTATTTTTTACAGCAGGGGTGTCAAAGATCTGGCTCGCCAGAGCCCTTATATTTGGCCTCCCAGGCTGGCTGGAGCATGTTGAATTCAGGATCAGCTGAAATTGGTGCTGCATGCAGTGCAGGTCCTAGTACAGGGCAGGGGATCTTTGGGCCCAATCAGGCCTGTGGACTGGCCTTGCACCATCTCTGCCTTAATTTATGCAGCACAAAACTGAATCTGAAATATTCTGTCACATTGTTAAATATTACTGCTGCTGCTTCTCTAAGTAAGTGAAGTAGCTGCCATCCTGAAAACTAATGTCTAACTAACTACTTTCGACTATGTAAAAGGTAGTACCTTCTTCCTCAGTAGATTTGCTTCTTCTCTGTTGCTGGTCTGATCTGTTTAGTTCTGTGAGAAAGAGGGAGGGAAGGAAGGAGAATTGAAATCATATGAAATTAGGGTTGGAAGGGACCTCAGGAGGTCCATCTAGTCCAACACCCTGCTTGAAACAGGACCATCCCCAGCTAGATCATTCCAGCCAGGGCTTTGTCAAGCCAGGCCTGAAAAACCTCCAAGGATGGAGATTCTACCACCTCTGGGTAACCTGTTGCAATGCTTAACTACCCTCCTAGTGTGACAGGATTTTTCTAATATTCAACTTAAACCTTTCTTGCTGCAACTTGAGACCATTGCTCCTTGTTCTGTCATCTGTCACCACTGAGAACAGTCTCGCTCCATCCTTTTGGAACCCCTTTTCAAATAGTTAAAGGCTGCCCGGCCCAACCCCAAATCCTTCTTGGTTGTGATCTGAGGTGCTGCTCCCTTTGGAGATTGGCCTGAGTTAGGGGATGGATCAGTGTTAGGATTGTAACCACTGGTGCAGGCAGCTAAAGCAAATTCAGTTGTTTGTTTAAAAGTGGGTTGGGATGCCCGTGCTTTGGGAATGGCTGTTAAGCCTCAAGCGTTCATGGTGCCTTAGAAAATAGGGGTTGGAAGGACCTTGGAAGGTCATTTAATTCAACCCCTTGCTCAAAGCCAGACCATCCAATACCATATCATCCCTGACAGGGCTTTGTTTAGCTGGGTCTTAAAAACCTCCGAGGGTGGAGATTCTACCACCTCTCTGGGTAACCTGGTCCAGCGCACTACTATCTGTGTTGTAAGAATGTTTTTTGTAATATCTAACCTAAACCTCCCTTGCTGTAACTTGAGACGGTTGCTTCTTGTTCTGTCACCACTGAAAACAGTCTACTAGCTCCATCCTCTTTGGAACCATCCTTCAGGTGGTGGTTAAAGGCTGCTGTCAAACCCCCGTAGCCTCGTCTGCAGACTAAATAAACCCAGTTCCCTCGGCCTCTTCTCATATGTCATATGCTGCAACCCCTGAACCATTTTCATTGCTCTTTGCTGGACTCTTTCCAGCTTATCCACATCCTTTTTGTAGTGGGGAGCCCAAAACTGGACACAGGACTTCAGATGTGTGTATTCATGTATTATACTTTGGATGGGGAGGGGCAAGGATGCAGGATTGTGGGAAAGAAGCCAAAAAAGGTGAGCAGCACTTTGCATAGTGCTGCAGCTTATGGCTAATTGCTGCTCCCATTGTTGGAACACTAATGTTAGTTACACCTTATGCTTCTAAAGGTGTTGGAGTAGGGGTCCATGTAGTTCTTGCAATGTGGCCTCTTCCATTTTCTCTCTCAATTTTTGGGCAATCTGAAAATCCCATCTTCCTTCTTTTTTCTTTAAGGTGAGGAACAATCCCTAATGGGGGTACAGTAATTAGAGATGCACTGATATATCGGTTGCATAATGGATTGTCACCGATAACAGGAAAATTAACATTATTGGCTATGGCCATTTTTTGGCTGGTGTAGCTGATAACATCACCAATAAATGTCATGTCCATGTATGCAGCCACACACATATACGTGGCCAGGAATACAGCCTGGCAGTTTTAACAGCAGAGCCCTGCTAGTAAGTCTATGGGAGTGAAGGGTTGTGGGGGGCAGCAGATCAGGGTGGCCATGGTGAGGGGGAGAGTGAGGCATGGGTAGGCTCTGCCCAGCCAGTGCAGTGAATGGGACACAGGGCTGGAAGTGGAACAGAGCCATGGGTGGTCATCTGGAGGGGTGGGGAGGGGGGTGGATCCCTGCCACTGAGCACAGCCCTCGGGGAGGCATGTGCCTCCCTGGATTTTTGCAGGGGGTGGAGGCGGGCTGCCTACTCGGAACCAGGGACAGCTTCAGCCTTTTCCCAGTTTCAGGGGCTGAGCTGGGCCTGGGCTCAGAGTGGGTGGGAGTGTGACAGGCTCACCTGTGCAGGGCAGGCAGTGGCAGTGCTGGGAGGGGTGGCTACAAGGAGGTCTAGGGTTAAATTTGGGGTGGTTATAGACCCCCCAGTGTCAGCCCTGCTTGGGACACTCTGCTCTACTCCCTTTCCCTTGGGAGCCCCCTGCTGTGGACCAGGCAAGGGATGCATGGCGAGTGCAGGGCTCCCAAGGGAAAGGCAGCAGAGCAGAGTGCCCTGAGCAGGGCTGGGGGCTGCTTGGGGGTGGTATAGGCACTCTAAAATTTGCCCCCTGTAGCCAGCCTTCCCAGCACTGCCACCTCCTGCCTGCTCCAAGCCCAGCCCCCTTACCGGGAAGGAGCTAGCCCTGCCTCTGGCCCCAAGCTCGCAGCAGACAGCCCACCTCTTCTCCCCACACAGATCTGGGGGTGCACAGGCCTCCCCTGGAGCCATCGTACAGCAGTGGGGAGCTGCCCAACCCCCCCCACACCTCCTGGACAAGCTGCCTGTGGGTCTATCCCACTCCTGGCCTCGGGGTCCCATTCACTACCCTGGCTGGGCAACCCCAGGCCCTGCCTTATTCCCTCCTACACTGTGGGGGCCTCAGACTGCCCCTTCTCTCCTCCCTTTCCCCCCACAGACTTACTGGCAGATGCTGTTCTCCAAGCTGCCGGGCCACATTCCTGTAAAATTTTTATCAGATTGGTATCGGCTGATATGGCTGGTTAATAATCAGCTGTTGGTATCAGCCAAGAAAATCTTTATTGGTGCACCCCAATAGTAATAACTGTATATATTTCTAAAGAAATGTCCATAGATTTTTGCATGATGTGGGCACAGACCACTTCCTGAACACGTGGTTCTTGGACTATACTGTGTTCTGAAGGATTCTGGTTTTAGAGGTATTGGCAGTGGGGGCTAGAATCTTTGGAGTGGAGGTAGAATTGTTGTAGGTTGATAATAGGGTCTCTTGAGCCTGCAGAGTTTACAGAAAAGCCTTTTCCAATAAATTGGGTATCAGTCTATTTTGTTTCCAAATGGTTTTGGGAAGCCCTAGGCTCACGGAAAGACTGAATTTAACTTGTGTGCAGGGACCTGGTGTCCCCAGCTGGCCCTTTTCACTCCTTTAGGACAGATTTAGTTACCTTGTTTTGACATGGATTCCAATGACAGGTCCATGCAAACCCAGTGAAGACAAAGTTGCAGAGGTATAGCTGGATATTATATAATATTATTGAACTGTATTACGGTGATGTATAAGAAAAAGAGGTGATTTTTGCGTGTTTGGTAACTAGAGAAGGAGGTCAAAGGTGGTTCCTCTTCTGAAAACTTGGAGCTTCCTTCCCTTTTTCTTGTAAATGTCTTGGAGTAGTGAGGTCAAACTTCCCTGCATCCCTGGGCTGAGTCTGGGTCTTGAGGAGACTTCTGGGCTGGTTCCAGGCCTTGTGGCAGCAGTGGCACAAGGGTTAATGCTACTGTTGTTCATTCTTGCCCCCCTATTCCACCAGCACATGTATTCAGCATGGCTCCTTAGCTGGAAATTCAGTGGTCGGTACTGCCAATACTCACCCCAATCCCCGAGTTTTCAGCTCCTCTTGGAACCCCAGGGGCCAGATGTTGGACACCTGTGTCTTGAGGAAACTTCCTCCTGTATCAGAAGTGATGGCATGTTTCCATTTCAGACCCAGAACGTGTATTTTTGGTTGTTCATAGCCACATAGTTGATAGCCTAGAGCCTGTGAGGTCAAAGCCATAGCAGAAGTGCTCCCAGTGACCTGACAAAACCCTGTCAGATTCCAGTGAATATGCAAATTCTGCTAAATACCTTATCACAAAAAATAAAAGGATCCTGGCAATTAGTCCTTGATTTCTTCAGTCTCTTTAAAAGAAAAAAAAGTTGTTGTGGTTTTCAGTGAAAGATCAAAAAGCATTCATCTCAAGCTGTTCTCAGTTAGGTTAGCCTCTATCCAAGAGGGATGCTAGAGTCAGATGATCAAAACATTTGTGACAAATAAATTATAGTAAAAATCTGGTTAATTTGTTACTCCAGTGGGATTGGCAACTATGAACTAAGTATCAGTACTTATCCATTTTCAATTTTTCATGAAATGTATTTTGTATGCTATATTGACCGTAAAATGATTTTTTACATTTATAAAGAAGACAAAAATACACTACAAAAATTCTGAAGACAAGTTGTACATGCTGTGGTCTTCTATGAGAATTGTATGACTAGACACACAAATGGTTAATATACAATTTACATGACTATGAAAGAGGTCATCTCATGGAGGGCACAGGTCAGTATTTTTAAGCTGACTAATTATCAGGAACAAATTCCATTGCAATTTTATATGTGGTACATTTAAAAATGACTAATATTTTAACAGGTGATAATGCAGTCAAATTGCCTTGTTTACAAATCCATGAGGTCTCTGGTGGAGCATGCAGAATGTACTGGCTAATACTGCCATTAGGACAAGCTACCCTAGTGACTAATGTAATTACCAGATTTCACTGCATATAGAACTTCCTGAATTTTGAAATACTCCACCACCTTGAAGTGAGTGAAATGATACATATTGAACATTATGGTATTCTCTCAAGCATTAGTCAATATTTATTAACATTTGTAAAAATAGTAAAAACAATTGTTTTAACTTTGTAGATGAAAATTAAAATTGTAAGGAGGAGAAGATGACTCGTAAAACATTGAAACGGAATGGTATTAAAAGGAAGTAGTTTGGGTTTTTAATTAAATATAGTCGTTTTCCTTCAAATTGGTTTCTAAAAAAAGTTAGGGGAATTTAGGTGTTGGATAACCCTTAATGCACATTAGGTTTTTCTCTAAAGATTCTCCTAGAAATATTAGCTTGTACTATGGCTAATTTTCAGTGAGAAACTTCCTCTATTTCTGGGTATACATGATTCCTTACAAGTTCCAACTGTCTTGCATAACACATCTTGGTACTGGAGTAAAACCCTGGAGCATCTGTACCATCACAGACCTATATGCATACACACAGCCATGTGACCTGCCCAAGGCTAGGTTTTTGTTTGGCCGTAATCTGAGACTTGCTCACTTCCCTTCCCTCAGGCTAGGTCATAATGTCCTGGTCTATCTCCTGCATATCTTGTGAATCAGTTGTATGTTGGCATCTTCTGTTTTATGGCTTGCTTTTAAATAGTGTACTAATGGGATGAATTAGCTGTATTCATTCTGTCTAGACCCCTTTTCCAACCTGATGGACTGTATTCACTCAAATATAAGATGACCCTAAATTTGATGACCCCCCATGATGATAATTTGATTATATGGAATACTAATACATTTGTTATTAATTTCAAAGTATAGAATTAATTATTGGAGGTTTGGCTTGAATTTGTCCCCTTACCACTGTTACAACAGAGAAAATAAATTTGGGGCTTCAGGAATCCCTCTGCTCCCCCCTGCAGCCCCTTCTCCCTGCCCCCCCTCCTGTTTACTGTCAGACCATGCTCCCCCTGAGCACATGGAAATGAGTGGCAAATTTGAAACACTGGCTTTGAAATAAGTGTACCGACAGCGTACCCATAGACTTAGTTCATCCAGAATTGATGCATTTTATCTTTTTTTGAAACTGTTCCAAGTTTTAGCCCAGGCATTCCATAAAAACTTTTCAGCAGCACTTTTGTACCTACTTAGATACTGTATAGTACAAACTATGAATATTAGTCCAAAGCCAAAAGGCTTACTATGTACCATACAGTTCAGTGGGCTGAGCCATAGTGACCCTGCAGTTCAGCATTGTGTGCATACTCCAGATGCCCCCTCCCCCTGCAAAAGGGATCCACATGCTAATTAGCCTCTACTCATGACTCAAACTGGGTGTTTTTGTCATGAGTCCTAGGATGCTGCAGGTGAGGTGCAGGGCAGCCTCGTGCATTCTCACTCATGGAGGGCAGCATCACACTAATCAGATGTGATGGGCTGAGAGAGGGGGCAACAGAGGGATTCTGGGTGAATTGTTTGGAGCTCCACATGGGGATGTTTGCCAGCTATTTAAGGCCGGTGAAGAAACGGGAATCATTCAAAATGGGAAAGAAAGGCACAGCTCAGCTGTGAGAATGAATACATGTTTACTTCAGTGTAGTGGCTCACCATGATTTGAAAAGTGTCATTGCTGAGGAGACTGAGCGCATTGGACACTACACTTTGTCTTAATTAGATGGGCTGTACTAACCTATATTTGTGAAAGGTTTCTATCAGTATGTTTGCCCAATATGAGCTATGTGTTTTATAGTCGTATTCGGTGCTGGTTGGGTTTGATCAACTTTTATCATTGGTTTTCATGTATTGAGCGCATGCTGCTTTTGGCAGCTGTTTGATGATACATTTGAATACGAGAAAACCTCATTAAATAAAGTGTAAAATGAGCTTCCCCGCCCACCCCACAAATAAATATAGTATTTCCCCTTCCTATGGACCACTGGAAGGAAGTCTGGTGATTCAGTCTCTACATAATTATCACAGGGGAAAGGACTGTTGACCAATCTTTTTCTGGCTCTGTTTGAGGTGCTTTGGTCTGTAGGGGGAGTTTTGAACTTTTAGCATAAAGACGCATGTGTTATAGGATAAATAAAAGTTTAGGTTCGCTTTTCTATTGTACAGTTAGTTTTGTGCCTGAGACTTCAGAACAGCTTGAAACTATCAGCCAGTTAATTTGTGTGCAACTCTTGAGATGAGATAAGTTTAAATACTTCCAAACTGATGAAAAGTAGTTACTGCTGAGTGTTTACAATTTACTGCTGTTCTCCTTTATTCATGGGATGTCAGTCCTTGATTAAAAGTTACACATTATGAGCATGGCTGTTATACCCTACATAATTTTCCTAGAATACTGTCTGTCTTTAATTTTCACACTTCTGAATGATGTTACATAATTGAATTTATTTACCCAGCTGTTTAACACTTTTTCTCAAGCATTTTGCATGTTGCTGGATTTCTTTCTTGTCCTATGCGTTGTTCTTCTAGAAACGGATGGTTTTTAACTTTGCAGAACCTAAATACTTTAATTGACGAGTAGAAAGGCTAATGAGCAGAATATCTGAACCAAATGTTTGGGGTTTTTTCAGAGTTAGGTGGCCTTGAGTATATACTTGCATGGGATGACTTGCACAGTCTGATTTTTTTTTTTTTTTTTTGTGTGTGAGTAACCAGTCATTTCATGGTCAAAGCTATAACACTTACTCATCTGCTTTTAGGTACACCATTGAATAAGTACATGCATGTTGTAATTGCAGTTACATAGATGTGAGCAAATGACTTTCAGCATATTGTAACTGTTTATAGTTATAGGTATAATTTTTGCAGTGAGCTTACTCATTGAGACAGAGGGCTGGAAATCAAAGGTGTTTTTTAAATTTAATTTAATGTACAAAAGATTTTTTTTTAAATAATTACCTTGCTCTCATTTCAGTACATTTGGGCATCACATTTTCTAAGTGATAGAACAGATGGTTACAATTTTTATAAATAAAGCTTATGAAGAAAAGGTTAAAATAATCTGAAACATGGGCAAGGAAGATTGGGGGAAATTAGTTTTTTAGAAATGCATAAAAAGGTATATCAAGTAAGGAGGATATAGGGCAATTACTTTTATCAGCATGAAAGTAAATCATAGTACTAACATGCCTGCCAGGTAAATGAAGAGTAATGAGACCCATACAATAAGTTAGCTGGACAGAAAGACTTTTCCATGTATCTTTTTTCTCCCTAGCTTGATTTCCACCACCACCCCCTGTCAAGTCACGTTTCTTTGATTGAGACATGTTAAGGCATGCTAAACCATGAAGCATGCCTTAACATGTTTGAGCATTCAGAAATACTTTGTCAAGAAATGAAGAAAAGAGAATATAGCTTAAATAATTGGACATGTAGCAATGTATCTTTGAGTTTGCTGTGGGGAATGTGGTTGCTACTTTCTGGTGTGACATATGAAGAAGGTCAGATTAGGTAATCTAGTGGTTCCTTCTGACTTAAATTTTTATAAAATGTAATGACTTTATAGGAAACTTTGGCTGTATTCAGAAAATGTAACCTGTCAGCACTGGGAGTCATAAAATACAGTCTTCCCAGCTTTTTATCTGATGTAAGCAATTTTTTTTTTCACTTTAGTCTGGGGGTTGGTTGGAAACACAAGTTTAATCTTAAAATGCTCTGATGAAATCATCAATAGAAAGGAAACAAAGGCTTGAGAATTTAAGTATGCTCAAAATAAAAGGTTCAACCACAGAAACTTGACCGGAGTCTGACTTAGGAGGCACAACTGTTACAAAGCACCCTGCAAAGCCTGGCTGCTGGCCATGTGACTTCACCTGGCTTTAACTGTCATCTGTTCCCTGAAAACATTTCTTAAATGATATAATGATGAAGGGCACTTTTATTTAACACATTCATCCACATAAGTCTTCCCTGACATCTGCTGCTTTGTGGTGAAGACAAAAATAACTTGGAGTGGCTGAGGAAAGTTTGTGGGTTTTACAGAAGGGATGTCTGCGTTCAAGTTGTTTGGTAGTAAGAATTATATAGCTACAGTGTGTGAGCCGCTGCAGGCATACCCCTCCCCCTCCCAAACTTATGGATGAAGTTACTGGTCTCTGTAGCCTCAGGAAGTTCAGATATAGAAACAGTCATTTCAGAGTTTTTTCTGACTTTTTTCTGTTTTGCCTTGTAGCTGACTTATGAAGTATGTAGAAGATCTGAAAAGTTCTTTGAATTGTGTTTTTTTTGTGTTATGTTGCACTTGTCTGCTACAGGAAAAATAGGGTAGACAGGACTCAGCAGGAGAACTCGGAGCTATGATGCAAAAGAACAAGCAGCTGAAACTCGGTTAAGGGGAAGGAATGTTATTATGCATAAATTCTTCTACTGGTCATTTAACACATTTAAATCTAATACCTTCAACAACTGGAAGGAAAGGTATTTGCTGGCACTTCAACTAAAGGCTTAATTATTCACAGTCCACCTTTAGTTCTCCAAGATAAATTTGTATGTAGACTATAGAAGGATGGATGTAACATTTTTATATAGTGGGTAAATACCGTTCTGTTTTATGTGCTTGGTTTTAAAAAGCAATCTACAAACATTTTAAAAATTTTTATACTTTTCATTGCAATTCATTTGTGAAAAAACTTGGATGGACAGTTTTAAAAGCTTTAAAATGCAAGATAACTGCTTGACGGAGAACTAGTCCGTTATGAATTAAAGTATCTGGAAATTCTTGTTCTTAGTTCCTAGGGTTTAATTTTCTAAGGTGAAAAGCTGCTTCCTCATGAGATTCTATAGCCCTAGCAAACTCGGATGCAGAGACTAAATTCTAGTGGAATTCAGCGTATGATATGTCTGTTTGTGTGGACTTAGGTTTGACTGTTGTATTTTTAAGTACCTGACAGCTAAATGATTGCCACTCAGAACTGCAATTAAAAGAATCTTTACTGGGGGTTTTTGTGTGTATATTTAACTTAGTTTCCAAGTGCATGCATGGATCAATTATGCTATTAAAGGAGTTACTTAAATGTCTGAATGGAAGTTAATTCAAAGCAAAGATTAAAACAGAGATTGGAATGACCTGTTCCAACTCACATCAGTACTGATGTAGTACAGAATGTATTTGCACTAAGGGCACAGGCATACAAACAAATTACGGCATGGTAAACTAGGGTGTAAATGTGACCAGTTACTCCATAGTAACTGCTAAGGTGCACACACCATTCAGTAAATGTGAGGTTGCTTTTCTTTCAATGAAGTTAGTGTTTCAGTACCCTAGAACTAAGTATTCAGAGCCGCTGGTCTGTACTTTATGCTTATATTAGAAACTTTGCATTAGAGTTCTGTGGTTTTGTGGCTGACAGTAATCCTGTAAAATGACATCATGATGGTTCAGTATGCTTCATTCTCATTACAAAGCAGGTGTGTTTTTTCAAAAATTGTTCTAAACCCAGGATTGTAGAAGGGAACATTGGGCCAGCATAAGAGTAAGCACAAGTCTAGCCCAGTGACAAAGGTAATCTCGGGAGCGGGGATGAGCTAGTCTCTGCTCCAAGTTCTGTTTATGTATTTTTCAACTGACTTCTGTATTTTACATTAAAGGGTTCTTGGAACATAGAATGGAACTGAAGGCTCCCTGCCCAGCAAGTGTCTTTACCACCTGCTGTCTTTTAAAAGTGGCAGCTGTTGCTTTTTGTATGCAGCTTGATCTAGTAGACAAGCTAGGAGACTACTCACCAGATTGAACCCCTCAGGGAAAACAGGTGGAGGAATGCCTACTTTGTGAATCCAGATAAAGCTTGGGTGTGCTGTATGTGCAGAGCTGCTAGAGCCTGTCTCTAGACTGAGGCACTTGTAGGCTTTGCATATACTCGCATGCACCTGGGGAACTTTACTGCCTAACACAGGGATCTCAGGGGTTAGGCAGCTGCTGAATAAGGGCTTTCAGAATTTCAGTTTTGGATTTAGGTGTTGTGAGGGAGTGGGGCCTAGGGGCGGCCGTGAACTCCCTAGCGCCCCCTACCGTCACGTTAGGGTGAACTTAGCACCCTCAGAATCTCGCCCGCCACAACTTTGATGACCAATAAGTTGTATGGGAGGTTGCCTCTGTTTCCCTAGTGGACGGTACCGATGTTCCTGCCCCTACTCCTAAATGGGGTATCTATATGCGCCCCGCCTTAAGGGCTATGCATGCCTCCAAACCTCCCCTTCAGCATGCCCCTTTACTGCCTAACACAGGGATCTCAGGGGTTAGGCAGCTGCTGAATAAGGGCTTTCAGAATTTCAGTTTTGGATTTAGGTGTTGGGAGGGAGTGGGGCCTAGGGGCCACCTCACAGCTGTTCTGGGGGACGTTTGTATAGTCCTTTGCCCCTTGGGTGCCCTCGTTCTCTCTCTCGGGCACCCTGGGCTCCTCGCCCACCTGGCGCCCCCTTGGGCCGGGCTCCTATCTCCAGCCCGCTCCCTGCGACCTGGGCCTGTCTCGTCGGCGTCCAGTTAATCGCCAGCGCCCCCTGGGTCCGGCTCCTCGCCACCGCCGCCCCGATGCCGGCGCCCCCTGGGTCCGGCTCCTCGCCACCGCCGCCCCGATGCCGGCGCCCCCTGGGTCCGGCTCCTCGCCACCGCCGCCCCGATGCCGGCGCCCCCTGGGTCCGGCTCCTCGCCACCGCCGCCCCGATGCCGGCGCCCCCTGGGTCCGGCTCCTCGCCACCGCCGCCCCGATGCCGGCGCCCCCTGGGTCCGGCTCCTCGCCACCGCCGCTTGTTCTGCCCCGCTCTGGGGCCTTGCCCTCTCAGGGGCCGACACCGCGCGCCTCGCGCTAGGGGCACAGGCAGTCGCTGCTGTGCCTATCCCCTTGACCCTTCTCTGGGTCCGGTTGCCCAACTGGGCAAAACACCGCCCTTATAGGCTGGGGGTCTGCAACACCGCGCCTCCCTGGCGCAATATGGTGCCTCTCCGGCACCAACAATAGTGCCCCGCTGGCACTGTGCCCCTACTGGGCACCGGGAACCCCCAAGCTGCTGGGGAGCCCCCGTGAGGCCTCCTCGCTCCCCTACAGCCTCACCCGGTCCTCCGGTGCAAACTGTAACATAAGCTCAAGCCATCTGGCTGTAACATAAACACAGAGGCTCCGTACTCCAAACATAAACACAAGCCCCACCAGGGCTCTCAATCTTACCTCCCTTCAGGGTGTTCTTGTTCCCCGCATCATCACAGCCGGTTAGCGTGGTAAGGCTGCGACCACTAACTCAGGCCACTCAGCTCAGCCGCAGAGCTCCTGCTCCTGGGGCAGCCAGAAGGGAACTATGAGGCAGGCTCTGGCCTAAGCTGTTTATAAAGGCCTGGCCCTGCCCCCTTCTGGCCACGTGACCCGCCTGGTCGCCCTGGTAACCGCCAATCACACTCACAGTCACGGGGCACCTACGTGACTCTGTGACAGGTGTCTATAGTTTGCTGAAGCCCCATTTTAAATGGCTGAATCTTTTTGTGGTGAAGGTATAGATCCTTTTATGGATCTGGGCCTTAGTCATTTTTAAGTGAGGAAACAAACATTCTATTTTGGTTGACTTTTCTATATTTGACTCTGGTCATTCTTACTGGTACTTTCTCATGCCTGTAAAAAAAAAAGAGCTGAAAGAAGGGACTGACCTCAAAGTCACCAATCTTACCTAAGAAATATGTAAATCAAACATAGAAAGGTGTGCTTGTGTTTCATAGATTCATAGATTCATAGATGCTAGGGTCGGAAGGGACCTCAATAGATCATCGAGTCCGACCCCCTGCATAAGCAGGAAAGAGTGCTGGGCCTACAATACCCCAGCTAGATACACATCTAACCTTCGCTTGAAGACCCCCAGGGTAGGGGAGAGCACCACCTCCCTTGGGAGCCCGTTCCAGACCTTGGCCACTCGAACTGTGAAGAAGTTCCTCCTAATATCCAATCCAAATCTGCTCTCTTCTAGCTTGTGGCCATTATTTCTTGTAACCCCCGGGGGGGCCTTGGTGAATAAATACTCACCAATTCCCTTCTGCGCCCCCCTGATGAACTTATAGGCAGCCACCAGGTTGCCTCTCAACCTTCTCTTGCGGAGGCTGAAAAGGTCCAGTTTCTCTAGTCTCTCCTCGTAGGGCTTGGCCTGCAGGCCCTTAACCATACGAGTGGCCCTTCTCTGGACCCTCTCCAGGTTATCCGCATCCTTCGTGAAGTGCGGCGCCCAGAATTGCACGCAGTACTCCAGCTGCGGTCTGACCAGCGCCCGATAGAGGGGAAGTATCACCTCCTTGGACCTATTTGTCATGCATCTGCTGATGCACGACAAAGTGCCATTGGCTTTTCTGGTGGTTTCGTCACACTGCCGACTCATGTTCATCTTGGAGTCCACTAGGACTCCAAGATCCCTTTCCACTTCCGTGCCACCCAGCAGGTCATTTCCTAGGCTGTAGGTGTGCTGGACATTTTTCCTCCCTAGATGCAGCACTTTGCATTTCTCCTTGTTGAACTGCATTCTGTTGTTTTCTGCCCACTTGTCTAACCTGTCCAGGTCTGCTTGCAGCTGCTCCCTGCCCTCCGGCGTGTCCACTTCGCCCCATAGCTTAGTGTCATCTGCAAACTTGGACAGAGTACATTTCACTCCCTCATCCAAGTCGCTGATGAAGACATTAAAGAGTATCGGTCCAAGGACCGAGCCCTGCGGGACCCCACTGCCCACACCCCTCCAGGTCGAAACCGACCCCTCCACCACGACTCTCTGGGTGCGACCCTCCAGCCAATTCTCCACCCACCGGACTGTGCAGTCATCCAAGTCACAGCCCCTTAACTTGTTCACCAGTATGGGGTGGGATACCGTGTCAAAGGCCTTCTTGAAGTCCAAGTATACGACATCCACCCCTCCTCCTGCGTCGAGGCGTTTTGTAACCTGGTCATAAAAAGAGACTAGATTGGTCAGGCACGATCTGCCTGCCACGAACCCGTGCTGGTTTCCCCTCAGCATAATTTGTCCTGCCGGGCTCTCACAAATGTGAGCCTTGATAATTTTTTCAAAGACTTTGCCAAGGATGGAGGTGAGACTAATTGGCCTATAGTTGCCCGGGTCCTCCTTCCTCCCCTTCTTGAAAATGGGAACCACATTGGCCCTTTTCCAGTCCTCCGGGACTTGACCCGTGCGCCACGAGCGTTCAAATATTCCCACCAGTGGCTCTGCAATGATGTCAGCCAGTGCTTTCAGTACCCTCGGACGGAGCTCATCTGGGCCTGCCGACTTAAAGGCATCCAGTTCTTCCAAGTGACCCTGCACCACCTCAGGGTCCACGCATGGAAGTCTGGTGCCTTGCTGCTGCCTCCCTACACTCCCAGTGAGAGACTTGTCATGCCTCTCGCTTAGGAACACTGAGGCGAAGAACTCGTTGAGGAGTTCAGCCTTGTCCCCTCTGTCCGTCACCAATTGTTTCTACCCATTTAGCAGAGGTCCTATTCCTCCCTGGGCCTTCCTTTTACTCCCTATATATCTAAAAAACAATTTCTTATTGTCTTTTACTTGGGTTGCCATCCTCAGCTCCATGGTAGCTTTGGCCTGTCTAACTGCCTCCCTACAAGCACAAGCAGAAGAGGTATATTCCTCTTTGGTGATCTCTCCCTGTTTCCACTTTTTATGTGCTCCCCTTTTGGCCCTTAGTCTGCCCTGGATTTCTCTGGTCAGCCAGGGAAGCCTCCTGGCCCCTTTCCCTCTTTTACCTCTCTTGATTGTGGGAAATTGAAATTGAGCCAGTCACCTTTCCCTTCCTCTCCTTCCCCCTACCACAAAGGGTAATCAGAGGGTAAATCTCCTTTATGAGCCAAGAGTGTTTATTACCATTCACTTTGTAAGAAATGGCTTGGGTATCTAGGCCAGGGGTCAGCAATCCATGGTCCACGGGACCAAAGCTGGGAAGTTTCAGTGGCATTTCAGTGGCAGAATGCTTTGGCAGTGTTCTGGCAGCAGGAGCTTTGTCCACACCATGGCTAGGTGGCAGGAAGAAGCAGTAACCTATGTCAGACCTGAGCTGTGTTGTTTCAGCCTAGCGTGTGAAAACATTGTCCACTGCTGATTTAGGTGATGGTGGAGAATGGAGGTGGTGCCAGGGGAGGTGTTTGGATTTTCATGATTTAATGAACAGCTGCTCTCAAAAAAATTTTGGAAGACCACTATAGCTCTTTTGGTGGGTGGGGGGAGGTTTGCCCATGCTGGCATTATGGGATCAAAGTGTATTTCCATACGTAATGGACTGTTTTCTTACTTCACAGCTTTCATCCAGTCAGACAGCATAATAGACGTGCTACGATTCGATGAAGGAAGCCTACTGCAGGTAAGCAGACCATCTCAATGATAAAGGATGAAAGCTTTTTTCCCTAAAAAACAAAACAAAAAACCAACTGTATTCTTTGGTTTACCCCTCAGTTTTTGTGGATCTTGTTTGTTCTTAAAGTAATAGAAGAAGAAAGGTATTTTAAAGTTCACTTTCTCTTGTGGCTATCTGTCTTTAATGCACTTTGTCTTTTTCCTCTGCTTTACTGCAAGTTGCTAGATAAACTATTATATCAGCAGCGTTAATATTCCATTACATGCAACTTTTCATATATGTGGACTGTGTCTACATTAAGGCTATTGTATTAAAATTTTTGCCACTAATCAACTCCACTAATTATAGCGGCAGAGCAGGGATGGGAGAGAAGAGAACCATTAGATGGGGATCCAAGTGGCTGTCAGGTTGTTTTTAGGCACTGTGGTATTTTAACTGCTTGAAGTGTATCTTTGTGACACTTTGTGACAGTGCTTAACACAATTGATTACCAGTCCCTTGTTGACATTAGCCAGTGCAAGGCTAATGCTAGTGGAGCTAAAGCCATGGTTGCTAAGGGATATATTTTTAAAGCTGTTTGAGTTCCTTGCTTCCTGCCATAGCAAACTTTTTGGCAAACAGGCCTTTTTGACAGTTGATCATTCAAGGGGTCATGAGATCTGGTGATTAAGTGGCTTTAATGCGACCGATACTGAGTACAGTGCTGCCATGCTCGTGTTGCTTCTCTGCATCAGAGAGATGATTTTTGTACCTACTGATATCCATAAATCAAGGGTGGCCAGTCAGCAGCATATGTACTGCAGGTGGTTCAAGGAGTCTGTATGAGTGCAGACAGAAGTGACAATTTTCACCCAATATGGCCACAGAAAGCAGTCTATAGCTGTGACCAAACACAAATGTATGACTGCAGGCAGCTTCAAAAATGGCTGATTGGGTGAAAATCTGAACCCTCAATTTCATGAGGGGTCAGGCAAAGACCTCTCAAAATAGAGCTTCTTCTGTAACTTCTGTCTGTGCTGCCTCCCAGCCTCCAGCAGTTTCCAGAATGGGAGGGGTAAAGGGAGCAGAGGGAGTTTGAGGTTTTCAGCTTCCATGGGAGGGAACAGTTGGGGAACCCCTAGACTGAGTTGCTTCTGCTCCCTTTGCCCCACTTCCATTCTGAAATAGGCTGAGAGAGAGGAGGGGCCATTGCTAGGGGAAACCAGCTGCAGGCTCCCAGCCACCAACTAGATTCCCCTTCCCCCTGGAACAGAGAGTGAACTTCTGTTTGGGCCGGAGGGATTGCTGTAATTCAGAACACTCCCTGCAGAGTGTTCTTAGTTGCAGTGGGGAGCTGCATTTCTGTCTGCACCCTATGTGTCACATAGCCAATTGTGGGGGGAGGGAGGGCAGGAACCAGCAGCAGAGGAGATGAGGCAGGGTAGGAGTGACATGGCATGGAACTTAACTTGTGGCATGCCTGCCAAAAAAATTGGCCCTCACTGCCATAAATCATTATACTGGAGACGGTCATCCTAATTTGAACATGTTTTCCACTAAATGGAGGCAGGAATGCTGTACAAGCCATCTGTGTTGTTTAAGTTTTAATATATTTATGGAAAGACAAGATTCTCTCATCATACATCTTGAATCTAGTGGTAGTTAAGGAGGCATAAAGGGGAGACCTCTGCAAATATGTCTTTGGGCTGGCCACCAACAGAGAGATGAGGCATGGTGAAGGAATCTCAGTGTTTAAGGTAACATAGATGAAGCTTGGAATAAGGAACAATGAACACATGGATATCTTGAATGTGACCTCAGTAGGGTTGTGTTGTAAAAGGCAGCAAATTGTTTCATCATTTTTGAATCTGGATTGTGGAAAATAGACTATTGTTATGACTTAATTTAGTCGTGATCCTATTAATTTTGTATTGGGGTTTTGTATTTGTGATAAGGTTAGCAGAAATTTCTCTGTTTACCAGTGAGTCTAAGCATAGTGTTAGGATGCATTTTATGTCCATTTTGCCTGACGTTAAGAAGACCCCTAAATTAGCCTATCATCTTATACACTAAATAGGCTTAATCAAATCTTTCATTTTTGGAGAAATGCGGCCATGGTAGCAGCACGTTATGAACACCTTTGAGCTGACAAAAGTCTGAAGAGCAAGCTCTGCACTGGTAATCCTTTTAAGCATTTAGTATTTTCTGGAGCAAAACATATATGGAAAAAGGCATCCTGCCTGGTGACAGTTGCAAGACAATCCAGATGATTCAAGGAAGATGTTATTGTTTGGTCCAAAGTGTTCTTTCTGAACAAAAGTATTGAGCAGTCTAGGATCTACAGTTATTCTGCAACTTCCTTTCTTTTATGAAATAAAGAAAAACAGAGTAAATACCCTTTTCTTGCAATTGAGGAGGCACTGCTTCTGTGATTCCTACAACTTGTGTTTGAATTTCCTCCATAAGCCTCATTGCAGCAGTATCCCTAAATAGAGACAGGAAAGGAGTGTAAGGGTAGAACTAGATGATGACCAGAGAGGAGTGGTCCCTAAATAGAGACAAGAAAGAAGTGTAAGTCTGGAACAGGATGATGACCAGAAATCATTGGGTCAGGCACGTGCTCTTCCAGGCTTCATTAATCCTAGAATTTTCCAAATGGGAAAAGATTGAGTGTGTTTCTCTTCCTAAAAGACCTAGTCATTTTGGTTCATAATCCTTTACAGTTAGCTCCTGAGCCACAGTAATCACAAGACAGCTCAGAGGACAGGCATAAAAATGTATCAGACAGGCATGTTCTCATTCACTCTTTTCCTTTGATGATTTTACATGTTGCTGGCATCATAGCTAGGTATGGCCACCATACCTGGGTAGCCTGTAATGCTCCTTTATTGATATGTCTCAATAGTCTATCTAGTAGAAAGGAATGAAGAATAGTTCATTGAGTTCAAGGTATTTCAGTGGTTTCTTCAACTCAGACAGCATATGAGAGCAATATCAGACAGTGAAAGAAACATAAAGAAGGGAGCTCTTTCCTCCTGACTGTGCCTGGAAGCAATACGGCTGAATTGCTGACACTGTCAAGTAATTTTTGTGTTCGGATCGTGGGGGGGAAATCTGTGACTTGTTGATATCAGTGGACCCTGGCATGTAATATTAGCTGCCTGTTGATAAACAGAAATGTCAGTTTTTGTTATTCAGAAGTGTGATCCTGTGGGAGATGTCATCCTTGCCTAGTAATTTGTCAATTAATTAGTTCCCTTCTAAAATAACTGAGAATAATCAAACGGGACAGAACAAGAATCGTCCTAGTGTCCCTGTTGTTGCCAAGATAGCAACTTCTTCAGCTGTATGCTTGTCTCACTCTTAACACTCAACTCTTATGCTGGACCTCCAGACTTACCTAACAGATTTTTATTGGGAGGGATATCTGATTTTGCTAAGGGTTAGACCAGTGATTCTCAGCCAGGATGCCACTACACTGTGGGGTGCCTTGAGGTACTTTCAAGGGTGTTGTGTGGTGCCACTAGCGTTAGCACAGTTAGGTTTACAAACATAATTCACAAGATAAACCCAGAGACTTCAAATAAATCCACAGTTGTGGTCTTTCTAGGTTCTTTGCAACAGAAAAACTGCTTTATTATTTTTCTGTAGTCAAAAAAAGAGTGAAAACTAAGAGCTGACATTTTTTCTGAGGGGTGCCTCAAATCTATTCGGGGCACCTTAAATCTAAAAAGGTTGATTGAGAACTGCTGAATTAGACAATGGATTTGTACAAGGTAGTTTGGATTGGGACGATCCTGTCTTAGGCAGGGGATTGGAGATGACCTCTCAAGGACCCTTCACATCCTACTTCTTTGTGATTTTATGTAATAGTAGGAAAGAATTTGTAAAAAAAAAAAAAAAAAAAAAAGCCCATGTCCAAATTGGGATTGTTGCAGGTTTGGTGTCACCAGTGTTTTTAGTCAGTGCAGACATGCTGGATGACATGTTGAAAATTGTCTCGAGGTCTCTCCTCTAGACATTTGTTAATGGCTTCCACCTGCTGGTAGGTGATTTCAGTATGTTCTCCCAACGTATAACATTTTTGAAAAAAAAATCCTGAGTTTTCCTACCAGTATTGAAACCACCAATATTGGATCTCTCTTATGATGAGCCCTAATGAGCCTTTTATAAGAGACATTAGTTTTATGCTTCTTTCTCAAACTTTTTGTACAAATGAACTTTCTAAGAGGTGAGAGAATTTGAATGCCTTTGTCACTCCGTGTTCATTTAGACCACCCCCAAAATATCTTCCCAAGTAGAGTTCCATGTAAATCAATTTGCACATTTTTAGATGCTTTTCTAGCTCCTAGTGAAGGGTGAAGGCATAGAAGGATGTACTTTAGATGATAGAAAGACCCATGGTCTTTTACTGACAAAAGATAAGATAGTTCAGAAGATTTCAAAGTGGGGGGAGAAAAAGGAAAGGTGATGTAGTTTCCTCTTAGACTTCAAAGTGGATCTCTAGGTATTTTATCCTTTTTATGGGCTTGGTGAAACAGACCCTAGGCTGTGTTTGGGTGCATTCTATCAGGGCCCATGTTGTTTCAGTGACTTCCATCATTAACTCATGTCAAAGGCAGTAATGTGGGGTTTCACTCATCTTCATAAAGAACTAGCAAATTGCCTGTCAAGAATGATAGGGGGGAGGGGGAAGCTTGCTAACCCTAACCTCCCCCTCCTGCCCCCCCCCACGCCACCGCCGCCTCCCAGAGGGAGGAGCTTGGCCCTCTATCCCCCTCCATCAGCACCCTGCTTAATCCCCACCATCACAGTGGCACTCTGCTGCCTCAGGGGGTGGGGCGGGGGGGTGGCCTTGCCCCTCCCCCCCATCCCCGCCGTCACGGTGGCACTCTGCTGCCGCTGCCTCCTGTCTTTAACACTCTTGGAGCGTTCTGGTTGGTTGTTTCAGCAACCAGAGTGCTTCAAAAGCATCAGGGACAGACAGAGAGAAGGAGAAAGCCCTTTATTATATTAGAATTCTGCACTAATAGAACATTTGCTTAATACCCCTTTGTGTGAGGCAGTCAGTCAGTAGTAGAGTAAGATTTTGAGCATCTACTACCTTAGCCGATATGCTGTTGCTTGGTGGTTTACGGTAGAATACACACAGGAATAAGTACCAACTAGAAGAAAGAAAAGCTATTTATATTTTATATAACTGGAGTTCTTCAAGATGTGGTGTTCCAGTATGCATTCCCCTACCTGTCCTCCTTTACTCTGCTTGGGATTTCTATGCATCTTTTCCAATGAGTGAGGCAAAAGCTCTAGAAAATGCTTGCTTCATTCTTACTGCCACTGGCATCTAATGAAAAAAAAATTATGCAAGCATTAAAGCATCACAGAATTAATATCATGCTTATACATGGGAAAGCAGTGTAAAGATTACATATGCAGGTTTAACATTAACATGTCCCTATCTGACAAACACTTTTTCTAAGATGTGAATGAAGGGCACTCTTTAAAAGAAAGCATTAATGTTGGATGCACATCTTAAAATATGCTGAACTGACACTCCCTTGTGTGACTCAGTATATAATGATCTTTGTTTAAATATCATTCTCTTCAACACTTCATTCATAAGTGTTACAGTCCTGTCATAGAAGACTTTTAACCCTTCATTTTCTTTATTCTTGGTTAAAAAATACACGCAAAATACAAAACATTATTTTGTGTGTTAGGCACAAGATAAAGCTGCATATTAATCAACTGAACAAAAAAATTGCATTTGATTCTGTATCCCTATTTACTGAAAATAAATATTACAATTGAAAAATATATTATTTTTAACTGTTGGTATTTGAAAAACTGCTTGTAGTCTTTGAAATTTTCAGAAAAAGTACTATATTATATCAAGGAGAGGTGCACCGATACATTGGTCCAATATCGGATTTGCACTGATATAAAGAAAATTGTTTCTATCAGAAATTGGCCTGATGTGGCCAATAATTTGGCCATTAAATGTCTCATGGATGCGCGTGACTGCAGCACAGCATGTAGGCAGTGAGGACCACAGCCAGCAGCATGGAGAGCTGCGTGCGGTTGGTAAGTCTGTTGTGGTGGAAGGGGAGGAGTGGTGGGGAGCAGTAAAGGCCCCCATGGTGAGGAGGATATGGAGCTGGGGCGGGCGCTGCCCTGCTGGGGGTGGGGCTTGGGGATGGAGCCACTGCTCACCCAAGGGGGCAGGAGGGGTTAGGGTTGAAGGGGGTGGCTCCTGCTGCTTGTCCAGGGGGGTATGTGCCCCTGGATCTGTGCAGGGCAGGCAGCAGCGGTACTGGGAGGGGAGTTATGGGATGGCTACGGCAATTTCTGGGGTGGCTGCAGCCCTCTCCTATAGCCCCCTCCCAGTGCCAGCACCACTGCTACTGCCTGCCCGGTGCCAGCCCCAGCCTGCAGCTGCAGCCTACCCAGCTTGCACCCTGTGCAAATCCGAGACATATGCCCCCCCTCCCCTTCCCATGCTCTCCCGGGGTGTGTACAGCAGTGAGAGCGGCCCCCCTGTTTCCGTGCCCCCCCCAGGATGAGTATGACTCCGTCCCACACCCTACCCCATCCCAGCTGGGCAGCAACTGCCCCATTCCACACCCTCCCTCATCACAGGGGCCTTAATCTGCCCCCCTTGCCTCTTCCCTCACAACAGACTTACCAGCTGTACACAACTGTATCAGAAATTGGATTGGTATAGACCAATGTGTCTCCTTAAAAATTGGCTATCTGTATCAGCCCCAAAAATCTCTATTGGTACACCCCTCATACTGAATATTAATTATAACATAGGCATTTTGAAATTCTCAAAAAAGTACTGTATTATACTGAGTATTAATTATGACATAGGAAATGTATAGGTTTGGTTGAAAGATCAAGTCTCTGTATAAAGTTAATAATATATAGATTCAACGAATTAGTTTATATTTATACAGTAGATTTCTCTGTAGGAAGTTTGCCAGGTAGCACATGTTTCTGTTCTCCATCTCTTCCTAATGAACAAAAATTTTTCTCTTAGTGATGATGACACAGCGTGACTCTTTTATTAAAAGTGACTGAAATGTGTAAGAAGGTTCAGTCAAGTCTCCTTAGCTGAAAGGACACTGTCAACTGAAATCTGGCCTGTGATTTAAGCAATAAAAAAAGATTTTAGAAGACTCTTAAAACTAGGCAATAAGAATATTCCCACAAATCTAAAGATTCTACTACAAAGTGTGTTTTCAGTGTAACTACTCCACTAATCATAATAGCACTCAAAACTTGAAAGAGCTCCCCTTGTCTGCTTGACTTCCTTGTTTCCAGTATGTGAAAGTGTTAAAATGGTGTAAATGGTCAAAAAAAAAAAGAAAAAAAAAGCATTCTTAAAATTCTTCTTGCTTTAATATCAGATGCAAGTGGTAGGAAATTGCTTTAGTTAAATATGGTTGACTGATTTCCGATGACAACTGCAGGCCGAATTTATTCAAGTGTTGAATTCCTGCTGTGTAATACAGGAAACAAATGGTTTATTCTCAAAATAGTATAGACATGTTAAAGCCACAAAATGTTTACAAATAAAAAGCTAGTTCTCTTGGATCCTCATTACAGAGTGTGTTTCTCAAGCTTCTTTAATTTGTTATCTTATCACTGTAACAGTGAAGAATTATTTTGTATTGTTCTGTAGGTTCTTGTAATAAATACCCATGACAGGTCCTCATATTTCAAGTGATCAGTCCAACCCAAACAGGTTTTTAGTTCAGCTTTCAATCTGTTGTGGACCAGCCATTTTTGAGGTTGTAAATTTTGTGGTATCTATTTTTTCTTACACTGTCACTTTTCAGTGCTGAGGATTTACCTTTCAGTGGATCACATATGTTTTTTATTAGTGTCAAAAGTTTTTCTAGGCCATTCATCACTGTAGAATGAGTATTATCAATATAGCAATAAGTTCAGTGTTATCTTACCTTCACACAAAGTTGTTCAACCTTTTAAAACTAAAGGTAACTGATTTTGTATGCAATTCAGTTATGAGAGTTAGTCACATATACTCAAGTGTTCAAGTTGTCCATAGCCTTTAAAAGCAGTATCTCTTGGGATGAAAAGCAAACTTTTTTGCCACAGAGAGAATTTACTCTCCCAGTGAAGCAAATGCATTTGTAGACTGTACAATTTATTCTTTATTTACTAGAACTCAAAAGAAAAAATCCAGGATTTAGGATCATCTAATCCATCCCCCTTGCAGCAAGAGCCAGTCAAGTTTACTATGAACATCCCCAGCAGATAGATCTCTAACCTGTTTTAAAAACCTCTGATGAAGGAAATCCTACGGCCTTCCTACATAGCCCATCCGAGTGTTTTACTATCTGTATGGTCAGGTTAGCTATTAGCAAAGGCTTAGAAAGTTTTTCCTCAAAGTTAGCCAGTTACTTCTTCTCTCTTCCTCCTCTTCCCCTGCTGCCACATGAAGAACAGTTAATCACTTATCTTTTTTATAGGGGGTATTTTGCAGACTAGAAGTTTTATGTCTACCCCTTAGTTGTCCTTTTTTCTAAACAAAGGAAACTTTTTCTTCCAAGCCTCTGATTCTACAGTATTCTGCATCATAAATAGTGATGCTCAAAATCCAAGACTACTGTCAGTGGAGGTCTCATAGCACTGATTGAAGCAGATTAATTCCTGTCTTTTATTAATAAATCATGTACAGTAACAGCTGCCTTAACTGGCACCTTACAAGCTGGCATGCTCTATTAACTAGTATGTTGGCTTGTAAGGTAAAAGTGAAACCGGAAGTGCTCACCGTGGCACTTCTGGTTTCGCTGAGCCCCCATGGCCCACAAAACAGCCTGTGCTGCTGAGCCCCCACAGCATAGCAGGCTGCACGGGGCCCGCCTCCCTGTCCTGTGGGGCCTACAGGAGGGTTGGTGATGGGGTGAGAGAGGCAGAGATGCTCTGGATGCAGCGGAAGAAGCAGCAGCCCCCGACATATTTTGTTATCTGGCACCCCCCATTCCCATAAGTGCCGGATAACAAAACTTTTGTAATGAGATTTGCCCATTTTTTAGCAGCATCACATTAACCCACTGGAACCCAAGATCCTCTATGGTAGTACTTCTACCTAGCCAGGTATTCACCATTTTGTATTTGTACACTTGATTCCTCTGTCGACTTTGTATTTTTTTGATTTCTTCTTGTCGGTCCCTCACTAACAAGATGCAGCCCCCTGCTCCCCATCAGTCCTGCCAAAGGGTGCCCTCAGATGCCCACTTGCCCCACCCAGCCCTGCTTGGGCTCAGAGGATGGTGGTTTGTGAAGATGGCCTCCAGCATGAGGTGCATGCAGCACACCTCATGCAGAAGTGCAGGCAACAGCTGGGGCACCATGCACTGCCCTGCACTGCAGGTTAGAGCTGGGGTGCGGTGGGGAGGACCAGCACCGCACTCCACAGCAGCAGTGTGAAGTGGAGTGTGGCTCTGGCCTGGGCCATGCTGCAAGCAGCAGGGGGTGGCTAGGAGCTCCAAGCGGTCTCCGTCCCATCTGGGCTGGAACACGGCAGCTGTGGTGGCTCCAGCTCATGTGGATGGCAATAGAGTGAGTCTAGCCTGGATGCATGCTGGAGGGAGAAGGAGGAGATGCCTGTGACACCCCTTACCCCGGGCTGGGGCTCCTGCACTGCCCAGGTGGCCTTGCCATGGCCGCCTGCCCTCCTGGGCAGTGTCTGCTGGCTGTTGTGCCCCTTAGAGCATGAGCAATGGCTCCCAGTGCTGCTAGACCAGCCATGCAGCTCCCTGCTGTCCCCGAAGGACCCCCCAGTAGACAGACAAATGCCTGAGGGCAGGCTCCACAGGCGGCAGCGCGGAGCTGGGCTCACTGGTGGCAACAGCAACACTGAGCATTGCCCCGGACCCCCAGCCCCATCAAAGCCCTGGCACCCAGACACCTTCCCCCAGTGCCGGCAGGCAGGCAGCACGCGTCTACGCATGCTGCCCAGGCTGTTCCCACCACCCTGCCTGGCTGTATGCCAGTCATGTGCGTGTGTGGACAAGCACATGGCATCCACTGCCTCCAATTGCCTTGCCCCCACTTCCAGCAGCCCCAAACAGCCCCTTGCAGGCTGGAAGGAGAAACCTGCAGTTCCTCCATTTTTCTCCTTTAAAAGGGAAAATCTACATTTTTCTGCAGCAAATGGAAAATCCCTGGAGATCAGTCCTGTAATGCCTTGATTGGGACTCCTGCCTTGTGTATGATGTGATAACTTTAACAGAGGTATTTTATGCAAGTTGCAGTATACCAGCTTTCATAAACCCAGGATAGCATCTCAGTTTCATGATGTAAAATACAAAATTGTGAAAACACAATGTTGTGTGTGCAGTGAAATAGATGAATGTGTGTATCTTCTCAAGTGCGCTAGTTTGTAACGGAGACTCAAGTAAACCTTTGAAATGGTTTAGAATTTTACCCAATAAAAATTGTTTTCTCCACCCATCAGTTTTAAAAAAATGTATTCCTCAGTGAGTATTGTAAAATCAGTGTCAGTAGAAACTGTTGCATCATCTACAGTGAACAGTGAATTTGTGTTTTTGCTTCCTCCTGTGTGTTTAAGTAATGAAAGAGTAGGGCAGAAATGACTCATTCTTGATCCATTTTCAGCTAACAGGTTACAAATACAGTATTTATTCTTTCATTACCTTAAGCAAGATATTAATCGCTAATTAGGCTTCCTTTTATTTGGTGTCATGGATCTCATTAATGTACCAGTAGAGGTTAAGATACCGACTACTTTTACGTTCTTCATTTGCCTTTCAAAAACTCAAACTGCAAAGTAGCAAACAGATTATTTTTTAAGTTGAAAGTTGCCTTGTTACCATATAACAGTAGGTTAAGGTCCATTGTAAATCATTACTTGATGGATCTTTGTTAAAATTATCTGGAAGATTATTGCATAAGAATTTTCAGACCTCCCAAGACGTTTGAAGACAATTACCTATTTAGGAAACTTAACATTTCAGTATGTAGGGTTCAGAAAAAGAAATTCTAAAAGAAACTGGAAACATGGTTTCTTTAGGTTGCATACCCTATTCTTTATCTGTTGATAAGAGAATATTCAAACAAGTCAGTGATTTCAGCCCATTGTAGGAAGTTTGGTTGTATGTTTTTACTACATGCCAGAATACCCCTTGGGGACAATCTCCAGGCAGTTTCTTGGACCCAACTTGCACCCTTTATACATCCAGCCAAACTGGGTGTGAGCAGCATCCTGGGGAACCTCAAGAAGTCAGTTCCTGATTCAAGGCAGGCAGGGTCATTCCTGTCCCTATTCAGAGTCCCTGTTTTGTGGGTACTTCAGAGTTTTTTAACTCTGGAGGATGCATAGTAAATAAAGCAAGGAATACTGGCTTTGTAGAGGAGCTTTGCATGTTATGCTTAGCATGAGTTACACGTCTTTTCAAAACAGACACCTAAATGCCCTTTCGACAGAAAATCTCTGCAGTTTGGTCACTGTTCCTGAGGTGGGTAAAATTTCATTTGCCTCCTTAACCTACCCTAGTTGTTCTCTTTAAGCAAGGGGAATCAAAGAGAAACTGTCCTGAGCAAATTCTCACATTGTAACCATTTTTACTCTTCTGCTGGGACTTTTCATGCTCCAGCTGTATCTTAAGGTTGCTGGAGAAGTGGCTCAAGGCACCTCTATTGTTTTGCCAACGTAGTTTCATAGTTTCTAGGGTCGGAAGGGACCTGAGTAGATCATCTAGTCCTATCCCCTGCCATGGCAGGAAAGAGTACTGGGGTCAAACAACCCCAGCAGGCTGTACATCTAGCCTCCTCTTAAAGACCCCCAGGGTAGGAGCCAGCACCACTTTTCTTGGAAGTTGGTTCTAGATCCTAGCTGCCCTGACCGTGAAGTAGCGCCTCCTGATATCTAGCCTAAATCTACCCTCTGCTAGTTTGTGACCGTTATTCCTGGTCACTCCTGGCAGTGCTCGGGGGAACAGGGGCTTCCCCAGTCCCTGCTGGTCCCCTCTGACTAGTTTGTAACAGGCCACTAGATCCCCCCTCAGCCTTCTCTTGTGAAAGCTGAACAGGTTCAGGTCCCGTAGCCTTTCCTCATAAGGCCTTCCCTGCTGCCCCCTGATCATGCGAGTGGCCCTCCTCTGGACCCTCTCTATGTTGTCCACACCCCTCTTGAAGTGCATTGCCCAGAACTGGACGCAGTACTCCATCTGCGACCTGACCAGTGCCGCATAGAGGGGGAGTATCGCCTCCTTGGACCTGCTTGAGATGCATCTGTGGATGCATGACAAGGTATGGTTGACCTTCCTGACTGCATCCCCACACTGCCAGCCCATGTTCATCTTGGAGTCAGTGATGACTCCAAGATCCTTTTCTGCCTCTGTACTGACAAGAATGGAGTTCCCCAGCCCGTAGCTATGGTGCCGGTTGTTCTTCCTTAGGTGCATCACTTTGCACTTGTCGGTGTTGAATCCCATGCTATTCTCATCTGCCCACCCTTGTAATCTGTCTAGGTCAGATTGCAGCCTATTCCTCCCTTGTAGCGTGCCCACATCCCCCACATCTTTGTGTCCTTAGCAAATTTGAACAGGGTGCTTTTTACCCCCTTGTCCAAGTCGCTGATGAAGATGTTGAACAGTGCGGGCCTGAGGACCGAGCCCTGCAGAGCCACACTGCCCACATCCCTCTAGGTCGAAAATGACCCATCTACTTCCACTCTCTGGGTGCGGCCCTCTAGCCAGTTGGCAACCCAATTGATTGTGTGGTTGTCGACACCACAGTCCCCCAGTTTCTTAATGAGAGCAGGGTGAGAGACCGTGTCAAAGGCCTTCCAAAAGTCCAGGAAGTATATGTCCACTGCTACCCCTGCATCTAATGATTTGGTGATCTGATCATAGAAGGCTACCAGGTTGGTCTGGCAGGACCTGCCACTAATGAACCCGTGTTGGTTGCCCCTGAGCATGATTTCCCCTGCTGGCCCCTCGTAGATATACGCCAGAATAATTTTCTCAAAAAGCTTGCTCAGGATTGAGGTAAGACTTACTGGCCTATAGTTTCCTGGGTCCTCCTTCTTCCCCTTTTTGAAGATGGGAACCACATTGGCCCTTTTCCAGTCCTCTGGGGCTGCACCAGAGCACCACAAGTGCTCATAAGGCTGCGCCAGGCGTCCTGCAATGACATCAGCCAATTCCCTCAGTACTCTGGGGTGGAGATCGTCTGGACCAGCTGACTTGAATACATCCAGTCCTTCCAGAAGTTCCCTAACTAGTTCCTCACTAACCCTTGGCCTAGGTGTGCCTCCCCTGGGGCCTGAGGGGGGCCCAGCCGGGGGGTGATTGTTCCGGTCCCTGCTTAGGAAAATGGAGGCAAAGAAATCATTAAATATGTTGGCTTTGTCGTCTGGTGTGACGACCAAATTTCCTAACATATCTTGCAGGGGCCCCACATTACCCAGAACCTTCTTTTTACCCCCTACGTACTTAAAAGAGGACTTGTTGTCCTTAATCCGGGAAGCTAGTCCCAGTTCCATCTCTGCCTTGGCCTTCTTGACTGCCCCACTTCGTCCCTGAGCAACTGCAATATAGTCATCCCTGGTGATGGCCCCTCCTTTCCATTGGGTGTACGCCTCCGTTTTTGCTAGGAGACATTCCCGGATGCTTTTGGTGAGCCATGGGGGCTTGTGTGCCCTCCTGCTCTCTTTGATCCTCGTTGGGATTACCTCCCTTTGGGCTTGGAGGATTGTCTCCTTAAGGAGCAACCACTCTCCTTGGACACCTGGCTCCCCTCCCCTCTGGGACCTCAGTGCTTCCCCGACTATTCTTCTTAGCTCATTGAAGTCCACCCTCCTGAAATCTAGGGCTGCTGCCTTGCTGCAGGCCTTTGCCACCTTGAACTGGATGGTGAATTTCAGCAGGCAATGATCACTGTTGCCCAGGTGGTCGAGCACCCACAGCCCCCTCACCAGGTCATCACCTGCGGCCAGCACTAGGTCCAACAAGGCATCTTCCCTGGTGGGGCTGTGCACCTCCTGGGTTAGATGGCGGTCCTGCACTCTGGCTAAGAACCTATGTGAGCTGTCGGATCTGGCTGACTGCTCTTCCCAGCAGATGTCCAGGAAGTTCAGGTCCCCCATAACTACCACATCCTTTGACTTCGCTGCCTCCATGAGCTGACTTAAGAATTCGTGGTCGAGCTCTTCCCCTTGGTTGAGTGGTCTGTAGTGGACCCCCACTGTTAAGTCTCTTTCCCCTCAGCTGCCTTGTATTCTAACCCAAACCCCTTCAGAGTGCCTTTCCTCTGATTCTTTGTTAATTGACGAGGATGGGTATTCCTCCTTAATGCAGAGTGCCACGCCCCCACCTTTCCTTGGTGTCTTGTCCCTCCTGTACAGCCTATAACCCTAGATATTCACCGTCCAGTCATGCGTTGAGCCCTACCACGTTTCAGTGATCCCCGCTATGTCTGGGTTGGTGTTAGCTAGCAGGAGGGTGAGTTCCTCCTGCTTGTTTCCCATACTACGAGTGTTTGTGTAGAGGCATTTGAGGCCTCCTGTGGATGTGTGTACTGGCCCCCTACTTTCAGGATTACTCTGGCCCCTGCTGCTTACCTGTATATATGTTTCGCTCGTTGATCTAGGCTGGGCTGTACTTGTGGGTGTTGCTTGGTCTGGCAGTCTGATGATTCTTCCACCCTTGTCTTTCCCTTCCCCCAACGAGCCTAGTTTAAAGCCTGCCAGAGGAGGTCTGCCAACCTAGAAGAAAACACACGCTTACCTTTAGGGGAAAGGTGGAGCCCATCCCATCCGAGCATGTCTCTTGTCGCGATGTGCTGGTCATTGTTGAGGTAGAAGCAACACAAAGCCATTTTTTATTAAATACATAAAAATACAGTATATGAGTAAATAAAAACCTTTCCAAATAAATATTTTGATATTGGTTTTACCTTTCATTACATCTGGCTATAGATTGAATGCAGCTCCTGTGCCATGTGAGAGAGGGATTCATCAAAAACTAGGGGCCATTTAGAAGAGTTTCTGCAACTTCTGTCTTAAAGCTTTGTCACCTGTTCCAAGTATGGCAGTGTTTGTCATAAGCTGGTTGATCTTTTCACTTTAAATGGCTAGTAAGTACTGATGCTAATGCAAGGCAGTTTTCCCATTGAGAAAACAAGCATACCCTAGCTCCTTTAAATAGAGAATTAGTGAGAAAATCTGATTCACTCATATTGGTTTCTTTTCTGCTGCTATTTTTCATGTTCTATCCCTGAAAAATTGGTAAAAATCTATAAAAGTTGCTGAAAAAGAGATCTCTCAAGGCATCTCCATTATTCTCCCAGGGTATATAACTAGTCAGTGCTGATGATCCTTTAAAGGTTGTTTCAGCTTTCCAGGCATATGATTCTCCTACTAAGGGAAAGTTGTAGCCGTTAATGTAGTGTGCAAGCATAAGTGTAGTTCGTAAAACAAAAAGGAATTCACAGCTTAGCAAATGTTTTGGAAAGCAGCACAAATACTGTAATCGTCCTTCCCCCCCCCCCCCCCCCCCCCCCCGGTTTTTGCAAGTGGTTAACCAAATGTAGGATTTTTATAGTTTATCCTGGGTTTTGCCTTTTTATTTTAACTTATTCCTTTCATTATATTTATTTTTTATGATTTGTATGGAAAGTTTTCATTTTTCAAGTTTCTTCAGACAGAAGTGATTGAATATTGGCCTACCATATTTTAATTGAAATATTTACAGCCAGCTGCTAAGTATTATCAGGTATCCAGATTGGCTAAAAAGGGATCAGAGCAAGGAATAGCAGTAAGTAACACTGACTCGTAACACTCATAGTTGAAGGTATTAGTAATGGGATGTACTAATTAATTTTTAGGAAACTGAGGGACAGAGATCCCAATGTGCTCAAGAATGGAATGTGAATTTTACTATTCATTTCAGTTGGAAAAAGGTTAATAATATTGGCACATGGTCTTTTGTTAAATAACACTGCTGGGTATAACTCTTAGCAATATATCTGCATTATGAAATTCTGCTGTCTCTGCTGCAAAAGCTAGTGGCATGAGAAAATCACGTCGTGTAGCCAGTATCACTGTCAGCAAAACCCCTGGGATGGACACAGCTCTGCTGGTGGAAAAGAAGGCTTCTTTTGGCAGAGTGTCTGTCATGTGAAGCATCTGATATAATAACCCTGGCAGCAGAAAAACTTCTGCAGGCCAAGGGGCCTGAACATCTTTGAACTGCTACTATCTTGTTAAAGCAGCAGCGACCCCAATATGAACGCAGTCTTAGCTGCAAAACTTCTTATAAAAAGTCAGATTGAATTGGCAAGTACTGAAGCATTTTGCTTATTAAGATTTGTCTCCACTTTTTAAATCCTAGATACTAAGATGATATTACTAGAGAATGAAAGGGAGTTTTCAAATAAAACAAATCTGTGTTCTTCAAATCAACTGAATGCTGAAAGAAAAATATATTCTTCTTATCCATCAGATTTCATTATTTTGTTTTCTGTATTTGGCAGTAACATATTTTGAAAGTTTTTAATCCTTAACCAGATTGTTTGTAAATGAATATTATATTAATTGACAAATATATCTGAATGTGAAATTAAAACCGTTTTATTAATTAAAATGTATCCTTCCCTCTGACATCCTAGTTCCCATTTTCTGGGGAGAGTCAGGTCTTACTTTGATACCTGTATTTTATCATCACCATAATAATGCCTGTTGTTTTGCATGAATTTCTTTTAAATGCCCAATAAATTAATATACAACTCTTTCTATTTACTGAAGTTTGTGCAAGTTTTGGATGAGATTGTCGCGGGGCACTCCCACGCCCCGCTCCTATGGAGATGCCCCTGGGAAGGGGAGAGGTGTAACAGGGCACCAGGCTGCCTGCTACTAGCAGGAGGAATAGGGCTGCTGAAGCACCCTGGAGCAACACAGATGGGGGTTGCTAGGGCAACCAGGCAGGTCATGTGGCCAGGAGGGGGCAGGGCCAGGCCCTTATAAACAGCTAGACCAAAGCCTGGCTAGCAGTACCCTTCTGGATGCCGCAGGAGCTCTGTGGCTGAGCTGAGCGGCCAGAGTCGGGGGTTGCAGCCTTACCTTACTGACCAGCGGCAATGATGCTAGGGATGAGAACACCCTGATAAGAGGTAGGGCTGGGAGCCCGAGAGGGGCTGAGAGTTGGCTTTACGAGCAGGTAGGCTCTTTGTTGGTTTTGTTACAGCCGTTCGGGCTTGGCTTGAGTTATAGTTACCGGAGGACCGGGTGAGGCTGTAGGGGAGCGAGGAGGCCTCAGCGGGGCTCCCCAGCAGTTTGGGGGCTCCGGGTGCCCAGTAGGGGCACAGTGCCAGGGGGGCACAACTGTTTGTGCCGGAGTGGCGCGGAGCCCAGGGTTGGACCCCGGCCCGTAAGGATGGCACTTTGCCCAGTGGGGCAAAAGACCCAGGAAAGGGTCAAGGGGGCCAGGCACGGCTACGGCCACCTGAGCCCCAAGCCCGGAGAGGGCGCAGCGCGGAGAGTGCGGTACACAGGCCCAAGAGAGGGCGAGGCCCAAGAGAGGGCGCGGCGCTGAGAGAGCGCAGTACACAGGCCCCAGAGAGGGCGAGGCCCCAAGAGAGGGCGCGGCGCTGAGAGAGCGTGGTACACAGGCCCCAAGAGAGGGCGAGGCCCCAAGAGAGGGCGCAGCGCCGAGAGCGCGGTACAGGCCCAGAGAGGGCGAGGCCCGGAGAGGGCGCAGAGCAGAAATGACCCAGCGAATGGGTCAAGGGGGCCAGGCACGGCTACGGCCACCTGAGCCCAAGCGCAGGAAACCGCGAGCGCGGCAGAGACCCCGAGTGGGGCCGCAAGCGCAGAGGGCGCGGCAGAGACCCCGGGAGGGGTGAGAGGAGCAAGAGAGACCCAAGGGCGTCAGTAATAGGCCGGTGGGTGAGAGCCCGGCCCAGGGGCGCCAGGTGGGTGATGAGCCCAGGGTGCCAGAGGGAGAGCACCCGAGGGGCAGGGGACCAGACAACGTCCCCCGGGACAGCTGCGAGGCTTGGGGCGTGCTAAAGGGGAGGTTTTGGAGGCACGCATTTGCCCATAAGGCTGGGGCGAGAGTACCCCCCACTTTGGAGCGGAGGTGATACCATCAAGGTGCTGTTAGGTGCGAGTAGGCAGCCTCCCATTTTGAACCTCAACAGCAAAGATGTGGCGGGCGAGTAGAGGGTGTCAGACCACCCTAATTGGCACGGCAAAGGGGCGCTCGCGAGCTCACGGCTGCTCGCGGGGCCATCCGTGATAGAGATCATTGGCATTCAAAGGCAGGCAAAGTTATATGGGTAAATCTTTGGGGATATCTTTTCCAACTAAAATAGTTGGAGAAATTGTTCTTTGCAAGCTTTTAGGTACAAACATCATTCATCAGGCTGAGGAAACATTTGCAGTTGGTCTGTGCTCTTCCTGGATGGAATAAAATAGAAGGTAGAGGCCAGTATGCAATAATACCAGTCAGTGAAAATGTAGTTACTGAAGAAATAAAAGTTGAGGGGAGGGAGAAAACATACAAATTACAGTGCATTTTGGGCTTTGATACTGTCTTTAAAAACACAAAGCCCAAGGAATTTCTCCAATTCCTAAGATTATATATTTTAAAAAATTGTTGGTAATGTGATAATTAAAAATTGTGCCTGAAACTTGCAGCTCTAGCTCCACCATTAACTTTAATTCTGTTCCATTGTCCTTAACATCTCCTCATGTTAGGCCAGAGACCCTTATTTTGTCCTACCATCCTATCTGAGTTTTCAGAAAATACTACAGAGCTAGGTTAATGCCACTCTGCATTTTGACAGTTGAACTATTAGTTACCCAATATGGACTGAAGATTCAGTCTTCCATGGCAATGAGCTACAGTACCTATGAGGATGAGGAATGTCTTAACCAGGTGCACCACATAATATTTTTATTAATGTAAGTGTTCCTTGGGCTAGAAAAAGGTTGGGAAACCTGGTCTAGGTGCAGCCCATCCATCAACAGAAGCCAGACATCTGTCTATTTACATACCTCCAGCTGGCCAGTAAGCCAGAGGTGCCTTTGCTCTCATCCCATTAAGCTTCCCGTGAGTGCCTGGAAGTCTCACCTTTTGGATGAATTACAAAGCTCCAGTTATTCTGTACTGACTGCATCCTAGAGTACTCTGGCATGAAGAAGGCGAAGAGGTGGGGAAGAACTTACACCTATAAGGCCTGCTTGGCAGCTGCAAAGTGTCTCCAACAACACTGTACTGCTAACTCTTAATTTCCTCACCCTTACCTGTCCCACATACATTTCAGTCTGGGTCCTATATGCTGTTGGCCAATTTCTGGTGTGCTTAACTATGCCCTACAGAGTTACAAACTTGTGACAAACCTATGTCTTTCAGCAGAGAAACTGTCTGCAAAATTGATCCTTTATTTGCTTTGGTGATTACTTGTACCTATATAAACTGAAGAAATATATAATTGTAATTCACGTATCCATCAGATCACAATATAAATCATCTCTTGCAATTGATGAACATCTTTAGCTTGAAGCTGGATGACGGTGTCTGATATATTATTGTTGCCTAAAATCTTACCTGTAATTTTTAAAAAATTTTCTAGCATCCTAAAGCCATAACATTCAGAATTTTAAAGATATGATCAACTCTAAGGTGCTAATCCTAAAATATGGTTAAAAAGGTACTGGATCTAATTTAATGTCTCCTACTCATGAAGGACAAGTGATCACAACTAAATACCACTTGTTTGTGTTCATCTCAGTTCTGGACACAGACTTATAGTTAATTTTTTAAAATCATATACCCTTTTCTGTAAATTAAGTGCCTCATGTTATATTTAATCTAACCAGCTGGAAACAAATTTAGTCCTGATCCATGTTAATTTTGTTGTTGTAACTCCATTTTATTATTGTAATACTCTTCTGCTCATGTAAGTGAGACTTCAAGCTTTTTTTGCCAATGCTCATACTGAAGGCAGTTTCTCTTATAGGAAAGAGTGATGTGTTTTTGCTTAGAAAATCGGTGCATGGGTAATGAGGAATATGAGTCTTTCCTGTAGTGTTTGAAACTAGCAATTCTCAGTTCAGCCCAGCACTGCCTTTACCATAAACAGTGGATTGCGAAGGAATTACTGACACACAGTTTTAGTTCTTGGTGGTTGTGACAGCTGGTAGAGAGTGGGTGGAGTCAAATGGGGGGAAAAGAGCATGCCAAGCTGCAACGCAGAAAACACGCACATTCATTTGAAGCTGAAGAAAAAAATTACCTAAAAAAGAACATGCTATTGAAGCCTTGAGTTTTGGATCTGCACGTCATGGATACTGCATGAGACTGGCATTTAATAGAACAGTATTCTATTGGAGAAGACAGGAGAAGCTGCCTTTTCAGATTTGCTTTTGGTTTAATATATGCAGTGATTGGATGAAGCTGATGAACTGTTCAGGCTCTTTCTTATTGTCACATCAACCTGATTCACCTTGTTGTCAAAAGAATAATTGAAATTGAAGTAATTTTACTTGTGTTGCAATTAACTTGCAGTAAAGCAGGCAAAAAGAAACACTTTTTTGTGTAAATGTGAAAGCATCTTGGTGATGGTTCTTACTTGCTATTTGCAGTTTTAATGGAGGGGTGAAATCATTTACAGAGAAGAAGTATATAAACTCTCTTCTGAAAATGATAGGCAGAATTTATGATCTAAGTCTTGCTTACGTGAAGCATCCTAATCTCTTAAGCATATTCAGAATTTCGGAGCATAAAATAAGAAACATGAAGATGCATAAGGCTGTAAACAGATGTCACCAAATGAAGCAGATTAGCTGTGCTGGGATGTCTTGGGTGAAACAGACCTTGCTTATTGTCCCTCAGGGCCAGGCCACTGCTGCTCCTGGGAGTGGCAGGGGTCCCATGCTGCAGGTCAGCACTCAGGTGTGACTGCAGATGGGGGAAATCAGAACTGCAAATGGGGGAACCGCAGATTTCCCCATTTGCAGAGGCATGCTCTGTGTTGAAATCCCTGGGCTCAACTTTGCAGGCACAGAAACCCAGTCACGTGCTCTCAGAGGCTGATCCTACATGCCCTGCAAATTCCCCGGAAGGAAATTTCCAGGGTTTCTAGGATCAGGACCTGAAGCTCCAGGAACACCTGCCCAAAGGCAGCTGGAGAGTGTGGGCAGTTCTGGGTTCCCCGTGCTCCTCCCACCTTAAAACCATTAGATGTCTGCTGCAGAACAGCAGCACAAATTAATACCGCTTTTTGTCATGGTCACAAATTTCAGCACTTGTGGCCTAACAAAAGGGCATAGATCTTTGTGTGCTTTCACTTTGTGCTGCTGCCATAAACATTTTTATGGTGGCACAAATATTATGTCTGTTTCCAGCTTCAGTCATTTAATTACAAGTTGAGTTGAGAACTCACCTCCTGGCAATAATAATAGCATTAAGTCAAATATGGTTAGATGTATATTTCTATTTATTCTGTCATTTTCAGGAGTTTAATTCCAGCCTTCAGTTATTCCTATTTTTGTTTTGGCATACAGTTTTGGATCAAGACTGACATAAGGCATCTTAATGACCAAGCTGTCAAACTTAAAACAATAAAGGAACTTTTTATATCTGCCAAAGAGTAAAGGCATTCTAAAACTTGTAATGGCCTTTACTCTTTGGCCAGGATTGTCTGAAATGTCTTGACACTGGAACTGTACCTGCTACAGTACATCTTCCTACATGATAATCAGATCTTTTAAATTCTTACCAAACTACCACATGACTAACGTAAGAGGCAGTACCATCTGATTGTTTGAACAAGGGACTACAAGTGAAGAATAAATTTTTGTCTAGACTCTTAATCATTGTGGCTGCTTACACATGAAAAAACAAACAAATAGTGCTTTACTTTCAGCTTGGCTTGCCCCCACACCAAGTGCAGCATGTGCCCAAAAGAGACGTCTTGTCAGTTTGACCCAGCTTGCCCAACTTCTATATAAATCACGTGCTTCAGCGGGGCTTTTGGTCTGACCCAGCTCACCCAATTTCAGTATAGATAATGTGCTTGAGCAGGGCTTTTTGGTGCTTTTATCTGAATCAGTTATTAAAAAGAGCCCAAAAGCCCGGCTGAAGCATTTCCTCTTCCAATAAAGCACTTTATTTTTTCCCTACATTTCCCAGAAGCCTGTGATGACTGGGAAGTTGGTAAGCTCTGTTCTTCGGTTCATTCTTTAACAGTCAGCATGATTAGCATTACCTACCCCTAAGTGTTAATCACTATTAATAGATACCTTGGAAATTATTTAAGAGTGCAAATTATTTTCATTAGACTCAAATATATACACTATTTTAGTAAAATCTTATTGTCCAGACCTGTAGGTCAAGAAGTGTTTTCTGAGCAGGTGTTAGTTGTCTTGTTTGTTGGACAAGGGCAGTGAATGGAATGAATATTCAATACAGCTGGTTTGAACTGCTTGTAACCGGGTACATGTTAATTAATGTGCCGTAGTTACTGCACATTAAGTTTACTACTTGTATAACTAAGTATTAAATCAAATGTGCAGTAACTTGCGCTACTGCACAGTTGTGCCAGCACATGCCTTTAGTGGTGCTACTGCACAGTACCTAATACTACTGTGCAGTAGTTTGTTAGCACTGTTTTTGACATGACATGCTACTACACAGTAATATTAGGCTACTGTGCATTTAGCATCTCATGTAGGTGTGCCCACTTTAGAAGAATGGCTATGTATTCCTTCTGTAGAAGAAGAAAAGGACATAAGCAGAAAAGCTTTTGGTTAAAGGGGAAGAGAGTAAATTTTGTGATATCTTCTACCCAAGTAGCAGTTTGGAAGAGAGGTGTAGGGCAGCAGTTGGCAACCTTTTTAGTCTGCAGGCCAGAATGATCCAGCTCAGGTCACGGGTGGGCAGGTGCTAGAACCTGGTCATTGCTGTGTCTCCAGGGAAAGTGCCTGCCACTGCCACTTCTCCCTTTCCACTGCTTTCCTGTGCTTCTCCAACCTTAAACAGATGTTTGCTGCAAAACAGTGGTACAACTTAATACTGCCTTTTGTCACAGGCACAAATTTGGGAACTTATGGCATGACAAAGGGCATGGATGGTTGTTGACTTTTACTTTGTGCTGCCGTAAACATTTTTACTATACATAAGTAGGTATAGAAGTGTTATGGGGTCACCATGGCTTGAAATGCTGTGGCCCAACTCAAAACATTTATAAGTTTCCCATACATACAATCTAATGACTGGGGGAGTCATTTTGTATTCAGGATCATGTTATATCTGAGCAAATATGGTAAGACCTCTTAGAACTCTTAGAACCTTGTGGTCATTGAAGCTGAAGACCAGCAGCAACAATATCTTGTAGTTGGATTTGCTTTTATGACGAAGAATAAAGCATGAAAGCTGTATGCCCTAATGTTATAGTTCAAAAGCAACACTTGTTTTTGGCTGGAAATATCATTCATATTTCTGTTCACCAACTAAGCCAGGGTCAGAGTGAACAACAGACTTTTTTTTAATAAGTACCATTAAATGTGTGTGTGTGAGAGAGAAATGACTAGCTTATTTACATCTTATGTTATTATAATCTTGTTATTATAATGTTACAATAATTTCATAAAAGTAACCAGACTTACAGTGCTTGCTTCCAATTATTGCAGTTATAAAAAAAAAAAATAGTCATATCATTGAATGGGGAGAAATCATGGGCTGAACAGATTCCTGGTTTGTTTAAAATGCTATTTACAGCTGTTGGTTTTTCTTCACATGAGAGAGTATTTTCTTTATGTTAGGTTCAGCTCGGTAACAAGCTCATTCAAAGCTGAGAAACCAGTTGGCAGTTTAAAAGTAGCAGAGTTTTCTTTCCTCTTCCAGTCTACACATTTAAAAAAATGGATGAGGTGGAGAAATTACCTCTAAGTCTTGAAGGACATGACCAGAAATAATAATTTCATTAACCACAGGAAATACTTTGTAAAGCATTTTTAAAAATAAAATATAGTTGGGTTTTTTCCTTAAGGTATACTTAATACAGTTTTATTTTATAGTTTTAAAATTACAATTGTTCTCTTTTATAATTGAATTCTAATTTACATTTGAAAACTTTGACACAAGTGAAAAACAATTAGAAAATGGTGAATAACACTTAGTATACTAAAAAGTAAAAATCAAATCACATATGTGGATGTTTAAATGTGTGCTGTTTATCTTCCTGGCTAGTAAAAAGTTGCTTATTTAGCATACAGGCTACACTGATTTACAGCTAAACATCTTTTAATAGCTGCCAGTCAATGCAACTCTACCTTTACTTAAGAAAATAAACAGCACAAATGCAAAAGAAGATTAAAATTGATTTTAAATTAAGTTTCTTGATGATTTTAAATCACAAAATTGGTGACTTTAAATAGCTTTGCTTTTAAATCAGTCTCTCTTAGACTGCGATTACCTGATGCTACAGAGCACAATTTGATTTTTGGAGATAGATTGCCTCTCTCATACTGCTGGGCAAAGAAAAAAAAGGAGGTTAGCACCAGGGCCAGGCAATTGAATTTGTAAACATTCCTTGACTTTCATACCATCTATTTTGCCATAAAATGTAACATGAAGAGATCAAACAGGTAGCCAATGTTACTCTAATTGCAGTGTCACCAAACATAATTTTAGAACTGAGTTGCTTTTGTAATTTGCAGAGCAGAACTGGCCTTCAACCAATGCTTGTGGAGTAAATTATCTTAGTGGAACCAATAACAAAATCCCCAAGAAGTATCTGCAAAAGCAAACAAACAAAGCTTTATTACTGTGGGGCCAAATGAATCCATGAATAGGTCTAGTTGTTCATGAGCATGTCCTTTAGATTTGCAAAGTTGAGGCCTTTTTTACCAATACGGTTAACTTGGAACCATGGAGAGCTGTGGTTAAGATGTGGAATTAAATAATTTGGGCGGGGGGTGTTGTGGAATTAAAGGATTGAGAACTAAAATCAAAGCTGGTTGCTCTGACTTCAGATGGCTCAATAGTGAAGGCATGGGCTCTACAAATGATTTGCGGTGGAATGTGTTTACCCCTTTGCTTGAGGCCAGGGATAGATTGGGGATTTTGCTGGTGTACTTACCACCTTGCTGCACAGCTGTTTTCCTGACTCAACCAGCCAAGATGGTGTTGGGGCAGTATTGAAGATGCCCAGACTTATTGTATTGGGAGACTTAAAAAAATTCAGAGCGGGACTTCTTGGCATCCATGTCCACCATGGAGCTATCCCCGATAGAAACTGAGCCAACCATGAAACAAGGCAAACACTGGACCCTAAGTTTTGCATCTGCTTGGATACAGGAGCTTCAGTTATCAGGGATGTTGTCAAAAAACCTCTATCATGGTTGGACCACTACCTCCTAAAGGAGTGCTTCTCAACCAAGATGCCAAAGCATCCTGAGATGCCTTAAGAGCTTTACAAGGGTTCTGCAGGGTGCCATGCAGTGTTAGCTCTACTTAGGTGTGCAAACCTGATTCGCAAGATAAACCAAGAGATTTCAAATAGGAATCCATAGCATTAAAAACATTGTGACCTGTTGTGATCTTTATGAGTTCTTTGCAACAGAAGAATTGCTCTAATATTTTTCAATAGTAAAAAACCCAAACAAATGTAAAAATGAAGAGCTGGCACTTCTGATGGGTGCCTTGGGTCTAAAAAGGTTGATAACCACTGTCCTAGAGACCCATATTGCTCTCCGTCAGAGTGATGAACCAGCTAGGCTGGTCTGCCTGTGGAGACTCATGGTGGTAATCGGATTTAGAACCCCCTGAGACGTTCTCAGTCACCTTGACAGCTGCTCTTGTCAGTAACTTGGTTACTGTGTGGAATAGCATGCTGACCTTGGCCATAGACAGTGGCACCCAGGTGTCCTGCAGTCTCAGCCTTTTCATGGTGCCTGCCTGCAGCTGGGGACTGGATGTGTGTAAACCAGTTGAAACTGAATCCAGACAAGAGAGCTGATGGTGGCAGGCAGACAACTGGACTTAGGGGGTGGGAGGGAGATCCCTGGGATGCCTGTCATTGATGGAGTATGACCTCCATTTGTCACTTGGCTTCACAATCTTGGGGTCCTCTTAGATCAAAATACAGAGTGTGGGCCAGATGTGGGCCACCAAGAGATTTTATCTGACCCACAGTGGGTCCCTCTGTCTAGCCCAGGTACAGGGGGCAGCTTGGGCTGCGGCACATACAGCTGGTTCTGCTGCCCCCTGGATGTGCAGCGGTGTTGGGGTGGGTTGGCAGCCAGACTCGGCTTTCTGGCAGCAGTGGCTCCTTCCAGCTGCCATTGTCAGTGTCGCTGCTGCCACCAGACCCAGCCCTGCTGCCTGGGCACCGAATCCCATTTACCATGCACCCACCACCGGGGGGCAGTGGACAGAGCAGCAGGCGGGGTCTCCGTGGAGATCAGGCGGGGTCTCCATGGAGATCAGCCTAGGCCCTCTGTGGGCAGTATGTGCTCGGCCAGGCAGATAGGATGGGATGGGGCTGCAGGCGGGTGGGGCCAGGGCCAGGATCTTGGGCAGCGACAACACAGGGCTATGCAGGGAGTGGATTGCAGCTCTGCGCAAGACCCCGGCTATGGCCTCATCCCATATGCCCGGCCAAACATGCCCTGCCCACGGGAGTCCTGGGCCGGTCTTCATGGAGACCGTACCCACCCACCTGTTCCATATGGTGCTGGTCTAGTAATCCACCACTTAGAGAATTTTGATGAGCTGTTGTAGGTAGCGGGGGTGCTGACCCAGCCTGTAACATCTTGCCCAAACTCCTTAAGTAGCTCTCCAGCCCAAGTAATTGCCCATCCCTGTCCTAGATACTCTGCTGTACCAGGATCTTCACGTAGGAAGAGTGACTAGGAGTGCCTTTCACCAACTCCATCTATGGAGAAGACTGCAGACTTTTCTTTCAGATTCTGATTTGGTCATCATCATCATCCATGCCTTTATAACCTCAAGGCTGGACTATTGTAATGCACTCTATGTAAGGCTGTCTTTGAATGCATAACTCTAGTCATCCAGTATCTGCACTAGCTCCCAGGAGCTTTCTGGGCATAATTCAAAGTGCTAGTTTTGACCTATAAGGCCCTAAATGGCTTGGGCCCTGCATACTGAAGGGACTGCCTTCTCCCTTACAACCATCACAATCCCAAAGGCCAGCAAAAGCAACCTTTGGCCCCCAGCCACTCAGAAGTTGGATAGCTCTGTACTAGGTGTAGGCTTAAGGGTGGCTTGAGGATGACAACTGAGATTTTGATCTTGGTTTGAAATCCTATGGAAAGCCAAAATATAGAGAATGAATCTGATATGCTTTTGCAGTAGCCTATATTGCTAAAGTGATGTACTGCAGCATTCTGAACCACTTGGAGTTCCTGAACATTACAGTTTTCTCCATACCAAGAATACACAATCTTGTTGTTGTCTAGCCAAGTGATGCCAAAGGGATGAGTCACAAGTCATATAAGATGAAGCTCTTAACCAACTGAACATGATAGTATTATTTTTCTGATGATATTATTGGAAACTTAAGGTTTAATTGTATTTGCTGCTGGAATTATCTTTGCTTTACAATTTCTCTGACTCCCATTTGATTTATGTGCTGCTCTTTTAATGGTGTGGACACACCAACATTTGGAGCCCTTTCTAAATGTTGTGTGTGAGGGAGCTGAGGCTGATTAAAAGGTAATAGAACCCCTCCAACTTTAATGCTGTTTCATCCAGGATTGAAGTTGGAGGTGTTTTGTTACATTGGAAATGTTATGTGAAGAAGACCCATACAATTAGAAAGGAACAGCTACTTTTAATGCGGCTCCAAACGTACATGTGTTCATACCCTTAGTATCATTTATCCTTAATATAGCTTTTGGTAGCATTTAGGATGGCAGTCTTTCCTCTTCTCCTGGTCCTAAACTGTTGCCCTTTTTGTCTTTTTGGGTCTGTGTTTTAATTTCTACTTAAATCAGTTTTCTATGTACTTAATTGTTACTGATTGCTTAATCCTTGACTAGAACTGCAGTGGTTACTTTTTTTGTGGGGTTTTGGCAATCTGATTTCTTCAGGCCCCTGGAAATGGCTGCTTGTCAAAAGCTGACTTGGATTTCCTGCTCCAGAATTGAAACTTGCCTTCTGATCTTTTAAAATCTATTCTCCTTATTTGTCAGAATTGTATTTTTAAGAGCAAGTATACGATGTGCCTTTGCAAGCTAAACTATTTTTTCCTCTTACAGACTGAGACAGCTCTTGGCCTCAGTTCATATCAACAGAAAAGGTAAGATGTGCTTCCTAACACAAAATGTTTACTTTGAACAAATTCTCTTTTGGGGAAATTCTTTTGATTCTTTACACCAAAAATAATGTCTTGTTGTGCAAGTCAATGTTAAATCATTTGGATCAAATCCAAATTTTATAACATGCTAGGTAGTTATGGGGGCAGAGAAATTTAAATAGGTTACCTCCTATTTCTGGGCATCTTGCTTCACATGTTTAAAACTTATGAGAAAGTAAGGAACACTATTTTACTTGCATAAAAAAAATTAAGCTTTTTAGTGTAAATTAACTTCTCTGCTGTTAGACTCCTCTATATGTCACTCACAAAGGAAGAGCAGGACTATGTAACAATAGCTTATTAAGAATGGGAAAATTGACTATCACAGGGAAAATTTAGCTAACTAGATCATTTAGGCTGAGCAATAAGGTTGTGGAAGCTGAATTGCTTGGGACCTTTATAGATGTAGTCTAGGCCGTAGGCAACAAATCTGTGTAGGCAGCATTCTGCTTGTAGATGATATTCCATCACTTTCCTAAGAGGGAGGTGTCTGTTCTTTTCTTTGGTATTGTTTTAAATGCCTGACGTTTTAAAAGTTGTTTTTCAGTCTACTTAAAGTTTGTAATCCATGAGTTGGGGCTTGTAACAATCCTTCAAAATACAGTAAGCACTAGCCAAAACAAAACTGTAAAAGCATAATGTATTAGTATTAACTAAGTATAGGAGTTTGTTTTTCAGACCTATTTACTAAATAAACCGAATAAGACTTATCCTGCTTGTCACTTTAGAGATCCACAGTCAACTGGCACTTGAATTCTACTGTTCACTCTTGCGAATTTGTTTTGTCTTTTGAAATTTTCTTTTTTTGAAAAGGGCCTTAAGTTCATCCAGTAACGTACTTACAAATGGCAAGATTTTGAAAAATTACTATGTTAAGCCCAACAATGTTCTGCCCTGTAAGCACAATTTTCAGCATGTCTGTTCTTGTAGTGTTGGCTGCACATGTGAGGACAAATAAAAGGTTTAAAATATGTAAAGAACGTTGTATTCAAAGTTAATCAGTGAAGCGGTTCCAAACTTTGGAAATAAAAGACGTGATGCACCAGTAGTCAGGTGCTGGTGGAGAAGCTGGGGCAGGGATGGCCAACCTGCAGCATGTGCACCCCAAGTGGACCAGACAGCCTGTGTACCACAAGTGGCAGACTGGGGAAGAAGAAGGAACCAGAAGGCAGAGCAACAGATTGGGCAGGAAAAAGGGGATGGAGTGGCACTAGGGAAGGCCTGAAGCTGTGCATTGTGGTACGCCTAACAAAAAGTTTGACTCTCACTAAATTAGGGAATTACTGTCAATGTATTGACCTGCCACTCCCCACTTCTGTTGAGTATCTATTTGAGTCGAGTGCGAGGGAAGCTCTTCTGATTTGTTTTCACACAGTTCTCTGGTCACTTTCCAGTTGTCTTCGTCTTAAGCTGTGAATTGATTGTCCAAAATGCACTCATAATCTTGGTTTAATATTAGTTAATATGAGTTAAATTAACTTCTCCCCGCTGTTAATTCTCAGCATCAATAATGTAGCAGAAAGCAAGCAGCTGTTGCATTTTGGTGTGGGTTGTGCTGATGCTGCCTAAACCATTGTCTACACTACAGAGTTATGCTGGCACAGCTGTGTCAGCAAGGGATGAGAAAAGATCACACATTACAGTAAACAGCTCTGCAGGCACAATTTCTGTTGTTGGAGAAGCTGGTATAGTTCTGTTGGCAGAAGAGCTACCAGAGCTACAGTAGGAAGCCTGGCTATCTGAGTGCTGCTGCTGTAATTAAAGCAGCAATTGTTCCTTTATTGTAGATACAGTCTAAAGTAGGGATATCACAATTACCCAGGCCCTGGGGCTTATCAGGGGCCAGGTATGGAGTCACCTTGGGTAGATTAATGCAGCCATCACTTGCTCCCCATCCCACCACTACTGCATGTCCCTGATAGGACTCTGTTCCTAAGAGTTCAGTGTTAGGGCCACTTGCCCAAGGGGTTGCATCTTTGACACCCGTGCTGCTAAGAAACACGGTGGGATCAGCAACTATGAACTGATTAACATGCATGATGATTGGCCAAATCCTGCAAACCTACTTCAGTGCCCTGTCATCAAATTGTCTGAATCAACACCAGACAAAGCCAGCATGTTTTGAAAAGCTTAAGCAGCTGCTGGACTGATCAGTTGCCTCACTGGAGTTCTGAATGATGTGCAACCATCTTTAATTAGGTGCGAACATGGAAGCTTATGCTGAGTGCAGTGTAGGCAGGAAAGAAATAATAGGCATGCCTCAGTAGTATAACAAAGGCATAGTGACCCAGGCACCACCCTGAGATCCAGTCTTGGGGGTGGGAGGTGGGATGCAGGAAGAGAACAGTTAAAATAGCATTATAGATGCTGCCCAGTTGTACCTCTGCATGCTTAATTGGCTTTAATCAATGCCATTAATGTAGAGATTAGTAGGATTCAGCAAATAACTTGTGGCAAGTTAGTCCTCTTTTGAAAATTTACTTTCAAAATGAGTTAGATAGGAATAGGTGAAAAGTGAGTTGTTTGTATTGATACCTTCCTCTGTAAACTTAAACAATATTCAGAAAAAACAGCAGCTTTTAGAAATGATTTTACTGACAGCAAAGATTCTTGCTTGGTGTTTCCTCTTTTGCATCTTAAAATCTATTTTAAGAACTACAACAGTCTACTTGTTCTTTTAAAAAGATATCAAGCCGTAAAACAGGAAGTATAGTTGAGTAAGTAATGCTGCTACCCACAATATTTTAGGACACAGATTCAGGTGGGTTTTTTTAGTTTAAAAGCAAACTGTTTGCTTTGGTGCTCTCAAATTTAATTCATTCAACCAGTTAATGCCATTATCTGAAAGCTGAAAATTTAAAAGAATCATATTTAATATCTTATTTAATCTATTTAATGTATTGTTAATCTTTTTAAATGACATTTTTCTGTTCAGCGTCATCTTCCCCATCTAAGAATTCTAGGATGCAGGTGATAACTTCATGAAAAAGATTTAAATACTAGGTTCTGGCATATTTTTATATTTAATATTCACAGAAGTATTTTGCTAAGATTTTTTTTCATGAGTCTGATCTTGTGAGGTCTGTATCCTCACTCCAACGGGCAAGTTGAGGCCACCAGATATCCAGAGCCCTACATCTAACCTGACATTTTAATGAAATTGCATGATGAGTATTTGTGAAACTGGTGAAGAGTTTCGGATGTGTTCCCCATCTCTTGCAAACCCACTTGTAAACAATGTGCAAGTTTATCAAGATAAATTAATAAAAAGCACTCTTATAAATAAAAATGGATTTTCTTAGTTAATGCTATGTTACTGCTGGTACATAAATTCCAGATGCTTACTTCTGGATCCTTACTGAAGGAATAACTTTAGTTCATCTGTGATTTACCTCATCACAGAAATATCTGCCAGGCAGATGGCTTTTATCAGAGAATATCGCATTTTGTTCACAGAAAACATGTTAAATCCTGATGTGGGGATTTCTTTACTCAGAGTAGGTGTCTGTTGTTATACCTCCCCCCTCCTCCCCCACAGGCAGTTTTTTCCTTAATTGTTAATTGTTCCCACAGCCTCTCCTTGTAGTACCTCTGGGCATTTATACATGCGCTCCAATACTTTCTGATTGTAACGCTGGAGCATTCTAAACATAATGCTCCAGCATGATGAAGCATCTCATGTATTCGGTGTCCCTTTATTTCAAAACGGTGGCAGGGGCGCTAGTTAAAGCACCCCTGCCACCATTTTGAAATGCAGGATGCTGAATACACAACACACTGCAGGCGTTTTAATTGGAGCAGCTCTCCAAAGCCATTCTAATTAAAGCACCCCTCCACCCCACCCCGGAGCACACGTATAGAATCATAGAAGTAGGGTCAGAAGGGACCTTATAGATCTTCAAGTCTGACCCCCTCCAGGGCAGGAGAAAAAAACTGGGCTCAAATGATCCCAGCTAGGTAAGTATCAAGCCTCCTCTTAAAGACCTCCAGGGTAGGAGCCAGCACCACTTCCCTTGGAAGTTGGTTCCAGATCCTAGCCACCCTGACCGTGAAGTAGTTCTTACGGATGTCTAATCTAAATCTACTCTCCAACAACTTGTGGCAGTTATTCCTTGTTATGCCGGGGGGCGCTAGGGGAAACAAGGTGTCTCCCAAACCCTTCTGGTCCCCCCTAGTGAGTTTAAAGACTGTCACCAGGTCCCCCCTCAGCCTTCTCTCGTGAAGGCTGAACAGGTTCAGGTCCCGCAGTCTCTCATTGTAGGGGCTGCCCTGTAGTCCCCGGATCATGCAGGTCGCCCTCCTCTGGACCCTCTCGATGCTGTCCACATCCCTCCTGAAGTGGAGCGCAGAGAACTGGACACAGTACTCCAGCTATATAGGTGCCTTGCGAGCCTAATTTTTTCTTCGCTTACCCAGAGTGTAGTGTATTCTACCTCATCTTCATTTTTAAAATTACTTTTGATTTAAATTTCTCTTCCTATACAAAATGTATTTAATAGGTATTATTCAGCTTGCAATTTGTGTAGAAGTGCATTTTTAAAATTGTTCAAAACTTGTTGTACCAACAGTTTTTAGAACTCATTTTTTTCAGATCACTGTAAGTTTTTACAGTGACATCGGTTTTAGCAGGGGTTTTTGTGATCTGATCCTTTGAAATGGTTTTTAATAATTGGTTAATAACTTGAAAACCAAAATGCATGTAATGTAGTGCATTTCTAATGCACAAAACCCAACCGGTATTTTTAGTATTTACAGAGCAGTAAATATAGAAATAGTGACTGAACAGTTGTCAGTGAAAGAGCTATAGTTCAGTCTAGTTTACAGCCTGAAAAATTGGATGTCTCATATGTACTTATGGAAGTACAACTAATATGTACAATTATATTATTTTTACTCTTTTAAAAAAAATGTTTGAAAACAACACTTTACTCATTATGTATGGTTTTGTTTGTTTGTTTGTTTTATAATCTCTGTGTTGCTCAGTCCATGAAACTACACATCATTTAGCATTGTTCTACTACTTAAGGAAAAGTATCAGAAAAGGTTACACTTGGCTTAAATCTGTTGTTTTGGAAAATAATGGTTTTGTGTTGGTGTTTAGATTGATCTCTCGGTCAAAGGAAATACGTTCTGTGGAAAGTATATTTAATTTTGAGAAATTAAGAGCGTCAATCACTGGACACAATGCAACCACAGTCAAGCCTAGAATTTTTTACTGTTCGCAGTCATTAGGATCAGATCTTAAATACCCTTTGTAACTTTTCTGCTATGTTCTGCACCAACACTACAAAGAGGCCAGAAACTATAATAAGTGTAACGGCAGTGGCTTCATAAACTGTATGCCAGTGTGCCTCAAGCATCTAGTGTAGGGTACATAGTAAAAATAGTCCCTTGCAGCAGTCGCATGATTCCAATTTTAAGTTCTTTATGGTTTCTTTTTAACTTTGACATCTCCCTCTCAAATCTTTAGGAAACTGTGATTCAGCTTGATGTGAGGATTAGGTTGTTGGTGTCTGACGCTGTCTGTCAAATATGAGGGCTTTATATTTTAAACATGTTCACTTATCAGACTAACACAGTTTGGAGATACTGAAGAAGAAAGCAGTGCTTTTCCTTTTGTTTGTTTTTGGCTTTTTTAAAATTACCAGTCATTTTAAGAAACCTTGAAATTATAAATTTCTACATCATTTATATGGATTAGATCTTTGTTTCTGCAGGGCAAGCCATTGCCTTATGAAAGAATGTCTAAAAAATAAGTAGCCGCTAAACTACATTTCAAACGGATACAGGAAGTGGTTGGATGACTTTAAAGTTGGTTATTTATGATGAACCCCGAGGGGGACCTGTTTTGAGTTATTTGCAGCTGAAGCCCAGGTGACCATCTGATCTGAGACAAGTCTAGTGATGAGTGCTGTGAATCCATTATCAGCCATCTGCTGACTATATAGTAAATTTTGTATCCAAACATACTGGCCCAGGTTATGTCGTAGGCAGGGCATGTATTAGTTCACATCTACTCTGTTTCTGTATGGTTCTTCATCTTCCCTTTAAAGAGGCATGTTGACTTGATGCAGAGAGTATTCTTCAGCTTTTAACAATCTGTTTTGGAGGACTAGTTTTACAGGATGTTGTAGGCTGAGTTGTGCCATAGATGTCTTTCCACTTTTCCAGTAGAGAGGAGTACTACCTGATGGTTTTTGGTTCCCTTTGCTTTACAATGAGTCTAGTGATGGGATAATTTTGTTTTGTTTTGCTAAAATGAATCTTTGTTTAGTGGATGAATAAAAATTACTAGATGCTTATCTACAGTTTAACCTGTGACTAGCACTACGGTATTCCTTCTCAGTGCTTTAAATACTGGTATTTTTTCTCCACATAAAAATTGTTCTTTGAAGTATCACACAGTCCTTAAAACTTGTTGATTTTTAAAATGATCTGAGTTAGACTAGTTTGAATTAATACCTGTTAAGGTTGCATGGTAAGAATCTGTGCCTCAATTTGTTTTTACGTCACAGCCATCTATTTCACTTCTCATACTTTGGGTACCTTGTTTTCCATGTGAATTCACTTGTTCTACACCTAGATCGGCTGGGTTATGGGTTTTGATGTGAGCAAGCCAGAGACTTACGTTTGTTAAATGAAAGCTTAGAAATGCTCTTAAAACAATTTGAGACTAAGAACTTAAGTTTTCATTTTGACTAACTTCCTTGATCCAAATAATTTTTCCTTGTTTTGAGTATTCATGGCAGATGAGCACTGCTGCTTGACAATCTTGCCTGTGATAGCGTTAGTTTATTGCTATAAGTGAGTTGTTTCTGCATCCTTCAATTTCTTATGAACATACTACTGTAGATGTTCAGCTGACCAAAAAGATCTGACCATATATGTTAACGTTACTGAGTAGCTTCTGTCACACCAGTTGGCCAACATCACTCTTGAGAAGTTGTTAGGACCATATTTATTTTGCTAAAGCGCAGGTTAAGAATTGTAAAATAACATCTATCAGGACCTTTTGTCAACTTCTCAATAAAACAAATTACTTCCTTGCATCCTTTTTTCAAATAGAACACCTGATTCATTTGTCCAGTCATTGTGTTACAGATTTGGCCACTGAAACTTGTATAGGTTGGTAATGGATCTGTTTTGCCCTTCACTGTATAAATATTGATATTGCCTGTAGTTTGGATATGCAGAAAATACATTTGAGAACATGCTTTGTAAAAATGTTTTCCATCAAACATAGCGATGCTGCTTTCCATTTAAGATTATGCCTTTGTGTAATATCGGCCTCTTGAAGGCTCGGATCGAAAACATTTACTCTTTAATCTCATGCCCATGTATAATCTGAAACATTGATTATTCGTATGTAATTAATGTAGATAGGTTTAAAGTGACACAGTGTCACAACAGCAGCTAGCCTTCAACAGTCATTAGAGAAAATGATATGACAAGTTTGCTGGGATACAACTTAAGTTAACATTTATCTCGCTTCCTGTGCTATGATGAGAACCCAGTAGCTTTCTGTAGTCCCCCTCCTGATCGTTAGCTTGATGATCCTGCTGAAATCATTTGTCTTTAGACCTTCCCTGTTTCACTGCATTTGCAGCTGAAGCTTAAGCTAAGGCTGTGGGCCCATGAATGGAGAGGCAAATCTCAAGGCATAAACCTGGATTTACAAACCTGGGTCAAATAGCACTGTGGCTACTGTCTACAAATGAGCAGGCTGTGCGTGTGAAACCATGAGAAACAAGTAGGTTATGCATTGAAAGGTAAGCACAACAATTTAGCAGCCATTCAGCCAAGGGTAAATTTGGCATTATTTGGATTGGGTTAAATCCAGTTATGTTGAGTTTTTTAACTTGGGTAAGCTTGATTTGTCATAAGCATTGACTCATTTGTCCGTGGCTGTTGAATGCAAATTTAAACTTAGCTTATCTGTACATACTTAACAGAGGTTTTACATTTGAACTTTACATTTACATTTAACACATGATAAATCATGTTGTTTAATTTAATTAACATAATATAGAATTTGAGCTGAGATAAAGGAGTTGTACCTTAGTTTGGGCTAAACTGGTCCAGTTGTAAATTGATCGTAAGATCTGAGAATGTGACAAGTTACTTTGAGGTAAGTAAAGGCATGAATTTATAGCTAGTCAGCTGCTGTACAGTAACTACTCATGCATTCTCATCCTGCAGTAAGTGTAAGGAGGGTGTAACCCACCTTGTAAGGAATTAGGAATCTCACATTTGTTGGGAGGCAAGTGTGCACATGGGCGGTGACCATAGATTAGCTGACTTCTTGTAGGTTCACACCCTATTTTACCTTGAGGCAATTTTTTATGTGCACATGGTTATGCTTAGTTGGTGTGTATGTAGAAAAGCATTGCCAGTTGTAATTCAATAAGTATGGGAGAGTTCTCATATGAGAGATGCATGCATACAAGCATATCATGTATATATGAAACACTCTCCCATGTAGACATACCTTATCCTACACACACACAGCCCTTCTTCTAAAGTGACAAGTTAATTCAGACAAGACTCTTCCCTGGACAAGTGACTACATAAGTTTATATTGGTTTAAATTCACACCTTAGGTTATGCTGAAAAACTGTCTTGTTGTAAATGGCCTTAAAATTTTAGACCAATAACACATTAAAAAATAAACATTTTTATTTTATGTAGTGCAGATAGATATCACTGCATTCGTTTTGATTCACAACCATAATATCTCATGCCATTTTTTACGCTTAGATGTGGAGCACAATTATGCAGACTATTAAGTAAGGACAGTAATGGTGGTTTGGTCAGTGCCCGCATAAAGGACCTGCTTGTGATTTAGAGATCGCTGGAAGCCAGCCTTTTTAGCAGGCATGTTACGAATTAGCCTGATACCTTCCCTGAGTGCCACTCTTCTTCCCTATTGGCTGCTTTGCTTTCTGTTCTCTTTCTTTTGCCCCCCACCCAACCTGCTGCGCTGCTTTTTGCTCCTTGCCCTGTGCACCATGCCTGATTTGCTACTCTTTTTTTCTGCTTCCTTCCTATCTGCCTCTGCTGCCTGTCCCCTTCCTAGGCTGCTGCATACCATACAGAAGCATATGTGCTGCAAGCTGGCCATCCCTGAAATAAAAGATGGTCTTGCTTTAATACAAGTGCATGGACATCTGAATTAATTCTGTTCATGGATATTTTGTGTTTACTCCATAAGTCAGAATGGGAAACCTGGGTAGAACCACCTATCTCTTCAGCAACTGAATTAAAATGAAAAGGCTAGGAAGTAAGTTTGTCACCTTGTAAATAAAACCAGTGGTAAAGAGGAGGAACCTTGTCAGCTTTTTTTTATAACGTTAAACAATCCAACGTTATTTAGCAAAGCCATACAACCCTGCATTTAATTTTAAAAAATAGTTAAATTAGCTGGTATTTTAGAGCTAAAAATAAGTTATGGGATTTATTGGCTAAGCTGTTTTCTCAACTTGACACATCCAAAGAAACGCTAGCTTTTGAATGCCATATTTAATTGATTCCAGAATTTCAGGGACTGTTCAAGGCATGAATTTTGGTAAAAGCTTAAAAAACAGAAGATGGTAATAGGGGGGTCACCAAGTCCTTTATTTTTGGTTAGCAGACTTACCATGTTTTAGCCAGGTTAATAACTGCCTATAGAACAAAGAGCTTTTTGGCAATTAAAACATTCTAGTATAAAAAACTCCTTGTTTCATCTCTGCCCATTGTCCCTTTAGATTTCTAAAATATTGACAGTTTTAATAATTTACTTGCCAGACAAAGAATGGAGGAAATGAAGAATGCAGCCCTGGCACAAGAGAAAGGAAGACAAATGAAGCCCCTGCTGTGAGAGAGAGGCTGGGCCATAGAGGGTCTATAAAATGGAGCAGGGTGGGAGAATGGCTTCTAATGAGGTATGGAGGGAGGAATGGAGACCCTGGTACACGTGGTGCTCTAGGCCTGCAGAAGCAATGAAGTGTGCAGTAGAATAGTTTTTAAAAGATACAAGCTGTTGGAGCCTCACGTATGAGGAGTGTTCATGCATGTCAATGACGTCGCTAACCTAAAATTGTTGTTGTGAGCAATATATTTAACTGTTAACAGGAAGGCAAAAACTTTTATCAAATGTGAGTTTAGAGAAGAGAATAACTTGTTTTGCATGAACTAACGGTAGCTGTCCATTAAAATTAGAATTAAGACTGATGCATGTACATGTTGGCAAAAAACTGTATATGTATTAGTTGCCATCAATTAAGTGTCATTTTTTTAAGGACTATGCTAAAACAAGTTATGACTAAGGGTGGTGTTAGGAAGGTGTTGCCCATAGTGCTGTTCTATGGAACATATGAAAATAATATGTTGCACTTATTTAAAAAAAAACTGAGAGTCTAGTAGTGTTAAATTTAAATCTCCCGAAGAAATCCTTACTTATATAAACACTACTCTTGTAGCGACAGTTATTTAGAGGATTTTTTGTCCAGTTATAATGAAGAGCAGCACAACCATCGAAAAGGCATTGATGTGAATGCTCAGTGGGAAGGAATTACATTTTAAAATATGTAGTATTCTAACTTTGGGGAATGTATTGTAAAGACTTACCTGTTATATGTGTAGAGAGATCCATGCTCTCCATTGCCAGTGTTTGGGCAGGTTTAGAAATGCAACTTATTAAGATTATCAGAACGATGAGGTCCCTTCTATATGAATATTATTTAAAAATATTTGCCTACAAAATACTTAGCCATTTGAAATATTGTAAATGGGATGAAAGAAGACATCAGTTTGCCAACAGAAGAGGTGCTTTTTCTGGTATAATAAAACAGGTAAAAGCTTTTGTGATAAACATAGCTGTAATATATCGTTCTCATAGTAATATATAGTGTTTAACTAGTTAAGGCCTAAACTATAACTTATTAGTATCTATAGTTATGTTGTAGGAGACTGAGTTGAATAAAGATGCACAACTTCAGGCATAAAAGTAGATTTTCAGATTCTCCCCTTCTTTCTTCTACCTCCCCCTTTCCACAAGATGAGCAATGCTCAAGAACACCTATTTAGCTTAAGAACTTTCTTCTCTTGGCTTTAAGAGCCAATTTTGTAGTCTTAGGAAATAAATCAAAACCACTCTTTTTTTTTTTTTTCCCTTCAAAGAGCTTGTTTCACTTTGTGCGTCATGCACCTGTGTTTTGATACAAATTTAAAGCTTGTCGTATGAAGCCCATGAGCAGTGTAGAAACACTAGATTCAGCTGGAAGCTATTAAAATAGCTTTTTTGTTTTGTTTTTATTTTGTTTTGAAAGGAAGATAAGGGAGGAGAGGGTTATCTTGGCCAGATACCACATCCGCAGAATCTGTCTTAATAGTGCTGTAAGGAGGAAGAACTATTAACAGACTTAAGGCTTTCTTTGCTTAACAGTGGTAGTTGTATAGTTTGCCAAAAACAAACAAACCCACCCTAAAAGCCCCCAAAAAACAAGTTGGTGACTTGCATACATATTTAAAATGTAGTTATGCGCTGAAATAAGACAGATGCTGTCATGTTATATGGGATCAGGATATTGATTCAGAATTTGTATATTATTTGTAAATTTATACGAATTATATATTACCCTCCAAAAATTCTGGCTGCCTGCATAATTCCTGGGACATCATGGCTTCAGCATCACCCTTAACAATACATTCAAGTTACATATGAATATTGTGAAACTGTACCTCACAGTTTGTACAGAAAGGAAAGGGGGAGAGGAAATGGCATGTGGAGGCTACTGATAATTTTTTTTGAGTGTCAAAGAGGGTGGTATATTCCAAAAAATGCTTTTTAATTAAAATCTGGGGATTTTTAGTGGTAGCCTGTCTTTCCATATAAAATATTCAACTTCCTTTTCTGCCTCTGGTCAGGTTCCTCCCTCAACGATCAGCGGTTCTCAAGCTTTTTAGGCTTGCAGCTTTCCTTGGAAAATGACAGCTCTTAGCTTTCACTCATTTTTCTGTAGTAAAAAAACAACAAAGCAGTTCTTTTGTTGCAGAGAACTCAAGGAAGACTGCATCAGGTCGGAATGCTTTTGACACAATGGATTCCTATTTAAAATTTCTAGGTAATCTTTTGTAAATCATGTGTAGGCGCTCACACACTTAACCGTGCTAATGTTGCTTGGCCACCCAGGTTGATAGTAACTAGAACTGGACTTTTGCAACAAATTAAGGCTTCTGGTCCACTACGTTAGGACCCTTTCTCTCTCCTCCTATTAACACTTGCTAATCCCTTCCTACTTCACCCAGTTTACCAATCCGTATTTTATGGTATACTCTTCAAGCTATTTTTGCTTTGCATCTTTATGTATGTGTAGTTCTTTCTGCTGGGAGTAGTTTTTCTCCTTTTCTCCTGTACCACATAATGATTTTCTCCTTAGCACTCTTCCTGCACAGCCCTTCCAGTAATAACACTTAAACTTGTAGAGCCACTTGATAATATTGTCTGAACTACACTTGAAATTCCTTATGGCAGGGATTATATAACTTTTGTATAATGCATGAGAACATTGTTGGCACACTACAAATATAATTAGAAACTATTTCCCTTTCAGTTTTCTTTAGCTGAATCAAATCCAGTGATTGGAAAAATCACTGCTGGTTTGTATGATGAAAATACCATTAGTTCTGTCCATTTGAGGTTTTTTTTTCTTTTTTTTTTTTTTTACAATAAATGGAGTTAAAAATTCTCAGTATTCCTTGTAAGCAAAAGCCCTAATGTTGCAGCAATCCAAGATCTTAAAAACTGATAACAGTCTAGCCAGCTGATTACTTTTAATGCTTTTAGTAAACTAGTTGCATTCTTTTTGCTTGCAGTGTGGCACTAAGTAAATGCTAACACTTGCATATTGTTTATAACTAGATTGTTCCCTTGTGTACTCATTTCCAAAGGACACAAATGATAAATGCAGATTTTCTTTTTACTGCTTATACCTGGAATCAATAGAGAGGAAAGCACATTGCCATATTTGTGAACGTATTGTCACTTAGGTACTTGCATTCTAGAAGAAAGTACATAAATTCAGTACTTTAAATCTGTTGTTTCATTAGCTGCTGCCAGGTGAATCAGACAAATAAATGTTGAGTTTCTGTTGTTTGTCCTGTCAGAACACGATGGAATAAAAACTACTTTAAAATCAGTTTTCATTGATCTCTTAACATTTTTAATCAGATTTTCTTTTTACTAGTTTGTTGTTTCCTATTTTCAAGTCAATTCCTGAAGTGGATATTTGGACGTGTTTCTGTATTTTCCCAATAGTTACTTGAAAAGATGTCCTAAAATTTGACATTGTACAAAGAAGCTTCACTTTTTCAAGTCTTCATCTGTACTGAAAGATTCATACAGGTCCTTTTTAATATCCGTATTCCAAAAATACTGCACTGAAAGCAAATTAGTTGCTAGCTGAACACAACCACAGCACCTTTCAATGTGTGCTGCATATCCACAAGTCAAAAAACTGAAATGGTTTTACTAGGCCGTTCCCTTCTCTTGGTAGGGTCTGTGACATGAACAGTCAATAGAACTTCAAGAGCAGTCTCAGTCTCAGGTAACTAGTATGAGTTTGAGAAGCCATTTTTTACGTTCCTGTTTTTAAGAAATTTCTGTCAAGACTTTTAATTTTCAAGGCTGTTTAATATTGTTTTGCCTACAATACAAATGAGGTCCTAACATTTAAAAAAAAAATTAGATTCAATCCAAAATTTTTATGTAAACTTTAATTTCTCACAATAGCACAGCTTTTCCAATGTTTAAATCTTTACATTGAGATAACTATTTTAAATTTGACTTGAATCTCTTTACTTTGCACCCAGACTGGATTATACTTTGAGAAGCTTCTTGTGTGTGACATTGCCGCCTCACAAGGGGTTGTGGGGTGGTGTTGGTCTGGGTCAATCTCTTTAACAGCATTGGCTATCATTATGATCATTTAAACAGGTACATTTTTTCGGATAAATATCTTTGAGCATGATAGCAATATTATTAAAATATAGAGACAGAATATTTTTGTTTCTCATGTTAGCATATTGAGTTTTTCAAAAACAGGCCTGTATGGTTGAAACTAGTTTTTCAATAATAGATGAAACACGCGTCTGGTGGTTCTATTTAAGAATTCACTGTTACTGTTGGCAGAAGTAGGGGTGTGGTATTCCCCAGCCAGAGAAGGGGAACTATGCATTGGTCTGTATAGTCCAGCTCATTTTCTTAACCCAGAAACCAGGCTCCTAAACCAGTGGTTCTCAATGTTTTTGGACTCAAGAATCCCTCAAGTAGACTCAAGACACCCCTTGAAAAATGGCAACTCTTAGTTTTCACTCTTTTTGCCTACAGAAAAATACTAGAGTTGTTTTTCTTTTGTGTAGAACTCAGACCACAACAGGTCAGAATATTTTTGATGCTATGAATTCCTCCTTGACATATCTGGGTTTTATTTTATGAATCTTTTTTGTACACCTAAGAGTGCTAATAACATTGTGTGGCTCTCTACAACACCCTTGAAAGGCTTTCAGTACACCCAGACTGAGAATCACTGTTTTAGTCAAAGCATCCCAAAAGAATTTCACTGTTCCCATGGTCTTGTCTTACTTTGTATCTCCAATATATCACTGCCCTCCTCCCAGCTGCTCCTGGCTCCCTTCAGGAGTATCTTGTGTTTCACTGACTCACAGTTTCCATTGTTTATTCCCCTGCCAATGAGAGAGGAAGTTTTATATGCAATTTCCTGTAAACATGACAGGAAAATAAGTTTAACACCTGCTACTGCAACCATCAGTCTCAGAAGGTCCAGAGACTGTCCTAGTCACATTCCAGTTTTGAATTCCTTCCACCTAGTAGATTCCCCTGGCATGTTCATTTGGATAAGGTTTTTTATGCTTGTTTTTAAATGTATTTCTTGTGCTGTTATTGGGTAACAGTTAACTATATTTCAGAAACTGTACTTAATAACTTATACACGCTTCCAGGGATTTGGTCAAAGCAGTGCATAAATATAAATTAACCATTGTGACCCACTGTGACTTGATAACAGTACCACCAAATGTACCACACTGATGAAGTTTCAGGGAAGTTGCCTGTATCTGGCAGCGCACACAAAAGTATCTCAGTTGCTTTTACCAACTTGACCACTTCCAAATTCTTTACTCCTTTAGGAAATATCCTCCTAAAATGGACATTTACAAAGATCTTTTAAGTGTAGATGTGCAAGGCCTTTTTCTAGATGTTTAATGTGATTCAGCTTCCCAACTATGTAGTAGGTAGTTAACATTGGCACAACCTCTCATGCAGAGATTAAGGCACACTTGCATATCCTGTACAGACCTTGCAATAAATTTCATTCTACATAATGTTTCCCTGTAGATTGGATCCATGTGCCACTGCCTGGTATAAGGTGGTCTACTATAAATTCCATTACAAAAAAAAAGTGTTGCTTTTTTTTTCTCATTTTCCAGTTCCCTGAACCATCTCAAGATGTCCTCATTGTATAGTCTACTCGCTGATTCCTCTCTTGCATTCTGATATGAAGGGGGGATATGGTCAGTATAGTGCCTGCAAAGAAATTGATTTTCTCAGCAGATCTATTTCCTGCGTATACTCTGAGTCATATCTATCTGCTTCAATGACCACTTTCTATCTTTTTCCTGCAAGTACTAGAGAGTTGAAGCTGAAGAAGAACCATCTGATTTTTTTCCCCCCTTGTTGGTTAACAGGTCCGATGTCACAGGCTTCAGTTGTAGAAGCTACACCAGTGGTATTCACACTTTTTGGCTGATTGGGGTTGAAGGCAGCCTGCCTCCTATTCACCCATTCAGTGGAAAGGGGCTTGGGCCAGCCCCAGCTTGGCTCTGTGAGGGATAGGGGCCATGATCTGGCCCTGATCAAGCCCTGTGGGACAAAGAGGGCATGGCCTGGTCCCAGCCTACCCAGGCAGAGGGAAGGAGGCATGGCCCAGCCCTGTGGGAGGAAGGGGGTGTGGCCTAGCTCCAACCAGGCTGGCTAGAGGGAAAAGGGCATGGCCCAGCCCTGCAGGGGAAAGAGGAAATGAAAAGCATGTGGCCCAGCCCTGCGGGGAGATGGGGAGGGAGAAGGAGTGTGGTCCAGTCTGCAAGGGAGGGGTAGTGTTGCCTGGCACCACGGGGAGGATGTGGCCTGGTAGCAAAGGTGTGCAACCTTCTTCTGATATGGCTGTGGGGTGGGGGGGAGAGTCTTGCCCCAGCTCCATCCTAACCTGCAGAGCTTAGAATTTTGGCAGCAGGAGGGGAAGGGGGGCAGCAGTACTTCCACTGCTCCCCGCCACCAAATTTCCCAACCTGTAAGGAGCCCTGTGGGCTAGGTTCCAAGGATCTACAGGCTGCAATAGACTGGCAGGCCAGAGGTTGAGCACCCCTGATCTATATGAATTTTTACTTAAAAGATCTCAATCTGCTTGTAGGGCAGCGCCAGGCCATACACCTCCCTGTTCCCCTGAAGAGAAAATAAAAACTTGTTGAGCTGGCTTGCTCTTCAAGATACTGTGAGAACGAAGTATGGAACTTCGGTGTCATTTTTAGTTGCCTCTTGGGGAAGATAGCGTGTCTGAAATCCATAAACCCTACTGTTGTGCTGTCAGTCCTCGACATGGTTTTTCCATGTAGGCAGAGGACTAAAGTCTAGGAATGTCGCAGTTTGAAAAAGCCATGGAGGCCAGGTGGAGGGTCACAGATTAAATGGTTTTATGTACTTAACAGAAAAGTTAACTGTTGAGGGGAATGCTGGGATCTTGCAAGAACCCTCAAAATCAGGGGTGTCAAACTCTGCCAGCCTGGGTGTGGACTATAGGGTTCCTTATTAGCTGCATCTGGACTTGGTGACAGCAGGGCCAGAGACAGTCAGCAGCACAACTGGTGGGCTGAGCAGCACGGTCAGCACAGTCCTCGCTTCCTGTGCTGCCAGTTGCTGTGGTAGAGTTATCATACATGCAAGTTTTCCTGGACATGTCCTCCTTTTGGGTCCTCCGATTTCTGTTTGAGTAGCTTTTTAAAACATAAACAAATGTCCATGATTTTGGTCTGCTCAGCATTAAAGTTTTTCCAGGTACTTCCCAACTTGCTCGTGCAAGGAGCTGCTGGGGGAGAGGAAGGAGGAGGGTTATTGGAGGCAAGTGGCACCACATGCATGTGTGCATGCACATGACTGGCATGCAGTCAGGCAGGGTGCTGGGAGCAGCCCCAGCTGGATGCAGGTAAGTCTATGGGGGAGCAGGGGTTGGAGGGCCAGGGCTTGGTGGAGACTATCTGAGGGGCTGTGGAAGGATGGGGCACGTGAGTCTATCGGAAGGCAGGGCGGAGGCAGAGGTGTGTGGAGGAGATGGGGGGATGAGTGCCTCCCGGCACTGGGGGAAGCTATCCAGGCACTGGGGCTGCAGCAGGGCAGGGTGATGGGGCGGGGAGGTGCCTGCCCCTCCATCAGGGGAAGGGGGTGGGAGGGAGTCCTTCAGGGGAGCAGGGAGATGTGTCCTTGCTCGTATGGGCACAACAGTCAGAAGATGCTGCAAGCCTGGGGGGAGCAGGAGGCTGTGGGTCAAGAGTGAGGGAGACTAGTAGGGCTGGAGGAGCGGGGGCTGTGGCTTTGGAGTGTGGAGCACCCCAGGGGTGGCAGGGGAGTGTGGATTGGGAGTGCAGTGTATTGGCACTGCCAGGGGTCTGTGGGTGGGGAATCAGAACCAGCAGGGATGGGGGGGGCTACAAGTTGGGAGTGGGGGCACCAGCATGACCCATGGTTGGTGGGGTATTGTGCATTCGGGGTTAGGGGCACTGGAACAGCCCTGTGGGTTGAGAATGAGGAGCAGCAGGAGGGCTTGGGGGTTCTGGCTTGAGAGTGAGGAGCAACAGCATAGGCAGGGTCAAAGCACCGGTATATCACTGCCCCCACCCCCTGCAAATCATATCCCGACCCCCCAACAGGTGTCCTTTTTTGGAAACTGGAAATATGGTAACCCTAGTTGTGCCCAGTGGGGACCTATAGCCTTGGATTCTGTGGCAGGCTCTAGTGCTGTTAGCCTCACCCCTAAATTCCCTGGCCTTCCAGGAATCCCATGGTTCATATTTTGACACCTTTGCTCTGAAGAAATACCTGAGCTCTGCTGTGCAGCAGCTTAAATTATACATATTAACATACTTTCTTTGCCCAATGGCTTTACTAATAGCTTTTAATCCAGTGACTAAGATCAGCATGTGGTCACATTTTCTTTGAAAGGAAAATGTTTAAGATGTGTGCACGTGCTCTCCCACACCTATATAATTTCTTAATTACCTTAGATTTAAAGTAATTCCTTCAGTCATGAACCTCCCTCTGGGTGAACTTCACCATAAATCTGATGTCATTGTAATTAAAATATGCTACCTCTAGTAGAAAAACATTGATATCTATTTTTGGGGTGTGGAGGGAATGGGCAAAGATGTACAAGATCTACATATTTCATTTAACAGAAATTAGAGATGGGGGCACCAGTTTTGATCTTGTAGTATATTCCTTTCACCAGGACAGAAGTTGGTCCCTGTGGTGCATTTGTCTGTGCTCTGTTCAGTCTGGTTCTAAATATTATGTATGAAATGTCACTTAGTTTCTGTGGCACTGTCATACACTTTACTAATAAGTATCTTCCTGTTACTGCCTTAATGTCATTGTTTTTGTTAGATCCAGAAATAATGCATTGATTTAACCTTCCAAATACTAGTTGATAGTCATATATCTGTTTTCACTTACTCTAATTTAATAATTGTATTGATATTTCTTTTCTCATAAATTTGTCTCGAGGGCCATAGTCACTTATCACTCCTGTGTGATTTCTCTTCGGGAGAGATTTCTGGCTCTGATGTGTTCAGAACTATGGAGTATTTAAGACAGTGGTTCTTAACTGGGATGCTGCAAGAACTGCCAAGGGTGACACCACAGGTTGAAATTGCCTCACAGCCGTAGTTTTTAGGAAGCATGCAGAGCCCAGCTGAACAGAAACTGCAGCAGTGTCTGTTACATTATACAAGCGGACACACCGCTACTGCTTTAGCTGCTACTTGCTTCTCAGTGTACACCAGATCTGAAACCTAAAGCAGAAGCAGTGTGCTTGCCTGTATAATGAAATGCAGTCAACCTCTGGTGCACCAGCCTCTTCTCATTTGGGCTTCACATGCCTCCTAACAACGTGGTATGTGGGGCAGTTTCACCCTGTAGCAGCAACAGCCTGGAGATAGATGCTGCCGCTACCAGGTAGAACTGCACCGCACTCTCCATTTTTAGGAGGTATGCTAGAGCCAAAACGGGAAGACCTGCTGCAGAAACAATGTGAGAGCCTACAATAATGTATTGCGGGGAGCGCGCCTTCTGCTTTAGCCGCTCGTCAGTTCTGCTCTAGCGTGTCTCCTGTGTGCCTCCTGAAAACAAATGCCTGTGGGACAGTTCCATTTGCCCCTTGTGTGTCTGTTTCCAGGAGATACCATGCAAGGTTGGATCAGGAAGGGCTGAAGCATGAGCACACACTTGCCATAGCTGCTTCCACACCAGCCCTGCAGGAGACATGCAGCACAGATTTACTTGGCTGCAGTGGCAGTAGCAGTTGGGTGAGTATGGTATAAGTATAAGGATCAAATGACTAATTAACAATGCAGTTATGTTTTATATTATGATGTTCATAATATTTTATTAGTTTTTAAAATGGGGTGCTGGAAAATTTTGAAAAGTTGTGTTTTAAGAAATTGCCGTAAGTCTTTAAAAGGTTGGGAACCACTGACTTAGTCTCATCTAACTGGTACTAAGAGGGGCTTGAACTTTCTGATTTACAATAAGATCTCTCTATGTCTTATTATGTGATCAAGGCAGTGAATTTGGAGTTGGGTAGCTTGGATTTTGTTTTTTGCTCTACTGCTGTCTTGCAAAACCACTTAATTTCTGTGTTTCAGGTCAGGTTTTACATATGGATTGTTTTATTTTTATACCAGCAAAGCTGCTCCTGTCCCTTCAGTACTGCCCAACCCCCTGCTTACCTGCCCATCAGCAATATAAACTACACTGGGAGATTTGTGTTATCGTTGGTATAAGCTTATAATGTTTGAAGAGCATATCTGTGTTGATTGCATAATGGTCATAGATAATATCTGTCTGAATGACTTTTTCTGAATTTAAATCAACAGAAGTTGAACTTTTTTGAAATACAGCTTCATTTCTCATCCATATATTTAACTTCTCTAAATGCCCCTATATTTTGATGTTCTTATTAGTAATTGCAATCTCTCTTAATTAGTGTATTCTGCAAGTACGTTTGTCACATCTTCAGATCATTCATGTAGTTTAATCTATTTTTTATCAGTAATCGAGGTAACTAGCCATTTAAATTTTCTCTGTCCCTCAGCCTGTTTTCAGTGCAGGTTATGTTGCTTATATCTAAGAAACCTGATAACTTTTCAAAAGAAATATGGCCTTAAAGCATATAGCACAGAGATTCATAGAATGTAAGGCCGAAAGGGACCTTGGAAGATCATCAGGTCCAGGCCCTTGCACCATGCAGGAAAGATAACTCAGGGTCAGGTGACCCCAGCAAGGTGACTGTTTAGTCTGCTCTTGAAGATTTCCAGGGCAGGTGATTGCACCACCTCTGGAGGGAGCTTATTCCACAGTCTGGACACCCTGACTGTGAAGAAGTTTTTCCTAAAGTTGAGCCTGAATCAGTCTTCCAGAAGTTTGTGGCCATTACTTGTAGTTTTCCCCTCAGGTGCCCTGGTGAACAGTTGCTCTCCAGCCCTTGATGTACTCCCCTAGTGTAGCATTAAGCTGCTACCGGGTCCCCTCTCAGCCTTCTTTTCTTCAGGCTGAAGAGTCCCAGATGCCTCAGCTTTTCCTCGTGTAGCTTGCCATGTAAGACTCTGATCATACAGGTGGCTCTTCATTGGACTGTCTCAAGCTTGTCCATGTCCTTGTTAAAGTGTAGTGCCCAGAACTGGATGCAGTACTCCAGCTGCGCTCTCACCAGTGCGGAGTAGAGCAGAAGAATCACCTTCTTGGTTTTTCTGCAGATGCATCGATTGATGCACACCAGAGTAGTATTTGCCCTACTGGCTACAGCATCTCACTGCTAGCTCATATTCATGCTGTGGTTCATTATTACCCCCAAGTCCCTTTCATTTGTGGTGCTAGTCAGTTTGGTGACACCAAGCCTGTAGGTGTGGTGGGGGTTGCTTGTCCCAAGGTGGAGCACTTTAAATTTCTCGATATTGAACTTCATCAGATTCTAATCCGCCCAACTTGCTAGCCTGTCTAGGTTCTCCTGTATCAGTAGCCTATCTTCAAACGTGACCACACTTCCCCATAACTTGGTGTTGTCCGTGAACTTGGCCAGTGAGCTCTTCACTCCCATATCCAAATCATTAATAAAGATGTTGAAAAGTACTGGACCAAGCACTGACCCTTGAGGGACACTGCTTCCCACTTCTTGCCAGGATGACACATTCTGTTCACTATAGCTTCATAGTTTCTAGGGTCAGAAGGGACCCGAGTAGATTTCATAGACATTAGGGCTGGAAGGGACCTCGGGAGATCATCGAGTCCAGCCCCCTGCCCAAAGGGCAGGAAGTCAGCTGGGGTCATAGGATCCCAGCAAGATAAGCATCCAATTTACTCTTGAAGGTGTTCAATGTAGGTGCTTGAACCACCTCCACTGGCAGACTGTTCCAGACCTTGGGGGCTCAGACAGTAAAGAAATTCTTCCTTATGTCCAGCCTGAAACGGTCTTGCAGGAGTTTGTGACCGTTCGACCTCGTCATCCCTTGGGGCGCTCTGGTGAACAGACGTTCCCCCAGATCCTGGTGGTCATCCCTGATAAACTTATAGGTGGGCATCAGATCACCCCTGAGCCTGCGCTTTTCCAGGCTAAAGAGTCCCATGGCTCTCAGCCTGTCATCGTAAGATCTGTTTTCCTGACCTCTGATCATGCGCGTGGCTCTCCTCTGGACTCTCTCAAGCTTCTCCACATCCTTTTTGAATTGTGGAGCCCAAAACTGGACACAGTACTCCAGCTGCGGCCTCACCAAGGCCGAGTACAAGGGGAGAATGACGTCCCGGGATTTGCTCGAGAAGTATCTATGGATGCACGCCAGCATTTTGGTCGCTTTACTAGCCGCAGCATCGCATTGGAGGCTCATGTTCATCTTGTGGTCAATGATGACCCCCAAGTCTCTTTCTTCTGTAGTGCTAACCAACGTAGCACTGCCAAGCCTATAAGGGTGCTGCAGGTTTTTCCTCCCAAGGTGGAGAACCTTGCATTTATCGGTGTTAAACACCATGAGGTTCTCATCTGCCCATTTGCTGAGCTTGTCCAGGTCAGCCTGGATCACCCGCCTGTCTTCTGCCGTGGATGCTTTGCCCCAAAGTTTGGTGTCATCGGCGAACTTGGTCAGTCCACTCCTAACTCCAATGTCCACATCGTTAATGAAGATGTTGAACAGTATGGGTCTCAAGACAGAGCCTTGAGGGACCCCACTGGTCACAGAGCACCATGATGAGTGACTGCCATCAATCACAACCCTCTGGGTCCGACCACGAAGCCAATTTCCCAGCCAGCGGATCATGGTGGAGCCAAGGCCACAACTGGGCAGTTTGGCCAAGAGGTGATCATGGGATACCAGATCAAAAGCTTTTTTGAAGTCAAGATATATGACATCAATCTCTTCTCCCTTGTCTAGGTGATAGGTCACCTGGTCATAGAAGGAAATGAGATTGGTCAAACAAGACCTACCCGCAACAGACCCGTGCTGGCTGTCCCTTAGAATGTTAGCCTGGGCCAGTCCCTCAAGGATGGCCTCCTTAATAAACTTTTCTAGGATCTTCCCCAGGATAGAAGTCAGGCTAATAGGCCTGTAGTTAGCCGGATCCACTCTCCTCCCTTTCTTGAAGATCGGCACCACATTGGCCTTCTTCCAGTCTTCTGGCACTACACCAGAGCGCCAGGAGTTTTCATAGATCCATGCCAGGGGCTGGGCTATGACTCTCGCCAGCTCCTTGAGTACCCTGGGGTACAGATTGTCAGGGCCGGCTGACTTGAAGGTATCCAGCTTCTCAAGGTGTTCCTTCACGAGGTCAGCATTGATGAAGGGTAGGGGATCCCCCTCACCCAGATTTCCCTGTCCCATAGCAGGCATGGGCATCCCGTGTGACTGATGAAAGACTGACACAAAGTACCTATTTAATAGGTTGGCTTTTTCCTGGGCGTCAGTTGTCAGTTGCCCCATCTGGTTTAGCAGGGGTCCAACATTGCCCTTGCTTTTCCTCCGGCTCCCCACATATCTGAAAAAGGACTTTTTGTTGTCCTTGATGCCTGAAGCTAGTTGGAGTTCAGTTGCAGCCTTGGCTTTCCTGGTTTGCTCCCTGCAGGACCGGACCAGCGCGGAATAATCCTCCTTGGAGGTGAATCCCGTCCTCCATCCTTTGTAGGCTTGCCTTTTTAGCCTCAGTAGGTCTGCTAGGTCTCTGGAGAGCCAGGGAGGCTGCTGTGCCTTCTTGCTGCCTTTCCTCCGTGTTGGAATAGATTTAGCTTGTGCACTGAGGATCGCTTCCTTGAGAAGCAACCACTCTTCTTGAAATCCCATCTCCCTGGGGTCATGGTCCCTGAGGGCCTGACCGACTAGCCTCTTGAGCTTATCAAAGTCGGCTTTTCTGACGTCAAGGACTTCTGTGTTGCTGAGTGATTTGCCAGCTTTACGGTGGATGGTGAAGGTGATCAGCTCGTGGTCGCTGTCACCCAACTTCCCATCAATCACTAGGTCGCCGATTAGGTCGTCCCCTGTAGCCAGTACCAGGTCAAGCAGTGCTTTGCCTCTCATTGGCCCATAGACTTCTTGAGTCAGGTAGAGGTCATCCACGCGCGAGAGAAAGCTTTGTGCCCGCTCAGATTTAGCTGAGTGATCTTCCCAGGAGATGTCTGGGTAATTGAAGTCACCCATGACAACCAAGGTCCTGGAGCAAGCGGCCTCAGTCAGTTCCCGGGCGAACTCCTGGTCAAGCTCGGGACTTTGAGTGGGAGATCATCTAGTCCGACCCCCTGCCAAGGCAGGAAAGAATACTGGGGTCAAACAACCCCAGCAAGATGTTCATCTAACTTCCTCTTAAAAACCCCCAGGGTAGGAGCCAACACCACTTCTCTTGGAAGTTGGTTCCAGACCCTAGGCGTCCTGACCATGAAGTAGTGCCTCCTGATATATAATCTAAACCTACCCTCTGCCAGCTTGTGACCATTATTCCTGGTCACTCTTGGCGGTGCTCGGGGGAACAGTGACTCCCCCAATGCCTGCTGATCCCCCCTGACTAGTTTATAACAGGCCACAAGATCCCCCCTCAGCCTTCTCTTGTGGAGACTGAACAGATTCAGGTCCCGTAGCCTCTCCTCATAGGGCCTGCCCTGTTGTCCCCTGATCATACGAGTGGCCCTCCTCTGGACCCTCTACATGCTGTCGACATCCCTCTTGAAGTGTGGCGCCCAGAACTGGATGCACTACTTCAGCTGTGGCCTGACCAGTGCCACGTAGAGCGGGAGGATCACCTCTTTGGACCTGCTCGAGATGCATCTGTGGATGCATGACAAGGTGCGGTTGGCCTTCCTAACTGCCTTCCCACACTGCTGGCCCATGTTCATCTTGGAGTCAATGATGACCCCCAGATCCTTTTCCGCCTCCGTGCTGACAAGAGGGGAGTTCCCTAACCTTTAGGTATGGTGCTGGTTGTTCCTCCGGTTGTTCCTCCCGAGGTGCATCACCTTGCACTTGTCTGCGTTGAAACCCATCCTATTCTCGTCCGCCCACCCTCGTAACCTGTCTAGGTCTGATTGTAGCCTGTTCCAGTGTGCCCACGTCCCCCCACATCTTAGTGTCATCAGCAAATTTGAACAGGGTGCTTTTTACCCCCTTGTCCAAATCAATGATGAAGATGTTAAACAGTACAGGCCCGAGGACAGAGCCCTGCGGAACCCCACTGCCCACGTCCTTCCAGGTTGAGAAGGACCCATCCACTACCACCCTCTGGGTGTGGCCCTCCAGCCAGTTGGCGACCTATTTGACTGTGTTGGTGTCTACACCACAGCCCCCCAGTTTCTTAATGAGAACGGGGTGAGAGACAGTGTCAAAAGCCTTCCGGAAGTCCAGGAAGACTATATCCACTGCTACCCCTGCATCTAATGATCTGGTGATCTGATCATAAAAGGCCACCAGGTTGGTCTGACAGGACCTGCCACTGATGAACCCATGTTGGTTGCCCCTAAGCATGCAGTCCCCTGCTGGTCCCTCCTGGATGTATGACTTTCTAGGTCCTATCCTACAGTCAGTTTCTCACCCACCTGATTATGTTAGAGTTAAGCCCACAATCCTCCAATTTTCTCACGAGGACACCATGGAATATGAGATCAAAGGCCTTTTGGAAGTCAAGGTATACAATGTTAACCTGCTCTCTCATGTTGTTAGTATGCTTTCCTCACTAGTGCCAGTGTACTGTAGCCAACTAACTGAATGGTGGTCAAAGGAAACTTTTTATTATTATCCTATTATTTCCATACACTTAAGCAGCTGATAGAGCAGGGGCATGCAAAATACTGCCCACGGGCTGGATCTGGCCTGCCAAGCACTTTCATCAGGGGTGCCGTACCCACAAACAAATTGTGTCGTGCCCAGCCCTTCCACGCATGACGTTGGGAGTGAGGTGCCCATGTGCACACCCCCACCAAACATCCCTTATTGTGCCTCGCTCCCAGCCTCGTGGTGGAAGGGCCTGGGCTGCCCAGTGCACAGCTTCCAGGTGGGGCTGCTGCTGCAACCCCTATGGACCTGCTTCACTTACCTGGTCTCCCGCTGGCTCTGGGCAGCAGGTAGGGAAGTGGCAGAAGCACGGAGCTGAGGCTGGTGGCAGTGCGGAGCCCACACCGGGGGGGGGGGGCAGGCCCTGGCAGCACAGAGCTCAGGAGGGCAGTATGTTGGTGTGAGGGAGGGTGGAGCGAGTGGGGATCCTGTCCGCACTCCCCCCACACCCTTCCCCCCATGGTGCACAGCCCTGGCAGGCATTGGCAGCAGCAGTAGGTGGCGTGCTCAAGGTGCAGGTGCCCAGTGGGGTGCAGCTCCAGACAGCGCTGCGCATCGCAGCAAGAGGCACAGCCTCCACCAAGCCGTCTGTATCACCAGAGCTCTGTGCCACTCGTGTGCAGCCCCTGCACTTGCTTGGCACAGGAGGGAAGCCCCAGGCACTGAAGCCAGCTGCCTTCCCTCCTGAGGCTGTGCAGCAAGGGAGGGAAGCCTTCTGTGGTGGGTGAGGGGGAGGCAGGGAAGGAAGCCAGCTCCAGTGCCTGGGACTTGCTTCCTGCACTCAGCAAGTGCAGGGGCTGTGTATAAGTGGCAAGGAGTGCCAGTGATACAGACGGCCTGGTAGAGACTGCACCTCTTGCTACTATGGTCAGTGCTGGCTGGAGCCGTGCCCCACCAGGCACCTATACTCTGAGTGCTCCACCTGCTGCTGCTGCACCACCGGGGGTGGGAGGAGCGTGGGGAGATCCCCACCCTTCCTCACACCCCACACATCCACACCCTACCCCAACAACCCCCACATATACACAATCCCCCAACATACCCTATGGACCCTCTCCATGCTGTCCACATCCCTCTTGAAGTGTGGTGCCAAGAACTACAAAACCACCCACTCACACAAAACATAATATACAAGACTAAGAATATTTATTTTTGAATTATGCCATCACCTATATGTACCATACGCAAACACAAATCATGACAAAAATATTTTTCATAGTAAAATTAAAATATGTTATAGTAGGTGTTTGACTTCTAGTGTATGATTTGGTTTATTTCTGGTTCTAAGATAGCAACCCCCTCCCCCCAGAAGGGGCAAGGGGAGGGACTTCTGGTGGCAGAAGTCAGGGGTTAGGGGTGGGACTTCTGGTCAAAGATAGGAATAAGGACATGGGGTTACTGTCAAGGAGTGGGACTACCCTTGCGGCCCTTGACAGCTTGTCAAAACTTGGTAAGCAGCCCTCCACCCTCTATAATTGCCCACCCCTGTGATAGAGGCTGCTTGCCAGGATACCAATCTGGCTGGCCTATTAATCCATTACTTATGACCTCTTCCTGAAATGTGGAGAAGGTTTTTTTAATCTCCAGCTTGTTCAATTGTAATATGCACCTTTCTAAAATGGCCTTACTTGTTATCACATGTATTCAAATTAAATAACCATAGATGCAGGTCATTCTTCCTCAGGATCTGATCCAACTTGAATCAGTTGAGGAAAAAATAAGATCAACTACTGTCCCATAAGCCAGAAATATTCAGTAGTTAATCCTTTGGTTGAAGGTACCATTTGTATTGAAAATGTGTTTTCAGTGAAGCTTGTAAGAATTCTTGACATTGAGTAATCTCTGTTTTTTTCAGAAGTGGCTTTCATATTGTGTTGTAATGAGATAACTGTAGTAAACTCTTCCAAGTCATCCAGTATTGTAAATATTTCTAAAATCTGCCATGTAATCTACTAATATTGCTTTTTCCCCTTTTATTGAATACAGGCAAGCCATCTTTTAAAAATGTTATTTGCATTGTGTTTAAAACTTGAATGCCCAAGGTAGTAGTTAAAATGGTAAAAAGAAGTGTTATGGATGGTAGGCTGTGACTCTGGATGCCTAATAAAATGCACAAAGGGAAAATGAGGATATGAAGAAGCTTCTTGATGAAAAGAAATTAATTTAGAGATGCACCTTAGAGACTGACTGGTCCAGAGAGGCTTGAGCTTTTGTAGGCAACAACTGGCTTTGTCAGATGATAGGAACAAACTGCCAGGAAGAAATGTTCCTTTACTTTGAGCTGTCACCCTGCCCTACCTTCTGCCATTTAGTAAATGACGAATGGCGCTTTTTTCCTTCGCTAGAATTACTCATTTGTGCCAAAAAGAAATGCAAAACTCTAGAACTCTTGGTTCAGAGATGATACCTTTTATTAGACCAACTAAGAAACCACAAAAAAAAAAATTTCTGCGAGCTTTCTTACACCCTTCCTCAGACTCAGGAAAATTAAAGATGGTAAAAAATCCCCATAGGTAGAAAATAAACTTTAGTTTTGCACAGAGGAAGCTGAAGGTGGAAGTCAGTTCCTCTGGGTCCACGAGCGTGTCTTTGTGAGTTGCTCTTTGATATGCAGATAAGGCAAGATTCCTTCCCTTGTTTGTGCCAGGGTCCATTTGGATGGAAATTGCTATTCAGTTAAATTTTCAAACAGCGTTTTAAATTTTTGATTAAACTATTTTTAAATATGTTGGTTATGTAAGTGATATTTAGAAAAGAAAAAAATGCGTGAATTTAAACCAGTGGCTTAAAAAACGAAGTACCACCTCTGTTTAGTCATTTCAACTGATTTGGTTCTGATCACCATGCCCTTCAAATCTTGTATCTCTCTGGTTCGCCCACCTCGTTTTTATTCGTGGGTAGGAAACTTTGTTTTGCTTTTCCAGATTTTTCAGCTCCCAACTGGTTTCTCAACTTTGAAATGGTTGAATAAACTAAAATGGAGAAAATACCTTCTGTATTTGTAGAAAAAGCTGTGGCAATCAAGATCTTGTTTTTTGCTTCAACAAACTGATTTTAGGCCTTAGTGACTTACCCAAATTCAATTGCTTGAATTTTTTTCTTTGGCAGTAAAACATGTACTACTAAAAAAAAAAATCATATTATTTCATTAATTGTATCCTTAACATAGATTATCATCATTTCAAATGTAAATGTGTTTATTTTTTTCAACTTAAGGTTTATTTTATTTAGTAATCCTTTTTTGCTTTTTTTTCTGCCTGGTTCTAAAATCTGACCTGTGTATGTATGTATGTATAACTTTCAAAATACTGAACTGCAGTGAATGTGGTAATGCCTGCCTGAGTTTGTAGAAGGTTTGAAAAGAAATGCATATGGCATGCAGTTTATTCAGTTCAGCTCTTGAGATATTAATGCAGAGACCCAAGGCCTTTTTAAAATATGAACACTGTTAACCATTTCATTGTTGATCAAAATATGTAAGAAAGGAGAGAAGTGATCAGATTATCTGTACAATCTACCATGTGGCTTTGTCAGACCTGGCCTCTAGTTTAGATGTAGCAGTCCACATGGATAGCACGTACACTTTTTCAGAATTAAGCTGTATTGATATAAAGCTGATCTGCTAGTGTTTTGCCCCATTGTGGTTATACTAGAGCAAATTGCATTAGTGGCTGAGGTCCCATTGTTGGCAATAAATAGATGGTATGAAGAAGAAGCCCCCAAGTCTTGCCTGTGGGGGCAACATGCTCAAGTGAAGAAAAAGGACACTGAGGCCCTTTGGAGCTATTCCATAGTTGTCCCTAGCAGCTGCTTATAAGCATGCTGGACAAAAGTCTGAGAGCAATCTCAGGACACCCCACAGTGACCTCACCAGTATGCTTTTGTGTGTGCAACATGTGAATAGGAATAGACAGACATGGCATGCCTTGGATCAGCCAAGCCAAACCAGGCCACTGTACTACTATACTACAGCGTAGGCATGCTCTTTGAGTTTGTGTTAGCAGAAACAGTGTTATGGGGCCAGGTGACTTCCCTCCCCTTCCCCCCAGAGGCTGCCAACCCCCACTTCACCGCAAGGCTTTCTATAGCAATTATTACTGCTTCATTTATATCTGTTCACTAATCAGGATTTTCTTCTTGACGCCTGAGGTTTAGAAACACAGATTGTTGGGAATTGAGTAAAAACTTAGATTCTGATAGAAGACTGAGAGCTTTGGCTCTAGGCATATGCAGTGCAATTATCTTAATTTTGATTGTGCTGTAATCTGGCCCTACCCAAGGGTGTATCCAGCTGTCAGTGAGGGTGAACCTAGAAGAGCAGACATCCTATTCTGAACATCTGAACAATCTACTGCAAGTTGCCTCATGTTGAGCATCTCAGGTAGACAGTTTGGGAATTCCACTACTACTTGTTCCCATGTGAGCCACGATAGAGGTGGGTGTGGATATGTTTTAAACTGCAGGAACTACTCCAAGCTGAGAGTTCAATTACCTATTCTTGAAAATATTATAATGTACATCTGTTTCTGTACTTGATGATGGGAGTTGGATTTGGTACAAACTGCTGTTTGTCTTAATTATGAATGGCAATGAGATTTTAAGTTGGACTTAATTAAATGCCTATTGGAATTCTGTATGGCCATTATAAAATTGTCACTTATTGTCCCAGCTGAATTTCCTCACTTCAGTAACTGTAAAGAATTCTTGGTATTGTGTTGCTAGAAAGAGTCAGTAGGTATTGTGCTATAGTTTCACTCATTCCTTTTTTTTAAACATGTTTTCAGAAAATTTTTCTGTAGAAAGGACCAACATGTCCTGCGGGTATTGAATTTTTTCTAAAATGAGACACATTTTCCAAACTTTCGTACGTGAAAGTGAAAAAAAGATTTCCTGTACAGTACTTGAAATAATTGCCCTTTTAAATCCTTTTAGAAGGAGGGTAATCCCAGCTAGTCCTCACAGTTATATTTTTCAGAGTTGAAATGCATGAGTTCTCTTTCGAGTAAAACTGCTCTGAAGTTTAATATTGTGAAATTGGAGCAGAACCTGTAAATAAAGAGGAGTATGATATGGGCCCACATTGGGTTTTATACTTCATTGTCAGAGTATTTTTACTGAAATATTGTGAAAAGCTTGACCCACCTTGTAGTGCATGGGTTGGAATAAAATGTAGAGGTATGGTAATGAAGATTCTTTGGTATGTCTGCAGATATGTCATACTTGGGTGCAACTGTACTGCAGATAGGCACATTTACACTAGCTGTGTTTTGGCTATCATAGGTATCAGTAGAAGTGAAGATGCAGTAGCACAGTCAGAATATGTATGTGGAATCCTCAGGGCATTTGTACTCTGGTTATGAATATATCCTAATCTGAAATCTCTAAACTCACGATTAATTTGCATAAAACCTTTAATTTATGGCCAGCTGTAAATTGATTGATTTCAGTGCATTTTTGACATGCAGATAAGTGCACTGTATCTTTATTACATAGATACAGATACAGTGCACTTAACAGCAACAAAGATAGCAGAGTGCTGAAATGAGGTTTCCTATTACTAAGACTTCATTACTTTTTGAAACCCATACTACTGAAACTTTGTTTTGTGTTATGATCGTGGCCCATGCTGTAGCCTGGATACAGAATGCAGTTAAAATACACAATCTTAACTTCTTTGTAATTAATTTAGCAAACATGCTGACTTTGGGACATGGATGTACCTGTAAAGTTGGTGAATATTTAGCTTTCTTAGAAGTAAAATAAAGGAGACTCATGTTCCAGTTATGGGCAGGGTTTTGTGTAGTGGAACTAGCTGTACTTTCTTTCCTCTATCTGATTTAAGCAGGTGTATGTATTATTTTAGTAGTGTCCTCTTTTACCGTATTGGGGTGACATAGACATGTCCTTCTTCTCCTTCTTGAGACAGGATTTCACATTGCTGCCTCTCTTAAACTGGGCCCTTAGCTATATTGCACTGTATTTTAGCCATGGTTACCCAGGAAATCTGACTGCAGTTCTTTCCTTTAGGAGATTGTAGCCAATGGTAGAAGATGGCAAAACAGCTGCCTTAAAAGAAAAAGTACTTGGGTTTAATGGTAAAAACCAAGTGTTGAGAGAGAAGATTTTAAAATTCAGTCTAGATGTGTCTGCATTCTCTAAAGGCTTATTCCTAAACGGTCACCAAGACTCATCTAACTTTTTCAAATATCCTAGCAGATGTCTTTCCCAATAAGACTCTTTCAAACAGCCCTCCTGCCCATAGAGAATCACCTTAAACCTGGTGTGTGTTTTTTGGGGTCCTGGGTATGACCATAAACTGCATCTGACTGGAGGGCCTGGTAGCAATGTGACAGGGCTACATATAGTGGAGTAGTTCCTTTAAAACACCACAGTGTTTGCAACCTGCAAAGTAAGATGAGTATAGAGTGCCTCAAAATCCTAGCCCATACTGCCCTTGGCTGGAGAAAGGCTAAGAGTCATAACCCTGACAGAAACACATCCTTGCTGAGGCATTAGGTAGTCAGCAATGGTTTTTACCTGATGCTCTCTGGCTTAAAGCTAGAACCATTGAGGCATTGAACATCTGGGCTCAGTCTAACCTTTGGATTCTGTCTCTAGTGTACAGAGGGGTTGGTGGTCTTGGGCAGCCTCCATTCCTCCATACTTTTGGCTAGTTGTACATGTTGAAGGTGTTGGTGACTAGACCTCCAAAGGATCAACAATTGCCTACTATATGTCTTTTGATTCTTTGGTTCCTAGGCTTTTTTCCTGTCCTGGCGTTGTCTCTCAAGAACTCAAGGATTTGCTGAGTCGTGGTTTCTCCTGAGCCATTAATTTTTCCTTCTTGTTTTTGTTTGTTTGGTTGGTTGGTTTTTTTGCCCTTGTTAATTGATTACTCACATGGTAAACACCCCAAGTCAAAATACAGTGTTAGAGACCAGTTCCTCTCAGGTCATTTTTACTTCATTCTAAATTATTTGGTTACTGGAACTTGCTTGTTTTGCCCCTCCTCTTCGTAGCTGAGACACTGTAGCTTGTCTAAGACTCTGTAAGAGACCTCCAGTGTGTGCATAAAGGATTGTCACATTTTGTCACGACATGAGTGGACATTCCTGTATTGCCATTAAAAAAAAAAAATTTTTCTCCTCAAAATTTAATCCTTGAAATGTATTTTTTTTGGTTTAGTTACAGTGTTAATTTCCCAGTATGTACATTTCTGACGTGTAGTTTTAATATAATCTACAGCCAGGTCAGTTTTCTTTAACCTATCTAGTGAGTCTTGTTAATAAATATATGTACTCAAGAACTCTTAAAAAATAATACTTTGAGCATCTGGTAAAGTTATATTATTGCATTTGGACAAGTTTCTCAAGTACTTCCTTCCAGTATTAGTACATATATAGGTATCCAGCATTCTTTTGCTAGGAAAGCCTGCCACGAGAGAGACACAGAAATAGGGAGCAAAAATGTATGTGTTGCAACATTTATTTCTGTAACAGTATTGTTCTTTTTTCTCCAGTGTATCCCTGTATCGGGGGAATTGCAGACCTATACGGTTTGAGCCACCAATGCTGGACTTCCATGAACAGTAAGTTGGGAATCTCCTTGCCTTCATTTTTATATCCATCTTCTAAACTAGCTTATAGCACTTAAACTTTAGTTCTGCTGTCACATATGTAAGTTGTCTTTAACTTAAGCTAACCTAACTGTAACATCTACTTATTTGCATTGACTTACTACCATGGAGTCTCTATCATCTATGCCTCTTGCTCTTTGAGACAGCCAAAACTGGGACAAAAATTATTTTAATTTAAGGAGGAGAATATTTTAAACCAAAGTCTGCAGTTTTTAACATTTCCATGATTTCTAAATATTAATTCCTGGTCATGATTAGAAAACTGACCCAAGTTGTTAAACAGTAAAATAAGTAAGTATGTACTGTAAGATATGCCATTTTAGTTGTATCTCCACTATTCTAATACTTAAAACTGATGGTTGAGTATAGCGCTTATAAATATATACAAGAACTCTTAAATGAAAGCATGGATTTAAAGGCTCACTTAAACCGTATCTTCTAAATGAAATAGCTTACATAGGCTTAATGATTACATGGGAAGTGATTTTTGGGGAAAATATTTGGGGTCCTCTTTTCAAGTAAGTATGGTAGTTTTATTCTAATGACAAGATTTGTTCCTGTACTTTTGTTTTTAAAGGATTTGTATATATTATGCATGGCTTTGAAAAATTAAGCTACCTTTTTGTTATGTACTCTTCCAGAAATGTTTTACTTTCTCTATTCTACTTGCAAACATGTCCCAAAGCAATACTTTAAATGTTTGTTACAGTTACAAAAGGTGCTGTCGATTGCAGTTGAGCTGTTTTTAGATTAAGCAACCCTGCTAGAAAAAATTGAAATGTTAGATAATGCAGATTCAGAATTCTGCAAGTGGGTGTAAGTCTACAGTTTTCAAAGGATACACTGTTACAGAGTAGATGCCAGATGAGTTGTTTTTTTAAGTGCATGCCTAAATTTTTCAATTAAATCGTAGTATAACAACTTTTGTTCATTAAATGTTTTATCTGGAATTTTTAAACATACATAGACACATGCATGTGTGCAAGCATGCATGTCTTTGTATGTTTTTGTAGACGCGTCTGTAAGCTTAAGTGTGTATTATAAAAAATTATGGCAAAACATTTAAACTAGTTACAACAGGTAAAATATAATTTTAATAATAGAATCTCTCTCTCGTGTGCGCACGCATACACATAGAGTATAGTATAATCATTTAAAAATATGTTTTACCTCTGGTGAGTAGGTGACTAGTTGAAATGCCTTGCCACAATTCTTTTGTCTAAAATCATGTTCAACCTGACCCTGTGGACCAGGTGAGTAGCATGGGGCCAGTCCTGTAGGTCTGATCAGGTCCTGCACTGCTCCCACCTGCTGTGATTAAGCCATATATGCCAGGATCAGTAACTATACTAGCAAGTGATCTAGCACATAGGGCCATAGCCTGCAGGGCTTCCCACATGCCCATGGGGAGCCCCATGGGCCAGATGACAGTGCCACAGGCAGGTTCTGGCTGAGTAACCTTGGCCTAAAATGATGTCAACATAGAATACATTCAGACTTTAATAATATATTAGGTATAACTGGGGAAAAACTGTGAGAACTTTTTTATACATGTTTAAAAATGGAAAGCTTGCTTGGCTTTGAAAATACACACTGACCTGTTCAAAACTAGTGTCTAGAAATTCCTAAACACATGTATGGGCACAAATATAAGTGGACTGTTCCTAAGCTGGTAAATGTCTGCAGTGCGTCTTCCTTGAGAGCTTGGGTCACTTATATTTGATTGCCTAAATACACCATATTTTTTTCCATACTACACACCCCAAATTGAGATATGCAAAGGCAGTGTGGAGAGAAAAAGATTTTTCCAGTGGGATGCAGGGGATCCTAATTGCAACAGCTGTGGCTATGAGAAGGTCAACATTAGTTTTGACCATGAAGAATGAACACCCCCTTCTTCCCTGAGACTAGCAGAGGAAGAAGTGTAGCAGCCATCTTCCAGTAGTGTCCCCATGTTTACTTCTATTCCAGTGAAGAAAAATCAGCTTCCCAACTTAAGCCACCTCAGTTGAGCATGGGGGCTCAGGGGCTGGCTTTAGGTCAAAGGTGTGCATGATATGCAAGTAAATACAGTATATTCAGACTTGGAGTTTTGCAGCATTTGTTAAAAATCATTTAATAGATTAAAAACGGGTAATTCAGCGGATTTTCCCAGATCAGTAAATGTTTAAAGCAAAGCACAAAGTGTTAAACATGTGCGGTGATTAGTGGTATTCAGAAGAATAACATATACATGCTAATGGCTTGGTGTCTGTTGACAGTTGGTATCAAGTGGAGTGCCCCAGGGGTTGGTCTTGGGGTCTGTTTGTTCAGTATCTTTATTAGCAGTCTGGAAGATGGGATGGTTTGCACCCTCAGCAAGTTCATGAATGACACCAAGCTGTGGGGAGTAGTAGAGGGTAGGGCTATGATTCAAAGCGACTTAGACAAATTGGAGGATTGGGCCAAAAGAAGTTTCATGAGGTTCATCAAGGACAATTGCAAAATCCTGCACTTAGGATGAAAGAATCCCATGCACCACTAAAAGTAGCTTATTAAAGCAGGAGTGAGCAAGATCTGGGCCACAGGGCTACCCCCAGGTGGGGAAATTTGGCAGCAGTGGATTGGTGGCAGCATTAGTTGCCACATGTCCCAGAGGCACAGCAATTAATTCTGCTACTGCTCATTCTGCTGCCAAATGTTCAGACCCGTGGGGTAGCCTTGCATGTCAGGTCGGGCCTGCAGGGTTTGGATGAGTTGAGCACCACTGTATTAAAGAATATATGTACTAATTTCATAAGCTCTCACTTTCTTTCCATAGCAAGGTGCTTGATTGCCCATACTCCACTAGTATTTAGTAATAAGATTCCAAATTTCTTTCTTACAAAGAAATAATGGCTGTTGCCATAATATTGTGAAAACTTACTATATTTTTTTCATGTACTATGTATCCCAAATAAGACCTACCCCTATTTTTTGGAAAGGCAGAATGAAGGAGAAAATATTTTTTTCCCCAGAGTCACGACCGCAAATCAGCATGGGCAGCCTAATCTTCAATCCAAACACACACCCCTTTCCTGGTCAGGCAAAAGCTCAAGTTCTAACTCTTTCACGGCTGAATTATCAGTAGCTCTTGTCTGGTCAGCCAAAAGCTGACCTGTAGGTCTTGCTGAAGACTGGTTTTCATGGGCAGTTTTAGGACTCGGAAAAGAGCTAAAAACAGTCTGTGGGCTATCAAATAGGAGAGAGATCAGAAGCAGCTAAATTACTAATTCTCCCACAAAACCTGCTGAAGTAGCTTGGTTGTTGGTTAATGGTCATTTACACTGGTTGAGCGAAGAGGAACTGACAGTAATCAAGTAGATTGTAATGAACCATGAATTCAGTTGATTCTATAAATGCTGCCCGAATAGAAATGCCACTGTTGCTATTATAAGCAGAAAATCGGCTTCCCTGCTGAAGACCTGCAACCCAGTTTTGGAAGGATAATGTTTTGGGGGAAGGTACATGTGGTATGTGAGTAAATACACTCTGTTAGTTGGAACACTAGAAACTTAAATGCTTATTTGAGGGTGAATGTTGTCATAAAGAAAAACAAAATTAAAAATATCCCATCAGTCTTCAGAGTGGTATTATGTGTTTATCTCAGTAACCTGTATGTTAGTATATACAAATATCTACTTTTCATTTGAAAATGACCCAAGCATTTTCTGTTTCCAGTAGATATTCTGGATGTTTTTAAAATTTGAGAAAACTTACGGGTGATAGGTTTCTAGAGGGGAAGAAGAAGGGGGAGTTGTTGTCCAATTAGTGTGCACAATGTATGAAGCATATATTGTTCTTCCCATGCTTCTTGGCTTTCCTGGTTGCCACATGGGGTTAAGAAGGATTTTTTTTTTTGCCTCCTGTTGCTACAGTAGTTGGGTGGGTTTTTTGCCTTCCTCAAAAGCATTAGATTTTGGATTCAGCCAAGCCTGGGGATTTTGATTGGGGTTTGTCATTGCTCTGCTGGGTCTAAAACTCACAGGTTCCTAGTTAGAGGGTCCTGCCCCTCTGCTCAGGATCAGACTAATCGCTATATTTGGGCTCAGGAAGGAATTTTACCCCATTGTCAGATTGGTATGGACTGTGAGTGGTTTTGCCTTCCTCTGTACCAGGGGCATTACCCTCTTCCTTGAATCTCTCAAGTGCATTTTTACAGCCTGTCCAACAGTGGGACACTGGCAGCCCTCATCCCCACTGCTTTATCTGTGGCAGATTAGGATGCTTTGGTGTCTTGTATTTGTGTGATGGGGTTGATGATTACATGACCTGTTTTAGGAACAGTTTAGACAAGCAATTATATGGAATGGTTTGGATAGCGATGATCCTGCCTTGAGCAAGGTGTTGGACTATAACTTCCAGAGGTCCCTTCCAGCCCTACTTATCTGAGATTCTGTGAAACCAAGGCCAAATATCTGTGGTGTCAAATGCCTCAGTCCCTGAAGTTTTGGATGGGTCATGTGGGGCCAGGGCTGCAGGCCCTGAACAGACCCCTTGCACGTTTTGTGGGTCCAATTCAAATTCCATGGGGGGCATCACAGGTCAGGTGATAGGGGTTTGCAGACTGGGCCTTTGACACCCTGATCTGTCCAGTGTATTATAATTACTTTGGAATTATTATTGTTTGTTTACAATGTTTCCGATAGTACGGAAGTCTCTGAACTTCCCTGTCAGATGGAAACAAGAAATTAGTGCATCTGTTAAGTGTTATAGTGGTCTGTATTCTCTGTGGTTCTCAATGCTTATCTAGAGGTGGCTAACCTGTGGCACGAGTGGCACAGTTGTGCTATGTATGGCACACAACAGATTAGGAAAGGGACAGGCAGCACAGCAGCAGCAAAGGCAGGAAATAGAAAAAGAACAGGAGATTGAGCAGGGAGTAAAGAGCAAAAAGCAGAGCAAGTAGATCAGGCAGAGGGAGAGGATTGGAGTAGCACTCGGGGCAGAGTGGGATGGGAAGCTAATTTGGGGCTTGCCTGCCAAAAAATTTGGCCCCCACTGTTTTAGTTAATAATAGGCTTATACTGGTATAAATTTAAGGTAAGAGACAATTTCTCATTCAATGGTGAAATCTCCTATAATCAATGGCATCATAAACTTATTCCTGAACACCTGTGCAATGTAATTAGTTAGACACTTAAGACTGTCATGCTAATAGCAATTCTTTTACTACATAGGAGAGAGATCTCATGTTATAGCTGTAGTGGAACCTATTCTTAATGTTACTCCTTCCATCCAGTAAAATAGTAATTAAAACATGTTATTCTTTTTGTTTAGACAAAACAGAGATTCCTTTAAACTAGAAAAGAGGTCTCATCTAGCAGTGTCCTAGTCTAAGATGCTCATAGAATAATGAAAAAACAGCTTTAAATGACATCAAGAGGTCATCTAATTCTAATTCCCTGCTCAGGGCAGGATCATCCCTGTCTAAACCATCCTAGCCAAGTATTTGTTGAACTAGCATTGGAAAAAAACCCAAAATTAAAAGCCTTTTCTGGGGCTTAAAAGGGATTATGTGAACATAGCTCAAAAAATGAAGTCCACCAATTAGACTTCTATTATAGGAGCTGGAGGAATGAGGAGGGCCTTAAATTAGGTTCAGTTGGGGATGGAGACAAAACCTCACAGGCATGTAAAAAACAAGGTGATCTGCAAAAAGGCCAAGGAAGAAACAGTGCAAAACAATATGGGGAATCTTAACAATCTTGAACATGATAAACAGATCATCAGATGGTCATCCAAGATGTCTGCATGCTAATCCAAGAAGGAATAAGCAAGTAGAACTGGAAGTCCTAGTACACACATGAAATCATAGGTGCCAACTTTAGTTTTTGCCGATAGATGCTTTTTTGCATTCCTGCACCAACCCCTGAACATGCCCAGAAGAGGCAGCACATTACTTCAGCCCAACTCTCCCAATGTGGCTCATGGGTGCTAAGCACTCTCTAAATTTTTTCACTGGGTGCTTGAGCCCTGGAGCACCCACAGAGTCAGTGCCTATGCATGAAATTGATGTCATTGGGATAACAGACTTGGGAGGAGAGTACTTATTATTGGAATATTGTTATGAATGGTTATAGCTTGTTCAGGAAAGACAGGCAATGGAAATAAGAGGAATAATGTTTTCTTTTACATTAACAATACATGTACTTATTTTGAAGCGCAGAATGAAGCAGGAGTACTGCTCTTTTGATGATTGTATTAAGATAAAAAGGGAAAAATGATGCAATGGTGGGTGTTTATTATAAGCCACAAAACTAGGTGGAGGAAGGTTAGATGAGTTTTACAACTAAATGAAGTATCCATACCACAAGAATTGGTGCTTATGGGGCTTTAATTTCAGTGATATTTATTGGCAGGATAATAAAGCAGTGCACAAGCAAGCTTTTGGTTTGTATTGGGACAATTCCTTGGTATAGGTGGGGAAAAAACCATAGGGGAAGCTCTTGATTTGCTACTTGCTAATAGGGAGGAGTTAATTAAGAATTTGAAGCTGGAAGACAGCTCAAGTGATGGTGATCAAGAAACAATAAAACTCATGATATTAAAGGAAGGAAGGAAAGAGGTCAGCAAAATAAAAATACACAACTTCAGTAAGCCAAACTTTCCCAAGCTCTGGGAATGGTGAGACAAGAAGGAGCTCATGGGAGGTAAGGCTAATGGAAAAACGATTCTTAATGAAACTTAAAGCAGTCCATCAAAAAGAGAGTACTTTGGTTTTGTGACTAAGGATGAGTATAAGAGTATAGTGTGGACATACGGAATGAAAATGAGAAAGGCAAAGGCACAACTTAGGACACAGCTAGCAAGGGAATACTTTTTTAACTTTTATAAACATTAGAAAAAAGAGGAAGATCAAGGAATGTGTAGGTTACTCAGAATGTGGAGGGGAATGTAGTATTGGGGAGTGTAGAGAAGGTGAAAGTTTCATAAGTGGAAGTATAAGGTTTTAATATCTTTTTCTTATTATTTCAGTCTTCAGGTAAAGTCAGCCATCAAATGAGCTAGTACAGTTGGCAGCAAGGATAGGGGAGTCAACAACACCCAAGTAGCTTGGAGGGGAGAAAAGATTACCTGATTTATATGCAGAAGGAAAAAGAGTTGTACTTGGGTGGAACCAACTGGGACAAACAGACGCAGGGCAGGGGGAGCACAAGGGGGAAGAATGAGTCTGCAGAAAGAGGACACTTAGTTTAGATGGGGTCTGGCTGGCCAAAGAGATTAGGAACCAGTGAAGAAAGGACAGATGGGCCACTCTGAGGGAGTCTTTTCCTGAGGAAGAACTGATCCTGGCTGGGGAAAGAAACTGATTCAAGTAGGAATGGGAAGAGAAAGTGAATTGAAGAGACTGGGAGGCAAGGATGACAAGTTTGTTGAAGTGACTAGGAGAGGTGCAGTGTTGACAACCCAGAAGAGATCAGCTCCCTGCTCACAGACCTGTCATAGCCTGCAGTTTCCCTGGTTAGGAGCATGCATAGTGTACTAGTATGCCATGTGCATATGCAACTGATTTACACCACTCCACACCCCCTCCAACACCTGGCCAAAGTTAAATGCCTTTTCACGGAGACAGCTAGTGGTACATCCCTGATGCAAAAGCTACTTTCTTGCAAAATTTCCAAAGTAGCTAAGAGCTTAGCATACTAGAGATTTTTCAAAGAAAAGGTCACCAGAATTGGTGTGTGCATGTTTTGTTTTTTTTTTAAAATATGGATTTTAATTTATTATTTCTAGATTTATAAACAGCTGAATCACTTCAGCTGAAACTTAAAAATCTACCTAAAGTAGCTACCCAGAATGGAAAATTTAAGCCTGACTTGTTAGTTTGATAGAGTTAAGAACTAGAGCTGTCAATTAATTGCAGATGTGATTTTGGAGCCCACACCCGAGCTCCTCTCTGCCACCATCACTGCTGCCTCCCGGCTGCCCAGCAGGGCACTGGTGGCAGTGCAGAGGAACTGCGGGGCAACACGGGCTCTGGGTAGCTGCAACAGGAAGTGGTGGGGGGGGCTGTACAGACACACTAAAGGTGCCATATTGGGACACTTGAGCGCAGCCGCAGCATGCATGCAGACAGGAATGCAGCCCTGCAGCATGTAGAGCAGCACCCAACAGATAATTCTGTGGAGGGGAAGGAGGGGGGGACAGATTGAGGCCCCCATGGTGAGGGAGGAAGTGGGCCAGGGCTGGGATGAATGGGACCCAAGGGCTGGGACAGGTTCTGGGACAGCTACAGGAGGCTTATCTAGGGGTGGGGGTGGGTAAGGAAGGGGGCGGCTCCCTGCCACTGCACACACTCCTGGGGGGGCAGCATGGGGGGCATATGCCCCCCAGATTTGTGCATGGGACAGAGGTGGGCAGCCAGCTTTGGGCTGAGACTCTGTGCCCTGCAGCCTTAGCCCTGCCTTGCGTTATGTTGTGCCTTCCTCCCAGCGCCCCCACCAGGAAGAGCCTGACGCTGACCCCAGCCCCAGTCTGCGGCAGCAGCCCACGCTCACCCCATGTGCAGATCTGGGTGGCATATGCCCCCATGACCTCCTAGGATGCACGCAGTGGCAGTAGCCTTCCCCCACCTGGCATCCCCTGGACAAGCCACTCGCAGCTTCGTCCCATGCCCCGCCCCACCCCGGGACTGGGCAGCACCTGCCCCAGCCCCAGCCCCACTCTCTCCCTCACTGCAGAGAGGCCTCGGTCTGGCCCCTCGCCCTTCTCCAACAAAAGCTCTTCCCGCTTCCGAGCTGCTCTTCTGGCTGCCTGCCCGCTGTACTACAGCTGAGCGCATGCATACAGCATTTATCAGCGACATTATTGGCCATGTTAGTTAAAAAAGGCTGATTTGCAACTAATGTCTTATTTCCTTTTATCGGTGTTGATACAATGTGGGACCAATGTAGCAGTGCACCTCTACTTCATAAGTTAACAACAGGCTCTAAAAATGTCAAAAGAAATTTTAAATTTAGACTAATTATGCATAATTGGGTGACTATTTTAGAAGGCTTAGTTTTTGATAAATCTTAATACTTGATAGTCTTGTATCAACTCCACTTAAAATCATATTCAACTTTAAAGACTAAGTTTATTTTAACAGTCAAACTATCCTTGGCCTTTTTCTGTTGTGCTAGTCAGGTGTAATATATATATAATGTGGTGTGTATGTGTATATATGTATGTATGTATGTATAAATGTAATTTCTGAAGTATGCAGTTATGACAGAACAGGGTAGTTTTTCATGAATTTGAATTTCCTTGCTACTTCAAATTTCTGCAAGAATTCTAATGCTTCAAACAAGCATGCTTAGTGTACCTAGATATATGAAGTCCTATGAAATAATGGGTCTGGTCTCAGCATAGTGTCTGTGGCATGCACTAAGCTTCCTCTTTACACCTATTTTAAAAGGTAATTGGGTAGAAGAATTCTGAATGCTGTATTGTTACATCGCTACTTTAAAGATGGTCTAAATCGGAGGTTATTAAAGTGTGGCCTCTAACCCAGGAGAATCCCTTTGAAATGGCCCCTCAGGGACAAAACATCTGGAAACCCTTGTTCTTAGATGTGTAGTGATCACTCAGACAGCTGAATATATACAGTGTTGGTGACATTAAGTAAATTCCTATGGGACAGAAGTTTGTTACAGAAAAGCCCCTACTGTTATCAAAATTCTTGTTAAAGTTTCTTTTGAGTCAACCAAGAATTGAATAGAAAAAACATTAAATTAATCTCTCAGCTCTAGAGATTGATGCCTTTATATGCGGGTGGTTACTTGCTATCTGCTGCCATACTCTTCATGTCATTTACTCACAACCAAGTGTTTCTCACAAGCTCTGAAACTATAATTGATTTTATAAGAGCAAGCGTGCCAGTTTATTCAACCAGACTGTTGAATCAAGATTTGCAAATTAACAACAGACTGTGAGAGTCTAAAGCATTATTGAAATCTGTCTTCTGTGGCACAGTAAATAAACACTCTTCTCCCTTAATTTGAAAAATCTACTGTATTTCAAATTTGAAAATCTGACTTTGATTTTCCTTTGTTAATCAGTGTAAGTTAGAACCATTTTGCATAGCTTTGAAAGAACAGTTTTATTTCATGTCCAAACTGGCATAATGTGTTCCAGCTTCTTATATAATTTTATGTTTGAAACCCTACGTTTGGCAGCCTGCTGTTGCTCTGAAGATGGTATAGAACGTGTCCTCTGACTTGAAAGAAATTGCCAATGGTCAATTGTTTGAATAATTTTTACAAGAATGTGATTTAAGATTAAATATAATCTTTACTTCTCACATTTGAATATAAACACACTTTGACACAACAGCCTTTTCTACATATTAAAAAAAGTTATATATTCAAGAAATGTATGGAAAATTCTGATAGAATTTAATGTAGATGGAACCAACCAGGGGCCTATAGAAAAGGAACAGCATTTCATGGAAGTTAATGTAAAAATCTGTGAAATCTAATAGAAAATTAAGGCAAATGTAACAGGAAATACTGTTTTTCTGAGAGTTAATACAAAACATTGATACTTGTAGAATGACTAAACCATAGAAAGGCTGTCATTTTCAGTTATAGTCCATAGAGATTTTCCTTATATTGCCTCAATGTATTTTTTTTTTTTTATATCATGGAGAAAAGGCTGTTGTGTCAAATTTCCACTTAAGAGTAAGATTCAGGGTCTGAGAAGCCAAAAAATCAGACTCCAAAACAGATTCTTGTTTCTTCAAAAACTGCAATCCGTTAGAGCAAATAGGAGACAGTGGTATCCCCCTGCTGCTGGTGGTTTAGGGACAGTTTTTTTGTGCCCTTCCCCCCCTGCCTTAGGTATGCTACTAGAGCAAGTAGGAAGTTAATTTGCATCTGTATAGCTATTACATTTTTAAGAAACTATTCTTACAAATAAGACAGTGGTTTTAAGGTAGCTCTTACACAGAACCAAATATCGAAGCAGTGCATTTGTCAATACCTGCTTGCATAAGAGCTTTAAATGATTGCTTACTATATTTTTTCACAAAAAAGCACACACATTTTCCCCCAAAATTAGTTGGAGTAAATTGGGATGCACATTGTATGCAAGAATTGCCCATCTCCAGGGGTGCAGAAATACAGCAGCAGGGTAAGTGGTGGCAGCTTTAATTGCCATGGCTACCAAAGCACTGGGGGAGAGGGGGGCATCCTGTTGGTTGACATTGCCCTTGTGCTGGATTGAGCTGGCACTCGGACTGTGACCAAACCCAGTGACAGCCAAGACCCAGTGTGCTGGATTGGGCCTTGTGCATCCCGTGTGCTGGATTGGGCTCCACACCTAACCTCAGACTCGACACAGGGATCTATCCATGGTACCATCGAGCATGCAGGGCTGGCAGCAGGCTGAGGAGTAGGCTTGGCTTCCTAGCTGCTGCTACTCAGTTATTTGCCCACCTTACAAAGTGAAAACTTCTTTCCTTTATGGTGCCTTTCAAAAAGAGGGCATGTGTTATATTCAGGACTGTGCTATATGGTTGAAAATAGGGTATTTGAGAAGTAATCAGAGTATAAAACACTTTTTCTTTTGTTATAGACCTTAATTCACATCTGTTTTGGAGTCAGATAAGAATGGAAAGATTTTCTTAAGTTTAAATTGGCATCAAATATTTATCCATCCTTTTTTATATATAAGAGGAGACATTGGCAAAGTAATAAAGTCTTTTGCCTTCTGACTTAGTCTCACCTATGTTGAGTAATTGGTTTGGAAAATAATCTGCTTCAGCTGTAGGGTTTTAAAAGCCATTTGAAACAAGACTGGTAATGTGGGGGGGGGTTGTCTGTTTTCAGACGTGCTTTTACTTGTGCATGTAAGTGGACACTAGCTAGAAATCTTCATACAAAAATACAGTCTTCGAAAAACAGAACACTTGGATTTAAGTTTTCCTTAACTTTCAACAAAAACTAAGATGATTCAATCGCTCTGTTTCTAGGATAGTGCTGTAATATTTTCTATGATTTCTGTTTTTCCCTTATTAATGTGACCCTTTTCTTTATGTCCCTCCATTATCTTGCTCAGGAAAGTTTGCCTGCATCAACTGGAACCACCATTATATGTAATTGAGAAAAACAGGAATTTCATATAGCAGTGGTGCTCAACATTTTTGCCCTGTGAGCCATATGTGCAGTGCACAATTCATCCATGGGCTGGATCTGGCTGGTGGGCCCCATCCAGTCAGGTGGAGGGAAGGGGCATACTGTCCCTGATCCAGCTAGGGGTAGGGGCTAAGGTACAGGGTGGCCTGGTAATTTGGCAGCAAGGGAAGAGTAGCAGTATTAATTGCCACTATTCCCCTGTTATCAAATTTCCTGGCCCCTGGGAATCTCTGAGAGCTGCATTTGGCCTGCAGGCCAGGGCTTGAGAACCTCTGACACAGAGTGATCTCTTAGTACTCTGGTCTTTTCCAACATCCTGCTTTCAGTGAAATAGAGGCGAGAGTGGAAAACTTTAGTGACATATGCAATAATCGGTTTATTCTAAATTAAAGAATATGTTTCCTTCATGCAGATCTCTTTAGAGGAGGTACAGATGGATTTTCACCTGTCTGGTAAAAAGAGACAGCTTGTTTAGCACATACATTCTCTTAAATTTTTGTGTACCCTTGCACAGGACTAAATCTTGATGACCACACTTGAGATCAGAAATCAGTTCCTGGTGCCTCTGGACAAGGATTTTTTTTTTTTTTTTTTTTTACTCATTATCACATAGATCTTTCTGTTGGGAAGCATTCCTCTGGGGTGGTTACTGTATTTTCTTGTATACAGCACAAACCTTTTCCCAAAAAATCCTCCCCTCAAAATTGAGGTGTATGTATCAAGAGGGGGTGGTGATTTTCTAGGATAGAAATGCACTGCTTTAATTCCTTCCCTTTTTAAAGATCTTGATGTTCCACTAATCAAGCTAACCTTTGTTACAGCAGGGTTGCTGCTTCTGGCTTTTCTTATTTCACAGCCTTGGAGACTCCTTAGCTCTTTTGAAAGTCATAGATTCACCCATGGAGACCAGTCTTCAGCAACAGCTGAAGTTTCAGCTTTAGTTAAGCAAGAAAGGGAGGTTGAGTCAGCTGAAGATTAGATTTTGCCGCTGCTCTATGCAGCCATAACTTTGGCAAAACCTTATTTTTTCTTCATTCTGCCTTTCAGAAAAGGGTTTTCAGGTGTGTTTTTATGTGAGAAAATGCAGTATTTTAGTAGCTGCCAAATATGATTATGGAGAAAGAATTTAAAGCTATAGCCTCAAAATGTATGAAAATTTTGTCCAGATCTAGAGCCATTTGAGGGATATGTTCAGTCCATTTTAGTCTTTCTTCTGGAGTTAAATTCAGAATTGTAAAGAATCTTTCCTGTTCTGCACATCTTTCAGTTTTCCTATAAAGAAAGAGAAGTAAAAGAAGAGGTGGCTGAATAGAGAATTCCTTCTGAGCTTACTATAGAAACTTTTAATATTTAAATTATGAAATCTTGCAAATTTCAGAAGGCAGGTATGCATTTGTTCAAATTTTAAACTGCATACAGAATGGGAAGAAACCAGAGATGTTTTATCAAAATCAGGATTTTTTTCGACCAGCCCTAAGTGAATAGGTAAATACCTCTGACGATTAAATTTGAATCAACAACTAAGATCTAATGAGTATTAGACTCAGCTACTTGCCATGTTGGGGATTAACTGGGCTCAGTGTAAGGAACTTACCAGTATAATTAAATGTTCACTAAGGTTGTGTCTACACAGCAGACTGCAGATTTGTGTAAAGTTCTGAGGTAGTTTTAAGCTTGCATAGCTTTGGCGGCACAGAGCTCAGCAATTCTCCTGCTTAGAAGATAATGTAGACACACCTTAGAATGACTAGCAGTTGCATGCCTGAGTCATTAATGAAGGCTGTTAGATTCCTTTGTGTGGGCACTGCAAGTTACTGGGTATCACTAGTAACTGTGCGTCAGAAAACCAGTATCAAGACAGGACAGCATTACCACCCTTCCTTAGTCAGATGATTCATTTGAATATTAATGTGCAGCTAATGAAAGAGCTCCCAAAATTAAAAATTGCCCTTCATCAAGAGATAATAGAAGGTTCTAAGAACCTTTATAGCAAGACTTCTCGTCCTTTCATCCATAAAATTAGAACATACATAAAGAAATGAATACTGACTTTATATAGAGGACCAAACAAACTTTCACTTGGAGATTAAAAGAAGACTGAATAAACCAGGAAATAAGCCATCTAACCCCGCCCCCTGGCTTTTCTCTGCAGATCCCTATTTTGAGCCAATGTGATGCAACAACTTACAGTACTTTCTGGAATTAGGGCTTACCTAAAGAAACCATCATCTTCCTCCTGTCATTGCACAAAAGAGAAGAATTGCTATACAAGAAAGCAAGTTTCTTGTACCTTAAATTAGAATAAAAGCTGTTTCCTTATCATAAAGACACTGCAGTCTTTATTTCCTGCTCTTTTTAATGAAGAAATCAAGAGGAGCAAAGGATTTCTTGATTTGAGTACAAAGCACTCCGTGCTAGGCTGCTCTCAACATTAACTGCAAATCCTCAGAGGGATTTTAAATTACTCTTGAGGTGATCTAGTTTTGATGTTATCATATCAGAAGACCAGAACACACCACTCAGTCATCTAGTCTGACCTTGTATATATTGCAGTGTATTGAACTTAACCTGGTCACACCTAAATTATCTTTTTTTTTTTTTTTTTTGAGTCCACATATGTATGCTGCCAGTGAATGTGGATGCTTCAACATATGGGTATCATGTACACAACCCCAAATGCTATATTCACACAATTTGAACTTTTTAAGAGGAAGTTTCCGATGAGAGAGGTTGAGCAAGTAGAAGGGTAGAGAGTTAGTGAAATTATCTTGTGGGTAATTCGACTTGTCATTAGACAAAATTTTATTGAGTTTGGTTAATAAGCTTCTTCAGCAGTTGCAGCATATATGCTGTCTGTGAACAAAGATATTAAGTGTAGGCTAACGTTTAAGAAACTGTGTACACATCTATGGGCTGAGGGTAGTTTTAGAGTATGATTGAACAACATCGTTGGCTGTACATCTATAAACTGCATGTGTTTTTACAGATTCATTAGACACTATGAAATTTTTTTTTCAGAGATTGAAATCAGAAGTTAATACTAAAATTGAAACGTGTCTTACAGGCACACATAATATGCTTTAATAGAGGAAGTGAATCTAGTGCCTAGGAAGAACAAATTATCAGTTTGATTCACCAGTACTAAAAGTTTGCATTTTGCTGAATTTCACATCTTGGTGAAAATACAAGTTTCTTAAAACAGACTTCAGGAAATGAGATCAGAAGATCTTATGCTCTCATAACTCTCTAGAACTCATGCATCTTAAATCCTTCATGACAAGTGCTGTAAGAGAACTATAAACAAGTAAAACAATGATAGTATAGGAAAAATGCTTTTGTCAAGGTGCTACATTTGTTCGAGTTAGATCTAAATCTAACAAAAATACTTTTCAGGTATCAGAAGGCATTTTAAAAAGCTCATCTATGTGAGTGCTTACTACTGCTTATGAAAATTCATATTTCCTCTTCTGTTTTATCATGTGAAAAATACTTTTATTTTATAAAATGCTGTGGAGCATTCTGAATATATATTGTTTTCTTTCTATTTTTTTGACAGGCCAGTTGGGATGCCAAAAATGGAAAAAGTTTACCTCCATAATCCTAGTTCAGAAGAAACTATTACATTAGTATCAATATCTGCTACAACATCACATTTTCATGCATCATTTTTTCAAAATAGGGTGAGTTGCTCTGTCTTTTAAAGTTAACCTGTCTTCAGAGTGAACTTGCTTTTTTTTATTTTTATAAATAATTTTTTTTAAGCATATTCTTTTAACTGTCAAAGTTTTTTCTGGATTCTTCCGTTTCCAGTAATTGGCATAATTTGATACAAGCTTGCATTTTCAAAAGTATTTACAACAAATAATAATGCTGGGCTACATTTGTGATTTCTGGTTTTCCTCCTAGCCCCCAAAGCTTGCCAAGCAGTTTCAAGTTGTGCAAATCTTTAAAGCTTTTCCCAAAATAACTTTCATTTTAACTTGGAAACAAAAAAGGCTTATTTCTTGAGCTCATTGGTGAATCTCCATAACTTGTGCAGAGGAATGTTTAGGATAGGTTGATGAATACACATGTTTCTGTACCCTTTAGGGTTTCTAGGGTGTTTCCTATCACCACTGGTAGCAGCACTGTCAATAATTCAAACTTAGCTTGAAGTTGGATGCAGGTGTCATTGTTACTAACAGGTAACTTTTCTAGAAGAGTAGCAATATTTCTAGTCCAGTATAAAAAGTAAAGAACAGTATTTAGGAATCTATTTTGTTCTTAATGGTTAGTACTGTATATGGTGCATTAACTTTACCCATGTTCTAAATAGTTTTCAATAAGGACTTTGTTAACTTTGCTGAGAAAAGAACCTTCACTGAAATCCTCAGCCTGTTTTAATTTATCAAACTAAAGCTTGATCTTTCAGGGTTACTTTTCCAGGTTTAAACTAACCAATTACTTCTTGAATTAAAGCATATTGATGATCAGCACTAGCACAGGTCAACAGAGAACTGAAATGCTTTGAGGATAAACAGCTGAAATTTCCTATTAGCCCATTTCCTTTTTTTTTTTAAAGGGGGTACTTACCAGCATTTGAATTCATAGTTATATATTGAATTTTTGATTTTTAAATAAATTGGATGCATTTGTCAGGAGAAGGATAGATAGTAAAGGAGTTGAAAAAGAAAGTTGCAATGCTGAAAATATTTAAAAACAAATGGTCCATTGTTCCATATTGGAAAAAAAAGGATGAAAGCAAAAGTGGGAGTAATAAATTGTATTCTTCCCCCTACACCTGCCCTCAATTAAAGATTATAGGCACTGAGAATTAATTTTGATAGGGCACTGATAAAGCTGGGTTATCAGAGCCTTTTTATAGTGCCTAATAGTCTTCTCACAATTTGTATTCAGATTATAAAATCCTTCTTTGAGGAATTATGGTGGCACTTAAAATTGTGCTTTTACAGACGCAAAACAGATTCAATTATATTTTTTCTGCATTAATGCTCTTTACATTTTAAGTATGCACTTATTATTTTAAACTGATCTGGGGGAAAAATACAAATGGGGTGGGGGGTAAAAATGATACTCAGTTTCTAGCTTTAGAGTCTACTTCTGTACCAAAGTCACATTTATTGTGCCACACTGTGGTTGCTGACATTCCTCCAGAAGTCTCCTTTTCCTTCAGAACATCTAAGCTTTTGTGTTTTAAAAGTTGAGTTTTTGTGTTGAGTTTCTAAATTGAATGATTACAGAAACAAACTAGTAGGAATCAGAGAAAGGTCTGCATGAGTCATTCCAAAACGATCTTTCTAACAGAGGTATAAATTGCCACATTGATCTCCCTAGATGTTAAATGTTAGCGCTGTTCAATCTAACTGTGGAACACTTCAACAAAAATGCCCATCTATTTTTAATAACTTTTGATAGCATCTGTGGTGTAGTAGATGCTGTCAAATGCAAAAGTAGATAAAAGTCCCTGCTCAAAAAAGCAAAACCGTCAACAGCTTAGCAGACATCCAATTTTCCTTAACCAACTTTTTTTACCAAGCAAAGGACAAAATTTTTGCAGAAGGCTGAAAAGTAAAGCTTGTAGTTCAGAATATATTTTATTTAAAAGCCATTTTGAACAAAACATTCATACTTAATTCTGCTTAAATTTTCTCCAGCTTTTTATCTACATTTAACCCCAAATTTCTAGTATACTGCCCTTAAAGGTAACAAACTCCTTTTCATAGAATTTAGGTTTAGTTTGCCATGCAGTATTGTGAAGCCTTGGATAGATCAGATAATGCTGTTAATTTAAAAGATGTGGAGTTTTCCACTGTTTATTTTCTCTTACTTTTTTTTATTTTTCAGAAAATTCTTCCAGGAGGGAATACATCCTTTGATGTAGTTTTCCTTGCAAGAGTAGTGGGAAATGTAGAGAACACTTTATTTATTAATACTTCTAATCATGGGGTATTTACTTACCAGGTAAGAGAAGAATCTAGAGGTTAATTTTTTTAATATAATTAACAAAAAAGAGGTGCAGATATTTTTAACAAATGCTTAACCATCTGCTACAGCAATGGTTCTCAACCGTGGGTCTCAAGGATATGTGAAAGGGCCACAAACAGACTTTAAGAGTGGATCAACAAACTTTAAAAATGGATTCTCCTTTAAAGGAGAAAAATGTGGGAAACTACAGGTTTCCCCTTGCAGGCTGGCAGAGTTCCAGCCTGCAAGAGGCTTCTTGGGGTTCCTGCAGGGAGCAGAAAGATGGTGATCTAGCAGGGGGTGACATGCATGTGCACACATGCACGTGGCAGCCAGGCAGTACGGAGAGCAGGTCCCTGCAGGTAAGTCTGTGGGGTGGAGGGAGCATAGACAGTGTGTCAGGAGGGCAGGGAGGACACAGGCAACATGTCTGGAAGGCATGGGAGCACATGTGTTGTTGCCCCCCCTCCCCCCAAGATTTGCACACCCACAGCAGGCATAGGGCTGCAGCCTAGCTGAACCAGTATGAACAGGAGCTGCCTCTGAAGCCCAGTGGGCAAGGCCCAATCCAGGAGGGTGGACCAGAAGAGCGAGACTCATTGCTTCTGCCACCAGGACCCCTGCACCAGTCACGCAGCCAGCAGCTTGAGGAGTAACGTGTTGTGGGGAGAGGTACCCTGCCCTCACTTCCACCTGCTGCCAGCTGTTTCCACACCAGACCATGGTTCTACTCCACCACAGCCCAACCATCACTGCCACTTCCCCTCAGGCTGCAGCTCTACCCCAGTGCAGATGTGGGGTGGGATTATGGGCAACAAGTCTCTCCACCTTCCCATACCAGCTCCTGCCCTCTGGGTCTTGGAGGTGGCTCCTGCCCATGCTGGTCTAGCCAAGCTGCAGCTCCATGTCCACTGAGAGTTCACAAATCGGGGGGGGAGGGGCATATACCCCCCTGACCCACACACCTATCCCCTGCCCCACACACTGGGGGGGGAAGGTGGCAGCGGGTCCCAAAGGTGGGTTGGGACTGAGGGGCATTTTTCTACTTAAACTATTTACTGAGTCAGGACTGGCCATCAATGTGTACAAATGGGCCCTGCTGCAGAAAAGGTTGAGAACCATTGTCCTAGAGGGACTACAGTAAACAGAAGTATCATAGAACTTGTTGTCTTGCGTGTGCTGGGATCCATAAAGCCCTTAAGCTTGCAAACTACTGTATGTAAACACCTTTGTTGGAAATTGGATACTGAGCACCCTGCCTAAAGTTTTCTAGAGACAAAGGTGTGCATTGACTTAGCCACAGTTGCCAAAATTGTCTGTTTGCTCTTTAATGGATAATGATAGTATTTTCCTTTCATATTGTGCTGAAGGCTTAGATATCAAGAGCCAGATCTGAAACTCCTTTTCATGTTAAATAGTACTTCTGCATATAGTCCTGTTGAAGTCAAAAGAACTGCTTTTGGAATAAAGCAATCTTCTTTGTGAGCAAGGGGATTTGAATGTAATACTTAAGGGTTGGCTACAGCATACCAGGGGCATACCCCTGCCAAGGCAACCCCAGGCACACTCCAAATCTGTGTTAAACCAATGAGGCTGCTTCAGGGCATCCCTCAGTGGCTGCTCTGGAGACCTCTGGCTCTAGTGAGCTTAATCATAACATGCTAATAGTTCATTTATTAGGTTTTAGAGCTTTTACTTCTTCTCTGGGGCCCTGGCAGCTATTGCATATAATGCATGACAAATGTATTTGCACAGTAAATCATAACACACCAACTGGCCACACATTAAAATTATCCCAAGATACTACTTCTGCACCACAAAAAAGCTGCTGTTCAATTAACACCTTTATTTTTTGGCTTATTCACCATTTTTATCAAAGGATAGGCTAGTTTAACATCTGTCTGTTAAGAGTTTGTTGCACAGGACTTCTGTATAATTGCAGGTATGGGCAAAATTTGGCCCACAGGCTGGATCTAGCCTGCCAACTAATTGCATCCGGCCCACAGACAGGCTCTTGCCAATTGATTGGAATTGGCCTATGGCTGCCCCGGCAGCACTCTGCATGGGGCTGAGCCCCAGCTGCTTCCACCCAGGGCAACCTGCACCGTGCTCCTGCCTGCCAGCCCCGGCCCCAGCTAGTGCACACAAGTTTCTGGGAGGGGTGCTTCCAATGCAGCTGCAGCTGCCCAGGTATTGCTGGGCTCCCACCACCTTCAGTGGCTCCTCTTTCAGCTCACTGGTGCTACACCATTCCAGGTGTAGTGGGGTCTGCAGATGGGCAGCTCCTGCTCCAGTACATGGGGTTCCAGCCACCTTCCACCCACCCAGTGCAATGAGCAGCCACCTGTGTAGCTGAATTGGGTGGAAGGCAGCTGGGAGCTGGAGCTCTGTGCTGGGGCAGGAGCTGCATGGCTGCAGCTTCCCCCTGGTCTGGAGCAACGCAGCAGGGGTAGGAGCCATTGGAAGCTGGGGATAAATGAGCAACGTTCAGGCGAGTGCAGCCTCAGTGGGAGCAGCCCCACTGGGAAGGTACAGCAGCCAAGGCCAGCAGGTGCTGGTGGGAGTGCAGCGCAGGTTGCCCAGGGCAGCAGTGGTCAGGGCTCAGCCCCATGCAGAGCACTGTGGGGGCAGCTGCAAGTGGGGAGGGGGTGGAGTGTGGAACTACACTGGCACCTGCACTGCTTGGACAAGCTGCATGTGTCCCCTGTCCCAACCTTCCTGCACCGCTGGCCAGCTCCTGGGACCTAGCACAGGCAGCTCCCTGCACACATACACACAGCCCCCCACACCTGCCCCTCTTCACGTAGACACGCCACCCCACAATATACAAGAGTAAGACTTTATTTTGAGGTATTTAGTCAATCACCTTTGTATACACTATTCAAACATAAATCAGGACAAAACTTATTTTTTAAGTAAAATTAAAATATCGTATAGTAGATGTTTGATTTTTTTTTAAAACATTCGTTATCTATAATTTGTTAAAATGATATCTTCTAAAAGAGTTTGCATGTGTGCTCCTTGACACCTTACCAAACTCATTAAGTGCCCTCCAAGCGGAACTAATTGCCAACCCCTGGTATAATGCATAACAAATGTAATGGCTGCTAGGAGCTCCAGTAGAGCAACACTATAAATGAGAAAAAAAATGGAAGCATACAAATTAATGCAGAGGATAGAGAGTTTAAAGTGCTTGGCTTTTATTTTCATATAATACAAGAAGAAGAGAACATTCAACAAAACTGAAATTTTCAAAAAAGAAAAAAAAGCTTAAACGATAACAAAATATTTTTATTTGATACACAATTAGCTTGTGGAATTCATTGCCAGGAAGTATCATGGAAACAAAGGTAGTTTCAGGATTCCGAAAAGGATAAGTCATATTGATAAGCACATCTGTAGGTAAAGCAAATGGGGTAGAAAAAAGAAACCCTTATTTTTCAGTTTGTAAGACAGATACCAACATGATAGAGCTAGGAGAAAACTTCCCATTATGAATGAGCTGTTCTGTAACTGTATTTCTATGAGTTGTTACACTTGATACTTACTACGTCAGAAACAAAAGTTGGAACCAGATAGATAGACCATTGCTCTAACAAGGCTTTTGACTTTTTATGGTGTGTGTTCAGGTGTCTGAACTGAATAGAAGGACAACTAAAAGCAGCATCTTTAGACGTAGGCTGAGCCAAATTAATATAAAAGCATTGATTTAAACATTATTATCTTAAATTAATTTTCAGTTGGAACTACACTTTTTATTTTAAGAAGTAGCTAGGCTATTCTGTAACATTAACCTGCATAGATGCATATACTAGTTGCAGACATTTTTAAACATTTTTTCTCCCCTTTGAAACAGGTGTTTGGCATTGGAGTCCCGAACCCCTATCGATTGCGCCCTTTTATTGGGGCAAGAGTTCCTGTAAATAGCAGTTTTTCTCCTATAATTAATATACACAATCCCCACAGTGAACCTTTACAGGTGAGCATAAAATGGCAGTTTACTATGCATACTTACATTTGAGAGTAATAATTGAAATTTTTTAATATCTACTTTAAATTTCCATAAAAATGGTGGGTTTTGTTACTGCTTAAAAATCTTCCAGCTTTCCTCTTCTGAATCCCTTTTTAGTGCCTTGAACATGGTTAATTTGCTCTCGTTTAACTGCACAGAAGTGAAAGCATTAATTTCTTATTTGATTGCTTGCATAACTTAACACACAAGTATCCATGGGATTATTTGTATGCAGAGAACTACATAGAAGCTAGCAGGATTGCACCCTTACTATGAAACTGCTTTCTAAGGAGAAAATAAAAAGGTAGAAAAAAATTAAATTAGCTATTTTAAAAACATTTCTCATAATTAGCGTAAATATAGGAAGGTAAGTTTGACAAGCTGCTATAGAAATGAATCTCTGTGATTAATTGTTACTTTCACTGGTAATTAAGGAAGAAACAGTAAAGCAAGCAAAATACAGTAGATCTTTTTCTGAGCAAAGTATAAAGTTGACTTACTGTGTAAGCAGAAACAGGGCATGTTACTTCCTAGTGCTGGTTTCTCATCTGTAAGATGGGGGGCAGGTGATCATTCTTAACCCACCTTCATAAACTGTTTTGAGATTTACGAATGAAAAATACAATCTATATTCTAACAAATAAACAGAAGGAAAAAAGTTCCCTTAATTAGTAGGTGAAAACTGCCATCAGTATTGTTTTGAATGCAATAAATAAAATTAATTTTTTTATTCTCTCTCTTTAAGGTTTGTTTAAGAAACATTTACAGGAGCTCTTTTCTAACATTCAGATATAATGCATTTTAGAAATGTGAGCTGTGTCTTTTCAGACAAACAAAATCAACCTCTGATTACTATCATAAAATAATTTCCGTAAACATGATGCTTCATGATTCCCAAATTATGACAGGCGGTAAAAGATGTTTTGAAGCATAATACTGATCTATGGAGTAGCAAAATTAATATCATCAAGAATTTGGTTTGGTTTCATCACAAGATCCAGGATATAGCCAGTAGCCTATCACATCATAGGTAAAAATTTGCATTGCTAATGGAAACTCCAGTTAATTTTTTTGTTTGATTGTTTTTGTGCGTGTTTTCCCTCCAGGTAGTAGAAATGTATTCAAGTGGAGGTGATCTCCACCTAGAGCTTCCAACAGGCCAGCAAGGGGGTACAAGAAAACTATGGGTGAGTGACAGTGTTTTCTAACAGGCTACGTGCTTATTAATTTGATAGACCTGTTTTTTTTTTTTTGGCCTGCAGATATTTAGAGAGTAGATAAGTATCTGAAACAATGTGAATGATTATTAACTTGAAGTTGAAGGGAACTGGATGAGTTATTTAACTACAAGTGACTGCATACATAGTGCTACATTTTTTATGAAATGGGGAAAAATGGGAAAATACAGTGACTTGTGGTAAGGTCACGATGTTATTTGAACATAGTCATATTTTAGTTGTCAAAACATGTACATGGATAAATTACAGAATGAAGGATTGCTTCATAGGGCTTCCACATGTGCATTGTTCATGCTTCCATGGAGGAAAAGATGAACCTTTGCCACTCCCATTCTGTAGTTGATTAACTATGGAAATCTCTTCCATGTGTGTAATGTCTTTTCTCCCATGTTAGGACTTGAATGACATGCTTCTGAGGGAGGAACTCCTACAAGTGCTTTTCTTTTATCCCTCAAGATAAAAGAAAAAAAAATGTGTTTCAGTAGCTTGACTGCACCTTTAGGATGCAAGATATAGCATATTAAATGTGCAGTGGTTGTTCTCTGTAAATACCCTCAATTCTTTGTCTTGAGTGAAAAAGAAATTTCTTCAGGTTTTTGGGGAAGGGACCCAGAGCCATGTGTTGCATTTAATAAAGAACAAACCTATGCTTCATTTGCTTTTTTGATGGAGTTTAGTTTTCTGGGCTGCATTAATAGAAGCATTCCCAGCAGCTTGAGAGAAGTGATTATTCCCCTCTATTTGGCACTGGAGAAGTCTCATCTGGAGTACTGTGCTTAGTTTTGGGACCTCTGCTACAGAAATATGGACAAATTGAGAGTTCAGTGAGGCCAATGACAATGATTGGAGGACTGGCACATATGACTTAGGTCAGAGAGTCTGAGGCAAGTGGGCTTATTTAGTCTATAGAAGAGAAGACAGGGCGGGGGGGGGGCAGGGGATGTAATAGCAGCCTTCAACTCCCTGCAGGGGGGTTCCAAAGAGGATGGAGGAGCTAGGCAGTTCTCAGTGGTAGCAGATGACAAGAGAAGAAGCAATGGTCTCAAGTTGCAGCAAGGAAAGTTTAGGTTAGCTATTAGGAAGAACTTTCCCACTAGGAGGGTAGTAAAGCACTGGAACAGGTTACCCAAAGGGGTAGTTGGAATCTCCATCCTTGGAGGTTTTTAAGACCTAGGGCAGACAAAGCCATGGCTGGGATGATATAGTTGGGAATGAGCTTTGAGCAGGGCTTGGCCTGAGGTCCCTTCCAACCTTCATGTTCTTGTTTCTTTAATTCTATAAATCCACCAGTAGCACTGTTAGAAAGCAGTATGTGACACATTTGTGATCCAGATGTCTGTATCCGTGTCTCATACTTTCGCTAGGTTGCTGAATTAGCCTTTCCTTTCTTTTTAAGATGGATATAAAGCTAGTAATCCACCCATTATACTATTGTATAGCATTGCCTACTAAACAATCATATTATAATATTCTAATTCTTCTTAAAATAATGTCTTGTTGTTAAGTCTTTTTGTAGTTACTGCATTCTCACCTGTCTTTGATTATTTCATTAGGAAATTCCTCCATATGAAACAAAGGGAGTAATGAGAGCTAGTTTTTCTTCAAGAGAAGCAGATAATCACACAGCCTTCATTAGAATAAAAACAAATGCCTCGGACAACACAGAATTTATCATTCTTCCTGTTGAGGTAGAAGTCACAACAGGTTTGTAGAAGAATAAAGAGTTGAAATGTATACATCTCACATTGGTGTATTGAGATAAGAAACTAACTTATTGTTTTCTTTTGCTTTTTTATAAAGCTCCAGGAATATATTCATCAACAGAAATGCTAGATTTTGGTACACTACGAACACAAGGCAAGTACAAGATTTCAAAGTCTAATGTAAAACTACACCAAAATACAAAATATAATTGAATAGTGAGGAATACATGTAGAAAGTCCCCCACCACTCTTCTCTAAACAAAGGTGAACATTACTGTGCAGTTTTGATAATAGTAGTAACATAGACAATCCAACCCAATAAAGAAAAAATTTTGGACTTCTTCTTTTTTAAGGTTTATTTTAAATCTAAGTGACTCAAATGTTGGCATACTGTATACTATGGATTTTTGGCCCCTAGTGCTATGTCATGTGGCCTGCAGGGTTGCCCTTGAGTCCATTGGGAGCGCAATGGGCCGTGGCTCTGCACACTAAACTGGACATGCTGGGCAGCCCTGGGTGTGATCCCAGCACACTGTGCCAGTACAGGGCCCCAGGACCTGATTGTGAGGGTAGCACAGGGCCCAATCTGGTTATGCAGGACTGGTGGAGTCAAGACATGACCTGACCCTGCTACACAGGCCCAATCCAGCCCAAAAATTGGTTCCGCACCACTCATCTGGCTTGCAGAGCCAAAGGATTGAGCACCACTGCTGTACACATATAATAAATACTTTATTGAGCTTGTTTTGTAATTTCATTTTTCTACTTCAAAATATTGGCTGTTTAAGAGTGAAATATTTGGCAAAGGTGCTCAGTGAAGGTTGTCTAGGAAGATACATAAATATTAAATGTAAGCAGAGAATCTGAAGGACATACTTGGGAGAAAGGAACATACGAGTGTCTATGTTATGACACTGTAATAACTTGTAATATTGTCAAAGTGAAAAGCAGTTCAGTATGTCTTGTTTTGGTGTGGGCGGCACTGCTTTACTGAATTGTTTCATTTTATATGCAAGGATTGTTAACGTAGTTACTAGGGTTATCTGTCAGAACCCAAGATCAGTTCAAGTACATAAAATCTATTTAATTCATGAAAGTGTAGTTTTCAGTGCAATATTCTTTAGGTTTTCAGGCTGACCTTTTATAAAGTATTTTCAATTATTGAAATAGTTGATTGTGTTGAAATCTGACTGGAGTGGGTTCCTTTTTGTATAATGGGTTTTACAGTAATAAAGCATAATAGTTGATGTTTTTTGTTTAAACAGATCTGCCAAAAATTTTAAATCTACATTTATTAAATTCAGGAACAAAAGATGTGCCAATTACAGTAAGTTTATTTTCTTTTAATTTGACATGTTATGATCTCTTTCATTAAAGAAGGAGGTTCTGTCTAAACTTTCATGTATTAAAATAAACATATTGCCCACACCTGTACTAGGTGAGGTTCAAGGTTGAATTCTAGGAAACCAGCTTTGTTTCTCTCCCTGAACTAGCAGTCCTGAATTTTGAAACAGTATATTGGCTCATTATCAAGAAACAGCTTGACATCTTTGTAAAGAAACAGCAGTGTCATCTTTCTGACATTGACTCTAAACCTTGTAACATATTTCACATTATTTCTTGAATGTTTTTTACTATCATTCCCATTTCACACAGCTTGCCTGACTTTGACCTTCCTTGAAACCATTTATAGTGACCTGAAATTAGATTTTCATTCTCAGGGTGAAAATATTTCTCTTCTTGCTGTTATACTTTCTTCTGTTTAAGTGTTGAAATGTATTAGCCTGATACCACCATTCTCTATGAACATCCAGCTGCTTACTAAAGTAATGTATCTTAAGGTTTCTGCTATAACACTTTGGCCACTTAAAGCTATTACACTCAACAGCCAGCACTCAGTAGCTTCAGAAGGCAGACCAAGTAGGGGGAATACTAGAAGGGCTTGCTGAAATTCTTGTCCTTTCTCAAAATGCAGTTTTTGATTCATAGCATGTCTATATCAGGGGTCAGCAACAATCTCTAGTTGTGGGAGGAGGAGAGGAGGGCATGAGGAGCAGAATGACCCAGCACAAATTGGAGGTAGGCAGGCACCTAGGACCCGGCTACTGCCACCACTTCTCCCTACTTCCCAGCTGGCAGGCAGTGGAAGTCCCTCTCTTCCAAAACCCAGGCTGCCTGACTAGTGAGGCGTAATGTAGGCAGAGCTCCCCCATCACTGAATCCCTGGGCACCCAATTGTGGCATAGCAGAGGGAGAGCCCCCAGCTGCCAAATGCAGCCCAAATCATGGCTTCATGGGCTGTAGGTTGCAGACCCTTGTCTATACAGTTCAAGGCAGTGCTGAGCTGCTGCATGCTGTGCATTCCATCCAGTATGTCTCCCTGCACACTCTTGCCACCTGGGCAGAAACAGTAGCTATCAAGATCAGCCTTCAGAAAGGGCCTAGCCCCCAGGTTTACCTTCACTTTCTAGTTGGCTGAGCAAGTTTCAAGTGACAATCTCATCTGAAATATTTTTATTATAATTTTAAAATTAAAAGCATAACATAAAAAGTGCCATGCTGCATCAGACCAATGGTCTGTCTAGCCCAGTATCCTGCCTCACGCAGAAGAAAAATAAAGAAATTTTCCCAACTCAGTAAACTTCTAGTCAAATGGGAATCAGTTCAAAGAAGTCCAGCTTTTTGAGTTTATGGAAAAAGTGATTAGGAGGGGATGTGATAGCAGTTTTCAAAAATCTGAAGGGCTGCTCTAAAGGGAAACAAACTTTTCTCTCTTGCTGCAGAGGGCAGGATGAAAAACAATAGCTTTAAGAAACAGAGCTCTAGGGTCACCTGGCTGCCTCTGTAGAAGACTTCAGTAACAGCATGGTGCTCTCTTGAAGCATTCGGTTTGGAAGTTTGTCTTCTGGATTTCCTGTTTTCTAACATTCCATTCGTGGTTGGCTTTTGCACTATTTCTGCTGTCTTTCTGTTTCTGTCTCTTTTCCTATTTTCTTTCCCACTCTTTTGCCAGTCTTTCTTCTGCATATCTCCCCAGTCTTTTAAGACTACACATTGCACCATTTCTTTTTCACTTATCAAAGAAAATGTTAAGAAAGTATCTAACACAATAAACAGAAATTGATGGAGGCCTTTTAATCAAATATAGCAAGATCCAATAGCAGGAATTGGAAACTAGATTATTTCAGAATAGAAAGAATTAATATTTTTAATTATGAAGATAATTTACCGCTGAAAAAATCTAGCAACAGTTATTTGTGGGCTTTCAATCACTAAGTCAAAATGTGATGCTTTTTCTTTTGAAAACAAACAAACAAAAACCCTCTGGTTCAAATGGGAATCAGTTCAAGGAAGTTCAGGTTATTGAGCTTATGGAAGAGGTGATTAAGAAGGGACTTGATAGCAGTTTTCAAAAATCTAAAGGGCTGCTCTAAAGGGAGAGTACTTGTTCTCCCTTGCTGCAGAGGGAAGGATGAAAAGCAGTAGCTTTTATGTTTCAGCAAAGTAGATTTAGATTGTATCTCAGGAAAAACTTCTTGACTGTTAAAACAGTGAAGCAGTGACTGCGCAGGGAAGTTGTGGAATCTCCATTGTTGGAAGTGTTTGAGAACAGGTTAGATAAGCATTGGTCAGGAGTAGCTATGCCTGTGCTATGCTATGAGTACTTCCCTCGCATAGGGCTTTTCTGGTTGCCAAATAGGGCAGGAAGGAAATTGTTTCCCCTCCTTGTTGCTGTGTGTCAGGGGATATTTTTCACCTTTCTCAGAAGCATTGGGTGCTGGCAGTGGTCAAAGCTGGAGATTTTGACTGGAGTGTGTCAGTGCTTCTGCTAGGACTAAAACCTGGAGGTTTCTGGCCATGGGGTCTTCCTACTTCACTCAAGTCAGACCAATCACCATATTTGGGGATGGGGGGGGATTACATTAAGAACAACGCATATAATCTTTTTGACCATATGATTTTGATGTCCATTACTTTCTTTCACTTTTACCTGTCCTGTGCTTACCTCCTGGGTGTATTTCTTCATTGTCTGAATCATGTCCCTTTGGACTGAAAGTTATTGGGTCAGGGAAGTTTCTTTAGTAGGCATCCCTGCCACTGTGTGAGACAGGATACTTGGCTGGACGGACCGCTGGTTTGATGCAGTATGGAACTTTGTTATGTTTTTAATTTTAAAAATTAGAATAAAAATATTTCAGATGATTGTCACCTAAACTAGTACTTTCTTGGCTCTCCGTTTACATTACATTTTTGTTTTATCATGTCTTTTTACGATTGTAAAAATAAATGTCATGATGTGTGGGATGTTTCCCAAGGTATCACACAGGGAATTACACACACAATTCCATTTTGATTCCTCATATATAATTTGGAAGTGTGCTCTGTTCATGAAAATTAGCTGCTTTGCTGGTGTTATATTTATGGACAGTGTAATCTTCTGGCATTTTATTGAATTTCTCTTAATGTGAATTAAATTGATTCCAAAATGATTAGCATAGATACAGGTTCTGTCCTAAAATTCCTGTTCATGGGATTACTTCTAAAAAGGTTTACAAAAGGTTTTCTTGGCTCGTAAGAGGAAATATTTAAAAGCAGTCTAGAAATGACGAAGTAGTCTGTCACAAATTTCATCTTAATGTCATGATAAAAGGCCAAGACTATATTTAGCATGCATCTAACTAAACTGGGTACCAGTGGGATTAAATATCTGCAGGTCATCCATGCACAAGAGAAGCTAAAAGTATTGTTGCCAAAGTTAAGTACTTACTAAAGGAGGAATATAATATTGCTGATCTAACCTGTTTCTTGGTAATAGAGGTCTATAATAAGCTAAATAAGATTATGAATCACTTCATCTTTATTTGAACATTTTTAAAATTCAGGAAGCGCTCTCATTTGTTTGCAGTGTTTTCCTTTGTTAGAGAGAATCATATTTACTTTGTGGCTGGATGAACATTATAACAACTTTTGGTGGTTCTACTGTTAGAGTATTTAAAGCCCTGTAAACTTAGTTCATTGGTTATTTATTTTGTCTGCTTTTTCATGTTCTAGAAGCAGCACTTAACAGCTCTGTAACACAGTAAATTTCTTTCTTAAATCCATTTAATTGCTAGGAACAAAATTCTGTTCTTATATCAAAACTAAAATTATCTTAATATAAACATTCTGCTTTTTGTTAAAAAATACTTGGAACTTGTATTGTTTAATTAAGTAGGAGAAAGCAACATATTGAAGCAGACTCCATCATGGGGCTGAGAGTAGAATATTACTACTTGCTAAGTGCTTCAAAATAGAAATACCATTCTGCTTTCCAAGCGGTATAAAAATAACTTCTTTAATTTATTGGTGCCCTTTTGTGGATACTTGTAAGACAGTGTTACTGAGGGAAAGCAAAGTTAAAAAATGCATTTAAAAGATTTAATTCTGTGGTCATTCTGGAAGCTGTTTTGTGTCACAATTCTAGTTCCTGTTTGGGTTTCCCCCACTAAAGATTTTCTTGGCCGATGCAGGTAGCCGATTATTAACCAACCATATCAGCCAATGCCAATCCGATAACTCATTTTTTGACGTAAATAAACCTTTGTTCTGGCACACGCTAGCAGTCTCCTGCACCACATGTATCAACATCCTGGCACTTTAAAATGGCAGTAGGGATGCTTGAACTACAGCTCATCGAATTAACTTTAGTTCAAGTGCCACTGCCACCATTTTTAAGCACAGGGATGCTTTTAAGTGGAGTAGAGCTGAGCAAGGCGAGGGTGGATGCAGGCTGCCCACTGAGATCTGACAGCTCTCCACTCTCCTGCCTTTGTCCCGGGAGCCCTGCACCCTGTGTGCTGTCTGTCCTCCTGGCAGGTGGGGGGGGCACAACTCACTGCTCCCACTGCTGCTGGGCAGACAGGGAGAGTACAGCCAGCATGGGGCTCCCAAGGGAAAGGCAGCAGAGCAGAGAGCCCAAAGCCCACAGCAAGCAGCCTGTATCTTCCTTGTGCACAAATCTTGGGGGTGTGTACAGCAGCTCCTCCCACACCCCCTAGACAAGCCTCCCATGGCTCCATCCCACTCCCTGCCCTGGCCCGTGTCCCATGTACTGCCCTAGCTGGGCAGCACCCCCAGCTCCTGCCCCACTCCCTCCCTCACCATGGCATCCTCAATCTGCACCCCCATGCCTGTTCACCTCCCTAGATTTACCTGCAGGGAGTTGTTCTCCATGCTGCCCAGCTGTAGTTCTGGCCACGTGCAGCACCCCCGAGATTGGTCTCGCTCTCAGCAGCCTCAAGCAGGACCTCTTGCAGGCTAGAATGCTGTGCCTGCCTGCAAGGGGAAACCCGCCATTTCTCAAGGAAGTCCAGGCATCTGGGGGCTCTGGCCCTGTGGGGGAGAGGGAACCTAGGTGTCCAGAGCCTCAGCACTGCTCGTAGGCAACCAATATATCGGTGCACCTCTAGTTTCTATGAAAGCTGATAGATTGTTATGTCTTCATTTAGATTGAGTATCCAGGCCAGGATGTGTCTGGCTGTATGAATCCCAAGATGAACTTTAAGGCAGGGGAGGGAATCCTTCATTTTTTTTCCTCATAACTATAAGTTGGCTTCCTTGTTGACATTTCCCAGAAAGTATAAGATAGACATTTGCAAATAAATCATTTGCTTATTGGTTGACCAGCAAGCAAACACGACTGCCTTCTGGTGAAGTTGGAGCTGTAAGCTTGAATGTTAGCGTGAAAATCTAAACGTTGCAATCCATGGCAGGACTGTGTGTTGCTGTAGCTAGGATTTTTGAGGCTCCTTGTCTTTCTCATATGGTGACACAGTAGTTGTATTTTGGTGGACCAGACTGAATAATTAATTGTCTAAATAGGCATGCTCTATTAGCCCCATGTTAATGATGAGGCCTTCAGCTCTAGAATTCATTTTGCATGTCTTCTGCTAAAGCCCAAATTTAGTGAAGTTTTTGAAATCTTAAGAAATGTGTTTTCTCAGGCTTTATTTGAGGGATGTAAGGCATTTATCCACATTTAACAAGGTGTTTGAAGAATGTTAGGAAAATGTTCTGTTTTTCTTCAGTGTCTCTGTTTTAGTTGCTTATGTGTTTTAATTGGTATAAATTCCCTATATATCACCTGACATGGAAATAAAACTTACAAATGTAATTGAGAGATTTTGTACAGCAAGAATTTTTTCTCTACACAGTAATATCTGTAGCTGCATCAATTCTGCAGTATTAACAATAAAAATCAGTAAAGTGTTAACTAATAAAAATGCAAGCAAATACAAATTCATTCTCTTGGTATATGCATTCTAATAAACCAGATACCAGTTTCACATTTATTTTTTGCTCAAAGGCTCATTTGAATTCACCCAGAATTGTTATTGGAAAGTTTTATATAACTCACATTACTGAATGTTGATCACTTTAATAAATTGCAGGACTTCAGAAAGTTCCTAACCCTCACGGTCTTACAGTGAGTGCTGTTTTATTATGAGGAATGTCAGTATGTTTAAAAATAACGTTAAAAAAACTAAAATTGTTGTTTAACTAATCACTTTGAAGAATGTGTAAAAACTGTATATTGCATTAGGAGTGATAGTAAATCATTAGCAAATTAACAACTGCTTAATATTTTCATTTATTTTTGTTTTCAGAGTGTTAGACCCACACCACAAAATGACGCTATAACAGTACATTTTAAGCCAGTTACGTTAAAGGCTTCTGAAAGTAGATATACCAAAGTTGCAAGTATTAGCTTTGATGGTAAGTATTGTTTCTTTCTTTGAAGAACTATATAAATATTCCTAAAAGCTACTTAAAATATTTTGGGGGGAAATATTAAAAAGCCTCTTCAGAAAAAATATTTTCTTGGGAAATGGAATATGGTCTTACACAAAGTATTTAGGATTCTTATGCCTTAAAAACTGTTTCCTTTGGAAATTTGTCAAGGTGTTACAAAGTGCAAATTAACAGTTTGAATTAATGATAAGTAGTAGAAATGGATGAATTCTTAAGCCTTCTGTTGAATAAATATTTAAAAATGAATAATAAAGTTCCTATGATACAAAGTTCCAGAGATGATTCTGTTTGTCACCATTTTAGTTCTCTGCTAAAGATAAAACAATTATTAATGGTACAAATAGGTTCTGTGTCTTTACTGAATTTCACCTAATCATGACATTCTCTACACCACTGAGTATGCAGTGATCCAGTAAAAGATACTACAAAACCCCTTGCCTCTAGTACAGTGGTTGATGTTTTCTGGCTGTGGGCTAGTACTAGGTCCCAGATGTTGCCACTCCTCCTTGCTACTCAGCCCTGGCATAGGCAAAAAGCTCCTTGCTGCCAAATGCTGCCCAGGCCCTCAGGGTTTGCAGGTCAGATCCAATGGCTCTGCTGGCTACAACCAACCTGCAGGCCATAGGTTGACAACTACTACTTTGGTACAGTGGGGGGACAGCCTTTTTTGGCAAGGGTACCACAAATTAACCTCACACTAGCCGTGTCTACACAAGACAGTACCTGGTCTTAACCAAGTACTGAATGCCCAGTGCCCAGCTAGTGCCAGGTGATGCTGTTGTACAGTAGTAACCAGCTACTGTTCAGTAAGCATCTCATATAGATGCAACCACTGTCTCAGAGTGCCATTCCAATCCCTTTCCCCTACCCAGTTTGCTGCTTGCTTTTTGCTTCCTCCCCTGTGCCCTCTGTCTGATCTGATGCTCTACTTTCTGCTCTGTGCCCTACCCGCCGCTGTGCTGCTTGTCCCTTCCCTTGTCAAGTGCTACATACAGAGACTCGCATGCCCCACTGTGACACCTATGCCACAGGTTAGCCACCGCTGCTGTAGTACTTTTCCTGCATCATCATGGCTACAATTACACTCCAGCCCACTGACATGGGAATGTAGGCAGACCATTCTTAGATCAGTTTTCCAACATCAGAAGGGAAAACTTCTGTTTGAAGCAATCCCAGGATATAAGACAATTTCTTATACTAGCATGCTTTTTCCTGTATTTTTCACTGAAGTTATGTCTGTTTTAAAAGACTGGCATGCGAAATAACAGAAAATCCACTACTATTCTGTCAACAAAGAAGAGGATAGATGTTGTTCATTGTAGCTATCATTTATACCTTTACAGTCCTTGAGAGAGATTTGTGTTGGTTCATTTCATTTTCTGACCTAATCTCACATGGATGGTATTGCCCTACATAACACATTAGAAAAAGTATACCAGTTTTATGTTTGTCAGAATGTATTTCACCTTTTAAAAATTATTTTAGTTAAAATACTACACAATGTAGTCTTTCTCATATGGGAATGGCTCAGAATTGAGACTTCCTGTTCACACAGCTTTCATTTGAGTGAATCGAGTTAAAGTTAAACTGCTCAGTTGAATTTCAACTTTTAAGATACTATATTAAAACTTTTTCAGAAGAGTGAAATAAATATGTTCTGGAATGCCTGAATGCTTATTCCACATCCAGCAGCCCCGTAACGGTCTTTAGCGAGAGTTTTGTCTCTTCCCTGTAAGAACCTTAACTCTTAGTAGCTTCTGCTTTTTCACACACCTTTCTTTACCTACTAGTCTAATCTGCTGGCTTGTTTCTTATCTACTTCAGCAGGGCTCAGATTGGGACTAAAAGATGTTGCACCATCCTGCCACTATCTACTTAAATCTGCAGGCCTTGATTGAACATTGTGGGGGAATCATCCTGGCAGATACCCTTTATGGATTCAGTTTGCCTAAAAAAAAATGGCACCTTAATTTCTCCACCTGCACCATTTGTAGTCTACTGACAATAGTAAATATGTCCCTAGAAGGTATCATCTTCGGTAGTAGTAGTAGGTAAAAGGACAATTAAAATCAGGAATGTCTAAGATGGAGAATCGCATGCCTTTTCAATAACATGTCCTGGCATGTTCTTGGTGATTACCCATCTAGTGAGGTATGCAGAGGAAAAAAAATGTGATCTTGCTGTGCAAAAGTAGTGAGATGAGAAAAATAGTTCTATTGTTGGTTTAGCAAGTAACTTTTATGAGCATTAATGAGTATCTACTTAATAGTGAAATCCTAAGCATGAATAAAAAGCTGTTATATTCTTCCATGTAAAGGAAGTGCTGTAATACCTGTATATTTTACATGTACAGCATCAAAAGCAAAAAGAGCATCGCAGTGTTCTGGGAAAATAACTGTTAAAGCAAAAGAGAAGACTTATTCAAAACTTGAAATTCCATATCAAGCAGAAGTTTTAGATGGGTAAGTCTACATCAAATGTGTGTGGATTAAAAATTAAACACAGAGGATCAGCTGGGTGTTTCTCTCCTGTTTGTATTTTTTTGTAATGTAAGGTTACTGCTTGTGTGTTCTAACCCTGGAGTTCTTCCAACAGCATAGCTGCTGCTTCTCACTTTTGTTTCTTGAGATAGAAGATATGCAAGTCATATTCAGTAATACACAAGCTTAGTTTTAAGATTAAGACTGAGAATGGTGATTTGAGTCATTTGTCAGTGTCATATTTTCAGAATGCTAACTTGTATCACTTACATCTCCTGTTTCAAAACATATGACTATTCACTACTGCATCATTTGAGTTGTCCTGCTGCTGTGCCCTAAAGCAAGGGAAGAGAAAATGTACATTTTTAAAAATTTGGTCTTTAGCAAAACTAAGCAAAATTTTGTAAAAGGTATCAGAACTATTTCTATCATTAGTTGTTACTCAGCAATTAATATGCAAGTTCACTTTCTGCTAATAGTTCACCTGAAGTATTGACCCGTCACCATTAAAGTTGGTAGCCTTTCGCTACAGCAAACAAGCATTTTTTTCTTGGAGTTCAGTAATAAACAAGTACAATCAAAATGTTGCATATTAGAACTTTTATTTGTAGCTAAAGTCCTTTCATTTTGGTTAATATTACAGGGATTTTGCAAAACATCTTTGCACTCTTTTTAAAGTAGTTTGATGTGATGCATTAAATATGTTATCTCATTTTGATTACTGAATATTCAAGGTGTGTGATTGCTATAATAAAGGATCAGAATACAGTGGGATATCCATTCCTTTCTACATGGGACTAACTGACTTTATGTAAAAAGCAGATTGAGGAAAATGTCTTATGTTATGTGTGTTTGTTTGTGTTTATTAATAGATACTTAGGATTTGATCATGCTGCCACATTGTTTCACATCCGTGAGAGTCCTTCTGATTCTGTGGAAAGGCCAATCTATCTTACAAACACATTCAGTTTTGCAGTCCTTATTCATGATGCTGTGTTACCAGAAGAAGCAAAAACAATGTTTAAAGTAAGTCCAGTTCCAGTGAAATGGTTTTATCTAATAATATAACTTTAACAACACTGTGGTTTTTTAAATTTTAACTTTGATCTTATTTCTTCAATAATACAGGTCCAGAACTTCAGCAAACCAGTCTTAATTCCACCTAATGAATCCAGATATATTTTTACACTTTATTTTATGCCTTCCACATCATCTGTGCATGTAGATAACAATATACTTCTTATTACGAACGCTTCTAAATTTCACTTACCCGTGCGAGCATACACAGGTTTTTTAGATGTAAGTATTTTACCTTTCCCTTGAAATCCCACTCTAGCTATAAACAGAATGCTTGAACCTAATCTGATTTCCCTGATTCTTCACCATGGGACCAATTTTTAATTCCACTGTGATTTAGCAAAAGAAACTGAATTTTTGCTATCGTTTTCTGACAGAAGCTTTCAAAAATAGAAAATAATTTGTTTTTTCTAATTGCTGCTGTTTTCCCAGTTGTTTTCAGTTTTCTATAGTGTATTTGTAGAATAGGAAGTCCAATTTTAGCTTTTGGAGCTGTTAAAGGAATACTGTAACACATTTGCTGGTGAACTCTCAATTGGATATGATATATATTTAAGTTGGAGTTAATGTTTTTTCTTAAATTTTCTAGTATTTTGTACTGCCCCCAAAACAAGAAGAGCGTTTCATAGATTTTGGGATAATGAGTGCCACAGAAGCTTCTAGCATTTTATTTGCAATCATCAACAGTAACCCGATTGAGGTAAAGACTGGTTTATTTTAAATGCCTTTCTTTTTTTAAAAACCTTTCTGCAGCAGTGTCATTACTGATATTGTCATCTTCTCCCTTTTTAAGCTGACTATAAAAAGTTGGCATATTATAGGAGATGGTTTAACGATAGAACTCCTGGCCACTGAAAAAGGAAACAAAACCACAATAATTGCAAGCCTTCCAAAATTAGAAAACACCAGTGCATCTGACCAATCTTCAGTATGTAAACCTTCTTTAATCTTTAGTTGAAAGTTGCATGTATGAAGCACATTAACAAGCAATAATAAATAAAGTAGCCTTTTGTAATCGTACATAACTTTTTGTCAGTTGTTTAGCAGGATAATAAAAGAGCATATTTTTGTGAATGGTATTTGTAGCCTATGGGTACACTTTGAATTTTCAAAAATAGAATTTTCAGAAAGGCCTCTAGTGTACACACCTCCTGCCTGAATCTTTACAAAATGGGAGGGAGGGGTTGTCATGCTTATGTCCTAAAGCAGAATGAACTTTGTGACTTGGCCATTAAGCAGAGCTGTTCAGGGAAATTATAGCAATCCAAGTAAATTGTAGCAAGTTTTACTTACCAGGCTTTTCTTGAAAGAGTAGTAGTTAGGTATGGCAACACATGGGCTCAAGGCAGAGTTGACAGCAAGGATTATTTTCATGTTTTATGTTGTATTTTTATGGGCAGCTTATTATACCATTATTTCTTGGGTTACTTCTATGAAGCCCTAATACCATTTTAATGCTAATCTTGGGTAGCCACAAGTCCCAAGCTATGGTTCTTACATTTTCAAATAACTCGCTTTTTCCTTCTTTCACAATAATCATGTTACAGAAAGGAGTTTCATTAAAGTAAACACTGTGAAAACATATTTGCATTAGGAAGTTGCACTCCATGTAGGACAATTAGTGGGAATTTTTAGAAATTTAGTCCTGTGGTTGTTCCAGTCAGTTTGCAGAGAAATTTAAGACACTTTGTGGATTAGGGAAGTTTATGATGTGTTATTAATTAAGGTAACAAAAAATTGCAATCAACATACACAATTTAAACATTCTGCATTGGTATCATCTGATGGGGGGTTAGGTGTGCCACTTCAAAATTTCAGTATAACATTGAATTAAATCAACATTTCAGTGTAAACGTGATAGAAAAATGTGGCATATACCATAAATAATGTCTGTCTATATTTATCACTTTCAGGTAATATTAACATCTGGTTATTATGCTGTGTTTAGAGTAAAATTAATAGCGAAGGAGCTTGAAGGGATTCATGATGGAGCTGTACAAATCACAACAGATTATGAGGTAAATATTTTGCATACTTAAATGATGTCATTGAATGGTGTTACCGTGGATCAACTGTTTGTTTTAAGAAGTTAAACGGGTGACATGAATGAAATAGGTTTATGAAAAAAGCCCTTATCTAGACTATTTTAAACAAGGTATTATTATCTTAGTGTGGAGTGGTACTTTGTGCTATATTGTAAGTTAAAATAAAAGCAACTTTGAAAAACTAGGCTTAAAATGAGCAACTGTTGCAACTTATGCTTCAAGCAACATCAGTAATCAAGTACAATCTTAAAACAGTACCATTGGTAGGGACCTACCAAATATGTGATTGCGTAATTTTTCATGAAAACTGAATTCAGGCAGGCTTCACAATTTTGGTAGGCTTACTGCAAAAAGACAAAAACAAACTACTGGCAAGCAGAGAGTCTTGGAGCATGGGGAAGAGGTGACAGGCAGGGGCTGGGGGACTGCTTGCAAACATTGGGGCTGGGGGGGCTGCATTGAAACCACATGAATAACTGAACTTTGCAATTTTATTTTTTAATTTTTGCTTGGAATAATTAAAAGCAGGAAGCTAGAGATGAAAGTTCATTTGAAAATAACTATACCTGTGCTAAGCTTTATCTTCCTCTTTCTTCCAGATTTTAACAATTCCAGTGAAGGCTGTAATTGCTGTGGGGTCATTGACTTGCTCCCCTAAACAAATTATCCTTCCTCCATCCTTCCCAGTAAGATCATTTGTTTACAATATTTTCTTGAAAAATTTTCTTAGCTTTTTTCCTCACCATCAACTTCCTCTATATTTTGCTATATGACTAGGTATTGCTATTGTGGAGGTTGTAATTATTCTTAAATATTTCTTAATTGGCAGTTATCACATCCCCAGAAACCAACTATCTGAGATTCTTCCCTTGCCCCCCAATCCCAAACAAGCAGCAGGTTCTCTTCATCTCCAGGCATTTCTAATGTAAAATGAGTCGGATTTCAGATGGGTCCCAGAAATGTACCATCAAATTTTTCATAAAGCATAGGGCAGGTAACTGCATAGTGGTTTGATTATTTTGGGAGAGAGGCTGGCTACATTTAGGAGGAGGTGGGAGGGGAAAAAAGAAAACTCTGAGCCTGCCTCAAAATGCTTAGGATGCTTCTTGTTTGGATAATTGAATTAAAATTTCTGTTTAAATTACCAAGTCTTCTCTGATCCTTGCCAGCCTGAGTAGGATGATGTCTGGCCTTATGCCTAGGACATGGCAGGTGAGGGGAATGCATACAATATTATTTTTCTCTTTCCTTTCCTCTAGGGAAAAGTAGTTCATCAGAGTTTAAATATTATGAGTTCCTTCTCTCAGAAAGTGAAAATACAACATATACGCTCCCTAACAGAAGATGTGCGATTTTATTATAAGAGATTAAGGAGCAATAAAGAAGAGTTAGAGCCAGGAAAAAAATCAAAGGTTTCTATTACTACTTTTCATTTCCACATTTTTTCTTTAAACAGAGCATACTGATTTTTTTTTTTTATTTATCAGGATTTTTTTTAAATCATCAGGCTTACTTTTCATATTCTTGATTATATTAATTGTTCTTGTACCTTTTGCAGATAGCAAATATTTATTTTGATCCGGCTTTACACTGTGGGGAGCACTGTTACGTTGGATTGCCTTTTTTATCTAAATGTAAGTGACTATCATCTTTCTAACTGAGAACTAAAAATTATTTTCCTCCTTAACATTGCTAATTTTATACTAAAAACCTCAATCTTTGTGTTTTAGCTGAACCTAAAGTTCAGCACAGCTTAACAATGCAAGAAGATGCATGGGATACAGACTGGGATTTGCATGAAAATTTATTCAGAGGTTGGACAGAAATAACAGAGAACCTGGGTCATAGGTGAGTGTATTTTTACTCAGTTTCTAAGGCTGCTGCATTATATGATTCTTTTTGTTTTGCCTCTGCATAATATCAATCTTTTGCATTGTATTTGATGAGAGGGGCACAGAAGTGTGGCTAAGTCTATGCACAAAATCATTTGAAAGAAAAAACTAACATTTCTGTCATGTACATTATTGGGCTTGTTTAATTAATATGGCAAATGGCCACCTTTTGTCGATAAGGTGTCTGAAGACACTGGCGCGTGCACAAGTTACTACAAAGCAAAGAAGGTTGGGCCTTGATTGCATGTTAGCTTCTGTACTATAACTACCCATGTGCTCACTTCCATCCTCTGGTAAACATAGGCAAAGCCCCATCGGTTTAGCTGTGTGAATGGAAAGTGGCCCTTCAGGTTAAATTGGGTATGTTTTCATTTACTATAAGATAAGAGCAAACCCATGAAAAGCTCTGGGTGAGCAGCTGAAGTATGGTAAAGCGCTGCTTACCCCCTTTTTTCTCCCCCCAGTACCTTGTTCATATGTCCATGGTCTAAAAGAAAATTTGTCCTGCACTGGAATTTTAAAATATATGATACTGTTTATATAGAATGGTTTCTGTATCCTTAATTGAAATTTTAAGGTCACCCATCCCTGCAGCCCTTGAGAGTGCCAGTTCATTCACTGCTGAAATATAATCCTGTAGCATTCTGGGATACTATTTGAAAGATGTTATATGAAAGATACAATTTCTGATTCATTGGTAAGGATGTCAAACTGTTGTTTAGTGCTCCTAAGTACTATTAAAATACGCCGTATTTTATGTAAGAACTGGCTACAGTTTCAGTGGTGAGTGATGTTTTAGATCTTAGTCATTCATAAAGTGCTACTGAGAGGCTGCTTTTGATTCACTTTAACTTTCATTTTATTACTACTTTGGACTTTATAGAACAAAATAACTGCATAAGTTTAAAAAAAACAGTATTTTAGTAGAAGTATATCAACAGTATGACAGTTTCCCTCACAGAAAGCAATAGTACTTGTCAAAAGAAGGGAAATAAGACACTGAGAATTCTCCATTACCCTTGCATGCAGTTGAGAGCAAATGATGTAACACTTGGGACAGAGGGAGAGAGATACAGGAAATGTGATATATTGTAGTAATGAAATGATATAGTGAATATATTAAACCTTCTAAATTTGAGTAAAACAAACTAATCATGTAGGGGGCAGTAAGACAAGACAGAGTATGGCAAGTTTAAATACAGCACAGACCTGACTCCAGTACTGAATAGAAGTGCACCAGTATATTGGTCCATATCAGATGGGCACCGATAAATGCCTCATGCAGTGCACACAGTCACAGCATGCAAATGGCCAGGAACAGAGCTGAGCAGTATGAAGGGCAGCATCCTGCCGGTAAGTCTGTGCCATGTAGATGTTCCCTAAGGTTCTCTGCCCTGTCCTGACCAATTCAGCGTACTTATACTTTGGTTCCAGTTCTTCCATGAGTTTGTGCTCTGCTCCTTCCAGCAATAAAAAAGAACTGAAGAGTGTGGGTATGTTTTGAGTAGCGTCTCCGGACAAAGGAGCATTGCAATATCACCCCTAAAAGTTGTGGAACGTGGCAAACTCCTGTAGCAGTAGCCCCCACCAAGCACCAGGTCATGTGCGCACCCACATGTTTCTGATAGTCTTATGTGACTCCACTACAGAAGATGGTGGTGTGAAACTCACTTTGGGAAGGCATCCATTCCAAAATGGACCGCGGCATAAGACTGAAAGTTCAGGAGTGAGTCTCTGCTTGTGCCTTAAGGCAGCTTCCAGTCAACAGCAGAAACCTTGCATTGGTTGTCAGAGCTGGAGAACTGCTAGCAGAGCAGAGGGTTCTGCCACCACAGCTGGGCCTTGAATGTAAATGCACACTCAGCATTTAGCCAGAGCTAGAGCCTTGCTGATGAGCTTTGTCATATAGATTAGGCCTGTAGTGGGAGGTATGGACAGTTTCAGCATCTTATCTCAATTAGAGTAATTGACTACTCTGTCTTGAATGGGAGCCAGATTGCAAGTGGATCAGAGACTGAAAATTTATCCTCAGGGTTGCCATCTGTAAGTATTGCAAAATCATGACCCAGCCCTTGGAAAGCCAGCGGTACATTAAATTCATTTATTACTTACAATTTTGAGTCGTTCATTTTTACTTTCTGACTTCTAATCCTTTATGGTTTACTTGGAGCCAAGCATTTCTCTGCTACCTTAAGACCTAAAAAGTTTTCTTTTAACATAAGGGTCATGTGGAAAATGTAGACTCCAGGAACTGCTGCTTTTAGAAAAACACCGAATGTTGCAAGATCTGTGATAAAATGGTGGGAAACAGTACCTTTTGTTTTGCTATTTTATAATGCTCAAGGCCTTAACACAATTTGTGTTGCTGATATAGATGGAGCTAAATCATACTGAGGCAATGTTTAAAATAGTTAATGGTTTTAGAAGCAAATTTCCTTACCGTAGTTTGGTCTCATTCATGTTTGTCGAACCCGTCAGTATTGGAAAATGACTCAACAGAAATTGTTTACCTTTAGTCACTCTTCGTATCACTGTAGTCAGGGCCTCAGTCTAGGTTCTACAGCCAGAAAACACTTTCTTAACAAAATAACATTTGGGTAACTGGAAGAGGCAGGAAAAGAAACAGGAAGCACAGAATATTTGCTGTGGGTGTGGCAGTACAAAAATGTGGTGGATCTAAAATAACAGTAAGTACAGGGAGAGCTCAGTTGTTTCACATAAATAAAAATAAAATATAATAGAGTGTGTTGTATTCCAAAACCATACATTTTGCAGAATGCCTGTAAGCTTAAACTGCTGCTTTCATTGCCAGGCTGTTGATGTTTTATTCTTATATGGTGGATTTTATAACTGTTTATCTAGACTGAGTGCTATGTTTGAAGTAGACACGGATCTCCAGAAGGATGTTGGATTGAAAATTACAGCAGAGTTATCCTGGCCTTCCATACTCACTTCACCACGCTATTTACATTTTCCACTTACCAATACCAACAGCTCATCAGTAAGTCCTTTTGTTAATAGTATCACAGGTAGTGACTAGCTTTTTTTGGAACTGCTTTGCTACATACATAACAAATATGAATACTAACTTTTACTAAATTTTTTTTAATTAGGAGGAAGAAATTCATCTTGAAAATCCAGCAGATGTTCCCGTCTATGTTCAGTTCCTTCCTTTAGCTTTGTATTCTAATCCCTCAGCCTTTGTAGACAAGCTACTAGAGCGGTAAGTGTCGTTTGATGACTTTAAAGGCATCCACTTGATGACAAAATGCAGTTCATGAAAAAATTGATACAATATTTGACAAGATTTTTATATAGTAGAGTTTTTAGAGCTTTAGTATACTGGGAATAGACTCAGGATTAATAAACCGAAGAGATTTTAGTGCATTTTTAATTATATCCATAAAATTAGGCAAATCTTATTAGGTAATCTGATTTTCACATTTTCTCCTTAGGAAGTAGGCTGAGGGAGGAGGAGTCCAAGGGAAATGAGTGGCCATACTACATATACCTTCTCCATCAAAGCCTTAATAATTCTGTGCTCTTGCTTTTGTGTTGAAAGCCACAGAAGTGTGTGGTTGGAAGGGACTTTAGGGTTCCTTTGGTCCAAACTTCTCCACAAATGCAGGATGCTACTCTTAAATCATCCCTGTCCAAAGCCTAATATCCAGCCTTCTCTTGAAAATTTCCAGTAAATAAGATTCCACACCTTCCCTTGGCAGTTTATTCCACTGCCACACTGTTCTAACAGTAGAGAAGTTTTTCCTGAGGTATAACCTAAATCTACTTTGCTGCAATTTAAAGCTACTCCTTTCATCCTGCCCTCTGCAGCAAAGGAGAACAGTTGTTCTCCATTATCTTAGTGGCACCCATTCACATATACAAAGATAGCTATTATGTCTTCACCCCACCTAATCAACTTTTCACTAAGCTAATTATACTTAACTTATTCAAAATTCCTTACCCGGCTTGTCTTCCAACCCCTCTATCCTCGTTGTTGCTTAAAAGTTTTTATGTCATATTGTATGACATTAAATATTGTAAATATCTGTACACTGTATCTCTCTTTAATGCAGTTCAGAAAATATATCTTTGTTTTAGGTTTAACTTGAGTAAGCCGACAAACTTCAATTTGAGGACTCTAGAATTCCAGGTTTTCAGAAACTGTGTAAGTATTTCATAATCTTTTTTTACTCAACAAATTTTATATCACCACATAAATATTTTATTAAATATACCAAAAACTCTGATAAGTTTTGTAGCCATAGTACAAGTGACATGCAGTGATTACATTAGATGTGTCAAAGGAAATGCAGAGCACAAAGGAAGTGCTTCAGGTGCGTTATACCACTTGAATTATATTTACTTCTTTGTATATTCATAGAAGTTGAAATTTAACTCTGTATTGGCTCCTTTTATTCATACCCTTGTCAATGCAGTGTTGTTCCCTATGGTGCAATTTTGCTAGATCTGTATTGCACGAGAATGAGTTTTTTCATCATTTCATTTTTCATTATCTACTTGTCATCTGTTTCCATTTATTTCCTATATTCTGAATTTTAATTTGCTCCTTATTACTCTTACCTTTGTCCACATTTCCTCTCATTCATTTTGTGTGCTTCTCCCTCCTCTCTTCCCCCCCCCCCCACCCCAACCCCTAGCTACTTCATAGGTTAGCAAATCTATTCTGTTTCTATAGTAAGATCAAGCTTAAGAAAACATGTCTCTGGATGCTTTTTTCATTTTAGGATTGTGTTCTCCTTTTACTACCTCAAATTGTATTTTGACAATTTAATAATCATAGAACACTTTGAAACTTTACAGTCCTATATAAATGCTTAGTAGTAATTTCAGTGTTAGAGAAGTAAATCCTGAGCACTCTTATTCTGAGGGCTTTAGCTAGCCCAATGTATATCCTGTGTCGCTATTATTTTGGCTACAAATAGAAATTGCATTTCTCCTGGGAGACACTGTTTTCTCCTGTGACAAAGTACTGTCATCAGGATATCACAGAGTGTCTGAATGGTTGTTCCAGAATTGCAACATTGAAGCAGTGGCAGAAAAGTGGCAGTGTAGCCAGCTGCTCACTAAACCCATATGCATACATGCCAATCCCAGGACTTTTCTGTTCCAGGAGAAATGGCATATGTGTTCCTAGTCTTTGTTATCCTGGTGAGTAATCCAAGTATGCCACTTTACAGTTGGCAAGAAATATATAATTTTTTATTAGTCTTTTTTATGTGAAAAGATAGTTGGGTTTTTTTAATTGGGTAATATGAAGAATAACCTTCCAGTGTAGAAATAAGAGTTTTGCAGACAAAAATAAGTGTTGTATTTCAACTTCAGAAGAGAAGGCTGAGGGGGGACCTGGTGACTGTCTGTAAACTCACTAGGGGGGACCAGAAGGGTTTAGGGGAGACACTGTTTCCCTTAGCGCCCCCTGGCATGACGAGGAACAATGGACACAAGTTTTTAGAGAGTAGATTTAGATTAGACATCCGCAAGAACTGCTTCACAGTTAGGGTGGCTAGGAGCTGGAACCAACTTCCTAGGGAAGTGGTGCTGGCTCCTACCCTGGGGATCTTTAAGAAGAGGCTTGATGACTACCTCGCTGGAGTCATTTGAGTCCAGTCTTTTCTCCCGCCCAGGTGGGGAGTCGGACTTGAAGATCTACAAGGTCCCTTCCGACCCTACTGTAATACGGTTCCAGATTTGTTTAGAAACTGTCATAGCCATTCTTAAATTTGCATAGCTTTTCCTGTTTTTAGAAGTGGTTTGTATTTTTCATTGCCTTAAGGTTCATCCATTGCAGAGCACCACAGGATTTGCAGAGGGTCTGTCTCGACAGTCGATTTTAAATCTAATTTTAAAGCCTGGAGAGAGAAAATCTGTGAAAGTGAAATTTACTCCAGTTTTTAATAAGACAGTTTCATCATTAATTGTGATCAGGTATGCTGTCTAAGTCTCTGGGTTTGAATGTATTTGAGGTTCTTATTTACACACAGGTTGCTTGTTTCACTAATTCTGAATAAGAAGTTCTCATTGTTGCAATATTAATTTTAGGACCTCTGGGATAGGAAACAAATTCACTGTGATTTTCAGTGGTTAAATAGCAGTCAGTAGATACTGTCTGATGCTATTAATTTATTTATGATCAGTTTGTTTTATACATTTAGAGCAGGGACATCAAACACATGGCCAATGGGCCAGATCTGGAGCATGGAGCTGTGTCATTTGGCCTGCAAGGCCCAGTATTTCATGATGGGATAAGCAGCTGCAGCATTAATTACCACGGCTTGTCTTGCTGCCTATTTCTGACGCACAGGCACACCTGTGAGCAAGATTCCAAGTATGAAGTCACGTTAACTGTCTTACATGGTGCCTGTGGGTCAGATTTGGTGGCAAGACAGCTCTGGGAGCCTTGGCAGTTAACACTGTTACCACTTGCCTCATGGGTCAAATAACACAGCTCCACACTCCAGAGCCAGCCTACCAGCCAGCCATGTGCTTCGGATCCAGTCTGCAGGCTTATTTTACACCACCCATCTGGCCTGCATCACCAAATGAAATTGAAAAGTTTAAATTCTTTCTTCCCAAATGCATGCAAACTTTACATTTATACTAGGGTCTGGGAAAAATACATGTCAAATACAGATTTTTTTATTTACCCAAAAATGTCCTTGCACTGAGTAGTTGGGACCTTTAAATAAGTGTATTTGCATGAAATATAGTAGCACCTTCACTGTCTTAAGTATTATGATATTGTATTAAATAAGTTTGGAGCTTTATTCAGGCAAAGTCTGTGCATGCTTTGTTGTGGTTACTAAGACCCATGTCTTGCAAACTCTTATGTCTTGATGGTAGTCAATGGGACTTCTCCCAAATGTGTGTTGCAGGACTGGGACCTGACATTAGCTTGCTTTGGAGGCACTTGCAGAAACAGCAGAATACCCATTTTTTGTTAAGTGTTTTTTATCCTGTGTTCTATTTACATAGAAATAATCTGACTGTAATAGATGCCATCTTGATGCAAGGACAAGGAACAACTGAAAGTCTGAGGGTTGCAGGCAAACCTCCTGGTCCAGGAAGTTCTTTACGTTTTAAAATCACTGAAGCATCATTAAAAGATTGTTCAGAAAGTGAGTACTCCTAAAACTGTTAGGCTAAACAGAAAATCTACTGGTATTTTATGTACACAGTTAAGAATGTCATCTATGAAGATTTTTTCTTGTATTCATGCACAGATATCATGGACCCCTTTAAAAAAGGTTAAAATGTGAATAGATGGTTGATAGACCTGTAAACATATGCAAAAACATTTTATTGGTATAAAGTCTTTTACATTTTGGCATTTTGAAAGGATAAATTAGGAAATGTAAAACCATAGCTAAAGCTCTACTAATCTAGTTGTAAAACAGTTCATTTTGAAAGCTATGTCACCCCCCCCCCATTAAAAAGAGCAAGAGACTGAAGACAAATTAAAGTAGTAGAAAGCTCATTTTAATGCCACCAAACTCCTCACTGGGAGGACAGTTGAATGGAACTAACAGTTCTCCATCTGTCAGAAGGTCTTTACACAGACAGTTTGCATGGAAGTATGGAAAAGGATAGTTTCCACAGAGTTTGTCTTAAAAAAAAAAAAAAAAAATCAGTTCTCTGATAAATCTGATTTTGGGTTTTGAGTGGACCTGAGGGAAGTGTCTGCCTGTAAAAGGAGCACTCAGTGCCTGCCTGCCTGTGAAAGGAGCAATCAGTTCCTGAGCCCCTAGAGCAGGGGTGGGCAGGATGTGGCCATTCTATTCAACCTATGGGGCCCCTCCCAAAAACAATTATTACTGGCCTGCAGCTGCCCCTCTGAAAGCTGGCAGGAGGTGGGCCTGCAGAAGTCATTCACCATTGGACCAGGTGGGCTCTGTGCTTCCACCTCTGCGGGGCTGCTGACACTCTATCTGGGAGCCCCACGTGGAAGCATTGAATGTGATGGCACACAACTGAGCAGCAGGTGAATAAGGAAGGGCGCTTCTGCCTGCAGGGGTGGAGGGGTTGTGGGTGGGCGTGGGCCGCCTGCCACAGCACACAGCCCTGCCACCAGCAGCATTCAGCAGGCCCGAAGAGCACTCCTGGCCCACGGCAGGCAGAACCCCCAGCATTGTGTTCTGGGAGCTGCATGTGGCAGCACATAACCTGCCTAATCTGGCCTGCTGGCACTTGCCTTCAAGCCAAGTCGAGCTGGCGCCATGCAAGCACTAGGGGCACCTGGCACTGCAGGAGGGAACTGCACTCCATCAGACTGGGCTGATTCTGTGCCTCCACATGGGCCTTCCAGCATTCCAGCCACATGTGGAGGAATGCAGCCCACCTGGCCTGGTAGCGCACCACTCCCTTGGCCACAGTCCACACACTATCAGGCTGAAGGTATGGATGGCCGTCCAACCTGATGGTGCATGTCTCCGACCTATAGTTTTGGGAGCCCCACGTGCTGGCATGGATCAAGCCCGATATGGCTCAAAGATACACACCAGCGGGCTGGGCTGAGCAGGCTCTGTGTCGCCATGTGCAGCTCCAGGGATTCAGTTGGAGCCACATGCTGCCCAGGGACTTGGCCTGCTGTGGGTCAGGAGGACTGTGCACGAGGGGGAGGGCATGTGGCCTCCCAAAAAACCCTTCTGCATACACATACCCCACACCCACAATGTAGAAGAGTGAGACTTTATTTTCAGTTATTATGCAATGAACTCTATATACACTACACAAACACAAGTTAAACAGGGCAAAAATATTATTTGAAATAAAATTAAAATATGTTATGGTAGGTGTTTGATTTTAGTGTATGATTTGTTTTTTTTCTGGTTCCAAAATGGCATCTCCCTTCCCCCTGCCCCAAAAGGAGTACTTTGGAGGGAGGGGGTAGAATTCCAGTGGCAAAAGTCAGAGGTTAGGGGTGAGACTTCCAGTCTCAAGATGGTAATTGGGGGACAATCAACAGCTCATCAAAAGTCATTAAGCTGAAATAATTGCTTACTGCTTTCTAGAGTAATGGGGGCTCAGGAACCGATAAGGACAGATTGGCCTTAGTTTAAGATCTTTTTTATTTCTTAATAATTATTGAGGCATATTTCCAAGGTATCCTTTGTATTTTCTAAAATCAGACAAGCCTTGTGATAGCTAAAACTCACTTGAAGCCTACTGTATGTCTCAGGTGTAAATATGCACCTTAAAGCCTTAGTTTGTGTTTTTGTTTTTTTATAAAATATGAGGCTAATATTGCTCATAGTCTGCAATTGAATTGGTTTTAATCATAGAATATGAGGGTTAGGAGGGACATCAGGAAGTCATCTAATCCAACTCCCTGCTCAAAGAACAGGACCATCTCCAACTATATATTATCCCAGCCAAGGCTTTGTCTAGCCAGGTAGATGATGATGCAGCAGTAACTTCAAAAGAATTAGCAAAATCCTTAAGCTTGGATCTTAGAACAGAAAGGATTTTGTTTTATTTCATGCTCTTATCTAATGCTACTAGTAGAGTAATGGTGTACTCTGTGTAGCCAGTATGCGTAAAAAAAGTTTATACTGTTGCACGCATTGGAGGGCTTTTGCAAAACTATATTAGTCTCATTAGTCAAAGTACTTTGGCTTTACCTTGCTGTGGAATTAGACAAAAAAGCATTTTACCATAACAATTATCCAACACTGTTGTAGAGTCAGTGTTAACTTTGTCCAAAGGTGGCATGTCTGAGCAGAGATCTCCCTGACATTTTTGTTGCATGTTGTCACTGTTAGGCGTCAGGTGAGGAAGGTACTAATAGAACTATACTACTGTCTCTTTAGACTATGACTTTACTGCAGTTTGACTTAATGCAATCCTAATAGCTTTATTCTGTATGCTTTTAGAGATGAAATTAAAAGAACCAAATTTCACACTGAGAAGAACGTTCAGAGTGGAGAACACAGGGCAGCTGCAAGTTAATGTGAAGTCTATGGAAATTAGTGGTTATACTTGTGAAGGCTATGGATTTAAAGTTGTTAACTGTCAAGAGTTTGCACTAAGTGCCAATGCCTCTAAAGACATTGTCATATTGTAAGTATGTTGTTGTTAGAAAGATGTGGGCTTTTTTCTTGTATAGCACATCTGGTGGGAGTCGTATATTAAGGACTCTGTATTGTAAAAGTTTATTGAGGGGAAAACTAGTGTTGGCTAAATGCTCTTGGCTTCTTTTCACTTCAGGTTTGTTTTTTAAATTTCTTCTGTACAAACGAACTTAAGATACTTTCTTTTTTTATCTAAAAATGGAACAAACTGTTTAAAAGAGATTGTAACATTTTTCATAACTGAAATATGGTATTTTTGTTGGGTAGCGATAAAATAATTTGGAAATGTCTTATGATACAGTTATATGTACCTTATCTTCATTCCAGATATGGATGGATTATAGACCTAGTAATAGACATAATTATTCATATCCTTTTGGCACATTACTATGTATAGTGAAAGGCATCCTTTGCATATGAGTTTTATAATGCGCTTCAATTTAAATTTGGATGTTTTGTCTATAATGCTTGTTTGAATATATACAAGAACCTTCTGCCCCAGATGTGATCCTTGGGCCTTGCATGATTTAAGACTAGTCATCAAGCATTCATACTTTTTAAAACTAGAAGGGGCTAATCTAATCATCTTGTCTGGCCATGGTATTTCACTTGGTTATTTGTGCATCAGCCTTTAAGTTGTGATGGGACTACAGGACAGAGAAAAAAATTCTGGTCTTGACTGGGTGATAAAGAATATTCTACTTTGCTTGCTAATGCATCTTGTTGTTTAATTACAGTTGGACTTAAATTTTGCATTTTCTTTCTAATTTGCTTTCTTAAAATATGATTGAACTTAAATTTCATTTCATTATGTCTTTATGTGCTATATCAAATGTGGTTTGTGTAGGTACTTGTAGGTTGATTCTTTGTCTTGAGTTATTGAAAGATACCCGTAAGTACTGTTTGCCTAGTGTGTACAGAGAGCCAAGAATGATAATTAGTGAGGACTTTCAACAAGTGTCAGTCATTGCAGAAGCTATTGCCTTTTCAGAACAAATGAGGCACAAATAGTGCAAATTATGTAGAGCTGTTTTAGTGTCATGTATTAATCTTAGACTTTGGACAGTCATCACAATCATAATTTGCCTTCTCAGGTTTACACCAGATTTCACTGCCTCCAGAGTCATTCGTGAATTGAAGTTCATTACAGCAGGAGGCTCTGAATTTATATTTGTATTGAATGCATCCCTTCCATATCATATGTTAGCAACCTGTGCAGAAGCCCTGCCTAGGCCCAATTGGGAGCTGGCATTGTACATAATCATCTCAGGAATAATGAGGTACTGTATATGGGTTGCTTGTACCTACATACTGGAGTTATTTCATCTTGAATACAAGTTATGGGGGAAGACATTTTATATGCTAATTACCACATACATGGTATGCTTTTGTAAAATCAGTTGTGGTAAATTTTAAAACATTTATGAACAAGCTGATTTAAACTGCTGTGGAATACATGTGAATACCATAGTGGTGAGAATTCTTATTTCCTGTCAAAACTAGTATGGAATATAGTATATGCTTGCCCTGAACCATTTTTCTAAGATCATGTATGTACACCTACCAACCATGACAGTGTCCGACAGCCTATAGATGTAAGTAAACCAAAACTGAATTAACTTTAATGTGGAAAGGCAGCATTAAGCATGACCTCCACACTGTCATACTTCAGGGAGATATGAGGCAATAATTTAGATGAGCTTAGCAAATGCCTTTGGATCATTTAACTCTGGTGAGACTTGTACGTGTGACAGACAACTGGTGATACTAATAATGGAATTTCTAAGAACTTCAAGGGCATTGTTCAGTTGGATGTAAAACACTTAAAATACTGTGCAGCATTGGTGAGAGAGGTTACAAGTAGCCTATGAATAAGTTCTCTCTAATAAGAATCAAATGCACACACTCTCAGTAAATATAGAAGAGTTTACCTTAACTAGGCTTCATTGGCTTTTGAATTGGAAGCTCATTTCACTGTCCCACATCATAAATTATGGCACTTCAGTTTCTTTTGAGAAATCTGAAAACATTAGAAACACTGTCATACCCAGTCAGCTGTTAAATATGAAACATTCTCCTCCTTCCTCTCTGCCCTTTTACCCAGGAAAACCCTTGTGTTGGTAATTCAGTAATCAGCTTTTTTGCTTTTGAATTAATATCGAACTAGGGCCAGAAGTACTGAGCCGTAGTACGTACTTGGGCTACATAAGTGTGTTAGCTTACAATGTGATTCTAGAGAGTTGTTCTCAGCCTTTGTTAGGAGTTCATTTATTCATGTTTCATTGAAACACTGACTCCTAAATTCAGTTTTAAGGCATTAACTTCACTACAGAAATATTCTCTGGTTACCCTGATCTCTCCCACAAAACAGCAATGAAATAGAGAAGATGAGATGTTATGAATTTTTTTAGGCTTTCAAACATCATTCTGGTTTTGAGCAGCACATTGTTTTCTTCAAATTTTCCATCCCTAGATAGTTGCAATCTGAACTTCAGTTTAACAAGGTTTGAGTGATTAAATAATACTTTTTTGTTCTAGTGCTTTGTTCCACCCATCATCTTAAATGGTTGGGGAGGGTGGGAATCTTGTACATATTTCATCTGTAATGCTTGCTTAGTCTGAGTTACAAAACACATTTATTCTTTCATCCACATAGAAACACAAAATACGTTAGTCACCAGTGAGGGAGGAAAACATACTAATATGACTAGCATCACAGAAGGATCAGTGGGACTGCTCATGACCTTGTGTTCAATGAACTAGAGGATATTTTAGCATAACTTTTAACTCTTTCTTGTCTAACTGCCATGTTCAAATTCATCTGAAGTGCTGCAAGAATGAAATAAGACCATGTGTACCTTTCAGATGAGATCTAAACCTTCAGTTCTGACTACTTATAGCTATTAAACATCCTATAAGATTTTGCATAAGTGGCAATGTTAGACCTACTCTCTGTCAGATTGCATTTTGAGTGATTAAATAACATGTGCTGGTTCTTTGTTCTAGTGCTCTGTTCTACTCCCTAAAATTTTCCAGCTGACATGGTGTTCTTCATTAATGTTTGTCCTAACCTACTATCATTTTCTATTGTGGCCTTGCTTAGTAGGCTCAGAGATTGATGTCCCATTTGATAAGCAGCATATAAACACAGTGAGAGATTTTCCCTGCTATCCTGTATCCCAGTTCAGCAATTCAGTTGGGAAATTCCTGAGAGAGACTGTTCTTCTCTCTCGGGAAGTCCTGTACAGTAACAGGTCGTTCTTTGCTAAGGGTCTCTGCCTTTGGAGTGCAGCTGCAGTGGGAGTCTGCCAGGGCCCTGGTCCACTGATCAGCTAAATACAGTAAAAGCTGCATTATGCGGCACCTTAAAAGCCGGCGTGCCAGTCAATATGGCAGAAGTGAAATCAGAAGTGCCCACCATGGCACATCAGGTTTCACCAAGCCCCCAAGGCCCAGGGCAAAGCAGCCTGTGTGGGGCCTCCCCCCCGTGCCCCGTTACACTGATGCCAGGGAAGGGTGGCGGCACACTGGACAGGGTGGGCGGGGCAGCGGCCTGAACAGGCAAAGCTGCCTGTTTGGGCCTATTAGATAACCGCATTCCCCATGGGTGATGGATAACAGAGCTTTTGGTGTATATGGTTTCTGATCACGTATACAGATATGTGTGTAATTTTTGTCCTTAGCTGTCTTGTTAAACATTTACCTAACTGCTTTTCTTTAGCTTTTCTCATTCTGGGCAGCAACTTAGGTCTTTGCTCTTTGATTGCAGTTCCCATTGTAATAGGTGTGTGGTTCTGGGTTTTGCTGCTTATCTTTCCATCAGCATCATATTGAGATGCTTTTCCCCTTTTTAGCTTCTGTTTTGTTAACAGAAAATGAATCTTTCTTCCCAGATCCAGTGGGTCATGCTTGTTTGATTTCCTCTTTTCTCTGCAGTGTACTCTTTCTCTTGGTAATTGGAACTGCTTATTTAGAAGCTCAAGGAATTTGGGAGCCATTCAGGAGGCGCCTGTCCTTTGAGGCATCAAACCCTCCCTTCGATATGGGAAGGCCATTTGATCTCAGGAGAATAGTTGGAATTTCATCTGATGGAAAGTAAGTGCACACTTTGATATGAATAAGGCCTCTTGAAGTATTTGATTTCTCCCTGAGACGCACTAACTTCCAGCATTACAACAGTGGGAAAAGTCACATGTTTTGGTAAAACTAAACAGCACCTTATAATGCTCCTGATTTGGGCCCGGATATCCCTGCTGAAGCCTTCTCAATTAAAAAGGAAATTTCCCCAATCACAATTATGTTTTGTGCTTTATTGCTTTGACTTGTCTACATATGTAATGAGCCTCTGAATAGCAGATATTAAATATCACTCACTTGTCATAAGCTTTAGGTGTTAAATTGATAATATGCCAAAGACAGTGTAATCAGGGGTTTCTGCTTGGTGCAGTGATTTGTTTGGAAAGGACTGAAGACTTAAATGCTTGTTCTTCTTCCAGCTTGAATGCATTTGGATCAGATTCTAACCATGGATCCTCCAGAGGACTCTATGGAGCAGGCAGCTCCTCATCACGATCCAGTGCAGGAAGTCACAAGCAATGCAATACAACAATGCACCTTCACAGCAATAGAAATTCAGCTGATGTTGAAAACATCAAATCTAAAAACAGTTCAAATGTTGCTAACAGGACTTGCACACAGGCAGCTTCCACACAGTCCAGTAACAAAACAGGGTCCCTTGTCTTGGATTCAAATGCTACAGCTCAAAATCACACAGTGGGCAGAAGATCCAAGGGGGCAAAACAGAACCAGCAAACAAACCAGCAAAATGCCCAAGCTCTGTTAGAGCAGCCCTCACCACAGCCACCACCAGCAGTGCCTCAGCAACAAGAGCAACAGACTGAAAGTTCTTCGCCACAACCACCACTTCTTAACCCTTCACATTCAGAATGTGCCAGCAACACAAGGCACAGCTCAGAAGATTCAGATATCACTACTCTTATAGAAACCATGGACAACGACTTTGACCACCCAGAATCCCCTTCCCCAGATGTGTTTACAGAGCAGCCCCCATCTCCAGTAGCAAAAAACAAAGGTAATAAAGTTCTGCTTTCAATAATAAGGAGGTCTGTACAGTATGTAAACCAGGGAATGAGATTTAAAAGCAAGTGCAAAGGTAATAGTTTCATAGTATGAACACTGCTATGTTCTCAGCTGTCGCAGGTCCTCATGGGTGACCCTGAGTACAATTAAAATACTTGCTTTCTCCATCTTTATGGTACTGGCATTCTCTGCTCAGCATTAGATGTATTTTCTTTTGAAAGTTTTAGTAAAATAAGCTTTTACTAAATATAGTTTCATAGTTTCTAGGGTCGGAAGGGACCTGAGCAGATCATCTAGTCCGACCCCCTGCCATGGCAGGAAAGAATACTGGGGTCAAATGACCCCAGCAAGATGTTCATCTAACCTCCTCTTAAACACCCCCGGGGTAGGGGCCAGCACCACTTCTCTTGGAAGCTGGTTTCAGACCCTAGCCGCCCTGACTGTGAAGTAGCGCCTCCTGATATCTAACCTAAACCTACCCTCTGCCAGCTTGTGACCATTATTCCTGGTCACTCCTGGCGGTGCTCGGGGAAACAGTGACTTCCCCAATGCCTGCTGATCCCCCCTGACTAGTTTATAACAGGCCACAAGATCCCCCCCCTCAGCCTTCTCTTTTGGAGGCTGAACAGATTCAGGTCCCACAGCCTGTCCTCATAGGGCCTGCCCTGTTGTCCCCTGATCATACGAGTGGCCCTCCTCTGGACCCTCTCCTTGCTGTCGACATCCCTCTTGAAGTGCGGTGCCCAGAATTGGACGCAATACTCCAGCTGCGGCCTGACCAGTGCCGCATAGATGGGGAGGATCACCTCCTTGGACCTGCTCGAGATGCATCTGTGGATGCATGCCAAGGTGCGGTTGGCCTTCCTTACTGCCTCTCCACACTGCTTGCCCATGTTCATCTTGGAGTCAGTGATGACCCCCAGATCCCTTTCTGCTTCCGTGCTGATAAGAGGGGAGTTCCCCAACCTGTAGGTATGGTGCCGGTTGTTCCTCCCGAGGTCCATCACCTTGCACTTGTCTGTGTTGAAACCCATCCTATTCTCATCTGCCCACCCTTGTAACCTGTCTAGGTCTGATTGTAGCCTGTTGCATCCTTCCAATGTACCCACGTCCCCCCACATCTTAGTGTCATCAGCAAATTTGAACAGGGTGCTTTTTACCCCCTCATCCAAATCGCTGATGAAGATGTTGAACAGTGCGGGCCTGAGGACCGAGCCCTGCGGAACCCCGCTGCCCACATCCTTCCAGGTTGAGAAGGACCCATCCACTACCACCCTCTGGGTGCGGCCCTCCAGCCAGTTGGCGACCCATTTGACTGTGTTGGTGTCTAAACCACAGCCCCCCAGTTTCTTAATGAGAACGGGGTGAGAGACAGTGTCAAAAGCCTTCTGGAAGTCCAGGAAGATTATATCCACTGCTACCTCTGCATCTAATGATCTGGTGATCTGATCATAAAAGGGCACCAGGTTGGTCTGACAGGACCTGCCCCTGATGAACCCATGTTGGTTGCCCCTAAGCATGCAGTCTCCTGCTGGCCCCTCCTGGATGTGTGCCAGCATAATTTTCTCGAACAGCTTGCCTAGGATCGAGGTAAGACTAACCGGCCTATAGTTTCTTGGGTCCTCCTTCCTGCCTTTTTTGAAGATGGGGACCACGTTGGCCCTCTTCCAGTCCTCCAGTACCTCACCAGAGCACCACGAGTGCTCGTAAAGTTGTGCCAGGGTACTTGCAATGACCTCGGCCAGTTCCTTTAGAACTCTAGAGTGGAGATCATCCGGGCCGGCTGACTTGAATACGTCCAACCCCTCCAGAAGCTCCCTAACTAAATCCTCGCTAACCCGTGGCCCAGGTGTGCCTCCGCCGGGGCCCAGCAGGGAGGTGGCTGTTCTGGTCCCTACTTAAGAAGACGGAGGCAAAGAAGTCGTTAAACATGTTAGCTTTGCCGTCTGGTGTGACAACCAAGTTACCCATGTCGTCCTGCAAGGGCCCCACATTACCCGGGACCTTCTTTTTACCCCCTACGTATTTAAAAAAAGACTTCTTATTGTCCTTAATCTGGGAAGCTAGTCCCAGTTCCATCTCTGCCTTGGCCTTCCTAACTGCCCCCCTACATCCCCGAGCAACTACAGAATAGCCCTCCCTGGTGATGACCCCTTCTTTCCACTGGGTATAAGCCTCCTTTTTAGCAAGGAGACATTCCCAGATTCTTTTGGTGAGCCATGGGGGCTTGTGTTCTCTCCTGCTCCCTTTGATCCTCATTGGGATTACCTTCCTTTGGGCTTGGAGGATCATCTCCTTAAGGAGCGACCACTATCCTTGGACACCTGGCTCCCCTCCCCGCCTTAATGATTATTAAGGAATCTAACTCTTAACTTTATTGTTCTGGTTGTGTCCATTAATCTTACAGTCAACAATTTTTGATGAAGAGGGGAGGAAAGTTGGTACCGAGGCTTGGCAGAATTTGTTGTGTTAATAAGATTGATATTTATTTTTAAGCATTTGTTTCTATTTTTATTGATTTTATATTTTCAGGATTGGATGAAATTAGAGGTGTGGGGGGGCAGACAGTTTATTGATGACAAACAACTAGTGTAGGACTGCCACTATCAGTCCTGACTCCGCTGGCCCGTAGCTCCCTCATCAACTTTGTCACTTCCTCTTCCTTTGGTCCCAGTCTCTTGGGGTTTCTGGGAGTTGTAGTCCAAACTACAGCTAACACAGTTCTGTAGGACTGCTGCCCCCTGTAATTGCACACTCCATCAGCCATCATTTTTCTTGCATTCACTTTTGATTATTAACAATGGAAAATATTTTTTGTTGGTCTGTGTGGGGTGAAAATCGACATTTATTGATGTTTACTGATAAAAATCGAATCATGCCAGCATATTTATAACACAAATTGGAAGAGAGCACTGTAAATCTAATTCAGTATTGTCAGTGTAATATTTTCATGGAATTCTTCTTGACTAGGACTTTTAGTTGTGGCAGAAAAGCCTTGAAGTTACATACTTGGAAAGTTATTAAATAGTATCTGTTTGATTTATATTGTGTTAATCTTTGCATGAAGCTGGAGTCCTGTTAGAGGAGTTCATGCATATAACTTTTTGTTTCTTTAGTGCTCACAACAATTTATTGAAGTATAGATATCAGATGTGTTTAGATTTCTAGCTAAAATATGAAGATGAATATAAAAGTGGAGCTGTGAGCACTGTTAAAATTTTTGATGATGCTTGGCTGTCCAAAGCCATTTGCAAAGTAGCCAGCTGGATCTAACATATACAACTCATAGGGTTCTCTCTAATTACAAATTTGAATTTGTTTTTAGTGTTTTTGTCTTTAAAAAACCCCCAGAAAAATATGAAAAATCATTGTGTGTCCATGGACTATGGCTGCAGACAACTCGCATATAATAGCCAAAAACTCGTAGATATAAATGAGGGAAGAGAACAGTGGGTATATTTATAAATGATGAAGTATCTGCATAATTACAAGAGAGGAGCATTTTTTAATTAAATTGTAATTATTAAAAAGCTACAGCATAGTAATAACTGTTCCAGACTGGATTTTAAGTAGTTTTAATAGATGCAAAACTACGACTGGTCTTTTAAATGCAATGCTTCTAGAATATGAAAGGTATCAGGGTCCAGTAACCACTAGACAGGATGCATGTTGCTTCTTTTTTGGTGAACATGAAAACAAAGGTGCCTTGTAGTTGAAGGAATTGTACCCAAACTGTTTAGGTAGTGCTTTATTAAATGTTAAATGCGTACTTGCATAAATGACATAATTGCAGATGAGTTTCCTAGTGTATATAATGCTTGCCAATACTATGTGTATTAGAGACTTATCTTTAACATTTTTTAAATCCAAAAATAGCTGTTTTCAGGTATTGTCACCACTTGTGGTGATACATTACCACCTATTTTTTTCAAGGAGTACAAGCCTATATAATCACCTGGATAGTTGGCTTCCTATCAGTGTCAGGAGCAGTCTGAGGTCCCTCATGTTATGTTTATTGTGCAGTTAACCAGTTAATTGCACCCAGGGAGGTCCATAAAATCTAAGGCACTTCTGGATCTGGATGGATAAAAAATACTTCATAAATGTCAAGTGTTTATTCAAAAAGTAATTGATTATATTCTTTTTCAATGTGCAAGTGTGTGTCAGAATGGGCCTGTAGCCTATAATGTGGAAAAAAGGAAATTTTGAGTCAGGTTTGTCCCCTGCCCAAGTTTTTTAAATCATCCACTTGAAAAAAGCCTGTGTCCATGACATAATGTAATCGCAGAGATTTATTCTGATACCTTCTAAAGTAACAGTCAACCTGAAATGTACTAGAATAATTTTAGGGGTAGTTTCAGATGCAATACGTAGTCCATAATAGGGAACTAACTTTTGCAGTTTGACATTTTACATTTTCATAAAGAAGCTGTATATTATTAATAGCTTAGTCCAGATTTTTAAAAGCATAACTGGGCTTAAGCCCTTTCAAAAATCCCAGTAAGCATTTTTCTTTATTATTATGTGCCTATATACCTTTGGAAAATCTGATTCTAATTTATGCATTTGGCCATACTTTACAAGCAAATCAAAAGGAAAAAAGAAAACCTGGTTTTTCCCCCATTTTTCAACAAATCTTATTTATAGAAAATAACAATAGAGGGGAAAATTCCATTAGGAAGCCTCATGCTTGCTGGTGTCTTGCTTAGTCCTCGCCACCTGCTCAAATGAGCCTTGTTTGACACAGTCTTGAAGTTTTTTCAGTCTCTCTTGATTGCGGTGATTATGAATAACCAGATTTAGAAGGGGAGAAAGTCACAAGTCATTAAATTATGCCCAATACAGAAAACCACTGAAATTAAGCAAGGCTGTAATGGTGTTTCCAGATTCTTTGGGAGTCCCGTAGGCCAGCTGGTTTGGCCCCATGCAGCCACACATGGAGTAGAGCCAGCATACAGGGTTATTTGCTGGTAGTATATGGCACACAAGGTTACCTCTGTGGACTAATCCCATGTTGGTCAGGCCCCTGCTCTGACCCCCCATATGGGAATCAGCCTTTGAACCAGCCCTGCACAACTTACCAAGCCCACAGGGCCAAATGAATTAACCCACCACTGGTGTGTAGCTTTTTGTACAATCTTTACTCCAAAAAATGTTGTCTAGAATCGAATCTGGTAGAGTTGTGCACCAGGTGCAACTTGTAGCCATTCACAGCACAGCTGTATTTCAATTTCACTTGCATATAGAATATTTCTTAGGAAAAAAAAGCAGTATGGCTATGTTGTCTTGTTTTTTTTACTATACTTTGTTATAGACAAAGAGAATTTTGTTAAGCAGTGTTCTTAAAGGTGGCCAGCTATGCTGTAGTGGAATTATTGGAGATGATGGTAAGAGAAGCCTGTGGAGCAGGTTAAAGCTATTAAGAAAATAAATAAAGAAAAGAAATATCAAGGAAAAATGCAAAAAAAAAAATTGCTCTTGAATTGTTCTGTATTGATAATATTTATGATCTTATTCCCTGAGAGCTGAACAGAGACTATAGTATTGAGTCTGTCAGGAGTTTGGGCAGTTTTTCCTAGATTCATGCACTGTTGAACCAGACCCTGTGGTATATTTTAGCAAACCCAAGTACCCTCATCCTGAAAATGGTGGGAACCAAAGAGAAAAAGAGGGTTCGAGAATAAGTAGCTTACTTTCCTTGTATAGGTTAATTGAGGAGACTGTTGGATGATCTGGACTGCTACAGCCAACTTGATAGAACAACACCTGAATATTTTGCATATGCTTTTACTGTAATAAATTATTTTAAAGTACTTTTGCTTAAAATGTATAAGTTAGATGTACCTATTACAATACAGCAAATATGCTGAAGAGAAGTGTTAGCTTAGAATAGTGTCTGTAGGTTTTGGGTTTTACACCTCATAGAAACATTGTGATATTTGCAATCCTCTTTTCGAATCCTGATTTATTGCAGCTTTTTTAAAAGAATTGACAGCTCGACAAAGTTCTTATTTTCATTTGTCTGTTAAAATGTTAGAACTTCATAATGACTTTTCCAAGTGATTATTGCTCAAATCCAATCTGAGGTGATGAAATACTAGTACTAAATTTTAAAAATTTATAAATTAGAACTCAGGTCATATGGTAGCAAAGAATTCCAAAAGGACTCTGTATGTATAGAAGTGTCTAGTGCCTGTAGAAGATATGTAATAGTGCTAAGACCCATGACATAATTGTAAAAGTGTGCAAGTATTGGTCAGAGTTCTTAGATAGTGTGAAGTGGGCATAAATGTTTTTTAGCAAGGAAAAATGAAATTCTAAGGACAATCTAATTGTTTCCACATGCCTCTGAAGGCCTGGTGATGAAGGATTAATTTCCAGTGCAAAACTTTCCCAGTCTTTGAGTGTAGCTGCTAATAATCAGGAGATTGCTCTCCTCTCTTTAGGGAAAGGGAAGACGTATCCGCGCAAGTCTAAACCACAGAAGAAGCGGGAAGAAAAAGAAAGAAGAGGAAAGGGAAAACAGCAGGAAGATGAACTGAAGGATTCTTTGGCAGATGATGACAGTTCTTCAACTACTACAGAAACCTCCAACCCAGACACAGAACCTCTCCTGAAGGAGGTACAGAACTGCTAGACAGGGGAACACTCTTATCTATTCGGTAGCCACCCAGGTAGAAAGCATGGCACTGAGTTTTGAAAGACATTCATTTGTAGAGTGAGCAGGTTTTTATACTGTAGTCTCTGCCAAATCAGTTTGTTAATAAGCAACCTGTTTCCAAATTTCTCCTTCACTTCCAGATTCCTCCTTCCTCGGTGAGGGAAAGTAGAGCATGCTTGTCACTTCAGTTTATTTCAAGTTAGGTAATCAATTTGAGCATCTCAACTTCTTGCATCGTGGTCAGGTGGCCATGATGATAGTTCTCTCTCAAGATGTGCACTCTGAAACCAAACTAAATTTAATTGAAGGGAAGGGGGTGACCCAAACTGGGCATGTTTTTAATTTGCTGGTTTTTAGTTTTTGGGTTGTGGTTTTTTTTTGTTTGGTTGGTTGGTTTTGCGGGGTGAGGGGGCTGTAGCTAGATTTTCACTGTTTTACAAACAGTAGTTTCAATGTGTGTTTAAAATATTTAGGACTGCATTTGATCTTTTTTGCTCTTCCAGATAGTTATTTTGTATTAATGGGTCAGTGTAATAATACCATATTTATAAAGCACATGGATAAGACTAAAAGAAATAACTTGAATGACAAAATAACAAGTACTTTTGCTTTGCTTAAAAATAAATCTCTTCTTTCAGCTACAATATTCTTGTCCATTTTAAATAATCTATCAAATCTATTTAGTCTCATTCCACAACTAGTTGTCATTCAAGGTATAAATGAGCCTGAAGTTGTAGGTATCCTAATGCTTATAGAGTGGCCTTTGAAATGTTGATTGAAGCACATTAGTATAGTGCTTTGCTGCTGTTGCCCATTCTGTACTGGGTTTGTGGATAAGCAGACTGAAATCTCTAGAGAAGTGAAGCGTAAGAACCTTTGATAGGCATTAAATTCACTCTAGGGTTTGAAGGAGGTGAGTGTTATTGAATAAGTAGAAGTATTTTCCACAACGCAAGTTGCTCATAGTTGCTAATAGCATTTCCTCCTTGTTGCTGCTTTTATGAGGCATAGCTTAATTGAAATGGAATTCTTTATTTACCATTTTAGTAATGTTATGCTACTTCTGTTGCCTTTTGTAGGAACCAGAAAAGCTGAAGGGAAAACAAGCCATGCCAGAAAAACATGAAAGTGAAATAGTCCCAGTAAAACAGAAAAGCAAAAAGCTAGCAAATATCAAAAAGGAAATCCCTGCAGATGTGAAACCAAGGTTAGTATATCAAGGGTTTCCTCACTGAGAAAGCATCATGCTTAAAGGGGAAATGTGAAGAAGATAGGACCTCCTATGTTTATGTTTTGGGGCAGTTAATTGGGTCAGGAAAGCCCATCTCCAACAACAGCAACTAAGTTTGACTGTTTTCCTAATGCTGGGGAATTATTACAGCTTTGTAAACATAAGAAATTAAGGAATTTGACAAGAACGTAGTGCATTGAGATGAGAACTAGATCTCAAACAGCAAGCCAGCCTAGATTACACACAGGTTTTTTTATTACATCCTTATCTTTTAATCTGTTTGACGCTTACTACTTCATCAAAAGCTTCTGACAGCTATAGAACAAGCTACACGTTTAACAGAAGCAGTTGATATCAGATGCCCTTAACTATTATGGCTTCATAATTTTCCTTTTCTGTGTGTATATAATTTATGGGTCAGGTTCTCAGATCTGCAGCCTGAAAAACCACTCCCTCTTCTCTGCCATGGTACTTACTTGCCTCTGCATAACCTGTGCTGTCAGAGAGGCTTAGTCTTGCTACACCCAGTTCATATTAACTGGGGAGCCTTATAATTCTTGATGCCACACCTGTTAATTACACAGGACTGGAATGCAACTTGTGTTCATCCAGGTGCTGTAGCAAATGAGTCCTAGACCAGGTGAAATCTATACTGTGTAGGCAGTTGGGGTGGGTGATAGATAGCAGTGATACAAATGCCTGAGCTAATAAAAGTAAGAGAATAGAAAAAAGGCAGAAGAGGGATACTTATTGCCTACTTGCCTGTTGTCATCAGGTAGCATTTTATAGTCATCCTAAAGAGCTAGTGTGAAAATCAGTTGGTTCTTGGAGGAAACATAGTTTGTTGAGGCCTTTATAGATGAGAGGGACAGTAAGGCAAAGGGTTATGGAGAGAGAGGGAAGTGATAGTCTATAAGAGGATTTGTGGGTGTGTGGGGTGTAATGGTTTGTAGGAAGAGGATAATGGCAGAGGTGTAGACAAAGGCAATTAGGGAGATGGGGGGGGAAGAGAAGTTTGAAGCCTCTATTTTTTTTTAGGTCAACACAGATTCATGGGCAAGAAGAAACTTAGGGTTTCGTTGCAAGAACAGATGACCAGATTGTAAGGTAGACCTGTGAACTTAAGAGTGTCAGCTGCTTCATGGCAACTGCCAGTATGTGCACACACCCCACTTATGTTGAGGAGTAAGCTACCTCACCCACACTAGCTGTTGCTGCAGAATTTTGTAAGTTCACCACCATCATTTCACTGGCAGTAATCCTAGGAAGAGATAATCTTGACAACTGCAGGCAGGATAGACTAAAGGCAAAGAAATCATGAGAGAGGCAAGTCATAGGAAATCAGGCCTGTATAAACCCACATGGCATATATGAAGAACACTTTAAGCACCAGGAAAGAATAAATCTGTTTGTGCTTTCATTTAGTTCTTTGGATTTGCCATATACTCCCCCTCTGGAAAACAAACAGCGCAAAACTTTTTCATCCAAGATGTCTGCACAACACATGTTGACAAATGGGTGCAAACCTAGAAACCTCCAGAAAACAAGAGGTACAGCAGCAGTTTTTATCATACATTTTGGGGTAAATAACTGTGTTTTGGTTATCAAGAATTCTTCTGAGTCATCTTTCAGGTTTTTGAGTTCTAACTCCTAGGCCTGTTTACAAGGGAAAAGAGCTGCTTACCTAACTGGCTATGGCTGGCCTTTTGTTTGTTTTTTTATGTAGGTCCAAACAATAAGTTAATGGACAACAGGCCATCTGCATTAGCAAAATTTCTCCCAGGTGGTTCTGGACAGGAGCTGGGCAACACCAGCAGCTCAGAAGGGGAAAAAGATTCTCCACCACCAGAGTGGGACTCGGTGCCACTTCACAAAGCAGACAGCTGTAAGTACAGTTACTCTGCAGCAAGAGATTTACTGTTGTACAGAATAAGGAGGGGTAATTGTAGCTTTCTTATGCAGAATGTTCCCATCCTCTTTCCCTCATAGAATTCTGTTCCCATTTTCTTTTCTGTAGTGACCTCCGCACGGACACCATCCAGTGCAAGTGTAGAGGCCAAAAATTGAGGGGCCTTCAGTAATCCTTGAAATTCAGCAAAAGTTGAGAATTAGAGGCAGTGGGTAGAATAAGACAGCCTGCTGTCCAAAAAAAAATACAACAGGTTTTCGAAATACAGGCTCCATTTCATCAAGCAAGTTGCAGCTAGGATTAAAACTAACCATTTGAGATGTCCTAGAGAAGCAACACTTAGGCCTCTGCACATGCCTATCTGGTGTGATTAATGTAATTGCACTAGTAATAGCAACATACTGTATGTTAGTCAGATTTATTATGCCATTAATTGGTCAACCAGCCACAAAGATATTCCTCAACATGCATAATATTTTTATGGCTGGTTTATATGGCACCATAAATTGAAAATGTGGTAAGTTCCGATATCATCCCAATGTGGACAGTCAGCTGCCTGTCAGCATCAAGACCTGGGCAGCCCTAGGCCTGGAACCTGGCTGGGACCAATGCTGACAATCAGCTGATTGTTTACATCAGGACACAGGCTTTTTGGGACCTGCCACTTTAAAGAGCCATGCCCTACAGCCCCTGACCTTTAAGGCTCTTTGAGGTACCGGGTCTTGGTGAGCCTCAGGGCATAGAGCCTTGCAAATGCAGGTGTCCCTCTGTGCTGGCAGATATATAGGTGGGGTTTCAGGAGTTTTTATGCCCCATTCGCAGAATCGCATCATGTGCTGTACGTATCTGGCATGGCAGGCTACGCAATTCCAGGAAGAAGCCATAAAATTCCTGAGACTCTATTTGTACAACTTCCTTAACATCTGCCAGCAGCCTTGGACAATCTCACGTAGTCAGAGCTCCTAGGATGGAAGCACTTATGACTGGTAGGCAGTTTCATTGCAGCCAGAGATAGCAGTGAATACCTGAAGTCCTATCATGCTCAGCTCTGTACAAATGGAACTAAAACCACTCGTGTCCATATAACTTCTTAACAAGTCTGTAGAAGCTTGTTCCACTTCTTTCCATGCAAATCAGTTTGACCCAAGTCTTTTGTGGAAGCTATATTCCAAACAGGTTACAGGTCTGAATAATGAGAGGACAAAACCCAGGACAGCCTTCTCCCCAACCTGAAAACGCCTCCTGTCCCTCAGTCTTGCAGTCAGGTTCTGAAGACTCACTTCAAGTAAGGGGGTGTGTGGTAGACCATACAACTGCAATATCTGACTCTCTACCAGAAGTAGAGGGGTGGAAACCAGAATGCAGAACTCCTGCTAACCCCTGTGAAGACAGATTGCTTTGTGTGTAAAAATACATGCTACTATCAGTGTGGGGCAAGTGTGAGCAATGTTACTCATGTAAAAAGCTTATGTTGGCCTTATGTTTTGTCTTCCTTTCCTTAGTGGTTTTTACAAAACATAAGATGAATGAGGAATGAGTATAATGTATTTATACTGCTTGGTGTGAGTAGATAGATAGCAGATTAGTGTGTATTTCTCCCACAAAAAGGGTCCAGAATAGTTGAGGTGAGAGTAGTTTAAAGGCATAGATTGTGATTTCAGCAGAGATGGGACCGAAGGCAGTGGAGGTAGAGACAACCAAGCATAAGGGCTGTGAGAGAATCAGAGTTCGGTGACAACTGGCGAAGCCAAAGCTATGGGAAGTGGAACCTAATAAAACAGGAGAACTGAATCGGGATTGAGCCTTCATGTGAAGATGCCCTGTTTTTCTAACCATGTGATGTTTCATTTCCTTCACTGATTTGCTTGATAAATTCACTAATTGCAATCATTCCTCCAGTTCACTGTCCTAGAAAGATACACCCAGACAGTCCCATTCAGTGTCTGTCCGTACTGCAGTTAATTTAAATGCTACATCTTGATAGTCTTCACATGCTCAAATCCTTTCCCATCTGATTAAATCTGGTTGTTAGTCTAGCTTCCTATTCCTGTGTTTTCTTTCTGCATATATTATGGACAAGGAATAGATCTTTTTAAAATAAGGTTACTAAGCAGAGCTCTGACCTAGAACTGGGAGGAGGATTAACTTATGTCAATTATTGGGAAAATGTATTTTTCAAAGTAAAGGGGCATTGTATTTTTCAAAGAAAGAGGTTGTCTTGTGATCCTAACAAACACATCTTTAGTCCAAGACAGGCCTCTCAGGCAATGTTCTGTAAAGGTCTATTGGTTAATACTAATATCCATTTAATTCTCCATTTTTCTTTCTCTAAGAATTTGAGCTGGAAATTTAATAATGTTTTTCTTCCTTGCTTTAAAAAAAAAAAAAAAAGCAGCAGCTTATGTGGTGAAGCGAACACTAATAAAATATGATGGCTTTGCTTGGTTTCTCAGCTGCAGATAACCTTTATAAACTGTCGCTCCAAACCCTCAATGCGGATGCTTTCTTGAAACAACGACAGACCTCACCAACTCCTGCCTCTCCATCACCACCCCCTGCATCTTTAGCTTTCGTTCCACGAGGCACTTACAGTAGCATTGTGAACAACAGTTGTAGCCAGTAAGTTGAAATTTATGCAGACTAAAAAGTTGCTTATGTGTAGTACATAAAAAAAACAAGCAGGAGGTGGAAATTCTGTCTGGTTATATTATCCATCCTCTTGCCAACAGTACTTTTTCCTTTTTTTGCCCTGTGCTGTAGAAGTGATTTTAGTTGCCCATTCAAATTGCCCAGAATTTGTTTGTGCACATATCATGCTTTAGTTGTGCATTTCAGTGGGATTTCTAATCTTTGCTTCTTTGGTGACACATTGGACAAACGTGGTTTAATTTATAGGACTCAGCAGGAGGCTGAAATGCTGCCACAGACACTCCTGTATCCAGGGTTTTATTGCTACTGTTTTTAGGGAGTCAAAATAGACATACGACCTGAACTCCTAGTGTGTGGATGTTTTCCTATTTAAATAGGGCTGTGAAGCGTATTGGCTCATTGTCAGGAGGCCACTTCTCCCATTGAGGGTCTTCCAGTCAAAGCTTTAGTAATCCAAAACATAAGGAAGGATTGGAATTAGCAGAACTGTAAACCATCCAGTTGACTGTGTGAAGAAATCCAGTAATGTCCTCTTGCTACAGAAGGTGCCAAGTGTTCTTAAGCTTTCAACCGCATCTCCTTTCTGTAGTAATCTATTATTTACCTTTCACTATTATCCATTTATAGCCTTGTATAAATACTAGGTTCTTCTCATTTTAATAATTACCCAGTTTCTTTATCAAATTGATCAGGTATACAGGGTACAACATAATTACAAAGACAGCCATGTTTTAATACTTCCAGATGTGTGCATTTACAGACCAATGTTGCTTTAAAGGTATCATACTGAGCAAACCTTGACCACGTAGTTTATGCTGTGCATATACCAGAAACATGTCTCACAACTGCACAGCACATGGAGAGAGCTGAGACATGTCAGAATTCCTAAAAACCTTCACTAGAAGTTGTTTAGAAAAGTCCAGTAATATGTTTCAACTATCTGCTGGTCAGATATCAGTAATTACACACAACATATTTAATCCCATCTACTATATATAGAAAAGACTGAACTGAATCTAATGAATGCTGCCATTCTGTTGTAGGTTCTGTGAAATATATGCAGGAACCAATAAACAGAAGCCAGCATGATTTTTGAGTTTTCCTATTAAGCTGAATTTCCACACAGTATTGATTTTCATAGCAATGTACCCCAAAACCTGATTGCCTTTTCCCGTTGCTTCTTAGTAGTGTAAGCACTGTTCTTCTTGAGCATCTGGTGCAATGAAGTGTGGCACGTCCCTACCATGGAGAAGGCAACTGTGCTAAAGTACAGGTGTCAAACTCATCTAAGTCCCACCTCCGTATGCTGGATCCAGCACCCACAGCACCTGATCTGGAACCTGTGCTGCATGCAGCCCCTATTCCAGCTGGTCCAGGACCTCACTGCATATGGTGCCCTTTCTGGCTGGTCAAAGATGTGTGCCACACATGGTGCCTGCTGCAGCCAGGCCGGGATACACATGTATGTATGTGAGCAAGTGCCACATGCAGGGCCATTCCATACAGAGGGGGTGGGTGCTGTGTGCAGTGCAGATCCTAGACCTACTAAAATAGGGTCTGTGTGCAGCCCCAGAACAGCCAGAGTGGGGCTGTGTGCAGCATGCATGCCACACAGGTTGGAATGGGCACCATGTGCATCTCAGGGCCCTGCACACAAGGCTGATCTAGCATTCACCATGTGGACCAACTGTGAGAGCAAGGGGAAATGTTAGGGGCAGGATAGGGGGGCTCAGCAAGCCAGATCAGACCCATGGGTCATATCTTTGACACCCCTGCCCTGAAGAATAAAAATTAGGCTTTTACTTCTTGGGCAGGGTTAATCATCTTTAATGAGTCTAATACATATGCTTTGAAAGTCATGTGTTGACCTTTGCTCCATATACAAGGTCAAATGTGTTTGCCTAGAACTAATTCCTATGTACATTCTCTCCATTTTGTTTGTTATATGGACTTCCCTGTCGATCTCTGTACAACATCGTGTTATACTTGCTGCTTTTGCTCTCCTCAAAAATGTTTTAAAAATCCAGTAGCTAAATTTAGAGTCTGTCACTACTGCTCTGGCCAGAGTCTAAGGGCATGGACAGACCTACACTTGGAGCAGCTTCAATAGAGGAGGGAGGAGCTTCTGTTCCAGGCAGCTGAAGGTTAGAGTTGGTGCAGCTTGCCTCCCTTGTCACTGCAGGCTTATGCACACATAACTATTAGAGCGTGTCCTCCCATTTTGAAACTGTTCCATGTATATCTGTCTCAATGCCCTAAAAAGCAAGTCTTCACTGAAATCCCTGTCGTGACTGGAGTTATCATAGACCTGCCCAAGCTGTCTTAACCTTCCTGGCTTTGGTACCAGTAGCAGACTGCTCATAGCATTACAGAACTCCACCTGGGCTACAAAATTTGCTCAAGAAACCAAGTGAATGTTTGAGTAGGTGAATAGCCTGTGCTCCCATGACTGGAGTGTGACCAGTATTGCTTACAAATCTACACATATGTATTTGGAAGAGAGCTAATGAGAAGAGGGCCGTAGCTTTCTGCAAATGGTTGTCTGGTACGTGTGTAGGGAGACGCTTCCTGCTGGAACCACTGACCCGAGAACATTTAACTACAAAAAGTTTATCCCAACACTGCTAGCAGCCTAAGACCCATGCCGGGTGATCTGTAACAACCACCTGTGTGCACAGAGAGTAAAAACTATAAGTAACCTTCCTCCTGTCTTTGTACCCCACCCTTAATTTAGCTCATCCCATCTGGAGGTCCTTACCACCCCCAACCTCTGCTTTTATTTCCGGAAAGATTCTTTGAAATTAAAAAAGAAAACAAAATTAAGTATGTCTCCTTTCAAAGCTCGGAAGTGCTGCTACTAGGCGCTATCACGTTTGTGATTGTTTAGTAATAAAAATTAGCTTGACTAAGTGGAGCAGTTGTTGACATCGGGTTGTTTTAGCCAGAGCTTTCAACTGTGAGTTAAGGCATTGGAAATATACTGTACAGTATGGTATTGTGGGCTAAAATGTCAGTAAGCTACTTTTGTATCGCATCATATCCAGCTAAATACTACTTTTAATAGCTGCTTTTTTATTAACACACTGAATCTCAAAGTCTTATTTTGTTAACTTATTTTTAGTGACACAAAGAGCAAACAGCCAAATGGTACCAAACACAAACTGGCAAAGACGGCCTCTCTCCCTGGCAGGAACGGAAACCCCACCTTTGCTGCTGTAGCTGCAGGTTATGACAAGAGCCCGGGTAATTAAATCAATTTGGAGTACCAGTTATTGCTGAATAGCAGTGAATGCTGTTGCATTGTTTTGTTTGCTTTATTCAATTTGAATGTATTGTTGCAGGTGGTAGTGGATTAGCAAAGGTTTCACCAAACAAGGCAGATGTTTCTGGCAATATCAGCATTTCCCACATACCTGTTGACAGCGATGGCTCTGACAGGTAACTAAAGTCTCCCTTTTGAAACTCCAACTGGCAGGAAGCCAGTGGAGCCTTTTTCTTCTTAGTTGGAGGCATTCATTCTAGTTCCAAGAGGTAGTTTTTTTTTTTAATTTTCTGGCGTGAATATCTCAAAATGACCCAAGTAAGAGCATCATTAGAACAAAACTGAAACGTGTTTAGCTGATTGGCAAGTTGGGGTAGGCATCCTTATCACACATGGTCTTTTGTTCTTTCTCCATCTCTACCTTTCCCCTTTTCCAAACAACCATTTGCTTTTCTTGGTATCTTGAGTAGTGAACTCCAGGTTCACCTGATGCAGTCTACAGGTGGACCATTCAGTTCAGGAGCAAAGGGCAACACACTCTCTCCCCTAATTTGAGGTTGAGTTCAGGAATTAAGGGCAAAAGCAGGGTATAGCCACATGAAGTGATACTTCCAGTAGTGGGAATAAATATCTGCATCAATGTTAATGGTAGAAAAAGTGGGTAAGAGGGGAAAAATGAGTCCTGAGGACACAGTGTCCTTTTTTGCCTCTGACGTCTAAAAACTGCTTGTTCTGGAAATAGATGTCAGCTTTTGAAGGTTCTACTGTTTTGAGCTAGATTCTATTTTATGCCATTTATTCATTGATCCCAATTAACCCATCTGCTTTTCAATAAATTAATTCAGTAACTACAACCTGAGTAATTGGTTCATTAAGAAACCACTCATGATTTTGACCAAGGCTGTCCAACTTGTGACACGTTAACTTGCAGCCCCTACACTACTGGTCTTGGGGCTGCTTCCCCCCATCTCCTCCTGCTGCTGCTGTTGGTGGGTTTCTGGGCATCCCATCTCCTCCCCCAGCTTCTGCTTCCTGCCCTTGCCCCAAGGGCAGGGCAGGACAGCAGCCTTGGAAGCCTAAAGTCTGGCAGAGATGGGAGGTGTAGCAGCACAGGAGGGAAGTCTACCCAGTGAGTGGCCTTCATGGTGTGTGGCCCCAGTGGCTCAGAATTTGAACAACGCTAATTTAGACCTTAAATTTCGTCAACCTGGGCTGAAATATGCTAATTTTTAACTTCAAACATGTAGGCCAAGGAGCTACTTTCAAAAATATACTTGTGAACATTGCATCGGTTATCAAATTAGCACTATTTACACTATATGTGTCATAGTATTTAGGGTTGGAAGGTCCGACCCCCTGCCCCAAGTAGGAACAGGTGCTGGGATTATATCACCCCAGCCAAATATCTGTCCAGCCTCCTCTTGAAGACCCCCGAGGTAGGAGAGAGCACCATCTCCCTTGGGAGCCCAATTCCAAAGCCTGACAGCCCTGACTGTAAAGTAATGTCTCCTGTTGTCCATCCTGAACCTTCTGTCTAACAATTTGTGGCCATTATTCCTAGTAACCCCAGGTGGTGCCTGGGGGAACAAAGCCTCCCCCAGTTCCCGCTGGTCCCCTCTGGTGAGTTTGTAAATGGCCACTAGATCTCCTCTCAGCCTTCTCTTGTGGAGGCTGAATAGGTTCAGGCCCTTTAGCCTCAGATAATTCATCTCTAAGATTGAAGTGTACACACAGGAAAATGAAGCAAAAGGCTATCTGCAGCTCCTAGGTATGCATGCATGAATCATTAGACGAAATGAGTGATGCATTTAATTTCAGCTGAGGGAGATAATATTTAAATAAAATATTCAGAATGCTGCATTAAAATACTGGGCTACTTCAGTTATCTTTTTATGCTTATTATCCTAGTTCAGCGTAAGCTTCCTTATATCTGTTTGTACCACAAGTTTGTATGCACAGCTAAGTTGTTATCATTAGTAATACTGATTCAGTGTTAACTCTTTGTGTGTGTTTAGTTCTGGTTTCTGGAGTCCGATCAGCAACCCTAGCAGCCCTGACCTTACGCCCCTCAATTCATTCTCAGCATTTGGTCATTCTTTTAACATAACTGGAGGTGAGTTGTTTGAGTTTTAATGGCAGAGAAAATAATGGAGTGAGCAAATACTTCATCCCTTTCTGTATATTGGAAATATGTATAAAATTGAAGAATTATTTGTATAAGATTGTTAGAACCATACCAGGCAAAGCTAATGTCAAATCCTTGGGGGGGGTAGTTAGCAGGTTTGATATTACTTTGCATGCTGAAAGCACAGCTGCAATAATTTTAGTGTCTGAAAGTCCTGACATGCCCAAAGAGAAATTCTGCTTTGTGGGCAACAGTTGTGCTGCTTCACTTTATTAGAAAGAACAAGTAGGGCTAAGATAAAATCAGATTTCAAACTCGATAGGCTTTCTGATGTGAAATTTTGAGGTTTAAAATTAACGCTGTTGTCATGCTGAATTGGCTTCTCCTGAGTGAGGTAACACCATGCTGCTTCAATGATAGGAAATGTTGCATCTCGAAAAGCTGGTTATGAACTTGATTTAGAGATAACAGCAAAAGCACCAGGAGGGGAAGAATGATGTATATTTTCTTCTCTAAAGGATCTGTTCCAATATTGCTGTTGATATTCACCAAATAATGGCAAGAATGGAGGCTGTAAAATAGATAAGACTTAATTAAGCACTTGCTCTGTCATATTGCTCAGCTCTTTTCATAAGAATGTAGAAGTTGCCACCCTGGATCACCCCTGGGTCTTAGTTACACTTTTATGTCATTAGAAGTTACCTGTGATCAAGATAAAAAAATAAATGGGTAGCAGTCCCTGAGTGAGACCCCCATGGTGTTTCAGCACCATAACCTGTTTTATCTCTGAAATGTATTAATTTGACCTGAAGAACTCTGATATGAACTTGTCAACATAATTGTGGCCTAGGAATCCCAACTCCTGATGCAAATGGCCTCAATAATGTGTAGTAACAGTCCTGTTAAATCATGAGCAATGTGTTTTGAATTTTTTCAAATGATAATCTTACTTCTAGTCATTTAGATTGCAGCTGTAATCAAAAAGCTTCCAGGGTTGCTGGACTCAGTTTTGCAGGAGCACGTCTACATGTGTGTTAATGTGCATTAAATCTAGTAACTCCATTGTAAGGTACTAAGAAAATGAGCCTTAGCTTGTCTTACTGCGCCTTAAGAGCATGGGGCACTGCTACACATGGCTTAGGATGCGGTGCTAGATGCTTTAATTAGTGAGCTGCACTAATTAAAAGCACCTATGTGTTATGTGTATCAACACTGAAAAAAATGGCAGCGGGGCACTTTGCACTAAAGCTCATTGAATGTGTTTTATTTCAAAGCACCCCGCTGCCATTTTTTCAGCATGGGGGTGCTGATACAAGTGATGTGGAAGGCTGCCAGAGTACATCAGTTCCCATGCTCCAGCTATAGGAGCCCATGGTTTTTAAGTGATACTCAATGTGCATTAGCCTATTTTAATGCACATTAACTAAATAGCACTTTTTTTAGTGATGCTTTATTGCACATTAAAATAGGCTCGTGTATTAAAGCATACGTGTAGATGCACCCACTGTCTCTGTCATGTTAGACAAGTTCTGTTCTGTTGTAGAAGATTTCTCTCTGCGCCTGCATTATTACTCACTAGTCTTGTTTTTGTTTTTTTCCTCCTCAGAGGTTTTCAGCAAACTTAGGCTTCCCCAATCTGCTTATGGTCAGGATGTCCAAAGGAACTGGAATGAATTTCCTGCATCCATCTGGGACTCGCCAGCAGCTGATTCTATACCATCCTGGCCAACAAGTTCAGGTTCCCCAACTCACACAACTGCAGTAAGTAGACATAGGCAATATAACCGTTTATTGTCAGCCTGCTCCAGTGTTTTGCCTCTAACTCTGGCAGTATCTAGAGCCTTTTAAAAATGAAACACTTGGTGCTAAAAGGAGTAGGAGTGTTTACAATAGCATAACCAGAACAACTTTCTCATCCTTTCACTCCAGGATTTGCTTAAAGAAAAACAATAGTAACCAGATGATAGATTCCTCCTAATGTTTTATCCATCTAATTTTTGTCTCTTGCTAAAGGCAGCCTGCACAAGCAAACACCTTAAGTGCAGTTTGCCTTATCTAAGAACAGCTTGGATGTGATGTGTACATTTTTATCACTACACTCACCATTGTAACTTAATTCAGTTGCTTGACACAGGACAAGACCAAAGGATTTTTTTACTCCATGCTTATTGCCCAGTTTTTGACCCCTATGGGCCAGATGAGTGGTACAGGGCTGGTCCAGGAGTGGGATGGAGCCATATGCGCCAGGATTGGGACCTGGTACCACCCCTCTTGCTTCCGTATGCCAGGATTGCAGCCTAGTGCTGCAAGTAAGTGCCTGTCCTGCCTTACCTGCAGATGTCAAGTGGTTTAAACTGTGCTGAAAGAAACTAAACATTAAATGTTTGAATTTTGAATATCAAGGTTTAATCTGTTACTTTATTTTCCAAGATGGCTCTTTATTGTAGTCCTCAAATGCAGAATATATTGGTATGTCTGTCTAACTGCTGAACAAAAATATATGCATTCATCTGCACATTAGCAGCCTCAGAAAGGTTGCAAGGGACAAAATTTGCCACTGAACATGTCTGAGCTTGAGGAACTATTGGGGAATTGCCAGAGAGAGAAATGAATAAGGGCTTCTCAAGGCAACATTGCAAAGAGGAGCTTTGCCACTAATCTAACTTTCAAACCCATTCCTGCATCAAGTGGTGCACTGAGCTCAAGCTAGCTGAGCTGTTGGGGAGAGAGCAGAGTGAGAGTCCTGGATCAAATTACAATGGCTTATCAGTTGCTAATGCAAGAATGGTGCAGTTCGCAACTGCTCTGTAACTTGAGCATTCGTTAGCAATGCGTCCATCCTCACTTGAGCTAGTCTAATTTAAGGAAAGAAACTTGAGCTAACTGTTGTAGTGTGGTGTTTATGCAGCATTAATGTTTTGTGTTGCAGTCAATACTCGGCAACTCCAGTAGCCTGTGGTCTACCACCACGCCATTCAGCAGCTCCATCTGGTCAAGTAACCACAACAGCGCCCTTCCGTTCACCACCACTCCAGCAAATGCATTGCCCGGTATAGAGTTCATGGGAAATGAAAACTCAGCCCCTCCTCCTCCACCTACTGCTGCCACTGTTGCAAATCCTGCTGAAGACATGGGACAGACCTACAATCCCTGGCGAATTTGGAGCCCCACAATTGGAAGAAGAAGCTCAGATCCTTGGTCTCACTATCCTCATGATAACTGAAATTAGAAAACAAAGGGACTTCTATCATGATGATGATACAATATTGATTAGGCCAATTTTTGAAACGTCATTTTCAGGCTGTTATTGCTTTTTTTTTCTCCCCCTTCTGTCAGTCATGCTTTCATCACTTGCTCCTTTTAAAATCTATCTTGCAATTATGGTAGTGTGAGAGCACAGTTACACTTGACAGTCTGGGTGTGGTCGCAACCTAAACTTCAGCTAAGACTTGTACATCTGAACAGTTCCACTGGTTTCACCCTTTACCATCTGCCATCCTTTTTTTGACACCAAAAGAGCTGTGGCACACACCACTTTTATCAGAATACCAGTTTTAATTTTCTTTCCAGTATTATGCTCCAAGATCTAATTTTAAACAAAAAAAAAAACACTTTGCTAAAACGCAGAGTATTTTTTTAAAATAAGTCTGTCTTGTTAACACAGGTTCTAAGAATGTAAAAACCTTAAGAGCAAAAACAGCTGAATGTAAGAGCATTCTGTTAAGACTGTATACACTTTCTGTGCTGTTTGTACATTTGTAAACCTGAATGCATTTTTAAGTTGAACTGAAATGTGCACAGCCAAGACTTGTGGAAGAAACAAGATACCTTGTGCATTTCTTACAGATACAACTTTGGGTTGTACTTTAAAATAAATAATGCCTTTTTCAACAACTGTGTACTGTAACTTTCTACCTGCAGACAATTCATAGACTTGTCTGTATATGGACCTAATTGGTTAGTGTGGCTCTAGGCAATTTTTGTCCAGTGTCATATTTGGGCTTTATTAGCTAAAACCCCATTGTAATTTAAACCTGGGCTCCTAGGCACAATGGTATTGTAGCTGACTTATCACAGGCGCTGTCATTTCCAAAGCAATGGATTTGTCAGGTCACTCTCACTTGAAGTTCTGCTACACTGAGTAACTTTGTAAAATTTCCAATATGCTATAAGTTCTTTGGAAAGCCAGCTACAGTGGTACTTGTTAACAGGCACAGCAGCTTCTGCTGCTGCAACCCTAGCTTGATGATGCTGTCCTTTCAGTGAGAGTCACTGAACAGCAGTAATGTTTGCTCTCCCTTCAAGGGCTGTGTTATGGACTTACTGTTAGTCAATATATAGTGCCTTTTACTAATAGTGGGTCATGTGTACATTACAGCCACTGCTTCCTCAGGCATAAGAGCTGCAAAATGTGACTGACAAGTCTTACTGCTACTAGGAGCGCTGAATCCAACAGAAGACAATAGTCTGTGTGGCTGGTGTCACCTAGTGTGGCCTCAGCAGTGCACAGTCCTAGTGGTTCATGAAAAAAGAGCACTGTTGCTGTTCAGAATGCATCCCCACAGCTAGAGCAGAAAAGCAAGCAACCATCATATCAACTTCACCCTGCTGCTATAAGACAATGTTAAAAATGGAGATGGGGAGTGCAGAAAGGTGGGAGGATTCCACTTTCTAAAATCAATGTGGACACCTAAGTTTTTTCAGCAAGTTCAATCTGCTGTATACCCCCCTGAGGGTGGTAAGACAGACATGAACAAGGTTAACTGGACAAGACCCACTGACAGACGTGTCCTGGCCTATTTTCTCACCCCTTCACCTCTGGAGGATGGTTGGCAATAGCCTCAGCATTACACTAAGCAAAAGGAAGTTGCTACAGTGTAGTGGGCCTATATAATGAGCTATTAGCTGGCTCAGTAATTGTAGATAGAGTGCAGTTACTTTTAAGCAAGTTAAAAGTATGCCCGTTAAAAACAATTTTGCAAAAGAAGTTTTGGGCTTTTTTTACAATTTCTCAGTTGGTCTAATAAAGGTATCATCTCTGAACTGAGAGTTCTAGATTTCTGCATTCCCTTAGAAGCACAGGTCCCAAAACCTTGACCGACTTTCTGACTTTGAGAATCCTTTACGCTTCTGTCCATTGGAGCCATGCTTAGATCTCAAGTGCTTGGTGCAGAGCTCTTAAGAGTTTTGGTCCCAAAACACAAGCTCTTCCCTGGTGTCCCATTCCAGATGCCTCTCTCTTCTCTCGTCAGCCTGCTCCCAAACTTCTTTGCTACACAAGAGCAAGAGTGAATCTCCAAAAGTCACATGACTTTGGCAGTTCTCTTTACTGAAATAATTAAAATATTCAAATTAGTGATCTCCCTGATATACAATTCTCATCCATTATGTAGTGAAAATACTGAAAAGTCAGTTTCTCCTTTCTACAGATACCAGATGCACAAGGTTCCTATTTTGGAGGGATCTTTTGTTGGTGGTGGTTGAAAAAGCTCTTCTCTTAAAACAGAATGAGACAGCCAGCCTCCAAAATGTCATTCAGGTTGTTTGAACTAATGCCCATGCCTTTCAATAAGGCAGGTATTGGCAACAGTTGGAAACTTCCCGGGAAACCAGCATGGAAAGGCACACAACCTTAATTAAACCTGTAATTCATCTTGCTTAAGAAACATGTGACCATGGAGCAGTAAACAGATTCCACATGGAAACTGTTTAAACTATGAAACAACTGCCTCACATCTTTAGATGCTGTTTCCAATGAAAACCCATTGTAATTCACATCAAAACAGCATCCAGAGCAGCAAAGAAAATCCACTGTTTAGACCTCAACAACCAGGGAGAACTTCTTTGCTGATAAATTGTCAGCAAAGCGACTGAAACAGTTCTGGAAGGAACATAGTGGCAACTGCAGACCTACTGAGTCAGGTAAACCAGAAATGTGTAAAACCCACACAAGTTCTTGGCTTGTTTAAACTGCTAATACTGATTACATACGAAAGATAGAGCTGTTAGACAAGTTGATGACACTAAATGAGGTATCAGGGGAGACTAGAGAGCTGGGGAGGAAATAGATAATCTGATCAAAGGCAATTCTGTAAAATAGCTACAGAATAATGCTCTGCTCCACAGTTGGGAATGCAAAGAATGGACCAAAAGGTGGGCATCAAACAAACAAACAACAGCTTGAACGTCATGCACCTGACACCCAGCTGTGATCTTCCTTCTGTCAAGGTTAGCATAGCTGTCGATTTTTGGCCCTTCCCTGCAGAAAGATCAACAACTTGGGGGAGAATTTTTTTTAGAATAAAAATTATCAAAATACATAGAGCTCAAGTTCTCAATGGTTGAGTGCTGCAGAGGAATGCTTCAGAGTGCCCTAAAGAGTATAACTTGTCTTCCGTTTTGTCTCATTATAAGTATCTCTACGTTAACAGAACAGTCTAAGGGAGGGGAAGTATGCAAGCATTTGTGTTAGTTTGTAGACTGTGGCCCAATGCTTTGATTCAGCTTGGGGACAGCAGGGTTACATAAGCCTGAGACAGAGAGCAAGTTAGGGGAGCAGCTTGAAAACCAAGGGTGCAAAAGGCCTACATGCCCTTCCAACTATAGAGAAGGAAAGTATGGAAGAAAGTGGGCAAGCTCTTCACATTAATGGCAAGGACAGTCTCTGTTCACTTGCAACACTGCTAGCTAAGAAGATGGTCTAGCAATGCCTTAGACTTTTTTAAGTCTCCTGCATTTATTCACAACAGAATTTTACACCATCTGTTTTAACTGAGTGTCTCAAAACGTTTCAGAATCAGGCACTTGGACCTTGCAGCTCATGCCTTAAGCATTAAAGCCAAGTGTAGGTATCTCTTCTGTGATGTCTAAGATCAGTGGCACTGCCATTCTGCCCACTTCTTTTTCCTCTTCTATCATCCTGCCCTTTAGTACAATTTTAGATTTGTTGCCCTATTCCACGCTTTCTTCTCTCCTGAAGTTGATCCAATTTCTCATTACTTTGTCTTTTGCTTCTCAGCTTTTTGTTTCCCCACTTTACCAATTCTTCTCCCACTCATTTGTTTTTCCAGATGTTATTTAGTTTTTCCCAAGTCTCCAGCACTTCTGAGAGCATTAAACCAGCCTGAGGACAACAAAGTACATGAGCACAGTCCAGAAGCTGCCATATCCTGGGTGGCAATTGTAGCTGTAAACTGTAAAATCCAGCAGGGATTGGGTGATATTTTCTCCCTGCATAGAAAGAGTCAGTCTGGTAGCAAGGGGTATGAGGGTGGGGAAAAGCTCTAAGTACTTGTAGGATCCAGAGAAATTATAATGGCACAGCTGCTGTAGTTAGTGAGGAAAGTACAAAATTAAATGAGCAGAAAGCCTAAAGGAATCCTACTAACTGTGTATGACTAGTCTGGCGTGCCAAAACCAAGGCAAAATTTTCAGTTAGCATATCAACAAAGTACAGTTTCAATCAACGTGACACTTGTGAATGTGGGTCACTTTTGGCAGGATTAATAAATAGCCTTGGAAAGGTCTAACCAATTTAACTTTTCAAGCTCGGTTAGCGCAAAAACAAAAAAGTAGAATCCTTCGATATCCTAAATACTAGTGATTACAGTGCTCATTGCTCTTAATTCAGAAAAGAGATCTTACCTAAGGTTTTCCAGGCCTCAGGAGACAGCCCTTCCCACTAGCTCTTCTGGAATAGGTCTCTCTTCTGTTTAAGCTTTCCACTTTGTATAAAATACATACCTACTCTTAAAGTGAAGGAAAGAGACCTTAAAACCTTGAAGTCAGTGCACTTGCTTGGGGGTGGGATACCTTCATTGCACTCAATGTACCATACACCATTTAAATATTTATACAAAATGGAATGGCTTCAAACCACATAAATTGAGATACTTACCTCAGCCTACCCTGTGGCCTGGAGGATAGCACCCTCCTGAAGGACAGGAAGATTCGTTGCATGTACCTGCTCTGAATCAGGTAGAGGAGGAAAGCCAAACACTATCTAGTGCCCTAACTACTGTGCTGTATAGCATGGGGGATGAAGAAGATATTTTTATTAGTATGATCACCCTTTGCTTTTATTTAAAAATAAGTCCAAAGGCAAAATGAAGACTTCTTTGGAGAAGCCAAAGCCTATTGTCTTGTATGGTCTCATACTGACCCAGTCTTTCCCCCACCCCCTTGTTATTTTGTGGTTTAGTAGCAGAAAGAATAAGGAAAAACTCTTCTATAACATCTTTCCTTCATTTGAAAGGACCATCAGGGAAGAAGGAATGGCTCTGGTAGGGTTTCTGAACTCTCTCTTCCTTTGGCCTAGTCTTCCATTGTGATCTGAATTTCACTCATTGCTAATTCCTTGACCCATGCCTCACACTGGCAATCAGCACATCTTGCAAGGAGAATCTGGGAAGTCTAATGGAAACATAGGGAAGTGGAGTGCCAGAAAGGGAGGGTGGACTACTCAGCTCCTAAGGAAAGGGTTTTACCAGTGATAAGGTGTGGAAGCAGCTACTAAAGACTGTTCTTGCCCCTCATTCCAGGGTCTCCCCATAAGCATTCTGCCCCTAAGAGAGAATCATAGAAAATAAAGAGTTGGAAGAGACCTCAGGAGGTCCAATCCCCTGCTTGAAGCAGGACCATCCCCAACTAGATCATTCCAGCCAGGGCTTTGTTGAATTGGGCCTTGAAAACCTCCAAGGATGGAGATTCCACCACCTCCCTAGGTAGCCTGTTCCAGTGCTTCATCACCCTTCTAGTGAGAGCGTTTTTCCTAATATCCTACCTAAACTTCCCTTGCTGCAACTTGAGACCATTGCTCCCTGTTCTGTCAGAAGTTAGCACCAGCCTCTACAGCATGCAGAATTAAAGGAACAAGAACACTTGCAAGTGCATGGTGGAATTGAGTTAGAATTTTCAGTGATTGGGAGCTAGAGAAAAATAACTAATGCACGGCAAAGAGCTATGCATGGCTACTTGTGTTTCTCCCATCCTAGCTGTTTAATTTACTGGAGAGGAGGGGGAAGAGTGTTTTCCTACTATCAGCATTGCAGAGCCCTGTAAGCCAGAATCTGCCCTGCCATGGCAAGGTCACCAAAAAAATTCTAAAAAGAACCGGCTTTTAGGAAACAATTATATTCAGATATTGGCTCAGCTCAGGAATTGTAGGGAAATTCTTGTTCTGATGCAGAAGCTAGGATGGCACAAAGAGAATGAAGATGGACCAGTGATGAGTCCAAGGAACTCCAAACAGCAGGCTTCTAATATAAGCCTAAAGGATATCTAGAAGAGTTAAAGATCAGACCATGGGCTGGTATGACAAAGGCACACCAGTTTCCATAGCTAATAACCCACAAAGGAGTGATGTGGCTAATTCACATCCAGCCAGCTCTGACTTCCCAGCCTAATGATAAGATACCAGTTTACTAGCGGGGGCAGTCTTCAGCTCAAGTACAAAACTGAGCTCTGGTCCACCCCTCTGCTGAGACAGCAAGACACCTTACACACCCTGACATCACAGTCAAATACTACTTCCACTCAACTCAACTCCCTTGCCCAGGCCTACTCCAGTGGGAGCTGCCAATGGCCCCATAGACACTGAGGCTAGGGACAGACATTACACATGAACTGATTTAAACCTGTAACCAAACAGATGTTCAGTGTACATAAACCAGTTTGAAAATGGCTGAAAACAGTTTGAGATAAACCTGGTTGAACATAGTATCAGACTTTAATGATTTGGGGCAAACCAGTTTATGCAATGTCTGTCCCAGACCCCTTGCTGGCTTAAGTTAAACCAGACTCCCCAAGCATCCCAGCATGCTCTCTGGGCTGGGCTCTCTGCTCCACAGCAGAGTTGGCCCCTCCCCTCTGCTCCCTGGCTGAAGCTCTGGCAGAGACTACAAGCATCTGCCTGTCTTCCCCCTGCTGCCCCCTTCCCCTCAAGACTCCCTGCTAAGCATGGATCCCCCCCTCCCCTATGCCTTACACAGATACCTCTCAGCATTAACTAGCAGGCCACATGCTGACTATGGTCTGCTGTGGGAGACAGGATTGTGTCTGCTTAGGGCTTTTTAGAGCTAATCAACAGGTAGCTGTGGGGTGATAAATGCTGATAACGGCTGATAAATGCTGTGTTATCAATGGGGGGCACCCCTCCCCAGTGCAAGCATCCTGCCAGGCCTGGCCACGCCCCCCCTCAACTCAGTACTGTGGAAGGGAAGGGAAGGGAAGGCTGCTCTAGGGCTCCCTGGCTTCTAGGATGTCTGTGGTTACAAATTGGTTTAGCCTAGCCAGGTTAGACTAACCTGCAGCGACTGAATCAATTCAGGCTTAGGCTTTTTGAATGTCTGTCCCTAGCCTAAAGCCCCCAATTCTTAAAACATCAAATGCATCTTGAGAAGACATCCACTGAGACATACAGCCTCATGTTTCATTTAGCCCTATAAGAGGAAACGAAATGAAATGAAAATGAAATCCCATGAGGACTGGCTTCATTACTTGGAACAGGATGAAGGAGCAGAAAGAAACACAGAAAACCAGTATTCTCCAGTAAACTGAAAAAAAATGACACTGTACCCTTTCACAGATGCAAGTAAAATGAGGATTCTTTGCTCAGGGCCAGATAAGCCCAACAAATATTGTAAAAAGGGGGGTGCACTACATGGGTTTCCCCATCACATCACAAAACAGGAGCATAGGTTTGTGCCCCCTTTACCAGTGTCCAGGGATACCACATCATTATCATCTGGAATTTGTTTATAAAACTGGGAAACGGAGACTCTGGCCCTGACCATAGGTTCCAACTAACAGTTACAACCATTAAGAATGAAAACAAGGCCCCATTAATCATACCACAGCACTAAGTCAGCATATAATGGCATGCAAAATCAATGCTATGCAGTTATTAGAACAATAAAAGCTGAGTATTGCTGAAATCAGCAGGCTGCTGCCAGACAACTGCAGCAAATGGACAATATTTAACTGCGCTTTCCTTTGTGTTTCTTGTTGGACTTCCTTGTAAAATTTCAGCTATTTAGCCCTAGGGCAGTGGAAACCACACTGGTGAAATCCCTGCAGACTTTTAAGAATTGTGATTAAATCAGCAATTTGGAAAACACCCCCCCAAACTCAGTAACTGTGAGCAATACAGTTCATCTCTGCAAAGAACTAGCTTACAGAAGCCTAAACTTAGATCACCAGCACCACCCAGTGGCTAAGTAAAACTCAGGCTTCTCATCCAGCCATTCCCAGCTGTTCTTAAGGTTCCCTTTCCCCACAAATCTGAAGGATCCTGGCTATTTATTGTCTTAGCATTTCACTTGTAACTGGCTGCCCTTCTTGTGGCACTATATGAATATCCTGGCAGACATTAAAAAATACCTGGGAATAGAGTTTTCCTACAGCATAGAAATAGCAAAATACAATTTTTTAAAAATGCTATACTATAAAATAAAAAGGCAGCTACCAGAAACAGCCGCCATCCTCCCAGCTATGTAGAATCCTGAAGTCATTTACGTGTCCACAGGGACAGTTAATATCTTAATATCACCTGCTAATGTCTGCATTTTTCGTTCAAGTAGTCTTCAGATGTAAGATACAACACTACATCATGCCTAATACACACAGGAGAGAGAGCTGGAGGAAGAAATGTCAAATAAACCCCATTCACTGAGATTATATTTATGTCTTGTTAATATTTTATGGCAGCACTGGCAAAACAAAAACACTTCCTATAAAAATAGTCTATTTTAAAAATAACTATCTATAAATAACTAAAATAAATAAAAATCACTCATTCTTCCTTTCCCATTTTCCTTCCTTCTATGATGTCCACATAACAGAATAATTTTTTTTCCTTTAATACTAAGTGAGCCTTTTTAGATTGAAAAATAAAATGTCCTTGTATTTACTCTGTATAACCATAAAAGTCAATTTTCACGTTCAGCACCCCAGCTTGTCTTATATTTATGGTTATTATTTCTGTTCTGGGGAGGTTTTTGTTGCTGGTTTCCCTTTTATTATTTTTTTTTGTTTTCTTTTTCCTTTGTTAAACTCTCACACAGCTGCACATGTGTTACACACTGTCCCTCCACCTCTCTCCCCTTTCCTCTAGCACCCAGTTCTTCCAGAAGAGCCAAAATCCTTATTGCTTCTCTCTTCCCCCTAGGTATCTTTTATACAAGATGATTTTATTCTGTTGTCCTTATTGTCCACCTTCTAATATTAACTACTTCCAACAACAGGAAATGAAGGAAATGAAAGGTCCAGCTCTCCCCCTTACCTGAGAAGAACTCGGAAGTGGTTTTGGTGAAGTCAAAATGATGACAGTGTAACGACTGGTGAAAATTAGCACAAAGGTTTAAAGCAAAGGTCCTTTTTCGGCTGAAGGACACTGATTCCTAGATGTGATCATTGTGCCATAGAGTATCGCCCCTTCTAACTTGCAGCAGGAGCTTCCCTAACTTCCTCATTAGGGATATTGACTCAAGCTGGTGTCATTATTCTGGTCTCCTACACCTGCAAATAGCTAAGCGGGACATAACTGTGTACCTAGTTTCAGTGCTCCTTTATATGACATTTCCCAGCTTCTCCCCTTCCAGCACAGCCCGTGGGCCCTCCATAGAGTCTTCTATCAGCCAGCTGACAAGAGGACATGGTGCAATGAAGTGCAGGCAATTACTCTGCAGCATTCTCTATCAGACAATTTGGAAGCAAGCTGAGAAGTTGTAGTTTTAAGAGCTCTTTTCCCCATAAAGGTTTTAAGCTCTATAGCTGAAAAGCACTATTCAAGGTTTAAATAGTACACTAAATATCACTATAATATTATGGTAATATGCAGTGCTAATTAGCCCCAGCGCTGCACAGACATGACTAGATTGCTTCTAGCAGAACTACCACATACAAAGTAAACCAACAAGGCTCCATGGCTAAGCATGGTAGGTTTATAGTCTAGGCATTACCTTGGCCTCCAGAAGCAAGACTTACATGCAGCTTAGCTGCCGAAATCCAGGCTACCCCAAATCAGCTTCCACCCTAAACTCATTTGCTCCTTCAAATTCTGCTAATGCTGATACCCAGAAATACCCCAATCTGAGCAGCTCAGTGAATCTCTCTCTTTCCTAAGGCCAGAAAGTAGGTATTCCTCTACCCAAGTCCCTTAGCAAACTGATATGGGATGCATGCTCTGAGAATGCCTAATGCTGCTGTGAGTCTTCGCCATTTTCAAGGGACGTAGGTTATGCTGCAGAAGTATGATTAAAGCAGAAGTCTTCCAGACCTGTTTCTGAGTGACCACAGCATGAACCTTTGCAGACATTACAACTCACCTGGTCAGCCAAGTGAATAGAGTAATTACCATGTCTAGCTAAAACAGTAGTAAAATCAAATTAAACAGAGCAAATGGTCTGAGAGGAAACCTTATAACAAGATGGCCCAGTGCCACCTCCTTGCCCAGGGCTGATGCTATAAACCAGGAATGTCAAACTCACCCAGGGCCCCAGATCTGCGTTGTGGGACTCCTCACAAGCTGGATCCAGCCCATGTCATGGGGACAGCTGCCTGGCTACTACCATGGTGGCATGGGGATCCAAGGCAGCAGCAGTAGGGTTGGAAGTAGTAGTGGGACTGGGGACAGCATGGTGGGGTCCAAAGACACTATGAGGAATGTGGGGGGGGTGGCAGTGGTGACCCAAGATCACTGCCACTGACCATGGCCAGTGGAACCAAAGAGCCCCATATTCTGCAGTAATCCATTCCCCCACAACTTCTGGTAGCCCGATGGGCCAGGCAGAGAGATTCGGCTGGCCAGATCCAGCCCGCAGGCCTTGTTTGATACCCCTGACATAAAGATAGTGGATTATAGTTTTAATTTAAGAAGATTACTTGTTGTAATTATAATGCATTTGGTTGCATCAATTTTGTTATAATCCATATATTTTTTGTTAAGTTTCTTAGATAAATTGTAAACACAGAAGCACCCAGGTCAGAGAAAATGTATAAGACAAGGTGAAAAGAAAACTGGACGGTGGCCAGCAGCCGTCTAAAACGGTGGAGGAAGGAAACAACAACTCCTCCCTACTATATTTTTCAAAGGGACATAAAATCTATCACACTAACACTTTCCAAGATAATAGGAAACCTAATTTAGCCCAGTTTCTAAAGCCTCAGTGAAACTTAAATAAGACATAAATTAAATTAAAATAATGTTTAAATAAATGAAAGGTGAAATTGTATGTCAGAGTAAACCATGTATAAGTATGGTGCATAGGTTGTAAGGGACATTGGAGAACTCAACAAACCCAAGGAGACTTCCAAGGAAGTTCAAAGCGACATCACCCAAGAACACCAGATGGAACATGGCTATAACCTACTATTCTGTATTCTACTGTTTACTCTAGCCAATGACTTTAACCATTATTACAGCCCTGGGAGAGGGAACTGGGACCCTGGATGCCCACAACCCAGACAACAGAAACTCCCTCCCTCTGTCTGGACCAATGAATCTTGTATTCTTTTCTGTAAAGTGGCACAAATTCAACAGTGGGGCAGAGAGTTCCTCCCAGTCTCCCCCACCCCCCAACTACTCAGCCTAACCTATAGCTTTGTGGTTTGGGGACTCTCCTGGCAAATAGATTATATCATTTTGTATTCCCAGAGATACAGTGCATCTCTCTCTCTCTTCTTTCTTCTGGTTCAGGCTGTTTGAGCAGGTGACCAGGCCAGATAAATTCCTGATGGGAGTGGAGAACTCTCTCTCTCTCCAGCAGGCATTTTGAAAAGCCACAAGCAAAGTGCCTCCAGGCTGCTGCCTGCATGACTTCCTGTAAGTAAAAACTGGGAAATTAGCCAGGAGTTAGGATTTCTGTCTAGGCAGACATGTTGGAAAAGGACTATTATGTCCAAGTCTGTGTAAGACTCTGATTGATTGTTTCCTCCAAGTATATTCTGACTTCCTTGTTCTACCCCCACCCCACCTCCAATCAATAAAGGTATTGGGTTACAGCATAACTGGGCTGTTTCACTGTGGATGGGAGAGGAAAGCCTTTTTTTCCTCCTGGCCCACCCAGCAGAGCTCATCTATATTCCCTCAGTTCTATCTGAGGTTATCCTGGGAGGCTTCAGGCTGAAAGAGGCACCCAAAAATATTACCAGTGGGCAAAGCACTGCCAAGGCTTGCAGGGTCTGTGTGCCCTGGGCTGTGCAGTGCCCTAACCAAAGCCAGTGCCCAGGTGGTGGCAGCGTTACCTCAGGCTTGCAGGTGTTCTCCAGGAAATGAGACAGCCAGCAGTAGGCACCCCATGGGAGACTCCTGAAGCAAGGTTTTTGGGCCTGGCACAGTGAGGCAGGTGGCTCTGCGTAGTAGCACCCCTCACTTTGCTGCCACGCACAGATCCCAGAAAACAGGAAACCTGTGCAAGTGCTCTAGCTGCTGGGCTATTGAAAGATTTGCAATTGCAACAGCAACATCTTTTCCAGCCACCTTTTAAAAGAACAGCATGAACCCTGCTCAGTTCTCTGGAAGAAAAGCTCAGTGCCTACCAACAGGAAAGGATTTAGAGCAAATAGAGACATTGTCATGAAGCTGAGAGTGAGCCCCTGAGAAGAGTGATATTTTAAAACATCCTGTCCTCAGCATTTCCTATTGGTTACTTGAGGCAGCAATTGGTTAAGCATGTTGGATTTTTCAATTCCTGAGATTCCTGGATTCCCCTCCAAGAACCGGACTCCTAAGATCCTTTCCTGGATATAGCCCCAAGTGATCAGACAGGGCATCCGATGAAGAAAAAAAAATGGATGAACTCTCACTCTCAGAAAGAAGAAAAAGTTCAGCAGTGTGGCAAACCGTGAGCAAAAAGGAAAACAAGGGGAAAGAGTCCCAAGCTAATATACTCAGCTTTAGAGAAATGATTGTGCATACTTAATGATCACAAAGCAAGAATGCAGAACTAAGGAAACAAAAGGAGTCCTAGAGCCTGTTAAATCAGAACTCAAATAATTGTACCCAACCAGTATAAAAAAAAACCTTTCAGTATATGCTAGTGTGAGCGAGTGAGAAGTGAGACTAATCCCAGTTTCAGAAAAAGGAATTTAACCATTTAGAAACAATGTTTTCCCCTACCACCCAAATAGAAATACCAGACAACATTCAGGCTGAAAGATCACCGTTTCTCCAAGAGATATGACTTTTCTACATCAGGAAGTTGCCCAAATACTCATTCTTCTTTGAGACTGTCTTTGTATGATCCCCTTGGTGGACCAAACTACACCACACAAAGGTGCTCATGGTAGAACGTAAGAGTGTCCACACAGGAAGTTATTTACCAGAGATGTCTTAGCTACATACATGTTCTCCCTTGTGGGTATACCCCACTCCCTATGCTTTGACAGAAGACAGTTTTTACCTTAGCAAAATGCACTGAGTGTACTCTGGCCCCGCTTCTCCTTGTGTACCACTCCAAAAAATAAATAGCAACGTGCACTTCCTGCTACTCAGTTTCCTCTTGACTGCAGAATTTATGTTGACTCTGAAATAGAGGGAAAGACTAATGGAAATCAAATGTATATGTGGACAATACTTCTGGAAGGATTTAAGTTGCTGGTAGTAATTTAGTTCTCTCTCAACGTTCTCATTTGTGGGCGGTTCCAGAGCAGCACTTACATTTCTAGAGGCGAACAGTGATAGTAGGTCTCTTCTGCCAATCATAACACCTGCCCAAGACATTTCCACAAAGGTGTAATGCTTAGTAAAGGTATGGATCAACCTCTATGTGCCAACATCTATATGGCTGCACTGCAAATTTCACAGGAACACTGTGCAAAGATGCTATGGCAGTAACCTGGGCTCTGGTGGAATGTGCAGATCCATCTATGGCAGGTCCACCTTAGGGGGTCTCAGGGCTGTTTTGCACAACCCAAGATCCAGTCAGACATTTCCAGGCTGATATTACTGTACCTTTAGATTCCTCAGCCACCAAAAGTTTATTTAAAAACCATTTATACTTAATGTTTTTGAGCTGCAATGGTGATATGGCACTTTGTAAGTAAATTTGTGATCTAGAGCCACTTCTAAAGATACTGGCATTGGGTTCTTCATAAATATGTTACAAAGAACAGATGTCTGTGGGATCTGTCAGCTCAGTGCCTGGTATCACCAAAAAATGTTCCACGCTGCTCTGAGTTCAGGAAGTATAGCTTGTCTTCTACTACTGGAAGCTATTTTCTGAATATGCAGCGAGGGCAAGAACTTTCTCTTACTCAGTCTGAAAAATTTGCCTGGACAACATTCACAGCTTACTTTATTGTGGTAGGGTTTTTGGTTATAGCCACGTTGGTCTGAGGATGTAGGCAGGCAGCCTTCTTTGGGTAGATGCAATAGCTTTCATTAGACCAACTGAGAAGTTGGGAAAATGTTCTTTGCAAGCTTTTGGGCATGAGCACGCTGTCATTCTTTGAAGAATGAACCGCTCCAGAAGATTGTAAATAAAATTCATAAATCATATCAAAAGATAGCTGGAACTTTCCTCACTTTGTTCTAGCTATGAAACTCACTTTTTACCATATTTTAGATGTCCTGTTCCCTTGGTTGACAAAGGACATAAAATTGACAGCCATCAATTGTACATACTAGTTTTGCTAAAGTTGAAATACTGCCAATCAGGTAGCTTGGTGCTCTCTCCATTTCTTCAGGAAGAACAGTGGATCTTTCTCACCCTGAGGTGGAGCCAGTTAGTACCTTTCCCTCTCAAAAATCTCATCCCTGTTGTTTTTGCCAACTTAAAAATTAACATCCAATGAATTTAATTAAATTCAAGAAAAATAAAGCTACACATTTTTGCCATGAACAGATGCAAGACTTACTGATATCTAAATTTTATTAAATTGTCAATTAATACATTTTTTACAATGACATGAAACAAATTAAAAAAAACATTCCTACTTTTAACACACATCTGCTCAAGTGAAATCTATTTTGATTTCAGAAACATTTTTTAACAGCCTTCTTAGGATTTGTTAAGACATTCAATATGTCACCAGCTACCAGGATTAGTGACTGTACAATGTCTCCAAATTTTTGAAAATGCAATCAAGTACTTGAAAGTAAAGTATTATTTATCTTAGATACAATGGGTAAGTAAGTGTACTTTTGGTGGACTCGGGGAATTTTTTGAAGCAGAATAAAATTGCTTAGAAAAGTCATATTTATTTGAACCCAAGATTATGACAACGCCCCTCGGCCCCCCCCAAAATTACATTCTATACATGGAACATTATAATACATTTATAAGAATTTAACATGAACCTCCCCTCCCCCCCCAATTACATTCCATATAGGAAACATTATAATACATTTATAATGTTCCCTGTATAGAATATAATTATTGAGGGGGGTCATCTTAAATTCTTACCCCACCCCAGCATTGTGAAGGAGAAAGAAGTGGCAGGGGGCAGATGGTGAAAAGGCAGGTAGGCCCTTCCCTCCTGTGGAAGAAATCAAACTTTGCGTTGTGGTTGAATCAGAGCTGACAGAGGCAGCTTTTCTTTATTTAGGGCTATACTGTGATCACAGGGAGGATTCCATACAGCAAGGGGAATCAGCCACTTGCCTGTTTCAAAGGAATCCTCCTACTCTATAAGTTTACAAACATATTTATACTTAAGACAGAGAAAGAGAAAAAATATGACCTTGGAGAAACAAAACAATAGTAAATTACACACAGACATACAGGCAGTTTACTTAAAGAAAATATCCATGCACAGGGTAATATATCAAGACAAAACAAGGCATGCAGGATTCCTTATCTCAGAACATGTAGCTGAAATAAGCAGTATCAGCACTTCTGGTCTCTGTCTTTTCCTAGTCAAGCAGGCCAGAAGCCCAACCAAATCCACTACCACACTCCCCTCTCCACCCCATTGTCCTCCCTGTTACTTTTTATCCTATGTGGTGGCTTTGGCTCTGAAGTTGGCTCAGGGCACACAGTACAGAGTGGCTAAGTACAGACACAGTCAAAAAGCTCATGGCTGAATCGATTCAGTCTTTGCAGGTTAGCCTAAGATGCACAGATGAAATTGAAACATAAGTGAACAGACCTTTGATTCAGAAAATGCAGCCTCATGCCTGCAGTGGCTCAGGCCAGAAGCTGGGGGTGCTAGAGCACAGCTCTCTAGCACTTAGCCAGCATGGGCTGTATGTATTTGCTTCCTCTTCCTCCTTCTCCTGAGGTTTCTGGGATTTGCAGTCCAGGCTTGAAGCAGTAGGACTCTGCAGGGTTGCTCAGCAATTCCTCTTCCTACTTCTAGGTGCCTCTGGGATTTGTAGTCCACAGTTGCAGCCAGCAATAAGTTTGAGCAGGGGAAGGAGTGTTTAACCCTGACCCTCAGACATGCACCATTGCCTCCAGACCTCCATGCATCACCCTCAGACCCAGCTGCTGCTGAGCCCATGGCTGCTCACTCTAGGCAGCAGTGGCAGCCTCGGGCCTGGCAACAGCCGTGGCAGTAGCTCCAACTCTGGTTCTGGACCTAGGTTGGGGCCAGAGTCACAGCAGCCATCTGCCCTAGGCCAATACTGAAATCCAAGACAAGGCTTTTGCCCCACACAGTGTTGAATGGAGGGAAAAAAAACCCTTAATCTTAAATTTGAATGAATATGGTCTTAAGTTCAGTTCTTTTGCTGATACTGTGTAGTCAGCAACCAAGTAAGTCTGTACTTTTTAGACTTGTCCCAATATAGTAGGGATTCCTATACAATGCTATGCTTTTCCCGGAGAAAAGGCAACAAAGCAAAAATACATTTGCATCAGTAATGAACTGCTTTCAGACCCAGCAAAATGCAAAAGTGGCCTGACCACCCTGTCTCTGGTTCGAGGCTAAATGCAGCTTTGCTACACCTAAGACTGAGCCAAAATGACCAAAAACAATTATTGCTCATCACTAAGATGATCAGGATATAATATGCTGGTATCTTGCAGAGGCTTGCTATTTAATTTTCTTCTGGTCTATATTCTTTTGTCAGAAGCTTGTGCTGAGTTCCTTTTCTATGCATTGAGAAAAATGCTAAGTAGAAAAATAAGATGAGACCTCAAATATGCAGCTTCTGGAATTGAGGAGGGGGAAAAATGAAGAATTTTAGTTGATCAGTAAATTGCTTGCTCAAGACAGAACACTCACATTTTTAGCGTTTATGCCCAATTTGCAATCCTATTTCTGTGCAATATGAATGCAGAGCTGCCCACATAGCTACTGAGTGTATGCTGTAGGCTGCACCATGGCTGGCAGAGCCAACCCGAGCAGGATGCGGGGCCCGGGGCAAATCAGTTTGTGCAGGGCCCCGCCCCCACCCTGATCCCACACACCCTGGATGCAAAGAAGCTGCCACCACCATCAGCAGTGGCATCGGTGGTGAGCAAGGGTAGCAAATGGCTGGACGCAAAGCTGGCAGCCCAGAGTCACCATGGCCACTCCACCTGGCTCTGTGGGGGCCCCGGGCAGTTGCCCTCTCTCCCTCCTAGGGACAGCTCTGCTGGCAGTTGCATGGTTTCACATGGATGTACTCAAGCATAAGTCCTGGGGGGGAAAAAAGAAGAGGGCTGGAAAAGGGCCTAGATAATGCTTAACTGGTAGCCTGTTGTATAGAAAACTGTGCTGGGGAGTCCGAGAGATGCAGGGTCAAATCTCCTCTAGAAATGGAGGGTGTGAGTGTAGTACCTGCTTCTCACTTCCTAAGCTAGTGCTGTTCTCACTCAGCAATGAGGGCTAAAACTAGTCAAGGGGTTTCAGCAGGTGAAGCTTTGTTACTTGTGCTCACCCACACAGGCATGAAAGGAGCCGCATACCAGCGTGGTATGCCTACAGTATAGTCTACTCCACACGCTCAGGAACAGGATCACAAACAATGCATATCATAACTGCCAAAAGTAGCAGTTACAAAGCTGAAAAACTGCCGTTTGAGGTCAATAAAGTGAAAGCTAGCATGCTACCCAGCATTCCTCCTCAAGGACAAAAGGACGACCAGACACATTGCTTAAATGAAGGATTTTCAAACATCTTCAGTGTTAATATCTTAATATAGTTTTTGTAAACCACCCTATTTTTGATTGCCTGTATCACCTTCCCCTTTATTCACAAATCAATTATGTACTTATGGGTTTAAATACTATGGAATTGGTTATTAATAGTACATGCAATAAAGCCCAATACTGATTCTCATTCCTTAGCCTTCTTCAAAATATTTTTCTATAAAAGTTTCATACAGCTCTGTGTTTTACTGATGTACAAGTTAAGCACAACCATGTTTTTCACAATTGCAAGATTATGCAGCAACCAAGACCAAGAACTAATGGAACTTGTAATATGATATAATTCTGTATTATACACGTGCATGTATTTCACAAAGTATTTTCTAAGCACCTTAAAACACAGCAAAAATGTACTTTTATAAAACTGTTTATTGCTTTTTGAACCCTATAAAACCTTAGTTACAAAGCCCTATTCTACAGTCCTATTAAGTCCTTTACGGCTTTTTAACAGTAGCTCTTTGAAGCCATTCAGGTTTGTCAAATTAAACAAGTACCAAGGATATGTATGAGTTACCAAACGACAGATGAAGAAGGCAAAGGTGTGTGATAAACTAATTTATCTGAAATTTGTCATGTAGTTCACCAGTTTCTGATTGGATTGAGTATTTACCTTATCAGTACTATTCACATTGTTTCAGTAGCTAAAAACAAGAGCACTTTTCATGATCTGATACAGGTTACTCAGGTATTTTAGATAAGGCACAAAATAGATGTTTGATTTTAGAAACTTTCATTCACCCCATTTTTAAAACACATTCAGGTTTGTTACTTGAAGTTATGATTTTGGCTCTCAATACTTCTTTATAATAATTTCTGATTATTGTCTAGGTATTTACATGCTAAACTAGTTTGGTGTCCAAGCAAATAAAACATGTTTAAAGTAAAAAAAAATTCTTTTACCTTGAGCTATGAATTTTCTCATTGCAATATTTTAAATGGGGCCCTTCCTGTTTACCTGACTGCATTTTGTTGGAAGTTTCATATCAGGGCAAAATTGTTTTAGTTAGTAACTTTCAACAATAACCGTACATTTAAAATTGCTTGTACTAATCTACGTGGATTACCTAAATCAGATTAGGAGGCATCTGTCAGGGAGTTATTTTAAAGAAGCAATAAGAAAAGCCTTGAACTTCTCTAAATCACACTTAATCATGACAAAAGCTTTTCTCTTTTTCTTAAGGTGATCTTTCATGTCCAGTACCATCATTCCTCTAGTTAGTGATCCATTCAGCTCCACGGTTACAGCAGTTTCTATGGCTTCTGTGACAAAGCTCTCATCGATTGCAGCAGCCATAGCATAGGAATCACAAGACACAAATCCTGGAGATACGAAGTTTGGATTTTTTGATTGCACCAGTTTTAGAGAGTAAGCATGTATTTTCTTCATGAAGTTACCCTTCTTGGTGTCCAGACTTATCCACTCATGATAGAATTTCTGCAAGACAAAGAATGATGCTTGTCATTAAAATAAAAAAATACATGACAACAAATATTGGGCCATATCTTCATGCCTCTTTTTATGATTAAGCCAGGATTGTTCAGCAATACAGCACAGCTTTAGATTCATAGGCTCAAAGTCAGGAAGCTCTGGTTAAGGGCCAAGTCTTGTAATGTAACTGGATCATAAGAATATGTCATGCAGATAGAGTTCCCAATGACTATACAGAAGCCAACTGCTGCCAATTAATTCTAAGTGAGTAAAAGTCCATCAGTGCCGTCCAGGCCCTGGGATGATACTCACCAAAGCCAGCCTGAATTATGAAGATTTAATTTACCTCAAGAATAAAGCTTTTCTATTTAGATTTCTAATTAATCTCATCAGATGTGGTTTCATGTTGTCTCAGTCAGCACTGGATTACTAACAATGCTGACCTATTTGAACACGCTGGAGACACCTTAACACTCAACAAATTCTTCCCAATCCCAGACTGGAATCTTGTCCTTCTCTCAATTTTGAGATTTTTGCTCCTAATTGTAAAGATGATTGCTCTCTCAAGTTGTTCCCATGAGGTGGCAGTAATTAGCTGTAGTGATGCTCCGTTATCTTTTCCTCCATCTGATATGCTGCAGCAGACTCATGAATGCCAAGGATAACAGCTTGCAGGCTTGCACTCTCATTAGGGGTGTGCAAAGCGGGCAGCATTCGATTCAGATTGGCCCACAGTGATTTGATTCACCGACTTGGATCACTGCCCCAGTTTGATTTGGCTGAATCTGAAGAGTCAATTCTGATTCGGAGAATCAGTGATTCAGCCATAAACACAGCCTTATGTCTTTTCTACATGCCTTGAGCTCCCAGGTGTGGTTTGTGATCGCTGAGATGGTGGGGCGGATAAAGCGTAACCATAGGAGTGGGGGGGGGGAGGGGTCCACCGCCCCTACTCCATGGGGTGCGGGGAGGCAGTATGCTGCAGCCTTCAGTGCTGATGAAGCCCACAGCCCAGGGTACCCAAGTGACGTAGTGCAGAGCAGTTCATGTCCAGAAAGCTAAAGGTGATTCACAATGCTTGGGTGCACAGTGTAGCAGGGAGACACAAGGGATGCAGACAGAAGTGACAATTTGTGCCTGATCTGGCCACAGAAAGTGGTTTATAGCTGTGACCAAACAAGTGCACAGCTGCAGACTGCTTCAAAAATGGTTGTTTGGGTGTAAATCTGGGTTCAGACAAAGACGTTTCAAAACAGCGTCTTCTGTCATTTCTGTCTGTGCTGCCTCCCAGCCTCTCCCTGCAGAATGGAAGTGGGAAAAGGGAGCAGAGAGAGTTCGGTCTGGGGCTTTTTCAGACCCCACTGGAGAGCTCCTGAGGTGGGGGGCTCCAATTCACCCATCTCACCCTCCAGCACTGACTGGGGAACCCCAAGAATGAGCTCCCTCTGCTCCCTTTCTCTTCTCCTGTTCTGAAAACAGGGACAGGCTGGGAGAGTACAGGGGCTGCTGCTAGGGGAAATTGGCTGCAGGTTCCAGACAGCGGCTAAATTCCACCTGCCCCCCAGGAACCAACAGTGAACATCTCTTTGGTTTGGGGAATCATTGCAATTCAGAAGTCTTCCTGAAAAGATACAGCAGGGAGGTGTACTTCTGCCTGAGCCCAAGGAGCAGCAGTGGGATGGACAGGTGCCCAGTGCAGCAGAGAAAAACAGAGAATAGCAGGGGGGCATCTGGTCCAGCAGGGGACCGCCTTGGCACAAATGCACAGGGGAAGTACCCTGCATGTGGTACAACAGTGAGGGCACCTGGGCACAGGGTGCAGCAGTAGGGGGTCATCCAGGCACTCGGTCAAGGAGCGATGGGGTGGGAGTAAAGCTCACTGTGGGCCTTCTGCTCACCTTTTGCCCAGTAGCTGCCACAAACCCCCAGGCACCATGGTGCATGAGGTGCCCCCATGGCTGAAAGCCCCTTAACTGAGGGGGCTCCGAGCCGTTGAAGCTTAGTTCTTGCTGGTGCAGGGGGAACCCAGGATCAGGCTCCCCCTGCACCAGCAATAAGGTGCAGTGGGGTCTAACGCACAATTCCACATGTGGCATGGCAGGATTCATGACTGTGCAGACTGTCATTAAATCCCATTGCGACTTTACCTGAACATGTAGAGGGAGCCTAAGGGATCAAACCATGTGTCGGGGCTTCTGGATAAGTTTAGAAGCCCATGCATAGGCATCTATAGACCTTGGCATACCAAAATGGAACCACCATTTGATGCTGCTTGTATGAACTAGGCATTGTCAGAGCACAGCTAAGCATCTGGTTCCTCCAGGAGCTCAAGCATCTCTCCCACCAGAACTAACCTGGAATGCAAAGGAGCTTATATAAGAATACATGGTGCCTGAATGTAGGCTCCTTCTTATTGTTGGACTTACAGAGTAGGGCCAGCCAGATTACCCTCTGGAATTGTGGTGCATAAATTACACCCAAGTCCTATTTAGGTACTTCCAAGACCAAACGGGATATGGTTCCTTATTCTTTGGTGAAATGCAGAAGACTGACCATGACCAAATCTACCATGAATATGAACCCATAATAAAATTAGGTATCTTACCCAAGGCAATGAACTGCGAAATGTAAATTCCCATGCTGCAATATACATAGGACAAGTGTACTCATTTAAGACGACATAGGCAGCTTCTGGATCAGTTACGAAATTGAACTCTCCACACACTGTAATGTTTCCTCTGGCTAAGAAAAAAAAACAGAAAACAAAAGTAAACAAGAAAAACATAGACTCAGAAGTAGGGTTGGAAGGAACCTTGTAGATCTTCAGGTCTGACCCCCTGCCTGGGCAGGAGAAAAACTGGGCTCAAATGAGTCCAGCCAGGGAGGCATCAAGCCTCTTCTTAAAGATCCCCAGAGTAGGAGCCAGCACCACTTCCCTTGGAAGTTGGTTCCAGCTCCTAGCCGTCCTAACTGTGAAGTAGTTCTTGCGGATGTCTAATCTAAACCTACTCTCCAACAACTTGTGTCTATTATTCCTTGTTATGCCAGGGGGCGGTAGGGGAAACAAGGTCTCTCCCAAACCCTTCTGGTCCCCCCTAGTGAGTTTATAGACAGTCACCAGGCCCCCCCTCAGCCCTCTCTTGTGAAGGCTGAACAGGTTCAGGTCCTGCAGTCTCTCATTGTAGGGGCTGCCCTGTTGTCCCCAGATCATGCGGGTGGCCCTCCTCTGGACCCTCTCCATGTTGTCCACATCCCTCCTGAAGTGGGGCACACAGAACTGGACACAGTACCCAGCTGTGGCCTGACCAGTGTCACAGAGGGAGAGGATCACCTCCTTGGCCCTGCTTGAGATGCACCTGTGGATGCACGACAAGGTGCAGTTAGCCCTGCCAACCATGACCTCGCATTGTCGGCCCACGTTCATCTTGGAGTCGATAATGACTCCAAGATCCCTTTCTGCCTCTGTGCTCTCAATCTTCCCCATCTTATAAGTGTGCTGCTGGTTACTACTGCCCAAGTGCAGCACCTTGCACTTGTCAGTATTGAAACGCATCCTGTTTTTGTTAGCTCACCCCTGTAACTTATCCAGATCTTGCTGCAATCTTTCCCTCCCTACTAGCGTGCTCACCTCACCCCAAATTTTGGTATCATCAGCGAATTTAAACAGGTTGCTTTTCACCCCGTCGTCCAAATACCTGATAAAGAAATTGAACAGCACAGGCTGAAGGACTGAGCCCTGGGAGACTCTGCTGCCCACTTCCTACCAGGTCAAATATGACCCGTCCACCACCATCCTCTGAGTACGGCCCTTGAGCCAATCTGCAATCCATCTGACTGTGTAGGCATCAGTGCCAGAGTCGCCTAGTTTTTTAATGAGGATGGGGTGGGAGACGGTGTCAAAGGCCTTGTTGAAGTCCAGAAAGACTACGTCCATGGCAACACCTGCATCCAGTGCCTTTGTGACCTGATCATAAAAGGCAATCGGGTTGGTCTGACATGACCTACCCGTAATGAAACCATGCTGGTTGCCCTTGAGCATCATCCCTGAAGTCAGCCCATCGCAGATGTGCTCCATGATCGTCTCAAAGATTTTCCCTAGGATTGAGGTAAGACTGACGGGCCTATAGTTGCCCGGCTCCTCTCTCTTCCCTTTTTTGAAGATGGGGACCACATTAGCGATCTACCACCCACTTCTGTATATTTGAACATATTATTTATTGCTTGTTATCCCCTCCCTTTTTTTTTTTTTAGCACCCCCCCTCCAAATCAAAACACTTTCGGTAGGAAAGCATGCATTACAATACCCTCATAGAGATAAAAACCACATGGAAATGTGAGTTTAAAAGTTAATTTTTTAAATTTATCTCAGAAATGATTTAACTTTGAGTCAGTTAAGGGTTATTCTTCTGACTGCAAAAATACAGTAAATCACCTATTAAGGCAACAACAACATGCATATCAGCTTCATTTCACGTCCCTAATATAACATACAATCACATGCATAACCTGGCAATCATATACAAAAGATAAATTTGTTTCTGAAATAATCATTTTAGCCTTATCAGTTAAAAATGTTGCCTACTAGCCGTTCTATAAATTACTTACATTCTGTATTTCCTCCCATTAGAAAGAGACTTTTAAGCTTCTTAGGAAATGCTGGATCCAATTTCACAGCCAAAGCCAAATTAGTCAAAGGACCAAGGGCAACTAGGGAAACCTACAAAACAAACAAGCCTCTACTAAGTTTCTTTTGGTGCTATTTTAAATAAATAGCCATAATAATGTAAAACCCAAAATAAAGTGTAAAGGTGCTGAAGGGTTTCCCCAGAGCTTGCAGGCTCAACCAGGGTGTTTGTGCTCTTGGGACAAGGATCGGCTGTGCATGCAGAGTGTATGCATGACTGGACAGCTGTACCTCCAGGGAAAAAACAGGGGAGACCAGCTGGGGAGAGGGGAGCTGAAGCCGTGTGGTGATGGGCTGCTTCAGAGGGGGCTGCGACCAGGACAATTGCTTCTGAGAGGACGACTGGCAGAAGAGTTGTTGCTGAGTGAGCTGCTACTGAGGGCAGAGGAGCCACCAGCTACTGAGTACCCAGGATCGCCTGGTATCCTTTACTAAAGGAGCAGGGGTTGCAAACGGGCTCCTCTCTCCACCCTTAAGCTCCCTGAGTGCAGGGAGTCACTGGGAGGGAGTTGGGGACAGGGGGTGCTAGAGGAGTTTCTCTGGGAGAGCTAGAGAAAATAGCAGGGAATCGTGGTTTTGTGGGAGCTCCAGCAGAGAGCTCAAGAAAATACAGCTGAGAAGGGGCACTCCAGGTGCCAAACACAGGGCAGCTGCCTTGGGGAGTGGTGTGATTGATTGCAGGCATCCAGGAAAGACTGCAAAAAAGGAAGAAACCCTGGTCTGCAGCGCAGCCGCACCCCGTCTTCTGTCCAAATGATGGCATCGCCACCCCTCTTCTGAGGCAGAGCGAGCACCGCTCCCCGGGGCGCCACTGCAGCCACTGCACACTGGGTGATTTTGCTGCAGGCAGAGTGATTGTGTGGAGGGCTGGCTGATTAAGTGTACGTACCCATTATAAGCAGACAAGGTTCTTTGGGTGAATCTGATATCTTTTATTAGACCAACTTAAATAGTTGGGGGAAAAAAATTGTGGAAAAAAATTATACTGAAGTTGATAATATAATTGCTTTTGTTACATGACAAGTATTTGCTTTTTTCTCCTGGTATAGACTATTATTGAGCTCATTGAAAATATTTTGTTTGTTATTTATGAGATGTTGAAATTGTCAGTCTCTCAGTTTTTCTTGAAAATAAAAAATTATTGTAAATGGTTATTTAGTGTGGTGTGGTGTGGGGAGGACCACAGGAGAGCACTTCAATGAGTGCTGCTCCCAGCCTGTAGACGGAGTGGGAGTAGATTAAGACCTATTGGCATCCCAGGGTCCCAAAAATTTGGACGTGGTTGCAGGTAGTGCTGCTGCCAGGGTTACAAACACAAAGGAAAAAAGTTTTCACACCTTCACACCAGAATATTGGAACGAACTCTTAACAGTAGCTATCCATGAAAGTCTAAGCCAGTACCCCAAATTGATGCTTTTCATTTGCAAGGTAGTGTGAATTGTCAAAAGCACATTGTACCTGTGCTCCACCTATTATATGGGCTTCAGACATGTATAATTCAAGGTTTTTATTTAAACAATACATGACCAGGTAAATTAGTGTTTTTTCTTAACTAGTCAGTTCCTATCTCCTTACTCATCTTTACTATGTCACAAATTGGATAAAGATACTTTTATTGACAGTCCTGATATGTACATTTCTAGGGACTGGAAACAAAATCTTCTCATTGGACAGTCATGTGATTGTGGAGCCCCTCCCTCCTTTTGTGTTACTAAAATCAATTTTTTAAATGAGATCAAAAGCTGTACATACAAATTTTATTTACATTTTAAAAATTGTTCAACTTGTCTTGATAATACTTAAGTTCATTGTAAAGTCACATAATCAAGTGTATTTCTCTGATAATACCTTTTCAGGGATACTGTGTATAAAAAGAAAAAGATATGTCCAAAATATCAAATTCAAAATAGGAGTTTATCAGTAATAAGGATACAGACAGACTTGTACAGTGGCAAGAAATTCTAGCCAAAAATAACCAGCAAGATGTATTAGAGTTGGACCTTGAGGAGCACTGCATGACAATTAGAGCTACATGTCATATTGTAGTACCAGGAAATATAAGTGGGAAAATTTGATTGCACCGCTCTGTACACAGATACTATTGATAGAGTAAGTTTGTACATTACAAAGGCCCCTATTGGAGAAGAAACTTCAAATGACTTTCCATACTGGCCAAATGTTTGAGAAATCAAAGAAGGAATTTAAAATGAAAAAGTTTAAATTTAAAATTAGGAACAACAGATTGACCACTTTAATCAAAGAGAGGACTATTAGAATTTGTAAGCTGGCAGGCCAACAGTTGTCAGAGAAGAGTGACAGAAATTTAATTTCCACTAGGATACATTAAAAATGGCTACTTAGATACAGCAGTTTTTTTGGTGTTTTTCTATTTTATTTCTACTTTGATGCAAGGAGTTTAGTGGGGTAAAACAAAAGGAAAATATAGGGGCTTGGGAAGGAAAACTAAACATATCCTTTATCATTGCCTACTATGAAAATTATGGTCCATCTATGAGAAAATAGAAGTCCTTAAAAAACATGAACAAGAAAAGGGAGGAATGAGAAAATTTAGTCTATCTAGGGCCTCTGAGAAAATCATCCATTTTGGTGCAAAAATGGAAGACTGTGGTTAATGTAATGTAATACTTTCATACATGCTAAAATAAGAGGTAGGCAAAATATGGCCCATGTGCTGTATGCAGCCTGCCAATTGATTTCATCCAATGCTGGCTCCAGCCTTTCCTGGTGCCGCAGGGGATGCTGGGCAGAAGCCACTCTGCCTGCCTACCTACCTGCCCAGCTCCACGTGGCAGGTCTGGGCGACCTGTGCTCGGATCCTGGTGCCCCCACTCAGGCTGGGACAGCAGTGCCCTTCCTGCCTGCGGCTCAGAGCTGGCGGGAGCTGCCCCAGGTGCCATGCAGTGGGTGGCCACGGGCGACAGAGCTTCCCCGGCACCTCCCAGCAGGTGAAACCCTGGTCCCACCCCCAGGCTCAGCCCCACCAGCACCCTGGGACTGGGGCTCCTCCTGGGAGAAGAGGGGCTCCCAGGCTACAGGTGGGCACAGCCTGCATGGCCCTGGCAGGGACCTAGGGCAGGCTGGAAGAGCTGCTGGGCTTCCCCAGGCTTTGTGGGGGCAAGTGTGGATGGGAAGGGGTGCTGGGCAGATGGGTTTGGGGTATAGGCAGCTCTTGAGGGGTGTGTTAGGGTACAGACTGAGGCAGAAACTCCTTTGTAATTTGGGGGCAGGGATGGCTGGACAGTGGCAGGGCTCTCCTGGGGGTGGGGCATCCTTCTTTGGCTGAGAGTCCTCCTGGCTGCTTTTGGTTCCCCTTTGGGAGCGGGGCTTTATTTTGAGCTATTATGCAATCGCATCTATATATACTACCCTAAAAAAGGACAAAATTAGCTTTTGAAATACAATTAAAGTATGTTATAGTAAATGCTTGATTTTTAGCATATGATTTTTTTTTTTTTATCTACAATTTGTTAAAATAGCTTCATTAATTTTACATGTACCACCCTCAACAGCTCACCAAAACTCATTAAGCGCCCCTCCAGTGACAATAACTGCCCATCCTTTTGCTAAAGGGAAGCATGAGAAAAGCTACTGCTGGTTATCCCAAGGAAATGAGGAAGATTGAGGAGCTAAGTGTAGTTGTATCAAAGATTCTTATTAGACAAAGAAAGCACCTCTTAATAAGTATGCTCTACATGACATATACTATACTTAAGAAGTATGCTATACAAGTAGGCTATGATATGACAAATATCATAAGCCACAGTTTTGCAAGAAAATGCCATCTGGAATCGCCTCATGTCATTTCAAGGAGCTTGCTGTACTGTTGCTACATAAAAAAATAAAACTTAAATGAAGAATATACTCTCACCTCACCAGGTTGCTCACTGACCATTCTTAGCATTGCCATCACAGCATGTTCTTTCTGTACATGGTCTAATTGTGGAGCATCTGGATCAGGAACATCACCCAAGCCATCTATGCCATAAAAGTAATCATTTTTTGCAGAATCACCAAGTAAGGGGGCAGAAGCACCTTGATAAACTGGAATCTAAAAAAAAAGATATAAATGACTAACATGGACTGAATGCATAATGGATGTGCATCACTTAATGGCTTCTTGCCTTTTGTTGAATTTAATTTTATCACAATAAGTACCATATTGTTTTACTTACTGTATTAACCCCCTTGGTACATACATATGTCAGATACTGCAAGACAGTGGTTCTCAAAGTTTCTGGACTTGAGGCAACCCTCACTGGACTCCAGGCACCCCTCCATAACTCTTGTGAATTTAGTGGCACCTAATTTCAAAAACTAATTTATAGATTATAGTGCTTGCTTTCTTGCAGAGGAACCAGGCTGTGGCAATTTGGGACGATGGTTCAGTCAGGGATGAGCTGGAGCCTGCACGTACTTGTTTAGTTTAGTTGCTTATCTCCTAACATTGTGGGTGCATCTACACAAGACGCTTAATGGCAAATTAGCATAGTTTACTGTGAAGTAAGCCTGTGCATCTACGCATGCACAGGCTTACTTCACAGTAAATCTCCCTTATCCCAAGTAAATTTTCAACCTAAAAATGCAAGTAGCAAACTTACTTGGCATTAGTAAAGTTGCTGTAGCACTTGTGTAGACACGTGGCCGGGAGCCAGATCTGCTCCCGGTCAGCAGTCCACCAGGGGGCAGGAGATAGCCCCCTGCCCCCGGGACCTGCGTGCTGCTGGGCTGGGCTCCGCCACAGGAGCCCGGGCAGGGACTATGCCCGCCTTGTCCCAGCAGCAGATCACGATTTGGGAGCAGGGGCTGAGAGATTGTTATATCATTGTGATGGGGGACCAGGGAGCTGGGAAACCCTTATCTCTCAGCATGAGCTCTGAAAGCACAGGGCTCGGCCTGGGAGACCATTATCTCCCCTGACTGGGACAGTTCCCAACCAGCCCCAGGCTGGGCAGGGAAGCACGTGCAGCCTGGAGGTGGCTAGGGACGGTCCCGTTCCGGGGACTGCACATGCAGACTTCTCCATGTAGCCCAGGGCTGACCAGGAACGATCACGGTCAGGGGCAAGTCCCAGCCCTGTGCCCTGAGTGGGTTATCAAGGCATGGGGCTTAGACAGCTGCTCCACCAGAGAATCGGGGCAGGGGGCTGGGACCTGCCCCTCCCCTCCAGCTCTTTCCAAGTCCTGTGCCCCTCATCAGGGAGCCAGGGCCAGGAGCTCCCTGCTGCCAGTGCAAGGGGACATATGTAGTGTGTGTTTGAATAATGTTTTTCTTATGATTAATTTTAGCAACATGTAACATGTAACGCAAGGCCAGAACATGATAGCTTAAACGGCTTGGCATTGGAATACGTTCTGTTTAGATCAAGTAATAACAGCATTATATAATATGGTTAGTGTATATATATGACAGTCAGTCTCCAGTTGCTATCATGGGGAAGCTAGCATACTGTATTCTGGTCCCTGTTAAATGCAATCTCTTCAGTAAACTGGACCTAGACCAAGGGAAGAGCAGACATAACCTTCCTCATATGGTAATGAATAGATAAGCAGATAAATGGGATCTCTAAATGGATGCAACCCAGAAGCTCAGATGGAAAACGTGATTCAGTGGAGCACTAGGAGAGACCAACTCAATATATGACACCTGGTTGAAGCTCTGAAAGTATGAGATGGTTTTCAACTTCCCTAGGAGGAAAGAAGTAGGGGGTAAGGGGGGGGAGCAAAGAGCAAGGGGATGGAGGGAGATAGCTGCCTATGTCAGACTGGGAAGGGGAGTGGGGGGGAGAAGAGAGCTTACCACCTGCTACAAAGGGAAGCAGCAGCAGCACAGAGGAGGGAGGGAAGGGGACTTTGGGTCAAGCTACTTGCTACTGGCTCTCCCCACCCCCCATATTGCAGGCTGGACCTAGTCATTTTGGGGAGCCAGGTCTAGCCTATGGGCTGTAGATTGGACACCACTTATCTATCATAACTGAAATCTGCCTAATAGATATGCCCTCAGGGACCATGACCCCAGGGAGATGGGAGTTCAGGAAGAGTGGTTGCTTCTCAAGGAAGCGATCCTCAGTGCACAAGCTAAAGCTATTCCAACACGGAGGAAAGGCAGCAAGAAGGCACAGCAGCCCCCCTGGCTCTCCAGAGACCTAGCGGACCTCCTGCGGCTAAAAAGGAAAGCCTACAAAGGATGGAGGACAGGATTCACCTCCAAGGAAGATTATTCTGCGCTGGTCCGGTCCTGCAGGGAGCAAACCAGGAAAGCCAAGGCTGCAACTGAACTCCAACTAGCTTCAAGCATCAAGGACAACAAAAAGTCCTTTTTCAGATATGTGGGGAGCCAGAGGAAAAGCAAGGGCAATGTTGGACCCCTGCTAAACCAGATGGGGCAACTGACAACTGACGCCCAGGAAAAAGCCAACCTATTAAATAAGTACTTTGCGTCAGTCTTTCATCAGTCACATGGGACGCCCATGCCTGCTATGGGACAGGGAGGTCCGGGTGAGGGGGATCCCCTACCCTCCATAAATGCTGACCTCGTGAAGGAACACCTTGAGAAGCTGGATACCTTCAAGTCAGCTGGCCCTGACAATCTGCACCCCAGGGTACTCAAGGAGCTGGCGAGCGTCATAGCCCAGCCCCTGGCACGGATCTTTGAAAACTCCTGGCGCTCTGGTGTAGTGCCTGAAGACTGGAAGAAGGCCAGTGTGGTGCCGATCTTCAAGAAAGGGAGGAGAGTGGATCCGGCTAACTACAGGCCCATTAGCCTGACTTCTATCCTGGGGAAGATCTTAGAAAAGTTTATTAAGGAGGCCATCCTTGAGGGACTGGCCCAGGCTAACATCCTAAGGGATAGCCAGCACGGGTTTGTTGCGGGTAGGTCTTGTTTGACCAATCTCATTTCCTTCTATGACCAGGTGGCCTATCACCTGGACAAGGGAGAAGAGATTGATGTCATATATCTTGACTTCAAAAAAGCTTTTGATCTGGTATCCCATGATCACCTCTTGGCCAAACTGCCCAGTTGTGGCCTTGGCTCCACCACGATCCGCTGGCTGGGAAACTGGCTCCGTGGTTGGACCCAGAGGGTTGTAATTGATGGCAGTCACTCATCGTGGTGCCCTGTGACCAGTGGGGTCCCTCAAGGCTCTGTCCTGGGACCCATACTGTTCAACATCTTCATTAACGATGTGGACATTGGAGTCAGGAGTGGACTGGCCAAGTTCGCCGATGACACCAAACTTTGGGGCAAAGCATCCATGCCAGAGGACAGGCGGGTGATCCAGGCTGACCTGGACAAGCTCAGCAAATGGGCAGACGAGAACCTCATGGTGTTTAACACCGATAAATGCAAGGTTCTCCACCTTGGGAGTGTGGTGGGCCAGAAGGGGGCGCTCCTGCATTGAGCTGCCCACCTCCCTGCGCCCGACCACCTTCCAGGCTCCAAATGCCTCCCTAGGGGCGCCTTATGCTTGGCCGACCCCTCTCCTGGAGCACACTTGCTAGCCTGGGGGTAACGTCGCCGCCACCACCCCAAGAAGGGACTGCCTCGGCCCTGTGTCCTCGGGGAAACACAGGCCTAATAGTCCGACGGGTACTCGACCCAGTACAGGCACTTGGGGCATTTCCCCAAGTCAGGGGGCAAAAAGCAAAGTCTCCCTTAGTCCGCAGACCTAAGGGGTCTCTTAGGCATAATTTAGACCCACCCCTCAATACGTCTCCCACACCAGTCAAAAAGGAGAACTTTATTGATTACAAGGGGTAGGGTAAACTAGGGTACAGGGTTGAGCAATATCTTAGAAATCCTAAAGACCCAGCAGTGTAGCTGAGGTCGCCTTTTGATCACGGATCTGTGTTACTGCCAGCTAGATATCTAATCCGATTGAGTAGCTTACTTACAAGCATCTTCCAGAGTTCTCCAGTTTCCCCTCTGAAGTCTTGGGGTGAGAGAGAGCTAGGTCCCGATGGCAAGGCTTCTCTGTCTCCCCTGCTTTGCTGCTGCTTCACCTCATGGCCGAAGAGAGGAGCACGAGCCTCCTCCCCCTCCCAACCTATATAGCCACCGTGACCTCATTCACCTGGTCCAGTGGAGGTCAGCCCCGGTTGGCTGTCAGCCAACCAATTTGAAATACATCACCTGTTACCGGGCAGATTCCAGCTCCCCAGGTAGAAACCCCTCACCCAGGTGGCTGATGCCAGTCACGTAGGCAGAGGGAGCAGGTCTCCCCCCTCCCTCAGGAATGTAGCCAGCTCAGGAGACCGGCCAGGGTGTGGTCCCCTGTGTGCAGGGCCCACCCTAATCAAATGGTTGCTGCTCAGAGATTTTAGACACAGTGTCACAGGGCAGAGATTTTGGGGAGAAACAAGGTGGCTTTCTGCCACAGGGAGGAAAAACCTGCAGCTTCCTTATAGGCTCGGCAGTGCTACGTTGGTTAGCACTACAGAAGAAAGAGACTTGGGGGTCATCATTGACCACAAGATGAACATGAGCCTGCAATGTGATGCTGCGGCTAGTAAAGCGACCAAAATGCTGGCGTGCATCCATAGATGCTTCTTGAGCAAATCCCGGGACGTCATTCTCCCCTTGTACTCGGCCTTGGTGAGGCTGCAGCTGGAGTACTGCGTCCAGTTTTGGGCTCCACAATTCAAAAAGGATGTGGAGAAGCTTGAGAGAGTCCAGAGGAGAGCCACGCGCATGATCAGAGGTCAGGAAAACAGATCTTACGATGACAGGCTGAGAGCCATGGGACTCTTTAGCCTGGAAAAGCGTAGGCTCAGGGGTGATCTGATGGCCACCTATAAGTTTATCAGGGGTGACCACCAGGATCTGGGGGAACATCTGTTCACCAGAGCGCCCCAAGGGATGACGAGGTCGGACGGTCATAAACTCCTGCAAGACCGTTTCAGGCTGGACATAAGGAAGAATTTCTTTACTGTCCGAGCCCCCAAGGTCTGGAACAGTCTGCCAGCGGAGGTGGTTCAAGCACCTACACTGAACACCTTCAAGAGTAAATTGGATGCTTATCTTGCTGGGATCCTATGACCCCAGCTGACTTCCTGCCCTTTGGGCAGGGGGCTGGACTCGATGATCTCCCGAGGTCCCTTCCAGCCCTGATGTCTATGAAATCTATGAAATATACACACATACTTCCTCTTACCAAATAAGAAACTATGTTCTATTCAAAGTTAAGTAGATCTACCTAGCATTCAGAGTAAGCTGACGCTAAAGGAAGTTCATCTCACTGCCACAAGTGATAAGAAAGAACTTAGGGATAGCCAGTCTCCTGGGTCCTTTATGTGAGCTGGCATGGGATAAGCTATTACCTAAGGCTCAGTCTCAACAGACAGTTAGCCAAAAGAACCTGATCTCATACAGCAGGCATTACGTATACCAACTGTAATATTTGTGTGAATAGATACTCAAAGAGGAGTTAGCTGTATTACAAAGAACACGCTAGTGGTGACCAAATCAGTTTGGGTAAATGACAGATGTGTCCATACGCAAACAGAGTTTTAAGAGTCTCCGATTCCTCCATTCCAGGTGTCAACATGGTAAGACAGGACACAACGCAGAAATGACCATGCATCAGTAAGAACATTCTCTATAGAGGAGAAACTGCCTGGGGTCCCTCCAGTTGGTGGTTATTAAGGCTGGTATGCTATTTGCATATATTTAATGGGCTGATTACCTCAAGCCTATTACAAACTTGCAACACACGAAGTACGTTTTTGCAGACATTTTCCAACTGAGTGTTTCCATAACAGCAAGTTATCCCCAGAACTTCAACGCTGGGAGATGCCAGGGCTATCATTATAGCTTGAGCATCATCGGTCCCACAGTCTGTGTCAATCAACAGCTTCTTTGTCATTTTTTAAGTCCCTACAAAAGAAGTTATGAATAGATTAGACAAGCAGACTAATAACTTAGATAAAGGGAATGTAGATCATGGGAAAAGATACAATTTTAAAGATATGGCTAAAGTTTAAATAAGTTTCTATTCATATATTCAAATATATTTGACAAAACCTTTTTCTACAGACTTCTTCTGCTTTATTCCCCTTTACAAATGTTTTGTAACATGATATGTACCTAAAGATCATTCACCTTTATTTCAGTAGAAAATATCAAGAATCACAGATGCCATGTATCAACCAGTTAACTTAAACTTCATTTAAGTACAACTTCTATGCAGTAATTTAAAAAAGATCAAATCCTACACTGCACATTCCTCCATCCATGATCAAAATAATTAAAGCTATTATACACTACTGCCTAGCCTAATTTTAATTATTCTAATCCCACAAAAACAAAAAAGTGTCAGTAGGAATTTTTGTGGGTGATATCTTTTATTGGACTAACTGCATGGTTGGGATAGGCTTAGACAAGCTTTTGAAAGCAGTGCATTCTTCTTCTGGTGTCCTGCATTTGAGAGCTTCTCCAAATCTATCCAACCACACAGTTGGCCCAATAAAAGACGTTTGCCAGAAATCCTTGCCTCTCATACTTCCTGGAGCATGAGGAACATCACCCCAGTGCTACCGCAACATTGAAGAAATTAGCAGTTATGCAGATTCCCTGCAACTAGGAACCAGGTGGCTTATGAACCAAAAGGTGGAGAGGGAACACCTGCAGGCATCTATCTGCACTCCTGACCAGGGAGTCAGCACACAACTTCTTCAAAGCAGCTCTTCCAAATGGAAAATAGTTGGGGAAGTTTTTTGCTGCAATGATCTTAGGAAGGTAAGCAACTAGAACTGCCAATCCAGACAGCACCAGCCATTTCTTTTTGCAGACAGAGGCAGTTGGCCATGTTAGCCTGAAGTCAGGCAAGAAGGCAGGGCATTTGCACCTTACTCAGTGATGCTCAAAGCTTCTAGCCCAGCGGGCCAGAGGCATGACAGGGACAGTCCATGAGCCAGATCCTGCAGGTGAGGTTGAAGAATTGCCCATTGGATGCCCATTAACTAATTAATCCAGAGGGTCGTTAATCCTTTATGACCTACAGGTAGTCAGGTTCAGGGGCACTAAAGTAAGTTATTTTCCCTGAGCATTGATCTACTGCCCAACCCCACTCAGAGTTAGAAAAAGTAGCTACACACTACAACACAGGTTGAGCAATCTAAGCTGTATTACACAACAAAACCCGCACAACATCTACCCAACACAATATTCCCGTAACACCTGAGCTGCAACACAATAAAATACACCCAACAAGACAATAACCCAGCGCGCATCCCAAACCCAACATCCCTAGTCACACAACCAATTAACTACATGCTACAATGAGCTTTAGTCACTACACAGTTAACTGCTGTGCAACTTCACAGATAACCCAAAAACCACAGATGGCAGCAACACCTCGGCTAGTCAGCAGGAGAAACCATGTGACCCCCCTGAGGCTTTCTAGCTTTTCCCTGCAGAGGCACTCAGCGCCTCAACTAGGGAAAGGGTGATACTTTACCCAGCTGCAGCTTTCACAGCTGAAGCCAAAGGAAAGTGCGAGACAGGTCAGGCTCAGCGAGCTCAGTTCCAACAACCAGGTCACAGCAAGGATCTTGCGCTCGACAAACTCCCACACCCTGAGAGCCCGGAGTCAGGACTGCCCAGCCAGAGGGAGAGCGAGGCTGACCTCCGAGCTGCCTGCTCCGGCCAGGATTTATAGCCTTCTAATTACACCATCTGTCACTCACTGAATGGTCCAATCATCGCCTTCACACAATACCCAATCAAATGCAAACCCGGGCAATACTTAAAAGGACCAATCAATGCAAACTATTCCAGCTCAACACAAGCAACATTATCATAGTTAACATTTCAACATTGATAAACAGTGGCCTTACCACTATACACTGTGCATGCCAAGACCTTAAAAGTAGGTCATGACTTCATCAAGGTTGGGAGTTCAAACCCTTTAGAAACTTCTCCCCTCTAGTCATGGGGCGCATGCGTGGGCCTAATCCAGCGCACCAGCCCAGCTGCATGGGTCAGATCAGCCACATGCACCAGCCTGGCCTTGTGTATGGCCTGACACAGCCGGATCTGGCTACAGAGTGACCCTGTGCTGAGCCCACCACATGCTGGCCCACAGCATCCTGCCCCAGTAGTGTTGCCAGGTCTTAAACATGAAATTATTGTACTGGAAGCTCCAAATTATCACGTTCACCAAAAAACTATCCTACACTAAAAAAATATGCCAATAAGTCTTCTTATTTACTTTCTATTGTTCAGTACGAGCCTCCAGTGAGCGAGTGATAACTGGGTCCTTAAAGCTGAAGCATTTCTTTATTCTGAGGCCAGCTGTCAGAAGAAAGCGCTGTCTCTGAGAGTGACTTGGGTTTTGCATATGCTGCATCAATTAGCTGCCTCCAAAATTATTGTACATTTTGAACACTTGTGCTATTATTGATTGTACATGGGTTGAAATTATTTTACAAATATAATAATTATTGTAGCCCTGGCAACACTGTGCCCGAGGGGTGTGCCCCACCAGTTCCAGCCAGATGGCAGTGGGGAAGGCAGGTCTCAGGCTACTGCCTCCCCTCCAGCCCCAGGCACTGGGTGCCAAGGCCCTGTACCCATGCACTGGGGGCCTCAGAGTTGCATGTGGCTAGAAAGCAACCACTGCATTTTCTGACCTGCTCACACAAGCTCCTGCACTTTGGGGCCAGCCAGGCTTCCCCAGGCCTGCCATTTGCCTGTTGATCCCTGCCTCCTCTTTCCCCACTTTGAATTAGGCTCCATGACCCTCCTCCCCCCACTCTTTCCTTCAGACATACCCCCCCCAGCCCTCACACTGGCTCCCAGGCCCTCTCCCCACCCCCTGTGCAAGGACCCGTCTACCCCCAATGGGCACCAATGGCCTGTCAGCGTGCGAGTCAACCGCCAGATGCATCTCTGCTGCAGCCCTGGCATGAAAGGGAGGGGGGAGGGGCTCCATGGCGCCTTGGGAAGGGCAGGGAGGGGGCTTGGGGCTGCCTGTGCAGCATCCACTGGTAACTTCAGCAGTCAGGGGATGGGGCGGGACCCAGGCTCAGGCACTCCTTTCTGAGACTTGAGGGGCAGGGAACTTGTCCAGCTTCCTTCCCAGCTCTATCATAAAGCCAATACAAGAAGAGACCCTCCCCCTAGGGCTGGATTAATGTATAGGCAAACTAGGCACGTGCCTAGCTGCGGGGGCCCTGGTCCTTCCCCCGGTGGCAGCAGTGCAAAAGGTCCCATCCACTTCTCTTCCTTTCCACTCCCCTCTGCTGGCCTCACCACCACGGTGGCTGCTTCCTAATGTTAGACCCCAACTCCATGTGGCGCCCAGCGACTAGGGAGATGACGATCTAATGCCTCATGGGTGCTGTTACTCATTAGCCAGAGCAAGCAGGGAGCAAACACCAGCACGCATTGCTTGCAACAGCTTTATTTGGAATGGAGACAGCTTTGGACAAGGGTCCCTCATAGACACAGAGCCCATGAATCAAGGGACCTGCAGTGAACCATTGTTCTTTTTACATTTTATACACCTTGATTCATGCTCATTAACATTCACTCCACCCTCACTCCTCCTTTGTTCCACCCACCTCTCCTTCTGTCTCAAGCTCCACCTCTGTTTACTGTTTACTTCATTAGCATGGAACTGCCTATGCATTTCATTTATTTACATGCCTTTTTGTTATGAGCTCATGTCTAAGACCTTGACTCCTCTTCTTTGGTCAATGGGCAGACTTTGACCAAAACCTGGAAGCTTCTTCACCAATCACCATTCACCTTTTCGCATATGTTTATTTCAGATTCTGTCACTAATTATGTGTTGCTTTTTCATATTCCAATCTGTTTTTTTTCTCTCCCAGGTTGTACCATCTTCCATATTCCTAAAGCTTCATCTCATTCACAGCACACAGACTCACTGCTGTTTCAGAAAAATGGTTAACAGAGTTAAGGTGGTTACTTAGAATAAGCAAGTGGCTGGCTTAGATATCATTCTGCCTTGTGGTTAGCAGCTTTTGCTAGACCACAGGTTAAAGCCTCGTTTCAGCTGCAAATCCAGTGCTCCCCAAGATCCAAATATTATCATCCTCCCCAGGGGAGGTGCACCTAGGCCAAGAGTTAGTGAAGAACTAGTTAGGGAACTTCTGGAGGGACTGGATGTATTCAAATCAGCTGGTCTGGACGATCTCCACCCTAGAGTACTGAGAGAATTGGCTGAGGTCATTGCGGGATCCCTGGCATGGCTTTATGAGCACCCATGGTGCTCTGGTGTGGTGCGAACATGGTTCCCATCTTCAAAAAGGGGAGGAAGGAGGACCCGGGAAACTATAGGCCAGTTAGTCTTACCTCAATCCTGGGCAAACTTTTTGAGAAAACTATTCTGGCGCATGTCCACGAGCGGCCAGCAGGGGAGATTATGCTTAGGGGCAATCAACACGGGTTCATTAGAGACAGGTCCTGTCAGACCAACCTGGTGCCCTTTTATGATCAGATCACCAAATGCTTAGATGCAGGGGTAGCAGAGGACATAGTCTTCCTGGACTTTAGAATCATAGAATCATAGAAGTAGGGTCAGAAGGGACCTTATAGATCTTCAAGTCTGACCCCCTGCCAGGGCAGGAGAAAAAACTGGACTCAAATGATCCCAGCCAGGTAGGCATCAAGCCTCCTCTTAAAGACTCCCAGGGTAGGAGCCAGCACCACTTCACTTGGAAGTTGGTTCCAGATCCTAGCCGCCCTAACTGTGACGTAGTTCTTATGGATGTCTAATCTAAATGTACTCTCCAACAACTTGTGGCCATTAGGAAGGCTTTTGACACTGTCTCTAACCCCATTCTCATTAAGAAACTGGGGGACTGTGGTGTTGACACCCACACAGTCAAATGGGTCACCAACTGGCTGGAGGGCCGCACCCAGAGAGTGGTGGTGGACGGGTCATTTTCGACCTGGAGGGATGTGGGCAGTGGGGTTCCCCAGGACTCGGTCCTTGGGCCCGCACTGTTCAACATCTTCATCAGTGACTTGGACGAGGGGGTAAATAGCACCCTGTTCAAATTTGCTGACGACACTAAGATGTGGGAGGAATAGGCTACAATTGGACCTAGACAGGTTACAGGGGTGGGCAGATGAGAATAGGATGGGATTCAACACCGACAAGTGCAAGGTGATGCACCTGGGGAGGAACAACCGGCACCACACCTACAGGCTGGGGAACTCCCTTCTCATCAGTGCAGAGGCAGAAAAGGATCTTGGAGTCATCATTGACTCCAAGACGAACATGGGTCGGCAGTGTGTGGACGCAGTCAGGAAGGTCAACCATACCTTGTCATGCATCCACAAATGCATCTCGAGCAGGTCCAAGGAGGTGATCCTACCCCTCTATGCGGCACTGGTCAGGCCGCAGCTGGAGAACTGCATCCAGTTCTGGGCGTTGCACTTCAAGAGGGATGGGGACAAGATGGAGAGGGTCCAGAGGAGGGCCACTCGCATGATCGGGGCAGCAGGGGCAGGCCCTATGAGGACAGGCTGCGGGACCTGAACCTGTTCAGCCTCCACAAGAGAAGGCTGAGGGGGGATCTAGTGGCCTGTTACAAACTAGTCAGAGGGGACCAGCAGGCATTGGGGGAGTCCCTGTTCCCCTGAGCACTACCAGAAGTGACTAGAAATAATGGTCACAAGCTGGCAGAGGGCAGGTTTAGGTTAGATATCAGAAGGCGCTACTTCACGGTCTGGGCGGCTAAGATCTGGAACCAACTTCCAAGAGAAGTGGTGCTGGCTCCTACCCTGGGGGTCTTTAAGAGGAGGCTGGATGCACACCTTGCTGGGGTCGTTTGACCCCAGTACTCTTTCCTGCCATGGCAGGGGGTCGGACTCGATAATCTGCTCAGGGCCCTTCCAACCCTAGAAACTATGAAACACCTAGCAGTGGCTCCAAGCCCCACTTCTCATGGGTGGCAGCACCAGGGTGGGGATTGGGGTCTTGACTGGCCCATAAGTTTGTCTGCTTAGGACTCACTAAAGGGTTAATCCAGGCCTGCCTCCCCCACCCCTTCACTGTGCCTGTCTGGAGGGCTGGCCCATGCATTGCTGTCCCCCAGCAGCAGTCCAGGGAAAGTGCAGTTAGAAAAGGACAACACCTGGACGGCAGCACAGCTCTGCTGAGAGGAAAGTGCTAACAGAAGCATGACTCATCTCCACCAATTAAAGAAGCACCACTAAGTCTCCAGCACAGGGGCTCCACTGGTTTAACTCAACCTGTGTAATATCCTAGCTCCACAGCCAAAATAGTTAAACTGGTACAAAGGCTGGTACAAGAAATAAAAAGAAAAGACAGCCCAGGTTAGGTTCAAGAGCATGGTTTGGGGTAGCTGAGTCTTGGGCTGCTTCCTCTAGACATGTACTTCTTAATCAGGGGGCTATGGGATGCCTTGAGAGCCTTTCAAGGCTACCATGCAATGTTAGCACTGTTTACAAACAGGATTCACAAGATAAACTGAGAGATTTCAAATAGAAATATACAGTTTTTCTGCTCTCTGCAGCAGAAAATCTGCTCCGGTAGTCAGAAGGAGTGAAAGAAAGCTAAGTCCTATGTAACAGTCTATGCAGCAGTCTATGAAAGCAAGTCTATGCAGCAGTGACTCAAGTCTGAAAAAGTTGTGACCTGCTGCTGTAGACAAGAGTTTATATTTAGCTAACATTTGATTAATAAGCTTGGAAGAGAAACAAGACATCAGCCCCCTCCAAGAACAGATCTTCCCCTCCGAGGACTAAACTAATACCCAACAGGATACCCAAGTGTCAAGCTTCTGAGTTAGAGGCTGTAGTTTAAAAGTTTTATCCCAAGTAGTTACATTGTCCTCCAACTCTACATTACACCAGTAGTGCCACGTGAATAGGCACAGAGGTGGAGTGAGTGTTGTGGAATCTTTTAGAAGGCAGTTTTAAAATGCAAGTTATAGCTTAAGATTTTGCAAGTAAATGAGTCCAGCATGGCCAGGATCTTAGACAAATTCTCAATAATATCCCATAACTGAGGTTTAATTTGTCATACTTACCTGGTATGTTCTGCACTCCTTTTTACCCAATGTGGTCATGCCCTCACTGCTTTCCAAGTTTAGAATTTGACCTGAACATGAGGACTTAAATAACATGCCAGTTAATTCATAACTAATTCACTGTGAGCATTTCTGAGAGAAAAGCTCACCAGCAACAGTGAGTATTGTAGCTGAACCTGGGACTCTCCCCCTTGTTCAAAGTATTTATAAAGTTAACTCTAAATGTATCAGTATATGTCTGCAATTGTAAAATTAATCCTGCAACACTCAACCTTCCAGGACTATAAAAATAGATATAAAAAAAAAAAATCAATCCTATAATTTTCAAGGTTTAACAGGTTCAGAATCTGACCTTGCACCCTTTCATTATTATTACTTAGTATTTCAGCAGGACCTGATCCAGGCAACAGAGTGATGGTGTCAGGGGTATGCAGAGGCCATTACTGATGGATCCCTTCTAAAGACCCCCACTTAAAATTAGGGCCTCATTGTATCAGCCACTACAGGCATACAGTTATGTCATTGCTCCCAGGGCACATAAATCTAAATAGATGAGAAGAAAAAGGGTGGGAATGGAAACACCCAAATAAACTTGCCCAAACTGATTCAGAAAAAAACAGCAACAGAACAGAACCTGTCTTGCAACTCCCAGTTAAATGCCTTCACCCCTCAGCCTTCTCTTATTAACTGCATTATTAGGCTTGTCGGGGGAAGGGGAAGATGAGGATGAGGGCGGAGGAAGCCTTGGACCTCTAAACCAAGCAGCATCCACAAGTACAGCCCAGCCTAGACTGACGAGCAGCACATATACCCAGGTAAGCAACAGGGGCCAGGGCAATACTGAAATTAGGGGGCCGGTGAATACATCCTCAGGAGGCCTCAAATGCCTCTACACAAATGTATGGGAAACAAGGAGGAGAAACTTACTCTCCTGCTAGCTGACACCAACCCAGACATAGTGGGGCTCACAGAAACATGGTGGGACCCAATGCATGACTGGGCAGTGAATATCAAGGGCTATAGGCTGTACAGGAGGGACAGGACAGGGAGGAAAGGCGGGGGTGTGGTGCTCTACATTAAGGAGGAATACACATCCTCATCAGGTAGCACAGAGTCAGAGGATGAGCACATGGAAGTGCTCTGAGTTAGAATACAAGACAGTTGAGGGAAAAGGGACTTAATGGTGGGTGTCTACTACAGACCACCCAACCAAGGGGAAGAGCTAGATCAGGAATTCTTGGGTCAGCTCATGGAGGTAGTTCGGTCAAAGGACCTGGTCATCATGGGTGACCTGAACTTTCCGGACATGTGCTGGGAAGAGCAGTCAGACAAGTCACGTAGGTTTCTAGCCAAAATGCAGGACCTCCATCTAACCCAGGAGGTGCACAGCCCCACCAGGCGAGACGCCTTGTTGGACCTGGTGCTGGCCACGGGTGACGACCTGGTGAGGGGGCTGCGGGCGCTTGACCACCTAGGCAACAGCGATCATCACCTGCTGGAATTCACCATTCAGTGCAAGGTGGCCAAGGCCTGCAGCAAGGCAGCAGCCCTAGATTTCAGGAGGGTGGACTTCAATGAGCTAAGGAGAATAGTCAGGGAAGCACTGAGGTCCCAGAGGGGAGGGGAGCCAGGTGTCCAAGGAGAATGGTCGCTCCTTAAGGAGACAATCCTGCAAGCTCAAAGGGAGGTAATCCCAACATGGATCAAAAGCAGCAGGAGGGCACAAAAGCCCCCATGGCTCACCAAAAGCATCTGGGAATGTCTCCTAGATAAAAGGGAGGCGCACACCCAATGGAAGGGAGGGGCCATCACCAGGGAGGATTATACTGCGGTTGCTCAGGGCTGCAGGGGGCCAGTCAGGAAGGCCAAGGCGGAGATGGAACTGGGACTAGCTTCATGGATCAAGGACAACAAGAAGTCCTTTTTTAAATACACAGGGGGCAAAAAGAAGGTACTGGGTAACATGGGGCCTCTGCCAGACACGCTAGGAAATCTAGTCGTCACACCAGACAACAAAGCTAACCTATGTAATGACTTCTTTGCCTCAGTTTTCCTGAGCAGGGACCAGATCGGCCCCCCCCACCAGGCTTCCCTCAGACCCCAGGGGAGGCACACCTAGGCCAAGGGTCAGTGAGGATCTAGTCAGAGAACTTCTGGAGGGACCGGATGTATTCAAATCAGCTGGTCCGGACAATCTCCACCCCAGAGTGCTGAGGTCATTGCGGGACCCATGGCACAGCTTTATGAGCACTCATGGTGCTCTGGTGTGGTTCCAGAGGACTGGAACATGGTTCCCATCTTCAAAAAAGGGAGGAAGGAAGACCCAGGAAACTATAGACCAGTTAGCCTTACCTCAATCCTGGGTAAGCTTTTTGAGAGAATTATCCTGGCGCATGTCCATGAGGGAGATTATGCTTAGGGGCAACCAACATGGGTTCATTAGAGGCAGGTCCTGTCAGACCAACCTGGTGGCCTTCTATGACCAGGTCACCAAATCATTACATGCAGGGGTAGCAGTGGATGTAGTCTTTCTGGACTTTAGGAAGGCCTTCGACACCGTGTCTCACTCCATTCTCATTAAAAAACTGGGGGACCCATGACTGTGTGGGTGTCAACTGGCTGGAGGGCCGCACCCAGCGAGTGTTGGGGGATGGGTCATTTTCGACCCGGAGGGATGTGGGCAGTGAGGTCCCCCAGGGCTTAGTCCTTGGGCCCGCACTGCTCAACATCTTCATCAGTGACTTAGACAAGGGGGTAAGAAGCACTCTGTTCAAATTTGCTGATGACACTGTCCGGGAGTTGCCCGGACTGGGAGACCCCGGGAAGCCCTTTACCCCAGAGCCAGGGGGGTGGAGCAAGCACTTACTCGCTATAGGTCCCCGGATGGCTTAAAGGACGGGCCAGAGTCAAGCCTGGGGAGGAGAGCTGCGGGACCAGAAGTGCTGGGACAGGTGGCGGCGGCCGGGAGGAGAGCTGCAGGACCGGAAGCGCCGGGACAGACGGCGGCGGCCAGAAGGAGAGCTGCGGGACCGGAAGCGCCGGGACAGACGGTGGTGGCCAGCAGGAGAGCTGCGGGACCGGTGATGCCGGGGCGGACTTCGGCGACTGGTGGGAGAGTGGTGGGGCGGATCCACGCCACCCGGCACGGCACCCGGACATTCTGGGACAGCAGTAAGGCACCCCGGGGACAAATCATGGAGGAGCCAGGGTCCAGCAGAGAGGCAGCTGTCGAGGGGGTGCAAGGGCACCAGGTTCCGGCGGGGGAAGGGCAGAGGAGAGCCTTGGAACCCACCGAGGTGCAAGGACCTCAGAAGGTGACTCCGCTAAGAGAGGACAGAGGGGCATGAGGCCCTTCACTCGAAGAGGTGCAGGCGGCAGGATCAGACTTGGAGGAGGAGACGGGCGGAACTCCTCGCACGAAGACCGGAAGCCGCTGGGGCGTCGTTCCCCAACACTTCTGGTAGGATCAGATTGACTGTGACTTATAGAGTGGGCAGGACGTTATACGGAGGCACGGGCGAGGGTGTAGGGGTGGAGGAGCCCTCAATAAGCACAGGAACCACCAGTCCCAATTTTGGACAATTTTGTACGCGCCGTACACAAGTCCACTGAACCGTGGAAAACATCAAAGTCGTGGCAGGTGAGCTCGGCACATGCAGACTGAGAAGGAGAAGGGATTGGCTAGGAAAATAATGGACCTATGAGTAACATGGCCAGACGATAGATAGACTCGTTCACAACTGGTGCATTGGCCGGGAACAGGCTTATTGTCTCAGCAGCAGCCTCCCTGATGCCGTTAGTAGGGGCCAACGGAGCACCAACCGAGTTTAGCGGGGACAGAGACTTTGGAGCAGGTCATGAGCCTGCTGGTACAGGTATTACAGCAACAGCAGCAACAGGTCATGCGCCAGACGACACTGCAAGAGCATATGTTGCAGCAGCAGCTGTGGGCCCACAAGGGGTTCGGTGAGTGCTGGATGCCCAAAATGACAAAGGAGGATGACCCAGAGGCCTTTTTAGAAATATTCGAGCGAGCAGCTTTAGCGGCAGGAATTGAAAAAACTAAATGGCCGGGCCAAGTGGGCACTTTGCTAATAGGTCAAGCACAGGCGGCCTATAGGGAGATGTCACGGACAGAGGCACTGGACTATGATAGAGTGAAAGCAGAGATATTACACCAGCTAGAAATTACACCAAAAAAACATCGCCAAGCCTTCCGAGCAAAGAAGGTGGGGGAGAAGAGGTCCCCACGCGCGTTGTGGCAAGGCTTGGCAGACCTCCTGAACAAATGGCTTAGGCCAGAGTTGTTGTCTAAGGAGCAAATTTATGATCAAATCCTCCTCGAACAATTCATTAATGATCTGCAAGAAGATACTCAAAAATGGGTAAAGTGCCACTGTCCCACAACATCGAGAGAGGCTCTACAGCTAGCCGAATAATTTGATGTAGCACAGGGTGAGCCTAGGCATACAAAAGCCGTGAAGGGAATGGAGGCCTCCGTGAGCAGGAGCGCAGACTTTAAAGTGGGGAGGACGAAGACCCCATACAATTTAGCCTGTTTTACATGCGGGCAAAAGGGACACATGGCTAGGGATTGCCCTCGGGGGGGTCAAATTGGCCTCACTAAGGAACCCCATATGTCGGAAGGGCGAGCAGGACAGGGACTTCCTTAGAGGTTGAGTCCATGGAGTGTGGGATAGGCGGCCAGGGACAGGACCTTGTACAGCCATTGCCACAGGTACAGGCGTGGGTGGAAGGAGTGCAGGTTCTGGCAGCAGTAGATACGGGGTGCGCACAGTCTTTGATTCGGCCCTCTCTGATCCGGTGGGAGAGGGCACCCTGGTGTCCCGGGGTGAACATGATTTGTCTACTTAGGCAAAACAGTTACATAGAGCAGCGATTGTTGACAGTACGGGTGCACGGCATTCAGCGAAGCCTACCCATAGGCCTCAAAGAAGAGATACTGTACCCAATGATCTTAGGCAGAGATTGGCCAGAGATATTTGACCTGATAGTGATGCAACAAGAGATGGGAAAACTTAGGGATGGGCTAGTGGGTGCCGTGGATGATAGACCGAGACATCTGGCGCTAGAAGAGGCGGCTCCAGGCAACCAATTCCAGGCAGCCCAAGAGGCCAATCCAGAACTGCAGCCATTTCGGGAGATAGAGGCAGCAGACGACAGGGTCCAGGTAAGTCACGCCGAACGCGGTGGGACACTCCCCAGGGTAGAACTCCGGAATGGCCTGTTGTATAGGATCCGACGGGGTGAGTGAGGGGAAGGAAATAGCACAGCTAATGATTCCCCGGATGTATCGGGAACAGCTGTTATGGTTAGCCCATAAGAACCCACTGGCTGGGCACTTAAGTAAGAATAAGACTGAGGCACGGTTGACCCGGTCATGTTTTTGGCCACATTTGTATGAAGATGTGGAAAAGTACTGTCAAACCTGTAAAGAGTGCCAAAGGGTGAGCACCCATAAACCTCCTAAGGTGCCATTGCTATCAATGCCCATGATAAAAGAACCTTTTGCGAAGATAGCCTTAGATGTAGTGGGACTGCTACCCCGAGGGGTGGCAGGCCATCAGTACATATTGGTCCTCATTGATTACGCAACCAGGTTTCCAGACGCCGTATCTTTGAGAACCGTTGCGGCCCCTAAAATTGCCGAGGTACTGATGCAGTAGGTATCTAGGTTTGGGATTCCCCGGGAGATCGTCACAGATCAGGGGGCTAATTTCATGTCAGCCGTATTGGGGGCACTGTGTAAAGTACTGCGGATACGTCATCTAAGAACAGCAGTATATCATCCGCAGGCTAATGGTTTAGTCGAGCAGTTTAACGGCACTCTAAAGGGCATGTTGAGGAAATGTACCCAGGAAGAGCCAAGAAAGTGGAGCTCAATGATTCCCTCTCGTTTGCTGTGAGGGATGCCCCACAGGCCTCGATGGGATATTCCCCCTTCGAGTTAGTCTTCGGGCACCGGCCCCGAAGTTTGTTAGACTTGACACGAGAAGGTTGGGAGGCGGACCCTAGCCCAGGTTGGAGGGGACAGGAGCTAGTACGGGATCTCAGGGAACGGCTGCAGACTGTACGGGAGATAGCTCAAGACAGGTTGGGACAGGCGCAAGTTAAGCAGAAAAAGAGGTATGACACATCCACGCAAGAGAGGGAGCTCATAGTCAGGCAAAAGGTACTTGTACTGTTACCGGATGCCACTAGTAAATTCCTGATGCAATGGCAAGGCCCGTTTGAGATCACGAGACGGGTAGGACCAGTAGATTATGAGGTAAGGCGCCTGGGGGCCCGTCGAGAGAGGCAAGTTTACCATGTTAATCTACTGAAAGAATGGCATGAGCCGGAGGGCCTCCTTGTGTCTCCGGATCCCGAGAGGGAGGGATGGGAAAACGGCCTGGAGGGTCAACCGGGACGTCAAAAGAACAAAAAAGAGGTACAGCTAGGGGAACAGTTGAAAATGGCACAATGCCAACAACTGGAGAGGGTAGTGAAAGAATTCCGAGATGTTTTTTCAGACCTCCCTGGAAGAGCCCGCGGGGTGGAACATAAAATTATCACAGGTAAGGGTCAGGTAGTACACGAAAGATGGCGGCGCATCCCTTATTACAAATGCCAACAGATTAAGAAGGAGCTAGAACAGATGCTAGAACAAGGAGTTATAACACCCTCCTGTAGTCCTTGGCGCGGTCCTCTGGTGCCAGTAGAGAAGCCGGATGGCTCTCTGAGACTCTGCGTGGACTTAAGAAAACTCAATGCCTTTACCCGGTTTGACGCGTTTCCCGTGCCACAAGTGAACTACTTAGTGGAGCGCATCGGCCAAACTCAGTTTATTTCGACTTTAGATTTGTCCAAGGGTTACTGGCAAATTCCTCTACACGAGCAGGATCAGCAGAAAACAGCTTTTGGCACCCTTTGGGGGCTGTTTGAATTTAAAAGAATGCCCTTTGGACTTAATGGGGGGGCGGCTACATTCCAGAGACTAATGGACTGGGTGCTTGCACCACATCAAGGGTATGCAGCCGCCTACTTGGATGATATTGTCATCTATACTGATACATGGGAGCGACATTTACAGGCACTCCAGGCTGTCTTGCTGGAGGTGGTGGCAGGTGGGCCTGACAGCCAACCCAGGCAAATGCGCCCTGGCCCGACACGAGACGAAATATTTAGGGTTCCTGGTCGGGCAGGGACGAGTACGTCCATTGGTAGACAAAGTCGCGGCTATTAAGAGCTATAAACTCCCACTTACCAAAAAGCACATGCGGGCATTTCTAGGTTTAACAGGCTATTATAGGCGATTTATTCCCAAGTTCGCAGAATTGTCCAGGCCACTGGTGGAAGCTACGAAGGGCCCATGGAGAGGGATGGTTGAATGGAATGAGGAACGACAAAGGGCATTCGAAGAGCTAAAGATGGCCCTGTCCCAAGAAGTAGTAATACACACGCCCAATTTTGCTGCCTCATTCACCTTACAGACGGATGCCTCCGCGTATGCCTTGGGTGCGGTATTGTCCCAAGAGGTGGATGGACTGGAACGACCAGTGGCGTATGCCAGCAGGAAGCTGAATCAGCAGGAAATAAGGTATTCCACTATTGAGAGGGAATGTCTGGCAATCCGGTGGGCGGTCGGCTACTTCAGATATTATTTACTAGGGAGAGAGTTTAAGTTGGTCACAAACCATGCCCCTCTGAAATGGTTTCATACAGCCAAGACTGATAACGCCCGGATAATGCGTTGGGCATTAGCCCTACAAACCTTCCGCTTTCAGGTAGTATATAAGCTGGGGAAGCTAAATGTTGTGGCCGACTTCCTGTCAAGGTGTGGAGAGGAAGGCCACAGGGTGGCAGGGGTGGAACAGCAAAATGCAAGAGCGCTAGGTAGTGTCTTGAGGGGCGGGAAGTGTCCGGGAGTTGCCCGGACTGGGAGACCCCAGGAAGCCCTTTACCCCAGAGCCAGGGGGGTGGAGCGAGCACTTACCCGCTATAGGTCCCCAGATGGCCTGGCCCGCTTAAAGGACGGGCCAGAGTCAAGCCCAGGGAGGAGAGCTGCAGGACCGGAAGTGCAGGGACAGACAGCGGCGGCTGGGAGGAGAGCTGCGGGACCGGAAGCGCCGGGACAGACGGCGATGGCCGGGAGGAGAGCTGCGGGACCGGAAGTGCTGGGACAGATGGCGGCGGCTGGCAGGAGAGCTGTGTGACTGGTGACGCCGGGGCGGACGTCGGCAACCAGTGGGAGAGTGGTGGGGCGGATCCACGCCACCCGGACGTTCTGGGACAGCAGTAAGGCACCCCGGGGACAAACCGCAGAGGAGCCGGGGTCCAGCGGAGAGGCGGCTGTCGAGGGGGTGCAAGGACACCAGGTTCCGGCGGGGGAAGGGCAGAGGAGAGCCTTGGAACCCATTGAGGTGCAAGGACCTCAGAAGGCGACTCTGCTAAGAGAAGACAGAGGAGGGGCACGAGGCCCTTCACTCGAAGAGGTGCAGGCGGCAGGATCAGACTTGGAGGAGGAGACGGGCGGAACTCCTCGCACGAAGACCGGAAGCCGCTGGGGCGTCGTTCCCCAACACTTCTGGTAGGATCAGATTGACTGTGACTTATAGAGTGGGCAGGACGTTATACGGAGGCACGGGCGAGGGTGTAGGGGTGGAGGAGCCCTCAATAAGCACAGGGACCACCAGTCCCAATTTTGGACAATTTTGTACACGCCGTACACAAGTCCACTGAACCGTGGAAAACATCAAAGTCGTGGCAGGCGAGCTCGGCGCGTGCAGACTGAGAAGGAGAAGGGATTGGCTAGGAAAATAATGGACCTATGAGTAACATGGCCAGACGATAGATAGACTCGTTCACAGACACTAAGATGGCGGGGGATGTGGGCATGCTAGAAGGGAGGAATAGGCTGCAATTGGACCTAGACAGATTACAAGGGTGGGCAGATGAGAATAGGATGGGATTCAACACCGACAAGTGCAAAGTGATGCACCTGGGGAGGAACAACCGGCACCATACCTACAGGCTGGGGAACTCCCTTCTTGTCAGTACAGAGGCTGAAAAGGATCTTGGAGTCATCATTGACTCCAAGATGAACATGGGCCGGCAGCGTGGGGATGCAGTCAGGAAGGCCAACCATACCTTGTCATGCAGCCACAGATGCATCTCAAGCAGGTCCAAGGAGGTGATCCTACCCCTCTATGCGGCACTGGTCAGGCCGCAGCTAGGAGTACTGCGTCCAGTTCTGGGCGCCGCACTTCAAGAAGGATGTGGACAGCATGGAGAGGGTCCAGAGGAGGGCCACTTGCATGATCAGGGGACAGCAGGGCAGGTCCTACGAGGAGAGGCTACAGGACCTGAACCTGTTCAGCCTTCACAAGAGAAGGCCGAGAGGGGACCTAGTGGCTATTTACAAACTAGTCAGAGGGGACCAGCAGGTACTGGGGGAGTCCCTGTTCCCCTGAGCACTACCAGGAGTAACTAGAAACAACAGTCACAAGCTGGCAGAGGGTAGGTTTAGGTTGGATATCAGGAGGCACTACTTCACGGTCAGGGCAGCTAGGATCTGGAACCAACTTCCAAGAGAAGTGGTGCTGGCTCCTACCCTGGGGGTCTTTACGAGGAGGCTGGATGTACACCTTGCCAGGGTCGTTTGACCCCAGTACTCTTTCCTGCCATGGCAGGGGATCGGACTCGATGATCTGCTCAGGTCTCTTCAGACCCTACCAACTATGAAACTATGAATTATATGCTATCTGGTACAGATGTACTTACAAAAAAATTAGAATACAATTTTGTATTTCTGTTATGCATGTGAAGTACTTTTCAACTTGTTTCATTTCAATTCATTTTACAGTTTTAATAATTTTCCTAATTATTCTATTTTAAACGTTAGAGGATTTTATACTTTAAGCTAATATCTATGTACTTGGCTCCTTAGGGGTTACCTTACTTTTTCTGGCTTCTTAAATTGTCTTGGATTTCCTCAGAATAATTGAAAAATTGGTTGAAGTAGTGGTCTCATGCACTAGGTAGGGATGGCAACTCAGGTCACTTAATATTTCTGCATCAGTTTTTCTATCTGTAAACAGGGATTACAATTTGATACCATTTTCATCTTTCCAAATTTTCTGAAATTATTATGATTCAGCATTAGTATTAACACATTATCAGTCTGAATATAGCATGATACGAAACAGCTACTTTAATGTGTTATTTTCTTCACAGTGTAAGCATAGGCCAAAAGCCTGTACCCTCTGGATTATGACTATTTGTCTAGGAATACTGAGTGCTTGTCCAGCTGAAACAGCCTGATGTTCTGTGACCCATTTTTACTTTTAATTCTGTTTTTTCAATTGTTTCTTCTTCTCTGAGGTTTGTGGTTCTCTCGCACAAACACATGCACACACAGGCACGTGTACACACTTGCTGTGGTAATGTTCTCTGAAGATCTGTGTCAGCACAAGAATATACAGAAGTTACATTACTAGATATAATGCTAAATGAGAAACTAGCTATGCTGCATGCTGCTAGAAATACATTATAAAAGAAAATGAAAGATGACAACACTTACAAACACATATTTTTTTTTTGTGATCAGTGCCAGACTTTTTTTTTTTTAAACTTGAATCAGTTTATCTTCTTGCCCAAAATGAGAGACTGAGGGTGCTTGTACACATGACGGGGGTTAAGCTTAGTTTTGTTGTCCTTAAATAGAAACAGTGGGTTATTAAAAACCCAGTTTCCATTTTGATTTAGGGAGAACTAAACCAAACTAAACCCCCATCACGTGTACGCAAGGGTTAGGGGGTCCAATCCTTAGCGCCTGCCTGCTTCTCCCATGGGGCGGGGGGCAAGCTGCCAGCAGGCCAAGTGGTCCCTGAGCTGGGGGGGTGGGCGGGAAGTGGCAAGGAGTCTTTCTTGCTTTTTTCCCCCCCCCTGCCCCTGGGAGCCTACCTGCCTGCCTGAGCTGCACAGGGCCCGGTGCTTCCCCTCGTGGTGGCGACACCCACAGGGAAGCTCCTGGGTGGGCGGCCAGCATGTGGGAGCTGCCTGGGGGCACTGCCGCTGCGGAGGGAAGCACCAGGCACCCCAGAGCTCAGGCAGGCTCGGGGGGGGGGGGGATCAGGCTCCCCACTTTTTTTTCTTCAGTCAAGCCTGCCTTCACAGGCTGCCACCGGGTTGCACAGCCCCTGAGCTACGGGGGACCCCAGTGCTTCCCTCTGCAGCTGCTGCGCCCCCTGGGACCACCCAGGCCGGGTGCCACCTGGGGGGGCGCTACCCCCGCAGAGAAGCACCGGGATCCCCTGCAGCTCAGGGCCGCTCGGCCCACCAGCAGCTTGACTCCCTGCTGTGGGAGAGGCAGGTAAGCTCCAGCACCCCCTGCACCATCCCCACCGCCTGGGACTGCCCAGGAACAGCTGGCTTGCCCCCTGGGGCAGTGCAGCAAGGTGGCAGGAGGGCAGCTGGGTGTGCTGACCGTGGGAGGTGGGGGCAGGGATGTTGCACGGGTGCTGGAAGCCCACAAAGCCTGAGTTTCCCTGAGCACATCCCATTTATACACTTGGCGGAATATGCCAAGTGCATAAATAGCAACACGGTTAAGGCAGTGCAGAAGGGCAATTAAGCTGCTTTAAAGGCCTATTTTGTTGTGTGTACAAAGGCCCCAAGAAACTTTGGGCTCTTTTTCAACTCAGTGTTTGTATTCTCTGGTCCTTCCCTTTGGGAGATTAAGATTGGCTTACTTTTTTTGCATTATCCAGGTGAATTTTGTATGAATAAGTTTAGATATCTAACTTATGTATGGCATGCGTGTGTGAGGGGGGATATCAAATCAGAGAAAACATCCTGTTTTACTGACAAGATGTTTAAATCAAAGTATTTTTTGTGTTTTCACTTGAAGCCCATGGCCTAGGTACGAACTTTGACCACTTACAGATTCCTTTTCAAAGGAAAGCTTAGTTGCTTACTCCCTGAGTTTGAAATAAGCTTAATTTTCATAAGGCAGAGATTAAAAAAGAAACGAATAAGAGAAGAAAACCTATGTTGTGCCTCAAAAAAAGAGAAAAGATCAAAGATCTCTGCTAAGAACTAGCTGAGACAAAATGAGAAACAGAAAGGAAAAGAAACAAAGACAAATCACACGTTGGCAAAAAAAGATCTGAATCTGGAACCAGCATTGTTTAAATTACAAACAATAGCAGGACTCTTCTCCAGTCTCCTGATGGATTACAATCCTCCATTCTTCAAAAGCAGTTTCCAGTACTCAGGTGTTGAAAGAGACATTGTCTAGAGTCTGTAAATACTGAATGAGGGGTAGGATTCTTTGTGTTCATGATAAATTATTGTAAGTAGAAATGTGAACATTTATGAACATGTCACTATGCACATGCCATTAAATAAGTACAGTTTCTGAAGGAACAGAGAAACCCATAGAATTTGCAATTCAGCAGTAATCTTATGGATGCCTTTATACAGAGATCAAAGCAAACTGCAGCAACTAAGTCTACCTCCTCATTATCAGTAATACACTTACCCACGAATGGTTTAGAGGTCATAGCCATATGAGAGGTGGCTTTCAACACCAGGATCTGCTGCTTTTTCTCACAGCAGGTTCCGTATCTGCGTAAGTAATTGATACCTCTGCATCCCAACTCCATACTTCCTACTATCATGATTAAACTCCCACTTACAGCTGTTTAGGAATTTTCCAAAATATCTATTTTTCACTGGAAAAATGTTGCTCAGTTGAAACAATGCACAAGCAGATTTCAACAGAGGCTTCTTGGGCCCAGCAGGAACCTCTAGTCACAAAAGAAGAGAAATAACCATGGCTAGAACAGCCAGTGCCCCAGTGATGACGATGAGGGCAGGATGTGGGAGAGCTGGGGTCGAATCCCTGCTCTGGTGTACCCTAATAACAAAGCTACAGGCTTTTCTGGGGTGGGTGCCCTTCAGCTGCTCCTATTAGATCTGTTCAATTTTAGGGCCCCAGATTCTGCAGCAGGACACTCTTCCCTGGACACAGCTCCCAAATTCCTGTGGCCTGCCAGTAGCCAGGTAGACAGAGCAGCTCTGTGGGCCAGATCCAGCCTGCAGGCCACGTTTGGTGTCACATCCTCCAAATTAATCAGTGCAGATAGATGTACCCTGTGACAAGCCTTTGCTGTCACAGTTTAGGGATCCTTCAGTTAATCTATTCTGCTTGAGAACAGACTGATGGTTACAATAGTAATCAATCAATGAAATCTCATCAATGGAGAAAGCATGCTGTGTTACAAGACAAATTTGGCAAACATATCAAATCAAGATGCTTTTTCTAGGTGCCAGAATGCCAAATAAAAATGAATGACTATATCTAGATTGGTATTCCCACATTCCCTGCTAAACTAAGCATATAACCAAAAAGTACCATAGGTCACAGGTAAAAAGACCGTACAAGTCTATGAACCATACCAGTCTACTTGGAAATACTCTTAACTCAAACAAAGCCAAAAGGTATTTCAGTACAATTTGGATCCATCCATTATCAGCCAGCTAAGCTGTTTCAAAGCCCTCTTAAACTACATACCATAATACCAGGAATCTGAGAAATATCTACATAACATACATAGATGCACATAAACAGATGATATATCAAAATCCTGAGAGCAATCTTACTATGCATTTACCATACTGGAATAATCTTCAGCCTTAGGGCATCATTTTTCCTTTGCAGTAAGTTCACCTTTGTTAATTCAGTTAACCCAGGCTTGCAAAATTGTCACAATCATTTACTAGCTAAGGCACAATATCTAGCTTTTGAAAATAAAGTAATGAGAATGAGAAGCATTTTACTTCCCCCCAAAATGATACATTCATTAGGCAAGCAGAATTTAATGATTAAGAGACTGAATTAACTATTTATTTTATGCTTTCTTAAAAGTAATATACATTACCAAAAAATAGCTACACATTCTTCTGATTGGGAAGCTTGCAAAATATTTCCTTCATTCCCCCCACCCCAATCAGTAGCTTGCAATTTCTCATTAAACTTAATTTTCATGGCTTTTTATCTGGATCTTTCTATACTGTATCAGTTTATAAAATGATTGATTTCATCAGCACTTTAAAAAGATGATTTTAATTGTCAAGGCTTTCTTAAGTAGTTCATACTTCCAACACCATAACACCTTTCTGAAGTGCTATAAACATCCTTACAGTGAAGAAAAATACCTGTCTTTGAGCTATATGCCTCCATTAAAAAAAAAAACTACTGAGGAAAACCACATGGAAGCAATGTTACTGATTCTGGTTCCTCATCAAACCTGGGAGTTGCTCCTACCATGCCCTACTCAGCTCAGAAGCACTGTTCTTAGAAAGGGCTTGGTGTCTCAAGAGGTATTCCTTGATCCACCTGGAGCTTCATGGCCCTCCCACAGATCTCCTGTTCTTGACAATGAACAAGACACACATGGAGATGGTGCATATATGCAGCTGCAAACAGGCAAAACGATTCATAAATATTCTTACATATTTAAAACAGTCACAACACGTTCACGATTTCAGAATCCCCATCCCCCTAAACACCACGAAGCAGGGAACAAGTGACAATGCTTTAATAAACAGAATGAGATGCTCAAGTATTTGATCTGGAAGACATTTATTGTGTCTGAAAACAGCTCCTGATGATTCCTGAAAGGGCAGGTTGTCATGTTAGTACACAAAATCTAACGGATAAAACAACTGCATCACCGATTAATGTTTTTTGTAACAAGTTTAATATAAGCTGTACTCTGCATCATATCAGCATCTTTTTACACATTTATATAATCCCAGTTCCATAAATAAAATATATATTCTTTTTATAAGCTGTGCTGAGAATTTGCTTTACTACTGTATTACTACTATCCAGGATGCTGATGTACAGTGGGTGAAATTCATCCCTGGGCAGAAGGCCAGCACAAGGCATAAGCACATATTAGCTCCTTAGTCTCATCCTGACTGACTGACTAGAAGTTAATCTCATCTAGCCAGAATACGGCAGCCCTTATGTCTTTCCACTGTTCTTTCAATCAGTTGTACATTGGACATATTTGTAAAAACCAGAAAATTCAATGCCAAACTCCGGTACAAATATCAAAGTGAAGAAGTGCAGGTCCTCTTCATCTGCAAAGAACCATCTCCTTCTTGGGCATTACTTTGCAATTTATCCTTAATTGTACCCGAAATCTTCTGAAGCTGCACCTACATGGCAAATTTTCCACAACTGGCAGCTGGCTCTGCAAAGGTTCGGCACTCCTCTGGTATGCTACCCCAACCAGAAGCAACTTCTGTAGCTGTGCAGCACCAGGGGCAAGCTCATTAGCACCGCTGAGGGAAAGTGCCAATTAGCCGGCCTCTGGCGTTAACAAATGCAGCTATGCTGCTTCCAGTCGGAACAAAAGTGCATGCAGAGAAGCACAGGGAGTTTCTGGGTGTCAGCGAGTTTATCATATCCTTGCTAGGTGCAGTAAGCGTCTAGTCTGATACTTTTTCAGTGTAACAAAACATATGCCATTCTTAAAACAAGAATGACAAAGTAGAAAATAATGCAATTAACCCGGAAAGTTTGGCTTAAGGTCTGTTATACCATCACACAGAATTTAATCAAACCGACATCAAAATGACATTCACCTACTCAGAAAGGGGTCCGCTCCCTTCAGGATCTAAGTAACTCCCACTCACACAAATGGAGAGTTAAGGGCCTCGCAAGCAGAACGTTTACACCAGAGGTTCCCAACCAGCAGGCTGTGACCCGGTACCAGGCCGCGAAGGGTTGGCTGCCAGGTTGTGGCACAAGCCCCCTCCTCAGATCCCCATCTGTCCACCTGGGCGAGCGGCTTCTGCTACCGGCGGTCACACGCAGGGTTAAAACTGGGCAGCGAGTCAGGCCTGGGAGGGAAGCAGATGGCTGTGTGTGCCCTGTCCTGCTCCTGCCACCATGGCCGTACCCATGCCCGGTGAGGCACTGCCCGCACAGCAGGTTCTGGGGCCACCACCAGGCTGGGCAGGTCCCTCCAGCCCCACCCACAGCTGGGAGCAGGGGGATGTGGGTGGGGAAACGCCCAGGGCAGAGGGTGGGGAGGCAGCTCCGCTGCTTGCTCCTAGGGAAGGCAGCGGAGCCCCTTCTATCCGGGCAGCCCCAGCTGGGTCCCCCCGGGCCACCGCCTGCGCAGCCCCTCCGCTGCAGGGTTCCCCGGTGGCTGCAGCAGCAATGCCTCAACCCGCACCCAAGTACAAATTTAAGTATGTACAAAATTCACATATTTAAATAGTTGATATTTAAATATGTAAACTGGATTGTTTCTATACCCGGGCCGCCAAAATCCTTTGAGTGAATTTACTGGTCCGCAGTATAAAAGAGGTTGGGAACCACTGGGTTACACCGTGTAAGCAATGAATGCCAGCCGTAGGGTAGAAAACAGAGAAAACAGCAAGGAATCAAAAAGCCAAGCTTGTAGAGATCATGCTGCTGCGAAAGTAGGGAAAGAGAAGGTTTCCTATAAATGGAAGGCAGAAGGTAGAGCAGGATGGTACTTTAGTGACTATGAAAGTGGTTCAGAGAGGCATGTGCTTTCATAGGGTACTACAAGCATTACGTTTAGAGTGACCTAACCAATGTTAATCAACTGATCCTTACCTTAAAGCAAACCATCTAAACCTAAACCAAGTCCTGTGAAAGCTGGTTGACATCCATAGGCAACAGCCCACTTCGGCAGATGCTACGAATGGGCTTGGAGAAAGAAAGGGTTAGAAATGGAAGGGAAGCAGTCAGCAGAGAGAAGATAGCTTTGAGAAACTTTTAAGAGACACTGTGCAGTAAAGAGGGAAATCATAACTCATGCAACTTACCTGTTAAATGTCACTGTGAAGTCTACACAGAATATTGAACTAAATTCATCCCTGGTTTAACTGTGTTGTAAACTAAAGTGCATGGTTCACCACTGTGTTTTAGCAGGACTTAAAGTAAGCAGATACTTTGTAATTCATGTACAAATGTAAAGACTTTCTCCATTAGATAAATATTATCAGAAAGGCCAGTTTGGGGGTCGAGAACTGGTTTGATTTGCCACAAATTGATTCATTTAAAAATAAGTCACTATCGTGGGGTTCTTGTCAGTTCTTTATTGTTTCTCATTCTAAGGACTAGCACATTTACAGCATACATGATTGGATGAACTAGGAATATACAAAACAGGTAGCCATGTTTATGATCTATTAATACTGCCCAAAAACAAATAAATAAAAATATTTTAATGCACAAAGCTCGGCAAGTACAACTGTGTTGGGACAAAACAGTCTTGTATTATACAATAATTTTACATATATAAATGAAACAAAAGGCAACTGTGCTGTAGGTGCTTTCACAGAACATACACAGAACATACCTGGCAACAGGTTTTTACCTTAGTATGTTTTATAATTTTAAAAATGTACTAAAAGGAACATAAGACAGAACTCCATTTTACAGTAATCTTTAAGATTGCCTTTCCTGTGCAACAGAAAAGCTGAAACTCTCCTGTAAAGTTTCCATTATGATTTTAAAATTTCAGTTTTTTCTTTTTGATGAACTGCTCAAGATCTTATTGTTCAATATGCCCTTTAAGCAAGCCTATTTATGTGCATGTAGTAACAATATTGTATATAGAAGTATATGGAAACCAAAGTCTTCTCTGCAGAATAATGCAATATAGAAGATTGATGCTCTGCTGCTTAAAAAAGGGGATCAAAAAGCATGCATGTAAAGAATTTGGGAATTCAGAATATATGCATTTACAAAATAAAGTATAACTATAATTTAGAGAGGATTTTATGATTATTGGCTACAAAACATTAGAGATCAGCAATACTTGTAACAGCCCCTCTTGTATTATTCTTCCTTCCTGTGGAAGAAGAGTTCAACAAGCTAAGATGTTATATATATTTTAACCACATAATCAAAATATATGACCGTAAACTGGCCAGCTACGTGGCAGCAGTGAGAAACTAAGAGATCTATAGTGTCTAGTTTACATCAAAATAAATGTGACATTTAATAATGGAAGAGGGACAGCAAGTTTAGCAAAATGAAGGAAAATAATGTGAATCCACAGAAATCTAACTGAAAGGCTTTTCACCACATATTCTTACATCCTGTCAAAAAACCAGAACAACGTAACACAACACAACCCCGCCAGGCTGTTTTCTTAAGGAAGACAGAGTTTGCAGAGCTCCTAAGGCAGGGGCAGGCAATTATTTCAGGCGGAGGGCCGCTCACTGAGTTTTGGCAAGGCATCAAGGGCCGCATGACAAGCAGCCAGGGGCAGATAAAAAAATTTAGAAAATGAATAGTTAGGGGCCCTGCAGACCAGAAAGAATGGGTTGGTGTCAGGTTGCGTTTTGCCCACCCCTGTCCTAAGGGGTTTTGATTATACCTGTAAGTTATTCAGAACAGAGACAGGATGATGAATACCTTTCACCGGTTCCTAGAGACCTTCAGATCTCACACAGAATTCATTGTTTTATTCTAATAAGGATGAAATAATAACAAATGCTAGTTTAGCAAAAGAGTCTAACTGGCATGTGAGGTGCACTGCTCAAGGGTGAACCGCAACAAGTAAAAGGTGAATAGTGCTTTACTTAAAACCCCCAAACTTTTATGGGAGCTTAATGAACATGATCAATAGAATAGCAAGAGCATGGACATAAACACCAAGGAGAAAGAAAAAATGTCATATATGTACTGGGATGTTGCTATTCTGTTAAGAATAAACTGATCCCTAGATTTTTCATTCTCAGGCCTATCTGGTTAAAAGCCAAAAGCACAGAGATAGACATTTTAAATGCTGTATACTGGGATCAGTGATACTAGGGAGGATGAATTCTGTTAATTCTGGAAAATTCATGTTTCCTCTTGTTTTTAGACTCTATAACTTGGCGAAGTCTGTTTCCAAAGAGATCCATTGAACATTTCTTCTGAAAATACTTATCAGGTCACCTTAGTCATGATGAGATGGAACAAGTATGCCCTTAAAAGCATTAACAGTTATTTTGTATCAAAACAGGACAACCCTACCGTAATCAGAAATATTGCAAGATACTCCTACCCCCTGCCCATCATTCTGAAAGAGCTCAGCTGGGCAATTTTCTGTGGAATTTTTGGGAACAATGAGCATTTATACAGCATTGCTGCACTGGCAGGTATTGGAAATGACACCAAAAAAAAATCAGATACTATTAACCTGGAAGTGATATAAAAAGCCCTGGGGAAAATGTGTTACTGACTGTACAATAATGCAAATGTTATCAAGCATTTTTTGTGTAACATTGCCAGCTTACTTCTTGTGCTGCTTGATAAATTACAGTAGTGGAAAATGAGAATGCATTTGAAATTTAGCATTTTGTTTGTTGGCATTAACAGCTAAGAAAGTGCCATAACGTAAATGTTTGAAAAAAAAATGCTGAAAATAAATCAGGCAACTGAGAGCCCATTCCTTTCCCAGTGAAAGGAATGGAAATTTTGGCTTAATTTGAAATGGGACGAGGCTTCACGTAGTGTCTGGCATTGTACACTAATGGCTTTTTACAGGAAAGGTGGCATTATTTATACAGTAAAGCATTTTAATGCCTGACTTTGATTGTGCTGAGATTTTTCTTGAAATTAAACTTTTGTTTCTGGATTGTAATAATGCATTCTGCAATTATCAGACTGTGTAGGGTCCAGTCACTTTATTATTTACAATTTTGAGGTTTCACACTCAATTTTAAAAAGTATTATGAAAAGTTCAATCTCAAGTCAACTCAGTATAAAAAGATGTTAGGTGAAACAGCTGCCTAAGTGCCATTCAGAAAGTCCTTGCCATCCAGGAGAGACCTAGCTATTTGCATATATGCTATTATTCAATGATACAGTATTTATTCACCTTACATACACTGAAGGCTATTTAAATGGGCAGAGAGTCATCACGCTATTCTCAAGCTAAGGTGTCAGAACAATCATTGCTACAGATTCCAATTCAGTAAGTAACATGCTCAATATGATCTAGTGAAATGTACAAAAGAAGTATTTATCTGGTTTTGATGACAAAGTTCATATATTAAACTAGAATGGATCCGCACGTTTTAATGTAACAGCAACTACAGGACACAGCATGTTTATGTTTCAACTTTTCCATAAGTTCCTTCTGGAGGCCTGTAATACTTTGGGAAAGCCTTCAGTTGCAGGGAATTAAACGCATACTTGCGACATCCAACATTCTTCATTGTATTTTCCCGTCGACAACCCTCACTGGGGAAAAAAAACAAGCACAAAAAATGACAGCAGTAAAAAGGAAAAAAATAAACAAACGACTTAAACTAAGATGAAATGAACTGGTTATTTCATAACATTAAAAAAAAAGTTGGTTGCTTTTAATGGGTGTTTAAATCATTTGCCACAGCAAATATTAAAAACAGTGAATCATCAAGCAATGCTAGTGAGAAGCACATAGAATGGAAACATGCTATGTTTGGTTGCTTGTTTTGCATTTCTAAAAAGCAGCAGTGTATCTGGCGGAACAAATATTTTATATTTAAGATGGTTTCATGTATTTCAGGGTACACTGCTGTGAAGTTTAAATGCCACTAGATTGCACAAAGAATCCCAAAAGATTGCTCAAAAACAGTTCTGTTAGTTTGTTAGTAAATTAACTTGAAAAAAAAAGAAAAAAACCCTGCTGATCTCTGAACAAAAGTTTTTAAATAATTTTATTGTTCCTTGTATGTCATTATTATCAGAGCTTACTTAAAGGTTATAGCTAATACAAAAATAATGATTTTCCAAATGGTTTTCATATCCATTTACACATACAAAGTAACAGAATCTCAGTCCTGAATTGGCAGCTTTATATAGATGCAAAAGAGAGACTGGCATAATTTGGAGTCATTTGCCCAATCATATAAAGCTGTATAGAGTTTGAAGTGCAAACTTTTCTAATACTGTGAAATAGCTGTCCTATACTGTGAGGAGGCTCTGTGCGATAACAAAGACTACCCCGGTTATAAGGCTTCTGTACTCCTATTCTAAAATCTACTGCAAAGTTCCTTTTTCAAAATTCTTGTATTCCAAAAACAGTCTTAAAAAGTGGAAGCACAGTATTTTTAATATAAACTACAAATTCTTCTAGATTCTCATGAGAGTTTTCTCTTTCCCTTCTAACGACGTAATATAAAAATGAACAATGATGGTTTAAAGCTATAATTTGATGGTTAAATGTACAGTACACTATTCTGTGGTGGAAATGCTATGAAATTCCTATTTTAAAGATAGAACCAACTAACTCAGAGGCAGGCAATTATTTTGGGCGGAGGGCTGCTTACTGAGTGCTGGCAAGCCATCAAGTGCCGCATGACAGGCAGCCAGGGGCAGATATTAATTTTCTAAATTTTTTAGTGGCCCCGTGGGCCAGATAGAATACCCTGGTGGGCTGCATCCGGCCCGCAGGTCGCATTTTACCCACCCCTGAACTAACCCCTTGGTAGTTTCATTCAGAAGGTGGATCTGGCATCTGATTAGGTTTGAAAACCTCCCATTACTAACAGGAAATTGCTGGGTGTATTTGAGTTTTGTTAATCAAACTGGTTATGTAAGAATTTGCTGCCTGGTTTAACTTCATTTATTCTTTTGGCTTTTTCTTCTAAAATACATTACTGAAATTTGAGAAATGTCTGTTAGACATGAACAAAAAATACGTTTACAACATGGATCCTGTTATTTGTCTTGCATTATTCTGCTGCAAAGGAACCATTGTGTAAAATACATTTCTATGCAGGATTTGTTTTTAATTTTTATGTTGCTTAGAACAAATTATATACATATATGCATATATTTTTTTAAAGTTACTCATTAAACAATAAGGTTAAGTAAACATGGAACACACACCAGAAAGCTAGGGTACTCAGTCTTAAGTGTCTGCTCAGAATTCAATCTATCATATCTAGTTATTGCACGTGTATGAGGTGAAGCACTGCAATGGTAATGCAAGGATTCACAGGCAACTGGTAGGGGAGGCACGGGGTTCCCCCCCCAAGGGTGGCCTCCAACTCAGCAACGTTTAGGACAGGGCAGTTTTTTGCTGTGCAGGCCAGCAGCGTGTTGGGGGGGGGTGCCAAGCCACAGCACAAAACTATAGGAGTGGATATGGCACTTTTGCCCTCAGGCCCACCCACAAATTGTGCCCCCCCAGACTTAGGAGGCACCTGTCACCCCTGCAAGGACTTTTAGGGTTTTTTGTTGCTGTTCTGTTTTGGGGTTTTTTTGGCATAACATTTTCTGATACCAACATCTTACTATGTGCTACATCTTCGGCTGAGACATATATCAGCTGAGCTCAAACCATTTCAATGGAACCGTGTCAACTTATACCAGCTTAGCTCCTTGTCCAGAAGTCACTGTTTGACCAGAAACAACCGTCCAAAATCCTTTAAGTAACACATTCTTTGGTAATATCTCACTGTGAACAGAAATCCTTGCTTTACCACTGAGATTCCTAGATGTGATGAGGATGAGTTGATAACAATGTATTAATCTCAAATGGAGTAAAGTTTCATTAATTTAACTGGCTTTGATTCAACCTTTATTGCAGTGATTCTCAACCAGGGTGCAATGGCACTCTGGGGTAGCTTAAGATATTTTCAAGGATGCTGTCGGGGAGCCATGAAATGTTAGCACTGCTAGGTGTGCAAACATGATTCACAAGATAAACCTAAGGATTTCAAATAGGAATTCATAGCATTAAAATCTCTGGGAACTATTATGGTCTTTCTAAGTTTTTTGCAATAGAAGAATGGCTATATTACTTTTCTGTAGTGAAAATTAAGTGCTGGCTTTTTCTGCGGGAGCCCTCGAGTCTAAAAAGGTTGAGAACCACTGCTTTACTGTAATTTTAAATGTGATATAAAATACCTTTTGATGTGCGATGATAAACAAAGGCACAGCAGTAATTATTTTTACCTTAAATTTAGAGGTTTTCTTTATCTTAGATTAATTAAAATACATTGTTTCTTTAGTATCTGCCAACACTCACTGGTGGTATCTTCATACCGCCAACCCAAGCTACTAAACAATAAAAAGCATTCTGAAATGTCAAGAACACAGCTCAGCTCTTAAGCTTATTAAATAAATTTAATTCCTGTGACAATGATGATCTTCTCAGATCATAAGGGTTTGGGTCATAGGGCACATCTACACATGATGCTGTGCTGCCATAGCAATGTGCTATGGCAATGTAGCATCCGCAGGTATCTACACGTGACCAACAGCTACCTCACTGTAGTGGCATGCTCCCCCCGTTATGGTGTACTGCTACAGCGAAGTAGCAGCTAAAAATAACAGCAGCTAAATTCACCACATGTACAGTGCAGTATGGGCAGTTACTGCATCATATGAGCACAGTAACAACGTTGCTGTAAGGCAACGTGTAGATGCGCCCACAAAGAACTAAGCACCCCATGAAATGCTGGCCATCTACCACCATTTTCACTAGGAGTTAAAGGTACTTGACACTGTGCAAGACTCAACCTCTCATCAAAAATCACTTTTATGGGACATTTTTATGAAGGATTAATTCCCTATGGTGGAGGTATGAGGGCAGTATGCACACAGCATTTCAACTGGAGACCTGAACTGAAATACAGTTTAGGTCACAAATAAAGGATGGAGTCTTGGCTTTGCTGCAGTCTAACTCCACACTGATGTTGATGACCTGAAGTTTTTTCATCATGAGAAGTCTGTATAAAGTAGGACTTGATCTTGCCTTTACTTTGCTGGCTTGGGTTGGTGTGCCTGTGCGCATGCATATTTCATTTTAAGCACACAAATAATTCCAGTGACTTCTGGGGGGAGTGCACATACGCAAAATTACATAAGCAATCTGCTACACTGGGACCAGTGGGGTCAATACTTTGCATGAACTAGTCCTTGGTCCAGCAGCAAAAAGATGCAGCTGGGTGCCCAAAGCAAAGCAGCAGCAGCAGCTTCTGGTTGCTGCTCTGAACACGAATGCCACCTTTCTTCTTCCCCACTTTACACCACTGCCTTGGTTTACTTTATTATTCACGTAATACAAACATAGACTTTGGCACCCAAGGAAGTTATTCAGGGGACAGCCAAGGCGGGAATCAGAAAAGTGCGATCATCGAACATAGTGGGAGAGCAACTGATGCCTTCAGAACACCAGCCCTCCGTAAGTTTAGTTCTTTCCAGTGCCATCATGTACTGGTTTTAATGTCACTGGCGCTGAAGCTTTCCTTAAATTTCTTCCAATAAAAAAAAAAAAAAGATTCAGTTTTGGTATTGTGAACTATAACACGGGGAAAAATAATGACAGTGAAACCAGGAGACAGTGCACTGCACAATCTGATTTGGTGAAGTAAAAAACTGTAGCCATGTACTTTCCAATTTAGTTTTAATAGGAAATTAAATATTTCCTGAATTTAGGACTCTATTCTAAGATCCTAAACTGGTCTTTCATCTGTTTTTTATCTTTAATTATTACCTGTCAGAAATTCTTCTCAAAATCTATTAAAGTTACCTTTCTGAATGCTGAGATGGACCTATTTGAGCCAACAGGAATAGTCCTGGTAAAACTTAGGAACAGAGAACTGGAAAAGACATGATGGGTCATCAAGACTAGTGCCTTGCTGTTGCAGGCTACTCATAATAAACTTTTCTATAAAATTACCAAGCTCCATCCTAAAGATAGATTGATTTCTGGCCCCCATTATTTCTACTGGAAGACTGTTCCAGAATCTTACTTCTTTGTTGACTAGAAGCTTTTTCCTTATTTCCAGCCTAAATTTGTTGGTGGCAGTTTATATCTGTTTACTTTTATGTCAACGTTGTCCTTCTGCTTCAACTGCTCTGCTCCTTTCCTGGTGCTTACTCTTACCCCATTAAATATTTCTAGACAACGATCAAATTTCCTATCAGCCTTCATTTTGGTGAAATGAGTAAAGCTCTTTTGGTCTCCTTTTGTAATTGCATATTAACTTGGTACTAGCTTTTTATCTGTCTTTGCCCTTATATAGCGTCCAAGACAAGAATGTTCAAGTGTTTCCCAAATAGTTAAGAAAAAAAATGCTACTGCTAGCACTTGGTCTCATGTCACTGCCTCAAAACCCATTGGCTTTGTAATTTAATATAATCACTTTCCAAAGGATGCATCATTTTTTGTACCTGAAATCTCAAGTGCCGCTCACGTGTAAGAGGATAACATCCTCTTTTGGAATTTCTTTTTTATAATTTAAAAATGGAAAGAAATACATAATGGATGGTTAGCAGCCTATTTCAACTACATTCTTTCTTCTTTCTGAAAGTCATTTTCTTTAATATATTACAAAAATGTATACCTATAAATATAATAATATTGCATGCAGTACACTGCAATTCAAGTTATTTTTGGCATGGGTATATTATACGATTGGATTCAAATATGAGAAAGGAACAAGAGTATGGCTCTACAAACTGTTTTCTACTATAATTTAGAGATTATACTTTGAAATGAAGGTAGAAAGGTGTTAGATATATTTGTTTAGATAAACCTGTTATAAACCCAACCTATTTTTTTAAATTTTTCTCTTCATACCTCGTAAAAATGAAAGGCAAGATTAGCATACATTTAAAGAATATACAAAAAGATACAAATTCTTGTCAGACAGAGTTTCTTTCTCTGGAATACATGAAACAAGTAACACAAAACTATATGTGACAGACTCTTATATCTGAATGTAAGAGAAGTATTTGGTAAGAGAAACTGATCTTCAGGCCGACTAAAAGTAACGAGGTAACAGGCCAATGTCAGAGTATGTTACAAGCACTGAAAGCATAACAACAGTCTAAACTTTCAATACAATTCCTCTTGATAAAATAATCTGATGTATTATTTACAGTTTAGTACAATATAAACGTAATATTGTAAGGCATAATAATAATTCTTGGCAGACAATGCTATGACATTCCTTTGTCCAGTTGGTACCAAGTGGCAATACATATTCAAGCACTTTATTTTTTTGTGTTTTGCTTTTGTTTTTTTGTTTTTTTTAACTGGTCTTCATTTGCAACGCAATCTGGCAACCAGGTATGCTACGCTCAGAAACAGCCACACAATCAGTAAATTGGGGCTCAGAGCTAGTAAAGGAATGGAGTAGAGAAGACTGGGGTCTAGCCTGAAATCTCGGATGGGCACCAAGCCACTCAGGTTCTTCTGGGTGACTATCTCCCGTGTTCCAATGCTGTGAAAAGGAAGAAGTTTGGGAGAAGGGAAAATAAAAGAGAAAGGACGATGGACATGCAATGAAAGTACCAAAAGAAATGGGAGGACAAGGTGACCGTGAAATGGGAAAGAAAAACATGGAAGAATCACAACCAAACCAGAATGTGGAGTAAAGGAAGAGTGGAATAATGCCAAAAAATTATCACAAATACAGATAACAGGAGAGGGAAAGAGAATAAAAGAGAAAAATAAGAAAAATACTGTAGTCTACTGAAAATAAATACATGTAGGTTGAACAAGAATGGTTTTCCATGTTCATTCTTTCAGTTGGCCAAGCCATATTCCATGCTGCTCTGCCATGCCTCCACATGCTGCAAAGAAATGGAGCTCTGAAAAGCAAGCTTGAACATGAATAACCATTGGAATATTTGACCCTTTCAAACATGCTTCAATATCAGTTGCACTGAATTAATTAAACAACCTCTTACCTATCTGTTTCAATGGAATTATCAGGTTTCTTTCCTTCGTAAGAATTTTTATTGTTCTCAAAATGGTTTCCAAATACATGGTTCTGCAGTGTTTAACTTGTGTTTAATGCACGTAGATATGGGCAGCAGGATAATCTCCAAGCCTTAAACCACTGACTGTCTCAAACCGTGTCTCCACTTCCCAGGCTGTTGATGAGCAAAGAGGGCCGAAAACAGAGGAGAGCTGTCCAAGCTAGCCCTGGTTTTTCACAAAGTTTTTCATTTTTTACTACTATTCTGCCCCTAACACTATTCCTTTTTTGATATAAAAAGCTACAAACACATACAACTTGTAGGCCTGACTGTGAAAGTACCAAGTGCCTCTGTTCCACACAAAATGCTGAGTAATCTTAATGCGTTACTAGCAGTAATTAATATTCAGAGACATCTTGAAGGTGGAAGAGGAGAAGAACATCATTCAATTCCAGGAGGTCCTTCAAGTGAGAAGGAATAAGGTGGGTAAGGGAATATCTTCTCCAGTGTCCTGTAATGGGAGCAGGAAGAAGAAAATCCTCACAGTTCATTCCCCTGACCTGTTGGTAAGTGTTGGGGGTACACGGAAGAGTGCATTTGGGAAGTTAGTATGTGAAAAGATAAATCAATTTGGGCAAAAGTGGCTGGGAATGAGTGTGTATGGGAGGAAAAATTAATGGAGGAAGAAAGCTGAGGCATGGATGAAAGGAATGTTTAAACAGACAAGAGTGCAAACAAGAAAGGCAATGAATGAAGACTGAGTGCTAAACGGAAAAGGTGATCAATGGTGGGAGAGAGAGACAAGGCTGTGGGAGGGTGGAAATGTGTGTGGAGGGTGTGGGTGTGTTTGAGGGTATAGTGGGGCGTGTGGGGGGTTATGGTGGAGGTATGTGGAACTGCGTGGGGGCTGTGATAGGGGGTGGGAGTGTGTGTGTGGGAGGGGCTGTGGATGTGTGTTGGGGGTATGGCAGGAGGTTGGGAGCCAGCCCCACCCATCTCATCTTGGCTGCAGTGCAGAGTTCCTGGCTGCAAGGCTGGGACCCATACGGCTTGACACTGGGTCAGCCCAGCCTAGCCCAACATGGCTCCAGGTGCAAGGCTGAGGTCCGCACGGTGCGGTACAGAACTAACCCAGTCCAGCTCATCCCAGCTGTGGCGCAGTTCCCAGCTGCAAGACTGGGACGCATGCAGTGAGAACTTGAGGCATCCCAGCCCAGCCCATTTCTTCCATGCCATGCCACATTGGTCCTGGCTTTGCAGCGGGGAACTGTGCACCACAGCTGGGCTGGGCAACACTGGTTCCATGCTGCAATGTGCAGTGCCTGGCCTTGCAGCCAGAATCACGTTGTGCCAGGCCAGGCTGCGCACTGGCCAGGGCCAGTGGGGCTGGTCTGCTTCCCTTGGCTCCAACCAAGGCTGCTGCTGCTTCTGCCCCTACTGCTGCCATGCTGCTCTGGGTGGGCAGGCGGGAAGCTCCAGTGGGAGGCTCCTCCCCAACACATGGAGTTCCAGCTCCAGCTCCTGGTTGCCTTCCACCTGCCCAGTTTAAAGAGCAGCCCCTGTGGGTGGGTAGAGTGGGTGGAAGACAGCTGGGAGCTGGAGGTGGATCTCCATGCATTAGGCAGGAGCCTCCCACTGAAGCTCCCCCCTGCCAACTTGCTTGAAGCAGCACAGCAGGAGCTGCAGCTGAAGGCGAGGGGAGAAGAATAATCCCACTGGCCCTGGTCAGTGTGCACAGTTTCTGGTGGGGCTGTTCATGGTGCAGCTACAGCCAGTCGGGTGCTGCTGTGCTCACCTTACCTCCAGCAGCCACTCCTCCTCCCACTCCTGACCCTACTGCACACTCTGGGTAGGTGGGGAGGGATGGGGGTGGAGCTTCAGCCCGGCTGCTCCTGCTGGAGGTGAGGGGAGCAGAGGAACATCCAGCCGGCTGCAGCTGCACTGGGAACAGCCCCACCAGGAGCCGCATGCTGGCTGGGTCTGGGGTGAGTGCAGGCACAGGCTGCCCGCGTGCGGCTCAGCCCCATGTGGAGCATTGCAGGGGCAGTCACAGGCTGGATCCAGTTAGTTGGCTGGCTGGATCCAGGCCAAGGACTGTATTTTGCCTGCTCCCAAGTTAGCCGCTGATGCCATTGACAGGCTTGTCTACATACAGGAACAAGTTGTCCATATAACTTTGAAGTTTAATAAGATGGTATTATGCAGTCACCAAACCCACAGTACTGCAACAAATGGCTTTCCTGCAAAACCTGAAAGGATTGATATTGACTGTGCATGTTGAAAAGTTATTTTTTAACTCATCAGTTTCTTTTTTAAAGAAAAATAAATCTTACAAGCAGTTCTTGCTTATTTGAAATCAGCAATATGCAAAATGTGATGTTTTACAGATTCTATTTTTTAGTTGTCCATGCGTAAGAAAAGACTAATACACATTTTTTGAGAGAGAGAGATATTTCCCTAACTGCCTAACCCAAAAACAGCTGAATAGCTCTGGCTCAGAATTTAACAACTAAAACATATTAATCTTTGGGCTAAGAACAGGAATGGAGAGTGTCAGCTGAAAAGGAAAACAAATAGGAGGAAGTCGTGACTATGTGAAAATGGGTTATAAACGTTAGATGTTATACCCATAACTAAATTGAGATGATTTATCATTTCCTACTTCAAAAAGTAAGCAATATTGTGCCTTCCCTGATAGAGTGAAATGTTTTGTTTCCTGAATTAATATATCAGCAACAATTACTGTACAAAGAGTTTTAGGGAATATTTCACCTATCAGACACATTCCTGATGTATTTAAAACAGAATGAAAAGGGAACAACTTTGTTTAATTTCCTAAATGTCCCAAAGAACTGTTCTGCATCTTGGACTAACTGCAAATTTTCCTTCAAAAAACAATATTTTATCCTGAGTGGAGGTAAGCAACACTGAAGAGATTCAACGAAACCACCTTAAAAGGCATTGCTGAGAGTGATTCAATCCAAACACGAATGCCAGAATTTTGCATTTTGAGCTTTTTGGCTTAATTTGCCTCTCAATTCCTGGGCATGTAGTCATACTTTTATTTCTTGTATGCTGTGTGGAAGATTGCCAGATTTGATTAGGGTCTAAGAAATTCACATTATGTTACAGAAAAGGGTAGTTATTCTAAGAACAACAGAGAAACAATTCCTTCTTTTTAAAGGCAAAAGTTATAAAACTATACCTAGAATTAACCCTAGGTTACTTCTTTAACTTCCCTGCTCACTGAAAAGATGTGGTGACTACTACAGGTCAAGGAGAGAATTGTAATTTCATGTGCTGTTGAAGTCATTAAGTATTTTAAAATGAAGTAAGGTTGCTGCTAAACATGAGACCCTAGGTCCTTTACCCAAATGAAAAATTGATAGTAGATTTTCCCAGTATGAATCCCATTATAAATTCTGGGGTTTTGTGCTTTTTTGAAAACACCTATTTTGCTTGACTGCAGTAAGTCATAAACAGGATTTTCCACAGTAACTGAAAGCCAAAATCCTACCAATTATGAGAGGATTGGACCAAGTTGTCCCAATCCTAATAGGTCCCCCCAAACTACCAACAGGGTCCTTGGGACAGAGCAAGTGGGATCAGGAAGAAGAGGATGTTCATCAGCAGGGATCCTGGTTTTCTCTGATTTAAAAATATCCCCAATTTTTGGTTAAAAAAAGTAAGCCCAAATCCACATTCTTCCGTGATTAAAATAAAACTCCACTACAAAGATATCTTTGTATTCATGGTGTTTCATTTTAATCATGGAAAAATGTGGATTTGGGAGTTACTTCTTTAACCCAAAAATTGGGGATTTTTTTAAAATCAGAGAAAACCAGGATCCCTGCTCATCAGCAGGGCCCTCAGCTAGGGCTTCTCTGTTCCACAGAAAGTTACTTCAGTCACAGCCTATGGTGACTGTCTGAGACACTGCTTTGAACTGAATCCTAAGCAAGCTGCCATTGTCTGACAGAATAGCTAGAAGAGCCAAAGATTGCAAGAGAGGCAAGGATTTTTTTTATGGTGGGATCTTTTATTGGACCAACTATGTAGTTGGGATAAAGTGAGACAAGCTTTCAAATATAAGACATTCTTCCTCAGGTCTTATTATAGGAAGCTAGGCACAGCAAGCAAATAAGGCGTGGACTCTCCCATTTTTGTTTTACTTATGGAGGCTTCCTGGAGGAGTAGGAGTATCAAACATATGGCCCATTGAGTCACTCCACATAGCCTGGTGGCCTACCAGCAGGCTCCCAGAAGTTGGGAGCGTAGTCAGTGGTAGGTGGGGCCTACTGTGGGCCTTGGTGGACACAGCCCTTGGAGGCCGGTGGACTAGTGAACACTCTGAAACAGCCCTTGGGTGCCCTGCAGAAACCAGACGCACTGCCGCTGTAGCAGTGGCCACACCCACCACCCACCCTATGGCAGATCTGGCTTAGCAGGAGTCCTGCAGTCGGGATACAGATGGGCAGCCACGTAAGTTTAACACCTGTCTTAGAGTCTGTGAATGTGTGGGGTGCATGTGTCAAAATGGAACCATTAATAGGTCCTTGAAAGCAAACCTTCAAGTCAATTATGTAAATCAGGAAGTTTAATCCAGGTTAGAAAGTTGTTGCCCAGAGCTGTCCTATTGTGTACTGTTCAGCAACATGCCTGTTTCATTTTTGTCAATGTTTTTGCTATTGGGTTTGTGAGGAGAGGGGGCAAGAATAACAAAACAGTAGTTAATGTGAAATAGTCAGTGAAATTTAAGGAGATTTAGGTAATGAGCTATGAAGATAACTACCTTGGTTTCTACACTTCCTGAAGACTAACAAGGTAAATTTTGTCCCCCTCCTTTAAGCGATCTCTTTTGGCCAAGGATCTAAGATGGGAGCAGACAGTCAGTTATGTCTGTCAGCAGTTAAGATTGTTGTGGCTGGCATGTCAGACAGCATCTTAAAAGAAAACAGTTTCCCAAGTGGAAAATCAACAGAAAATTATTTCAATTATTTCTTGTGTCCCCCCTTCTCATTTGATTCAATAATTTGCTGAATTAACTTGATGTTCTAAAAATCATTGTTAAACTACTAATCTACTGAGTTAACCCCAACTGTGACACTGATTTGATAACTGCATTGTTCATTTTTTACTACTTTGGGGAAATGACAGGGATTTAGCTAACACAATAAATTTGTCTAATATTGTATTTTCTCATTGATTATCCTTTTAAATAGTTTCTTAAATATCTACTAAAATCATATAGGGCTAATTTTTCTTTCACATTTGCAACTGAGCTGAAAATTCAGAAGCAAAGGTACTTACATGAATTATCTGAGAACCACTTAGCACTGCTTCTAAATAGATAATCTTATCCCTGATAATGCTGTACCAAGGTATCTTTGTTTCTAACAGCAAGGGATGACTCCTTTCTGAATGTCCCTTTTTCACATCCAGTATTTATATATCCACTAGCAAAAAGCCCTTAAACCAACTGAGGGTATTAAAGGCTACTGGCAGACCTAGGAGTGAAAACACTCAGAAACAAAATTCACCACTGTTAAGAGGCTGTAGCTTTTTTCATGCAAGGTAGACTCTTTTTAGGCAATTGAAGATTAAGAAAGGGTCAAACAGCAAAAACATACAGAAAGGATAAGAGAATTGAACACTCTATAGAGAAATTTGGTGAGAAGACACACAGTACAGTACATTCAGTAAGAGTGAATGTTGAAAACAGGACTCAACAGCATTGTTGAACTACATCGATAGACTAAAACTGGGTTTCTTATCCTTTCTTTTGGTATGCGAAATACAGAGTTTTTCAGCAGTGCTTGAAACAAGGCATTGAACAACAGTAAACAGGTTTTCTTTTTAGTACAGTATTGAATTCTGCAAACACGTCTGCTGCTTCAGAATACAGAACATTGTTAGATTGATATGACAAAAGCACACTGACAGGTTGTGATGGAGTTTGGTTGCTGTATCATGAGACATTCATATTCACAATTTGCCTTGTGAGCAAACTGTTTCACTGATAAGGAAGTAAGCATAGCAAACCAGTGCAACCTGCAGATGTTTATCCTTCAAAGAGCAACAATAGGATAGAGGTCATCTCTGAGAAAACCACCCGATCAAAACTGGATTAAAAGGCAGCAGCACCATGGCAGCCAAAGAAACATCAGGATTGTGCAGGTGTTGAAGGGACATCAGCCTTCTGTTGTCAACTAGCAGCTCAGTACTGAGTCTGCTTGAAAATCTGTTCATACACAATCCTTTGAAAACTTCCTATACAACTGCTGACAACTAATGGCACAAACCTTTTTTGGTCCTTGCTGAAGAGCATATCATACAAATTTGGCAACAATCAGTTTTACGTTGCACAGGTCAATGAACACTATTTTCTGACAGAAAAAAAAAGATTGGAGAAGCAGCTAGTTATATTCTGCAGGGTTCATTTTACTTTATATATATATATATATATATATATATATATATATATATATATATATATATATACATACACACACATATATATATATATAAAGCATATATTATATATATTTTTTTTGATAGAACTGACCCATATCCAAAAAAAAAGAGAGCCACCCATCTGCAGTTTACATGGATCCTGCATTAGGAATAAGTGACTAGCAAGCAGTTCAGCTCTTACCTCCTCATGCACTCCAAAGCCTGGGTGAAAACCTGAGGAGCCATTCCATGTTCATGCTGCAGGATCAGGCACTGCTCTAGGGTCACGGACATGGCTGTTCTGTCCTTGGCACTTTTACAGCTTGTAAATCGAACACCGTTTAGTCGGCGGCATATCTAGAAATAGAATACACAATTCATCACTTTTTTATGGAAAAACACTCTGACAAAGAAATCACATTCCGTCCTCTGAAGTAATACCAATAAAATTTTTGATCAACTCATTTTACTGACATCAAAAGACATATTACTACAGCCAGTACGATAGGAGGAATGTGTCTCTAGTCACTGGTGGCATGGGACAAAAGGAATGTAAGACTGGAAAGCATTTCCTGGGCCACTGAGTCCAGTCCCTTGAGTTTGCGGGTAATTGTTAACCAGAGGAATCCCCAATTCAGATCCTTACAATTACCAGGGCTGATAGCACTAATACCAAGAACACCCCATATAAATAGTCCTAGGTAAAAGCAGGAGAGAGAAAGAAATTACTGAGCCCTTGCCACTGCAATGACATGGAAGTAGTTGGTCATTATGTGCTCAGAAGTTCCTATCTTATGCTTTATGTTATAGAAGAAAGCAAAACCCCTATAACTTGTGTCAGTCTGACCTAAAAGAAAAATTTCTCCTAAAACTGTTTTGAAAAGATACATTAAACCAAGATGGGAATAGCCTTTTTTTTTAATTTTAGTAAATATTTTTAGAAGTGTTCAATCCATTTTTTCCTGACATCATCTTGTCACAATGCTATTATTCTCAGGGCTGGTGTTGAATGGCACTACCCCATACTAAAGCGGTGATAGTATTTAAAAAGAGATGCTTTCCTTTTCCACCTCTCAACTTGGAGGTGTGAGGAAGGGAGCACTTCAAATTTACTTGCAAGGGAATGGAGAAATTTGGAAATACAAGTGAAAATAAAAATACACTGTGAAAAAATAAAGAGGAATATGTATTGTACACACTTAAAAGACCATAAGATTGCAAAAATATTTAGAATAATGAATACCTCAGCAGCTTGCCAAAGAATATCAACATTTTTATTTTTCCTTGCATGTACATTCTGTCCCAGAAATCTTAACAGTTCAGGCAGGCACGTCTGACTACGAGATCGAGGTAGGCCTACAAAACAAGAACAACTCTTTTACTGGTGTGCTCAGTTTCTACACATAGAAGGTTCATATCAGTTGTTAGTGTTCCAGCTGGAAATAGTGTCACAATCTCTACAATGCATCAGAATTTCATAATAGCGAAGTCTATTACCAGCAAACTGAATTACAACTTTACTTAAAGCAAAATTCAATTTGACAAATATTTTAAAGTGGTACTTGGCTTAAATACTACACAGCATAATAGAAATCACTCATATTTCTTCCTTCCAGAAGCCATGGGGTAATGGGACCCAATGCTTTTGGCATGAGTACCACAAATTAAGCACCATGCCCTCCTGAGTGCCACTCCGATCCCCGGAGCTGTCCCTAGGGGCGTGCAGGGCTCGGGGCACATCAGGGTGGGGGTGGCAACCACCTGTAGAAGCTGGCAGCAGCATCAACAGCAAGCAGGGGGGGAAGGGAGGGGTGCTGAGTGGCTGGAGCCAGCAGAGGTACTGTACAGCACTGTCCACGGGGCCCCCCAAAGCACAGGGCCCGAGGCAATCACCCCGATTCACCACCCCGGGGACAGCCCTGCCAACCCCCTTCCCCTGCCCAATCCATTGCTCTGCTTTCTCCTCCCTGCCCTATGCTCCCTGCCTGATTTGTTGCTCTATTTTGTGCTTCTTGCCCTATCTGCCACTGTGCTGCCTCTCCCCTCCCTGATCTATTGCATGCGAGACACAGAGGCAGGGAGAAAAAACGTATAAAAGTGACTTTTTTCCTCAGTATTACCAAATCCCATTATTTATACTTGTGACATGCAGGTTGGTCAGCCCGGTCATAGGTAATTGTACATTTCCCATAGAAACTTTAGAGACCTCATTTTCCATTCTGCTCCCCTTCAGTTTCTGATATCACAGCTTCCAGAAACTCTCATTCCTGACAGTGTTACTCAGTCAGCTAGGCCATTTCTGAGTAAAACGAGACATCATCACCCAAAGGCAGTGACGGATTACTTGTTAGCACTAAACAAAATGACTTAAGGTCATTGATAAGAATCCTATTGAAGGTAACAAGCAGCTGTTCAAAATGCCACAAAGCTTTCAACAATAATTTCCTCTCCCCTTCCTCACACCCAATATAGCATTTGCCAGATAAGTATCATAGGACATAACAAATATTATTCAATATAGTTTTAAAGCAGAAAGTACAGTGTACACAGTCAGAAACTGTGACTAGATTAATCACAGAAAGTTAGGGTTGGAAGTCAGGAGGTCTTCTAGTCCAGAGTTCCTTGCAAAGGTCCTGTAGGTGGGACTCGAGTCACAGCAGTAAAACCAGAAGTACCATGGCAGTTTCGATTTTTGTGCACTTCGATCGGCTGCAGAGGGACCCCCCCCTCCCCAGTGACTGGTGAGACCAGGATTTTTAGATCTTATGTAGGTGGGATGTAAGGTGCAAAAGGTTGAGAACTGCTGATCTAGTCCAACCCCCTGCTCAAAACAGGACCATCCCCAACTAGATCATCCTAGCCAAAGCGTTGTCTAGCTGGATTTTGAAAACCTCCGAGGATGGAGCTTCCACCACCTCTCTGGGTAACCTGTTCCAGTGTTTTATTACTAGGAAAAGAAAATTCTTCCTAATATCTAACCTAAACTTCCCTTGCTGCGACTTAAGACCGTTGCTCCTTGTTCTGCCACCTGCCACCACTGAAAACAGTCTAGCTCCATCCTTTCACACTCCCATTCAGGTAGTTGAATGCTGCTATTAAATCCCCTCTCAGTCTTCTCTTCTCTAGACTAAACAAGCCCAGTTCCTTCAGTCTTTCCTTATAAGTCACGTCCCCCAACCTCTCAACATTTTTGTTGCCCTCTGCTGGACTCTCTCCAATTTGTCCACATCCTTTCTGTAGTGGGGACCCAAAACCAAACAGTACTCCAGATGTGGCCTACCCAGTGCTGGATAGAGGAGAATAATCACTTCCCTTGACCTACTGGCAACAGTCTTCACTCTGCCTCTGTCTGTACAATAGATAGTGGAACTTGCAGCATACAAATCCTGGTGCTTGGGTCTTCTGACACTGGAATTGCTTTTAGGAAGCAATGAAGTGATATATACGGTTCAGAGAATTATTATGTGACAAAATAAACAATTAGTGAAATAAATGGTTCAGATTTTTGACCATGTATCTTCTCTCAGATGGTACCAAGGCAGCAAAAAGCAGTATGTGAACACAGTTGTTTCCTATTATGGTATGCCCTGCGTGTTCCTTACACCAAGACAAAAAGGCCTGCCATAGGCTGGGGGTTTAACGTCTGACTAAATGTCTTTCAACAAGCTAAGAAGATAAAATGGAGAAGGGAACATTCTTCACTCTGTCTCTACAATAGAGTGTAACTTGTGCCATACAAATCCTGGTGCTTGGGTCTTCTGACACTGGATTTGCTTTTATGAAGCAATCACCTTAGTTGCTGCCTCCTGAGTCTCTATTTAAGTGACCAAAGAATGCTCTTTCCCTTAAACAAGCAGCTGGCATCTTACCAACTGGCTATTTGTCCCATTGTACTAGAGTAGATGCTTTGTAGCCTGCACTTCCACATCACCTTGGAAAAAAGTGCAGACATTCTCCTTGCTGTATCTAGGTTTGACATGGGCCCATGGGGAAAAACATCTATCTTAACTGAACCCTCCTTGAACACTGCCACAATGGGCTCCTGCAGGGAACAAAAGCAGGACAAAAACTACCCTTTGGAACTTTCCCTCAACAGGCATACGACTGTTTTTAACTCAAACCACCCTAGCTTTTTACAGGATACTCCACATTTTCTTCTGGGCACCTGAAAAATCTTTCATGTTGCTACACAAAATGTTAATATATTATCACGAAGCATGTGTTCAAATTGTGTTACAATAAGAATTAGAATTTGCTGTGTTTAGCAGGAACAAACACTCCAGTGACAGGAAGTTTAATGTGATAAAGTACTGTTACAAGAAGCTATCAAAGCTGGGAGTTTTTCTGGTTTGTTTTGCTCAGGGTGCATGTTACATTTGTCAGGGTTTCATGATTTACTTACTCAGAATACTATGTTTCTATAGGTAAGTCTCAAGTAAGAGAAATACACATATGCTGCTGTGGAAGGAGAAGAAGTAGTAGTGGCAAACAGCACCTTTTTAAAAAAATATGTAGTTCTGCCTTTTGTAGAACTATTTTACCAACAGAAAAATACATTATGTTCTGTAGCTCTGACTTGAAGGAGGTCTATAGCATGCCTTAGTTAGGAAGCATGACCATTTGAATGCTTTTTGTATTTGTTTTTGGGTATTTCTGATAGAAAACCCATGAATATGGTGTGGGGCATAACGGCTTTAGTTTACATAAGAAGGATCATCATTCAAAATGGTGCAGAAAGATTTCTAACAGTTTCTGCTGTGTGCAATTATATTATATTATATCACTGTCCCAGATAAAAGAATAATGCACAAAACATTTGCCCATGTATGCAGGGTAGACAAAATTGTAGCCCTGGTACCTATACCAGAAAGTGGCTCTCCACTGTTTAGTAACACCTCACTGACTGCAAATGATATAATTCTGCAAGAGTTTAAAAGGTGAGGCAGGGGCATGTTCTGGAAAGTATGGTCATTTGCTATCCCAACATGGGCCATCACAGATGTGGAGCAAGAGGCAGAGCTCTTGTCCTGGTAATACTGTGAAAACAGTCACTCCTTTAGTTTTTTCCTTTGCAGTGATACCGCTTTGGATTGTGTTGATAGGATAAAAAGTCAGTCAGAATAAGATTTAGATTACGTTATTCAACACTTCCTAACTCCTTGAAACTAAAGCACAGTTTTATCACTGCACTTGTTCTTGCTTTTAATATCAAATAACTAATTTGATACAGTCAGCAATTCAAAAAAATATCAGTTTTCTCTGAGTACTTACAATCATCAGGCAAAACTTCTTTGAACTGTTCAAAATATGAATTCAACCGAACCAAGCTCTCCATATTAATTACTTCTTGTAATGATGTGTCTCCAAACCTTTAAAGATGAAGAGGGGTATAACATTAGTTAGAGACATCTTTTCTAACAATTGACTTCATTTGACAAGTAAGTCTGAGCAGGAGACTTAAAGATTCATCCTAAGAAATTCCAAAAAGTCCAGATTTCTACCTGGATAGTGATTAGATCAGCATGAAAACCAGTGATATTTATTACATACATGGGTGTAGGTGTGCATAAAAACAATTACCATTAAACTCTTTAGGCTTCTCTTTCTTCCAATATTAAAAGTAAACTTATTTGGAAAAGTCTAAAAATATTTTTTTGGGTATTTATAATATAATTTGAAACTTCTGATTCTCTTGCTATAAGCTTATATAAGGACTTCAAACAGAGAATAAAGGAGGTGAGTGTGACCAATCGCATGTGATTAGGAGATATGGGCAAGAAGAGGTCAAGATCTCAGTGTTACTGCAATAGCCACACAATGACAAGGGAATATATTTAGGTTTAGGGGCAAATGGTGACTGCTTCTGTGACCATCAGGAATGGGAGTGAGACCACAACAACTCTTCATGTAGCCACAGATCAATTTTCAGAGAATCTCTCTTAGTAAGGTCACTAACTCCCATGAGCCATGACTATATGGATAAACTAGGTTTCAGTATTTCCGTAAGCTGCTGTAAACCCATATGCTTGTTTTAAGGGGCTCTCCCTGGGCATAGCAATACGCACACACAAAGTTCCTTATATGATGAAGCTCACAACAGGGAAAGGCTTCACTTTATGAACTTGTCTGTTGTCTCTTAAAACTATCTTTAATATTATGCCCGTTCTCTATCTTGCTTGTGATGCTTTCTCCATTTTTTCTTCTGTGACGAAGAAAAAAATCACAACACAATTGCACAGCAGGATAAGAGATTATCTCAGTGCAGCTAAGCCAAGTTGGGGTACCGTGATACATACTTCTCTGCCAGGGTTTGTTGTTCATTGATTCCCACATTGAAGAGAACAGGCTGAACTCTCAGTAACATGCCACTCTGAATCTCTCGGGGCAACATATCAAACAAGGCGCTTGGCAGTGGAATCCTCACATTAAAGCCATCACTACAAACAAACAAAAAATACCAGAAAATATTAGAACTGAAGCATACAGATCAGTAAGCGTTTTTTTTTTTTTTTTTTTAAACAAAATACATTATTTCTTTTAACTAGGGATAATATGTGAAATACATTGGTAAGGCATCAGTTAAAACTAAAGTGGAATAGACTGCCTAGGGAAGTTGTGGACTCTACATTACTGGAGGTGTTCAAGAGGGTGGACAACCACGCGTCAGAGATTCATAAATTCATAGATTGTAAAGGCCGGAACGGACCTCAGAAGAACATCAGGTCCAGCCCCTTGCACCAAGCAGGAAAGATAACTGGGGATGAGGTGACCCCAGCAAGGTAACCATCCAGTCTCCTCTTGAAGATTTCCAGGGCAGGTGATTGCACCATCTCTGGAGGGAGCTTATTCCACAGTCTGGACACCCTAGTTGTGAAGTAGTTTTTCCTAATGTTGAGATGATCTAAGCATAGCTATGCTTATGTTCTACCATGGGTATTTCTCAGGCTTCTAGGCTTTGCTGGTTGCCTCACCCCCTCTTTTTGCTATGTGTCAGGGCATTCCCAGAGGCATTGGCTGTTGGTTACAACCAAGGCTGGGGACCTTGACTGGGGTGTACCAGTGTTCCTCTTGGGAACAAAGCTGAAGGCTCCTGGCTAGAGGTCTTGCACTTCTGCTCAAGGTCAAACTGATCACCATATTTAGGGTCAGGAAGGAATTTTACCCCAGGTCGTATCTGTATGGACTGTGGGGGGTTTTGCCTTCCTTTCTAGGGGGTGGGGGGTGACCCTCTAGCTGGGTTCTCTTACGCATATATTGGCAACGTGTCCTAGAAGCAGGACATTGGCTGTCGTGGTTTTCCTGTTTTACTCATAGCATGTTAGGTCTGTGTTGTGTCAGGGGTTGATGGTAGTTTTATGTAGAATTTAGATTATGGTTTGTATGGGATGACTTGGATAGGGATGACCCTGACTCAGGCAGAGGGGTCTGGACTAAATGACCTTTGTAGGTCCCTTCCAGCCCTAAGTGTCTATGATTCTATGACATTAAGTGTCTTTGAACTTGGTACAAGTCAGAAGAGCAAGCAAGTTAAAAAAAACCCTGAAGCACTCAACTCAGGTCCCTGCATGCATTTCAATTGTATCTGTTTATATGCTGTAAAAAAAATAATAAAAATCAGTTTTTATTACAATAAGCACTGTAGCACTAACACACCTCTGGGGGAAAAATGTCATCCAGCATTTGGTAAGCTTGAATTTAAAGCGTTTGTTAATGATGATGATATACAAGGAAGAACCAAATTTAACTTGCAATTCTCAGAGCAGGTATTTGCAGCTAGGGTGAAGGGGTTGTGGAAATCATCTTATGTAAACTGAGGATACTTGGTTGCAGGATCCAAGACGGAATGAGTATGGCATTTTAAAGCCATTTTCCTGCTCCCAATGATACTTTAAGAACATCTCCAGCACAGCACAAAGGGGTTTACAAAAGTTTAACAAAAGTCAAATTGCCTTCCACTTACAGGGAGTGGAGGGAAAGATACAGAGCTGTTGAGACCAAATTTACTGTTTTTAGTAAATCAGTTACTCAGACTGATCTCCCCTCAACATAAAATTGAGTAAACAAAAATGACATTTAAAAAAAATGATTCATGACATTTCTCTCTAAATGTAATGACTTCAATGCCTTGCATTATTGCACTGGTTTAAATTAATATAATTTATGTATATTTTCTTTTCTTACTGATTAATATATATTAGTTAAAATGATTACTAAAACATGAAGAAGCTCACTCAGTTCTGATAGGATCCTGCCTTTCCACAGTTACATCCCTATGTAAGGAGAAAATGGCACCCTGTAGGAAGATCCCTGTGCATCCATGCAAAGGATCCCAGTTTTAGTGGAGCTTTGCAGAGATACAAGGACCTGCTTGTGCTGTGTAACAGCAGGAGAACTGAGCTGTTTAATGACTGGTTAGCAGGCAAGGTGGGGGGCTTAAAAGTTGTATCACTTCCACTCTAGTGTATACTGCTTTTGTTAATTCTAATAGATTTTTTGATCCTCCTAAACTGAGAGTCTAAAATGCCTGAAACCCCTATAATTATATATAGCCAAAACAACTTAATAATAACATGAGAGAATAATTCTGTCATCTTTCAGGCTTTTTGTTATGTAAATCAACAGTAAATACTCAAAAAGCAGCTTCAAAACATTTTTTAGTATTGAGATAAAGAAATATATATCTAGAGAGAAACCATATCCCATTTGAGATTAAATAAAGTATCTTCATCTCCCCTACATTAAGGCTCCACCCATCCTGTTCTTACCGATTTCCTGTAATGACTGGCAGCATGTCAGAGGATGCATTTGATGTGGCTTGTGTTACTTTAAAGGTTACATTTCTCAAGTCCATTATTCCCAAACTCATGTCCTCCAGCATTGCCAGCTCTTCACCTAAATCAAAGAGAAAAGTGAATTGCAGTATTTTTGTGTATATACATTTTTCCTCGTCCATTCTCAGACACATACGTGATCTGACTGAAGTTCACTGCTCTCACAAAGAAATTGTGTAGAGATACTTAGGAAGCCTGATCCTTTATCCAAGTTTCTCATGAACAGACCCTTGCATCCATGTTAAATCCCCTTGATATCAACAGGCCTCCTCCACAGGTCCAAAAGTCAGGCAATACGGATCTGATGGGAGGAGCAGGGTCTCTCCTGGCTTTATGAGTTTTAGTAAGAACACCCACTATTTAATTCACTCAAGCCTGTCATCTTCAGGTATATTTTGTGTTCTTTTTCCAGTGATGATAAGATTAGTAAATTTTTGAGAGGCCTGTCATGTCAAGTAGTTTAATAAACTACTTCTTCATACATTCAAAAAAGATTGGTTATATATTATACTATATGGCAGGAATGAATACCAGATTAATTTAGAGGGTCACACAACTACAGACATTCAGATGGTTGTGCTGAAACTTGAATGAAATTAGTTTACTTGTAACACAATCTCTTCAGCCTCTCTTCCTATTATGTAGTTACTTAACTTCAAGGTAATTTAAATTGTATTTCTTTCAGGCAGTAGTTTCTAGCTTGTTTGTAATTTTATTATATTTTGCTTCAGAAAATAACAGGTATGATAAAGTAACTACGGCTTTTTAGTACAGAAAGTCTATTAAACAGAAGAAAAGAAAAGCTACTGTTTTATGAGCCAATTAAATACATAAATTTTTTTTGCATCAATTCTAGAATTTCTTTCTCTACTGAACTGCAAATGAATCCAAATTCCAGAAATTCATCTTGCACTTGTAGCCCATTAAGCTAAATATGACAGTTCAGAAATAACATCGCCCACAAGTCCAATGTGATTGCCTTTACCGTATGTGCTCAAAAGGCTCTCAAACTGTGCCAGAAGACCAATGGTATAGAGCTGTCTCAGGAATCCATCGTCATGCAGGCAGTTCCTCAGTTTGATAATAAAACCACAAATAAGAGCTGTCAGCTAGAGAAACAAGAAAGAAAGGAATAAAATAAGTCAAGACAATGTGACAATTAAAAAAAAGAGGAAGCAACAGTTTATACCATCTAAGATTTATCAAACATAAAATGCTTTGCTTGGAAGGGAGTTTTATTTACAGATATAAGAGGAATCCACAGAGATTTAAGTCCTGAACATTTAAAATTGACATTTTTAAAAGCTTATAGAACATAATGTAGTAGAAGCAGCTGATACTCAGCATTTCTCAGTATCAGACCCTAATATAGCAGTGAAAACTTAACTTCTGAAAACAGTCATGTTCAAGGTGACTGACTTTAATATGAACAGTTATGGCTGGACTGCAAAATTAAACAGAAGGAAGTGAAGTTCAGTTTGTGATGAGATGATAACAGCTCTTGTGAAGAGCAGTTATGAAATATAAAAATACCCAAAATATTGATTTTAAACAAAATGTTCTCTAAATTTGTCCCTATGAACATAAAAGAAATACTTTAGGTAATCATTTCACCTTGGGATAAGTTGACTAAGGAAGGTACGAGTTGTCTGAAATATTTAAACTAGATTGTGGATATCTTAACAAATAATTCATTAATCTGTGGACAAAGAGAACTAGAGCACAAAGATTTAAAATCAGAAGAAATTATGTAAGGTGAATTTGGGGGCATATTATTCTCCAGTGAGTAGCAAGTTAACAACATGAGTTTCCAGTCAAGCTGATATCAACTAGCACTGACGGGCTTAAGCAAAGACTACAGTAGGCATTGAGCTATGCTAGGTCTTGGGGTTATATATTAACCAAGGGCAAGCTGTTAGCCTTTCCTTGGCAAACCAGATGACCTTCAATATCAATTTTTATAGAAAGTAAGTTTTCATTTCAAATAAAAAGATGATGGACCTTAATTGTAGCTAATCTGCACCAAGACCCATCCTTCTGATCCTGAACCAGTCTGGCAATGCCCTCCTGAGTCAGCAGATCACGTCTAGTACCTGTGTTGCAGTTGCTCAAACCATTGCCAAGCTGCATCAGAGAGAAAACTCAGTACTGTCAAGTTTTCAGTTCTACTAATCAAAGCCCGGTGGGCAGCAAAACAGCTGACAAGAATGATGTCACTTCCACTCTGCTGCCTTCTGAGAAAGCTGGACGAGACAGGCAGTGAAGCTATTCAAAGCAAGAAGTGGTGCTGGAAAATGGGAACTTGAGGAGGAATGTCAAGGGGGAAGCAGAGTAGTGGAGACACAATAGTCAGGAGTGGTCAGAAGTGGGAGAAGAGAATGCAAAACTATTCGATTTGGAAAGAGCATCCTTGGAAGCTGGAGGTATGGAACACTTTTGAGTTTATCAGACTTCTAGTAGTTGGAATCTGACATGAAAGACTGAGCCCCCAACAGGTCCATTGATAGCACTTTAAAAGAAATCCCAACACCTGGAATTGGGAGCTAGATTTTTCTCCATGGAATTACCATTATGCTTTGTTGTTTCCCTTTTCCCCCATATCTTTCCTTTCATGCTCTGGTATCTGAAAGTGTTGCTATAAGGTACTATTTCATGCTTGCTATTAGCAGCAAGCTTCTTACAGGGATAGGTCATCAGAAGCATATAACTCCAGTGCCCCAGAGTCTGTGGTGGGCAAAATTAAAAAATGTCAATTATTTTTCTTCTTCCATAGACCTGTTTGTTTCATTGAACAGCCATTATTTTAACTACTCTGTCATAATTTTTTAAAACTATGAATATATATACACACAGCAGGAATGTGTCAAACTTCATTTTATTGCTTTGAACCCAAGTGCTGCATTTTCCCCCTATGGCAGCAGTGTCAAAGAAATGGCACATGGGCCAAATCTGGGCTATACAGCCATATCATCTGGCCTGCAGTGATGCCTGTAGGTCTCAAACTGGATCCACGTGCTGCATGTGACATGTTAGCATGCACTGCACACGGCATGAGGCTAGCATATGCTGCACATGGCTGGTCTGGGACATACACTGCATGCAGCGTCTGTGTTGGACCAGCCCTGCATACTGGATTTGGTGTGTGAGACTATCTATGGACCCAGTCTGGCCCAGAGACCAGCCCTGTACCACTCAGTTTGAAGCCCCTGCCCGACAGCTGTAAAAGAAAAGCACTAGATAGCAGTGGTTGTATTTGATTTGTACACTGTCATAATGATACTTAAACAGTTTCATAATCAGTCCAACCAGGTTAACTCCCCACATTCTTTTGAAATCCATCACAAGTCCAACTGTAATCAGATCACACAACTTTCTTGCTTACAGTTTGGCAGAAGACAACATCCCTGCGATACTGAAGACTCAGGCACAGACCTATTGTAGGAGCACTATCTTGCATTAACAAAAAGACCATGGCTTTCTTTGCCTTGTCACTCATCATGGCTACACAGTCTGTGAGTGTTGTCAGCAAGGGATAAAGAGCCTCACTCCATTCACCTGATTGAAAAAAGAATAAACAGACATTATAATACTCTTCTTTTCAAAAAGTAGAGAAAAGTCCTAAAAATGTTCAGTTGCAACTTCAAGTAGAAGCTATAACTAGCGGTTAGCATATTCTAACAGCAGCTTATTTTTCCTGGCTCACCTATTTATTCTCAGTGCTGCTCATTTACTACCCTACAAATGAGCTTTAAAAGAGTTTTCATATTAGAAAAATAAAGATGGTTCTATGGTGTAAGGTGGCAGCTGGAAAAGTTCCTGAGCATACTTGCCTATACAAATAGGTAGCAAAATAACTGCTTTGTAAAGCTCCAGGATATTAAAAACACCTTTCACAGTAATATACATATGCATATAAAGGGACAGAGAGCACAAAAATTAGCTGTAGAACAAACATATACAAAGCTAATGGATACTGAACTGTTCTGCTCCTTTCTGTCAATGCCACGTCTCCTAAATCTGTCAATCTACTTACCTCAGATACTTATGGTCTACATTAATTTATCATAAATAGTATCCAAGTGCTTCACAATCTTTAATGCCTTTATCCACACAATACCTCTGAGAGACAGGGAATTGCTGCTATTCTTACTTTACAAATAGGAAACTAGAACAAAGACTAAGCCCCAGATCCTCCTATTTATGTGCTTACCTTTCATTGAAATCAATGGACCTGGACATAATTGACTTGTTAAAGGTCACCCAGGACACCTATGGCGGGGTTGGGAAGTACTGAGCTGAGGTTTCCAGAGCTCCCAACTCCACTATGCTTTCTCTCTAATGATACTCATTTACCTTAATAGATTCAATTAATTCAGTTTACTTTATGTTACTATTTTTATCTACCTATATTAATCGGCCTCCAATTTTTTAAGATGACTTTCAGCATTCTGCAAAAAAAAAAGTTACTTAGATACCCTGTCACCACTTTTTCCCTGTAGTATAAGAGAAGGTATTTAGCTACTGGTCTTTAAAAAAAATAGAAATTTAAAAGGGAAGAAACTATTGCATCACTTTTATTTTTTAAATGCAGTACAGCCCAAAAATGGAAGTCATGCCACTACCAAACTAACTGGCCATATACCATACAACGTGAAGTATAGATCACATTTATGCAAGAACAGGGTCACATCAGGCCTTGGACAGGAAGCTCTTTATGAGTTTTATTGAAGTGTACAGCTAAGAGCCAATGACAACAAAAGTTTCCTTGATAATTATCCAAAGAGGGAGGTTACGGAAACTTGCTAACAGAAACATCACAAATAACAAATCCAGCAGTACTGTGATTTAAAACTTTGCTCTGTGCACTAGACAGATAATCTAATGAACTGAGTGAGGGGAAGTTATCTGGCTCTGTTTCACTGCCATATGCTAATAGCAGGAAGTCTCAGAAGAGCAAACTGAAGGAATTATAGCTTGCCTTTATTTCAGAGAAGTTAAAAAAATGAGTATAATCAGAACCCAAAATACTCAGAACCTGTATCTGAAAGCCTTCAGAAAGAAAAATAGAGGGGGTTTTAAGGAAACATTTCTCTTTCTTTGCTTTAAAGATACTTATATAAAGGAATGAGAATGACAAAGAACTAAAACTATCTTCTTGAATGTTATCATCCTAAAACACAGAGAAACATGTAAGTTTTTAAAAGTAATCCGAGGAATTAAAACTCAAAATTCTGTGTGCGCCAGCAAAGTCATTTTAAATGTAACTGATTAAATCACAAAGTAAACTAGTAACATTATAAAACCGGAACCCATTAATATAATTGGATACTTTTTGCCTGGGTTCAACTGAAATGTAAAGTGAACTCTCATGGCTCCACTGTAACACTGAACTAAAATTCCCTGTATTGGCATAGTGTATTGGCTTAGAATATAGGTAAAAAAATAAAATCTTTTAATTCATAGCACGACATCACATTCTCCTTAATTTCAAAGGTGCAATATCATGTACATAAATTTATAAAAACCTGACAGGAGCAGAAACTGATTATAATCAAAGAGAAATGGGATAATAAGTAACAGACTCACAATCGGAAATGTACAGTCTATTGACAGCACCAGACCAACACTTAGGCAGTTTTTCACTTCTTCTTTTGTCCTTATTAATTTTCTTACTAGAATTTTGCCATATATTCTATATAACAAATGAAACACATTTTGAAGCTCTCTGTGCTAATTCTATTTTGACAATATGATCCACTTTGAGGGTTATTCTTATGTTTTATGAGATTATTGGAACACTTGAATAAAATTACAAACCCTATACATGGCAGATCCAGAGCTAGAGTTCATTGGCATTGCTCCACAGAGTCAATGATAGCTTTGAAATCAATGGGGTTTTGATGACTGACAAGAGCTGAGGATTTGGTTTTAAAATTCAAACTTGCATTTGGATTTATTTGTATATTAAATACTTGTATTTATCAGAGTTTCTAGCTTATGAAAAATTCCTTCTGACAGAGAGGACAGGTATCACAGCTCAAGAAGAATTTTCTTATTGGATGTATGGGGTCTTAGAGAAGCATGTTATATGCCGATGGACAAATCCTGCAGTCCTCAATCAAAGACATTTCCTGCTGAATTCAATGCAATCACTGGCAGAAGATAGCAGGATTTGTCTTAAGGTCTTCTCTGTTCTTGCTACTTCTATTGGGAAACCAGAAGGAAGGCCTGAATAGAAGAGTTAGGAAATGCACTGTCCTTCCTGCAAGTAGCAGCTTCCAGAAATGATGGGACAAAAAGAAAGCAGATGAGGCAGAAAAATGTCTGCATAAGGCAGGGAAAAAAGCTTCTATGGCTGCCTATCTATGCATCTGGGACACATGTCATAGAAATAAGAAAAAAAAAAGTCATATAGTGGACTCTCAGGCTATGCAGCTCTTTAAGACGAGGAGAAAGAACTACAGTGGAATGGTCCCATTGCTCATGGTATGGCAAAGTTTATATGAATTAATGGACATACGAGTTTTCCTTTAAAGCATTTTCTTTCTTTTTTCCAGAGTAATTGAAAATGAATATTGTAATAACATCTCTCTGGCTTCAATAAGGCATGTAAAGCCCTTTAAAGGAAAAAAAATTACAACTGCTTTACAGTCCGGAACAGGAAGCAGTAGACTGAAAGAGAGAGACCTGGAATGTAAAAAAAAATCCAGGAGCCTGAAGTCAAAAAATAAAAGTGCTGAGTACCTGCTGCTGCTGGTTCCACTTTGGCAAGAGCTTCAGGTGTGTAGCACCCCTGAGTGTTAGACTATTTATTTAGATGTTGAAATAAGTATTTAGCTCCTGATTCAGCAAAAGTATTTGCTTAATTTCATACATATTCAATGGCATGCTTGAGCACACAGTCAGATCAAACAAACTTCAAAGACAATTAAATGCATATTGTGCTAAAGAAGGGCCTTAGCCATGTATCTTTAGGTACTCAGGTTTAAATGCATTTGTCCCAATTGATTTGTTTCTATTTACTCATCTGTAAAACATAGTAACACCTTCCTACATTAGTTTATGAGAATTCATGTTTGTACTGCACTTTAAAGATGAAAATCATTGTCTAGTCCTACCTACTGGAGAGAATGAAGGCATACATACACAGAGGACAGAGGAGAGAAAACTTTTAACAGCCTACTAGGGGGGTGGAGAGATCAGCATTAAGAGCATGATCCCTCGACAATTTTATTCATCCCAAGAGAATTTTAAGTTGGCTTAGTTAGAAATGAAATCTTTATCACCCAAAACTGATTTCAAATGAGACAAAATATACACAGTTGTCTAGGTGGGACAAAGATCTGTAAGAGTTATACTTGGTGACTATCCTGTGAGTCTGTGATGTTATAAAGTGAGAGAAGAAGAGGCTGACATTATGATTAAACTATTTCAAACCTTTTATTTGGAAAGTTAGGTTTATAGTGCCCTACACTGCTGTTACACACCCACAAATGGCCTCTCCATTAGCCATTCTGGTTGCTTCATTTCCAAATGCTCATGCAAAATTCTACGTGTAGCACCTAATATGAAAAAGGCACAATCCCACTAAAATCAGTAATCAGATCCCCAGTGACTTCAATGGCATTTGAAAAAAGTCCTAAACTTTCACATCTCAACTCACTAAAACTTGTCAACTGGAGAACATCACAGAATATTTCCTTATATCTCAACATGTAAAGCTAGCGCTATTTACAGTGAACCTGTCCCATTTCAACATAGGAAACAATGACTCTGAATTCCAGGGTAAGATGCTATGTATGTATACAGGTTAACTGGTACAGTGGAAGACATCATTCCAAAGCAACGTCAGATAACTCATTGGCAAAACACTTGTTCAATTATTGAATACAAACAGAAATTGCAATTTTCAGAAGCGGAAGCCATGAATGGAAAACGCACATACCTGGGCTGGACTCTTCAGGAGGGGGGCTGCAATCTGCACAGAAATGGAGGTGCAACATGCATGATTAAGGAGCAGCAACACAGTATAAACATAAGCAACTCAAATGCTTACTGCAGTGGTTCTCAAACACTTTGACAAAGTGGACCATAACAGAGATAATGCCTCATGGACTGTCTCTCCTCCTACTGCCAATTGTGTGGACCACCTCCTATACTACTCAAGATCACAAAACCTCTATGCAGTAGCTAAAGCCATCACTTACATGGGAAAACAATACCGAGAACATTTTAGCTGTTTTTAAAAGTGACATGACAATTGAGAGCAGGGAGGAACCAATACCATGTGACCAGCAGGCATTCTGTAGACCACTTGCAATCAATCCATAGAGCACAGTTGGAGAACCACTGCCTTAGTGCAACTGTAGAATAAGCTTGCAATAAAGGCAGCTAAACAGAATAGCAAAAGACTAGCAAGAAGTGTAACATACCAGAGCATTTAACAGAAAGTGACATTAATGCACTCAGACTGCAAGGATTAGAATCGACACACTGCTAATTTAGAAATGTTTAATTCCTTGCACATTTTACAAGCCAGTTCATACTACAAATTAGGTGTATGGCTAAAGACCAAAACCTCCCCACTGAAGCTTCTGAGAACTTTGCCATTGACTTCACTGGAAGGACTGGGCCCTCAACAACAACATATTGTGCAATGCGCGTAGTAAAAGGTTACCGAACACAGTTACAATATGTTGTGCAATAATGAATGGCAGCTTATTAGATTAATAAGACTGAACATTATGCTGTGTTCATGTCAAGATTTATTGGTCAAGGAAATACACAACTTCTAGAAGAAAACATCAATTCAAAAAACACATGAGGACTAACATCTGACCTGGAAGAATTGCTCAGAATAATATAAAACTTCCTAGCATCCAGTTTGGAAATGTATACATTATACATACATATTATATGACTACAGACCATATATATATCTAGATATATATATATATAATTTTAAAAACATAGTTCTTAGGCTTTCTGATAAATTTTTCACTGTGTCAGAAAACATCCCCCCTTCAGAACAATTTGACTGTAAAACAACATGGGAAAGCATTTCACTAGAACATCACTATACCAAGTTTAACAAGTATGGAACTGCATAACTGTTTCCTTAAAGTTCCTTTAACTAACTTCATCAAACTCTGATCAATGGCCACTTATTAAACACACTAAGAGTTGCTTTGCTTCCTGACAGATGCTTGTGAAAATTTGGTACATCTGCTCTGAATATCACTGGAGGAAGAACTTCAAAGGGGCATGGTCTTAAGCCTTGAGATCAGGCCTTTCTCTGGACCTCAGAACCATTAGTTGTCAACAGCTTCTAATGACAAGGGAAAGGGAAGAAGCAGCCAGGGCTGGATAAGATGTAGAGGCCATGGATGAAAGCTAGGCCCCAGCGAAGATAATGGCAAAATTCCCACTACCTTCAACAAGGCCAGGATGTTATCCAATACTTGGACTTCCTCCCTAACAGCAATGCTAGGAGCAAACCTAATCCCATCAAACAGAATGGGAACAAGCAACTGATTCTGAGAGGTACTTGGTTTCAGTTCATTTCTGAGGGTAATCCAAATGCAGGATCAGGCCCCAGAAGCCCTGGGAGTGCTTGCCCAGGTTCCCCCATTTGCAGACATGTGCCTCAAGTCAGAATCTCTGGGCTCACCTCTGCAAGTGAGGAACCCTAGGTCTCCTTACTTGCAGAGGTGCACCCTGAGTGTTGTCCCCCAGGATTAGGCCCCTGCCACTCCTGAGCGGGTGTAGCAGGGGCCCAATTCTGTGTCTAGGCACAGCTGATCCACTTCATTTGGTGACATGTTTATAACATGTTTCATTTTCATATGAAATAAATGTTAAGATCCTGAGTATAGCGAACGCTCTATTTAAAAGCTGCAGGCTTGGCTTTAAATAAAAAAGCTGCTCTAAAATGTTTTAACATAAGAGTATTTTAATATAAAATTGTCTTGTTGGGCAGGAGTTGTGATGGCATCCTCCCTACAGCTGCTTCAGTTTCTCCCTACAGCTTTTAATTAAAAATTCAATCTTGTATCAGAAGAATTCAGATTTGGTGTGTGGACCAACAGATTTGGTGTGTGGATCAACAGAATATACTGCTCTCACATGGTGTTACTATAGCTAACTCTAAAACAGTGTAACACATTCCTATTAACATAGCTACTATTTAACACATATACTAAAGACTCCATGTTCCAGTCCTTTTACAACATATTATAATTCAACCGTATGGGAAGCCAAATTACAATAAGTATTGTTTTTATACTAATATTATATTCTTATACTAAATAAAATTCAACCACTACTAAGTAATCCACAAGTGTACTTACTTATCTTCTCTAGTAAAACACAGTTTTAAAACATATTTACAATTTACATTTAATCCACGGATATTAAGTTTATATATTTTCAGACCTTCCCTTCATATAAATAATGCAAATGAATATCAGCTTTTGCAACTGTTGTTTTGAGGCAGGTTGTGTCTGATCATAAAGAGCAACAAAGTTAATATTCTGAAACACTCATCATATGATGTCTTAAATGTCAGGATGTTCTAGGGAAAATACAGAATATTTAGCAAATCAGATAAAAAGACATACAAATCTATACTAAATGATGTTAAAATGTTCAACAATGGTATGAATGTGAAGTCGCACACAAACACTGGAAGGAAGAGCTAAGAAATAATAGAATAGAACATGAACCATGGAAGTAAAGACCCAAATCACCTTTTGTAAGGCTAAATACTGCATAATCTTTTACATGAAGTGATAATCACGAAAACAGGTGTTTTTAAAGGGAAAGAGAAAGTAACCCATACACACAAAAACAAAGCCATTTCAAAATTTCATGCAAGCTAGAAAATTTGTGAACATAAAATGGAGCTTCAGAGTAGGAATGGTTGGCTAAGTCTCCGAGGAGCAGGGCTGGGGCGGTGGGTGAGGCCTGCAGTTGGCCTCACCCCCGCCCCCACTACTTCCCCTTCATCCCCACAGTCATGGCAGTGCGTCGCACTCTGACTGGTTGTTTCACTAACCAACTAGAGTGATCCAAGAGCATTATGGACAGACAGACAGATGGGCTAAGCCCTTTATTATATAAGAATTATAGTAGAAAACAATTTTGCCCCCATTTTTTTGTATTCAGTTTATAGTTACTCTGGCACATGAATGGACTGCAACGTTTCTTTCCAAACTCAAAATTGCCACTCAAGGCCTGATCCGACTCCCACTGAACTCAGTGAAAAGTCTCCCAGGGGAGCTGGACTAAACCATATGATGAGTGAGGAAGAAAAGAAGATGCAGTGAAGTCCCTCTCTTACCGATGCTTCTGCATGGGAAGCAACCAAGGTCATGCCGAGGACAGCAGGAGTACTGTTAGCACTTCTGATGACACTGACAGCCTACAGGGTTAAGTACACATTGGGTTAGCTATGGGCTTGGAGAACTGTATGCCTAGATGAACAAGGAAGAGCTAACAGTTCACCTTGTCAATCAGTGCTGCAGCGGCTGCTGCTGTTTGTGTGCTGCCCCTCCCTCACCCACAGTGCCACTGAAGGCATTTTTCTTGTTCTTGTGCTATGAGTAAACAGGCTCAAGAAAATTACAGCCAAAATGATCCAACAAAGATTTCTACATGTAAGCGCCTACATCCATATTTGAACAGCTAAGCCTGTGGACAACATGGCATGATAATTACAGATCATGAATTTACCTTGGATTTAACTCAGTAATACAGTTATTCCATAGGAAACAGACACATGACCAGCTCACTGAAGCTGGCCTTGCAGCAGGTGCTTTTATAGAACCTGGCCACTAATGGTTGGGAACCCGATTTGCACTGAGCAAATGGTTACATGGCAAGGAACTAATTAACTTTGCCACAGGACAATACTTGTATTTACAAGTACTATCCTGCAATGAAGTTCTTTACTCCACAGCAATGCATGTGTACATGTTAACGGAGCTGGCTAAGGCACAAGGGTGCTTTAGTGCCTGCCAGCTAGCCCTTCGCTGGAGCAACCCTGTGCCCATTTATGTGCCTCTCCAGAGTATGCTGAGTATTCACAGGCCACTCTGCTAGGGCTTCTCGTCTCCATCCAACCTCTTACGCTTGGCATCATTTTGGCAGTTCACCTGTGTTCATTAGCATGAACCTGAACATATGCCAATTTCATGGGTTTTTGATCTTTTAAAAGGTACATGGAAAGGAGATGTTTGCACAACTGACTAATCCTGATCTATACTTTGAATTCCCAGATCTCAAACCATCTGGACTGAAATGCTACCTAAACTCCAGTCGGTAGTTTTACCACTGACTTGAGTGGGGTTAGAATTTCACCCAATCCCTATCCCAGAATATGCCAACCTTTTTATGAGCCACCTAGAAGATGAATTCTTCAAGGACTGCACCATCAAACCCTAGTTATGCTTAAGATATATCAATGACATCTTCATCATTTGGTCTGAAAACCTGCAATCTCTGATTGATTTCCATCAGAAATTCAAAAATCATCAACCCTTCATCAAACTCTCTCTTGAATACTCCATGTCCTTTTTAGACATGATGTTCACTAACCAGAATGGTAAAATACAGACCACCATATACAAGAAACCCACGGACCAAAATGCATTTCTGCACAGAACCAGCAATCACCCTAACTTACCAAGAAAGCTGTGATATCCAGCCAAGCCCTATGATACCACCGAATTTGCACTGAGGAGAACACCTGTAACTGTCACCTCACAAATCTCAAGAGGTCTTTCACTCAACAAAGACTGTCCTCCAGAGAGATAGATAGCACTTTTTGAAAAAGCCACCTGGATACCACTTGAAGAACTGCTGCAGTACAGAAAGAATCCCCTCTTCCCCTCCCCCATAAATCACACAAAATTGGTTATGGCATATCATCCCTCCCTGGAACCTATATGGGAAATCCTCAGACAACTGCAACCCTTACTAGAAGAAGATGCAATTCTTAAAGATATCATCCCAGAACCAACCATCCTAGCCTTTAAACAAGAACCAGACCTTGCTAACCTCATCACCAGAAGCAAAGTTCCTATAGCCCAAAACACAAAACACCACCAAATGGATCCAGACCATGCCATGACAAGAAATGTAAAACCTGCCAACGTATCTCCACCACCTCCACAATTACAACACCTACAACAGAACAGTCACCATTCCTGGATCTTACACTTGCACCTCCAAAAATATAACATATCTCATCCAGTGCACCAAATGCCCTGATGGAAAATACGTAGGAGAAATCAAACAATTGCGTACCAGAACGAACACACACTGAAAATCTATCAAAGACAAGAATACCCAATTACTTGTGGGGGCACATTGCTCACAAGAAAACCACTTTCTCTCCAACCTCTCAGTTCTAATCCTCAAAGAGAATTTACAAAACTCCTTTCATAGCTGAGCCTATGAACTTCACTTCACCAACCTACTGGATATAAACAATCATGAACTAAATATAGACATTGGATTTATGACACATTATAACGTACTTAACATTTGACTCCCCAGGTAACCGCTCTACTATTTACCAGATATATTCATTCCCCTTCCCCATCGCCCCCACCTGTCTCTCACCCATTGACTACCTAAATTTACATTTTCACTGATTGACTTTCTCTCATGCATACTGGTCTCTAGCTTCTTTACTACTCCATCCAGGAAGAGCACAGTGCAGCTGCTTCCTCAGCCTGATGAAGGGTATTTGTACCCAAAAGCTTGCAAAAAAGACTTTTTCCAACTATCTGAGTTGGTTTAATAAAAGATATCGGATTTACCCAAAGAACCTTGTCTACCCCAAACCCTAGAAACTACGAATTCATCTATGGTCCCAACTGCCTGATAAGTAGTTATTTATAAAACTTTAAGCATGACAGAAAGAAAAGGCGTTTAAGAAATGCACCGATGTACAGCAAAGCAGAGGTAGTAAAGCAGCAGTTTCTGTCATACGCACTTGTGTTTTTGTCAGAATGGCATGCAGGAGATGAAATGGATGAAGATGGTGGTGAGGATGATGAAGATGAAGATGAAGTCTCATCTATGTCTTTTGGATTTATCCAGTACGCACGAGTATCCCGATTACCTTTCTTACTCGTACAGCTGATGTCACACTGGAAAACATCTTCACAGCTGTCACTTTGCAAACGCTCTTTCTGGAGAAGTTTGTCCACTCTCTGTATAATGCACTCCAGACTTTTGTCAACGTTCAACCAAACTTTTTCCTTAAAAGAAAAATGTCCCCTTCTCAATTAAAAAAAAAAAAGAAAAACCAACACTGGATAACAAGTTCCTCTGCACACTAGAGACACATTGCCTGCTGTGGTTGTAACCACACTTGCTTAGCAAGTTCTTCCTTTGCTATTACATTTACACACACACACACTGGATATATATCAACAGTGCAAGTAACATTCATGCATAAATGCAGAGCCATGTAATAAATCTGCCAAACAATTCTGGCCATTTCTTCAGCCCTCCCCACATTAATCCATTTCTCCAGGATTTTTTTAATGTTCCAGCTTCAAATGGGTTAACATATGTTAACCTTATAATATTAGTGCGACAAGGAAGTGTTTCTTTTCCTGACAAATGTGGAATTTTCTCCTTAAAAATGACACTTGCTTGAGACCCATAGCAGGTAAGACTCAGTTCTAGGCCCAAGACACCTTTTCCACCCCTAAAAATATTCTTATTTTAAGAATCAATGCCCTACATCCTAGCAAGGCTAGAAGTGTAACTTGTATCTCTGGACAGAGAAAATTCCCAGACTCCCACTGGATCTCAGCATTCATTTCTAGACTTAAAAGGGTATGATAGACTATTCTTTAAAACTGTAGGTGTAGAAGGCTATTTTAGTTTAGGTTATAGATATTTCATGGAATTTTTTCCTAGTTGGAGAGACAGAACTGGCCCCTTTGAGCCATGCACAGATGGGCACAAGGGTCAATATTTTTAAAATTGGCTTTTAATTTTGTTGCCCAACTTTAGAAACCTTATTTAAGTGCTGAACATGAATCCACAATCCCAGGTGCAATCTGTGTTAAATTAACTGAAAAATCAGCCTCAATATGTCCCGGCCAGGACACCCAATAACTGAGCTATCTAAGGTGAAAGCTTACTTTTGAACAAATTAACCAAAATAAGAAATCTAACATTATAGGCAAATGGACACCAAAAATGGTTCCAATTACAAATTTTAAACTCTAAAACATTCCTAAAATTGGTTTTCTTTAAGGTAGTTTGGTATAAAGATTTTGTTAGTATTCATTTAAGATGACCTTTATATCTGACTTGTGGCTCTGCTATTGATGAGTGACATGACTATGCTGATAAAACTTTCAAAGTAGAGGTGAACAAAATATGGCCTGCCAAGGGTTTTTGTGCCCTGTGGTGGGTCCCTGAGCAGCCCCAGCTGTGGTGCACACCGCCATTTGTGGAGCTACTGCCCCTGGGTGTGGGCTGCAGCAGTGTGGTGGCTGGACTTGATTCCTGGCAGCACTGGCTCTTTCTGGCTGCTGCTGCACCCAGCCTCACTGCCTAGGCACCTCAGTCTGTCTGCCCCACATCCATTGCTGGACACCACTCCTTGCTACCCCATCCTGGCTAACCAGCTGGGTGTGTCCTGCCTGTGCAGGTCCCGGACCCGTTTCAGTGGAGACCCTGGGATCACTGGGTGGTGACAGCATGGGGCTGGGCCCCACGATGGAGCCACTTATGAGTTTTGGTGAACTGCTACGGGCAGAAGGAGAATGGGAGAGGGGTGTGTGGAAATGCTAACCCAACCCACAACAGCTCACCCAAACTTCTTAAGTAGCTCTCCAGCTGAATAATTGCCCACCCCTGCTTTAAAGCATAGCATCATATCTTTCTTATATTAATATTATGAAAAAAATATATAAATGTACATATAAGCAGCCATACTTGCACATACACATACTCTGACAGCACTAATGTCAAATCAATAAGCCATCACATAGAGATGGAAAACTGCTTGCTCACATGTACATGAAAAGGAATAAAAAAAACAAGTTCTTGAATTGCAGTACTAGGTGTTGAATTAAATATGGGCTTGATTTAAAGCATCAGGGATGAAAGAGCTGGGTGTGAAATATATTTACACACTGTTTCTTTCTTGTATTTGTTGCCATCACTATAATTAATTTGAACAATTTTAACTAAGATGGTACCCACTCCTGTTTCACCCTCTATTATGTAATTATATTACTATGACAAGGCAATTCCTATTTAAATTGGCAGCATTATTTGAATTTAATTCTTTCTTTGGCCTGTTTTAAAATGCAGTGCATTACCAAAACAGACAGATACCATGTTTAAATATTTTCATCAGGAAAACCAGAAAATAATTTAAAAGTTTATATTTCATGTTAAAATATATGAATATGTAGAGATCTATTAAATATGCAGATTTTGTACATGGGTTTGTTTTTTTCCTTCAGCACAGCGGTTGAGAAAGGAACACCCTGCAAGCTGGCTCTTGAGGTTTTTTTTTTTTTTTTTATAAAAAACAATTACCTTTCAATACAGACTTAACCACAGGAAAGCTATCTGGTCTAACAGTCACTGACTGCTGTTATGCAATGCTCCTGCTCCCCAGACCAAATAGTAGGCCTGGAGAGCATGGAAATAGTGCCTTAGACTGCTTACCGGTAACCCTTCAGATGACAAAGGTGTGAAGTAATGTGCTCCAAGATAAGATCTCTGGCCAGTGGTTAATAGCTTTGAAACAAACGGCTCAGAGTAAAGAATGAACTAAGGAGGAGAATGTAGATGGCAGGTGCAGGACTCATCCCTCCCTTCAGCAAACCTACCCATTCCTCTTCATGCCAATCCACCTGCAGAGAAGATCGGCTGTTTCTTCCTGTCCATCTTGCCACAAGAGTGTCTTGATCATTCCTTAACATTACCTGTTCCCCCTCTCCAGAGGTTGGAGATGCCTTTGAGGCTATGTAATCTGGCCTTGCAGCATTTAGTCCATGTATTGAATTTGCCAGAAGCTTGCAGTCACAGACAGTAACAAGCTGCCGAGTCTAAAATGATACAAAACACATTTTAAAGCATTTCCTTTTAAAAATGCATATTATTACTTTTTCATAAAAGGAAACTATCATTGGTTTAAAGGCTTGGGCTACTTTTAAAATTGTATTTTGAACAGGACCTTAAAAGGATCACATGTAAAAGTCCACAGAGTGATTTTCAAAATGTATTTGTTTATTCTAGATGTGCACGTAGTGCATATTTAACAACAACCTACAATTCTGAGCATCTCCACCTAAAACCAGCTCTTCATTCTCTATTTTAAAGCTTTGCTTATCTATTTTTGTGCATTTCTATTCAGTAGACACAAACTGCCAAACTAAAATGACGAATATTCAATTTAGTTCTATATGCCGTTTCAGAAGACAACTAATGAATGCTGAGAGGAAGGCATAAGTAAACCTCATGATCCAACAGAATATCGTAGGGGAAAGGACTTAGCGCACTTAGTGAAGTACTCAAGGCTTCACCGAAGCATGACGATTTCCTCTACACAATATAATTTCAGATACTATTCTTATTCATATGTCAATTAAAAAAAATCTTATGAAACTACACAACTCATCATTATGCATTAGTACTGAAATCCATAGCCTAATACTTTGTATAAGTGCTTACTCTTTTTTATTTCTAAATTCTTGACGTTAATTTTTGCATTATGGGAAAGTGTACATAAACATTCCAAATATGTACACAGTAAACTGATACAAATATTGTCATGTGATACTGCCAACTTATTCTGTGTACTTTCTTAGAGCTCAGCAAACAAAATAAAACAAAGCTCAATACAACTATTTTTGTTCCTGGCCCAGTAAATAAGGTTCATTTTGATTGCCAGTCTGCTTTTTTTAAAAGGATTAAAGTATTTTTTGAATGCATCACTATAGTTAGACCCAGGGCCATATCATTGATGCTCCTTTTTAGTACTGAATGAATAGTATTCAAATACATGATGGAAAACAAATCCCACTTGAATTTACCACCCTGTATGGGTCAAGTACAGCTTTGAAGGAACCATACTTGAATGTTTGAAGCAAGCCTACCAAAAATTATCTTTCCCAGTGATTCAGTTACCTTATCTGCTAAAATGGCAAGTGTTCTTTCCAGACCGTTAGCTGATCTATCCTTGGCAGCTCTTGAGAGCCTTTCTGCATAGTAACTGACTTGAGTTTTGAGGGTGTTGATTTGTGCAATAATCTCCTTTGCTCTAACAATGTCCTGTGGGATGTATATTATAGATTGGGAGCTCATGGAAGTGCTGAAAAAGAAAGAAGGCTTTTAAAAAAAAAATATATAAACACTACAGTCACACTTTTTTCATGCTGAGGAAGTAACTGCAGACAATAGAATCTACCTATGCTATCAATCAACAGTGAAAAGGTGATTACTGAGCTGGAACACTATACCTAAGCACTTCTGCATTTAATGGAAGCATTCAAATGCAGATTTACTAACTGCTTATGACTAGTGACTTGCACAGAGCTAACACATCAAAGGGAACATTTTCTGAGGAGACTATGTGTGATACATGTTGCTATCAGAGACAGATCTCCTGCTTCTTTAGGCTGTTTGATCAACTCTCCCTCCTTCTCCCAACACAGATACTTTATTGAGTCCTGGTCTACACAACAGCTTTACTGGCTATATTAGTTGGGAGCACGAAAATCTCACCCTCCTCCACCCCACCAATTCAATGGCACAACTTGGCTAGCAAAAGCCTTAGTACAGGCAAAATTAGTTACACTGCCAAAAAAAAAAATAAAAAACAAAACAAAAAAAACCCTTTTGCCTATATAACTTATTTTGCTTTGGGAGACTAGTCTAAGCTATTCAGGAAAGATGCTCTTTTTGCTGGCATAAGATGAATTGCTGCAAGGGGAGTGTTGCTGGGATAGCAAAGTCACTGTAGTGTAGTAAGCCCTCAGGTATGTTTCTGATACCTCCTTGCCAATCTAGGGAAATTTGGCCTTGACCTTGCTTGTATACAAAATCTGTACTACACTGAAATAATTAAGTGGTACCCTCCTTGCTGGGCACATGGTTTGTTCCCATACAAGAAGGGTAATAAACTTTTTTTAAAAGAGAATCTGCATCTTTATACTGGTACAATTCCATCCACACTGGAGTTGTACTAGTAAAAGGTCCCATTTACATGTTACACTTAAGACATGATTAACCAGTTAATGATGTCTTAAGTTGTGACCCAGCTACACATTTAATCAATGAATGGCATGATAAAACAAAGAATAAGCCACAAAGTTATTCCACAAAAAATGTATATAAATTTTGTGGCTCATTCTTATTATGCCATTAACTGAACATGTGGCCACCACTGTGGTTGGGAGCCCTGTCAGCTAATGGGGCTCCCAGATACAGGGGTGCACCACATACTGCCACAACTGTGAGCCCTGCAATAGCTGTGGCAGTATCCCGTGTGTTGCTGCGGGCCTTGCAGCTGATGAGGCTTGAAGACACACAAACTTGTTACTTACTGTGCACAGGGATTTTAGGATTGCAATCCCAGGCTCCCTGTGCACCAGTAATAAGGTGTGATTGGATCTGGTGCTGGATCCCACAATCACATCGCCTGCCATGCACGTGTAGCATGGCAGGAGGTGACTGTGTGCGCATCAGATCCTATCATGCCTTTACCTGAGCATCTAGAAGGGCCCTAAAAAAAAAGAAGAAAACAAACCTCTGTGGAGGCCAGGCCTCTGTCTCAGCTCAGAATCCAACAGGCATAATTTTGCATTCAGGATGAAATATCAAGACAAAAGGTGCCTGAGAACTTAATTTATTTCTCTTTCTACTAATTTCTTCTAAATATTATTGGCTTCACTCTACAGCCACTGGAAAGAACAGTACCTACTACAGGTGCAAAACCCAGCTTGTTTGTTGGACAAATCCATGCTTAGCATCTCACAGAAACTATTTGCCAGGTTCATCAGGCCCAAATCAGTATTTTTGAGAAGTATGAATACTGCTCTAGGGGGATGGGGTCAGAAGCAAGGATATAAACTTTATTTTGAGCCACTGACTAGGGAGACATTATACGAGTTTTTAAAAATTTTTGCAAGAAAAGCAGTAATGCGGGTTCACTTTTACCACGTGTCCATGAGATAATGCAGGCGATACTTAAGGGGGCACGCTTCAAAAACAATTGTCACAAAGGTCAATCAATCTGAAGGCATTTTCATAGACTGAGAAGTTCGTAAAGCCAGAAGTCTGACCTCCTTTAAAGAGATGGCTTTCCCTTTTGAAGGTTTCAATGCAATAGGAACTGCTGAACCAGCTGCATCATCTGTGTTCCTCTGGTCACACACCTATCTGCAGGGAGTGGAGGGAAACCATTTCTCAACACTCCTCACCTCACATGAAACAGATCTCCTCTTTTAGGACTTTTATGCCACATTGACCAGTGCTCTTAGTGACAATGCCTCTGAGCAATTTCTTTCCACTACAGTAGGGTTATCATGCAGCAAGGTAATGTATCTGGGAGGAAGGCCATGCAGCATGTTCAGATTTGACTCTTACTATTTGGTTGGGGTTTTTTTTAAAGCAAAACCAGCAAACATTCACTGGGAATGCCAGAGGAAAGAAATTTTATGGTATGAAGTTCACACATATTCACTTTCCAATCTGCAATCATGCTTTCAAATGAACAGCTGTTGTTTTATAAAGGTAAGCTATACTGCCCAATTAATAGATTTTAATATATGAAATGTAACCCCCACAAACCAAACTAAACCACATAACGCCTGCTGTATGCAGCATGTACATGTTGTGGTACTACTGGAAGCTACACGTGGTCCAATTTGAAGGCCCAATCCAAAAGTCATCAAAATCAATGTAAGCCTTCAGTTGATATCTGTAGACTTTTTACTTGGCTCCGGAAATCTAGCTCACAGAACTAATTCAGAGCAAGAGCACTGCTGTGCCATTAGCCCTATATTTTATTCTGTTCTCTTACAGTACTGAACTTTACAAAGTATCTATAAAATTAAAGGGGAAAATGCACAAGGCTTAGGAACACATTTAAATGTACAAATTAAAAAAATATGTAAATCTACTGTGACAATTAGAACTTAAAACAATGCATTATGTCACCTCTCTTCCATTACTAGGAGAAGAAAGCGTTAAAAAATATATATTGTGTAGCTATGTCTCTTCCACTAAGTGCAACCTGTTTTCACTGGAAGTAATAGAGAATGTTGTTTTGTTCAAATCTGCAGTCTTGTAATCAAGGAAAGCTCTAAAATTAGCTGTTCATTACAAAATAAACATTGCAGATGGAAAAACAAATTCATTCATACATCGTGTTCTACTAAGCACCTACAGTCATTTGAAGCACAAGTAGTGGTGCCATGACTCATGACACTAAAACACCCTGTACATTTTAAAGCACACTGATCTTTGCCAAAGAAAGGGAAAGAAAAAACAACAAAAAAAAGTTCTCTCCACAAACTCCCAGAAACAGAAAACTCACCAACATTCCTCATAACTGCTAAAAAAAAAACAAAACCAAAATAAAATTAGCAGATTGTTAGCAAATACCAAAAGCAGGAAAAAAAACAATGTCTGGGAAAATATCTTATTTGTTTAATATTTTCAATAATGCATGTACATGTGATTAAACCTGGAAGCAAAAAAATGCACGTACTAAAGAATGTCAGATGATCATGGTATTCATTTAGAGCATTACACATGTGCAAGGAACAGTTCTGCCAATAAGCAAGGAAAAAATAAAATCGCTTTTTTATTCAGCAGTGAAAATGAAGAAAGATGGAATAAAGTTCTACTATATTGGAGCCTACCTTTTGGCAGGTGTGCCACAAATTAGCCCTGGCACCATTCCAAGTGCCACTTGATACCCCTCCACTGCCCAATCTGTAGGTCTGCTTCCTGCCCCCCACCCTGTGCTCGCTGCTTGATCTGCTGCTCTTATTTCTGCTTCCTGCCCTGTTTGCTACTGTGCTGCCTGTCCCCTCCCTGAACTGTGCCGCATGCCACACTTAGAGGCTGCCTATGCCAGTTATGGCACCCATGCTACAGGTTGACCATTTCTTTTCTGTTACATGGTTTTGTATAAAAGCAAACAAATCCACAAAAAGGGAGTCTTGTTTGTTACGGAGATTATAACATTATATCTTACATTATTTGATAAAATTCCATTTATATTGCCTCAGCAGTTTATACACAAGGAGAAATTAGACTCTTAAAACCTTTTATTTAGTTGTCAAAGAGTGCTTTCTTTTTACAAAACGTGATAGAGCATTCAAGTGATTGGATCTTGCTCTTGCTACTCTTAAGATAATGATAATTGTAAATGAATACATGTTTAAGGTTAGAAGGAACCATTATGATCATTAGCCCTCCCTTTTTGACAATATAGGCCAGAGAGCTAATTCTGGCCAAAAAAAAAAAAAAAAAATCAATGGCTTCCACAACTAGCCACTAGCCGCTGCCTTGTACCTGCAGTATTTTTTGCACTTACTAAAGTGGGGATATATTTTTATTATTAATTTTATTTATTTTGCAGTGTTTCTGGCTCTTTTGCTTGTGTTATGAACAATAATTATTTTTCTGGTTCTATTCTTTGGGTTTCTGATGTGATGCATGTAATATGTAGAACAAGCTCTTTTGAGTCAATACATGCTATTATTCCAAGCCTCAGGGCATCCAATTTTTTATTTGATGTACATGTCCCCAAGTGAGCAGAGACAAAAATGGTGGTTATGCTTTGAGGATGAAGTGTAAGAAGCCTGCTTGATTTGCCATTCATGTGATCTAATACCTCTTATAATTATCTTGGTAGGTATAGTATTCATCCTTGCTCACCGTTATATGGTTTGTTACAAAACTGACAAAATGTTTTAAGATCAGAGCTGTCCAATCCATTTCGGTTTGTAGGGCAGGTCTGGACCAACGGGCTTCTTCTGGGCCAGACAACCCATGTCAGCAGTGGGACAGGCAACAGCAGTCTTAACTCTCGTGTGCTGACCATACCATCACTGCTTGCTCTAGTGCTGAAAGGCATCCCCAATGGGGATCTCAATCTGTAAATATATTAGCAGAGCAACCAGCCCCATGGGTTTAACACTGCTGCCACTTGCCTACTGCCACCATAAAGCACCCCTCAACAGGGATCTCAATGTGGAAAAAAATAATGTGGGGCAAGTGGCAACAGCATTAACTTCCTGAGTGCTGGCCCCATCAACACAGAGACTCTGACAATCATGGGAGTTAATGCCATCACTGCCCTGCTGCAGACTTTTCAGCCCTGTGAACCATGATTTAACCATTTGAGGGCCACATGCAGCCTGTGGGCTGTCATTTGTTCGAAATTAACATTGGAGGGGGAGAGATCAATAAACAGAAGACGGGCCTGTAATCTGTGCTATCTCCCGATAAGGATATTACCGGTAGAAAAGCTTATTTCAACTCAGAAATAAGACATGCAGTTTTCATATGCACAGAGATGGCTGCCTTGTAAAGGCTTAGGAGAAAAACGCTGGTTGGAAATAAAGGCTTGAGGATTGGGTGTGTACAGCTGAGTGAATTGTACCAAATTAAAAGCAGATGTTTTGGTGGGGTGTGAATTATCATCTGTCATCTTCTCTGTGATAACTGTTACATCAGTCACCCCAGCCCATGCTAACTGGAAGCTAAATTAGGCTTATCTAGTATTTATTTCAATTGAGGTAAATTGCCCTGGTCTAGTTTTAACTTACTGTGGAAAAGTGTGGACGCATGGAATAACTACTGCAGATCAACCGATGCATGGTACTTTAATTTTGTATAATTTGTCCGTCTGTTCACACCAATAGGTGGTTTAGTTACTTAAGACACCGCAGTGACAGGTCCATGTAAGTACATAAGTAGACCAATTACCATTTACAGGACTATGAAACCAACAACAACAGAAATGTCAGCCCACTCTACTGATGTTTCAGCTTTTTCTTCCTGCCACATCCTATATGTCAGACATTTATGGGAAGCAGAGGTTAGTATCGCTCTAACTACCAAAATATATGCTGGTCTGACTCTGAAGTTCAAGTGGCACTACAAGTTGCCCTGCTTCTGTAGTCCCCAGTTTTCTGTGGCTGATGGACAACAACATCAAACAAGTAACACACAGCTGGCAACATTATGCTTTGTTCTCCCTGTCAACCTCACTTTTAATTTTCTGTGGCTGCGAAGAAAATTTGAGGATCTGATGGTCAACACACCTGGGACCTCTGCCCTATCCATTACCAAAAATAGTGCTGCTGATTGTACACCCCAATACCTTTCTAAAATACTACCTGGTAGGACTGAGCTGTGTTCCCATATCACAGTTACTTTCTTTTCCTTCATGCCAGCTCAGATTTCCAGCTTCTTCTATCCCATGTGTCTCTAAGTTATGTTAGTGGGGTTTCCCTTACCTGCAGTTGCTCTTGTAACCCCTCAGGGGGAGGGAGGCAAAAAAGATAATACAAACCTGCCTGGCATTATCTTTCACTTATTAAGTTCCACAAAGCCAGTGGGACATTGTGCATGCCTTCCCCTCAACACAGCTGACCTTTCCAACTTCTGCCCTCTCTTGCAATGTTACCTGGCCATTCCTCTGGAGAGGCTGCTGAGGGGATCAGAAGGAAGGAGGGTGTGATGTGGAGGTGGAAGATGGCTTCTATAGAGCAGAAAGTGCATGGGTCTGAGTGCAGACAGGGAGCAATTAGTAATTACTCATCTGCATAAAATGTGGGGGAGAAACAAGGAAGCTTGAAGCAATTATCTCCAAAGCTATGATGTCAACAGGGAAACTGCCTGCTAGGGACTGCTATTGTCTTCTTGGGAGTGTTGACAGAGATGAGAAACTCATCTTTAGACAGAAGCTTTAAGATCTAAGGGAAAAGATCAGATACTGGAAGACTCCTGAACAGAATCAGTTTCCGTGCTTGTGCTTTTGGGTTTAGGACATCAGTAAGAGATAGAAGCTAGGGTCAATTACTTTGCCCAATTTCTCATCTGACTTCAGTGAAAATTCTTTAGCCAACTAAGGTTGTACATTATGAAATCATGCATGGCAAATTTCTTTTAACTGATCTGGAAGTCCAGCTCAGACATGCTGAGGAAACAAGCTGAAGGAAACAAAAATATCGAATATACCATTTTTAGGGAGAGCTTAACAACAATTCCCAAACCTGCAATTAGAGAGGAAATAAACTCAGCTAAAGTACCTTCAAGAGTTAAACTAGAAATCGAATACCATAATTTAACTATCCTGAAATATTAAAAGTTCTAAGAAATCATAATGGTTTTTTAATTTAACAACAACAAAAAGAACAAAAAGGAAACTTTTTTCCTTCTCCCTCTTTATAAAAGACATATATGATAATGTTCACTTTATATAGTAGAACTTCTAAATGTAGATATTACAAAAAGGTGAAATGGTGAGCTTATTGTCCAAATTGTTAGCATGGAGCATTAGATAAAATCAAGTGACAACTTTTATAACAATTCTTCTACTTACTGTTTCTTCGCGTCCTCAAATTTATGCAGTTTTTTCCGTAGGCCACCTGATTTAAAGCCTTGACAATGAGCTGCTGGCGCACCTATGGTCACTATGTCGTAATTCTGATCTGGGATGGACAAAAAGTGCTTACAAATGAAAGTTCACCCTCTTCACTTTGCTTGAATATCTGTGGAAATTTAAACTACTCAAAACATAATTTTCTCAACCCTCCCCTTCCCTTCTCCCCAAAACTGGGGCCCTTCCAAACAGATCTGAGATCTACAGTAACCTTGAACGGTTTTAATGGCCTTAAAGGAGCTGCCAAGTCCTACAAACCCAGATCCCTCTGTCTTAATTGACAAGCCTGACAAATGCAATACACCTTGGATATAAGGAAGAGGGATTAACCTTGACACTTGCCAAACTATTCATCTCTCCCATCTGGAGACAGGTGAAAGGGGCTGAAAAATTAGAATCTTTTTTTTTTTTTTTTGATATCACTGCTAATACTTTTTTGCAAGTATTATGGTCCTTATACATTAATACAAAATATTGGATTTGTCCTGGCTACAGTGAAATAAAGTAACTACATAAAAACATCCAACAGGCAGGACTTTGACATCATGACACAACCTGAAAGGATTCTAAAACCTAAAAGGGACATTGAAGCTTACTTCAGCACAAACAGAAAAGGACTGGAAATCTGGTGAGAGAAGGAGGAAGGCACTCCACCACTCAATTTTACCGTAAAATAAAAACAGGAATAATGATACTTACTTTTATTTATTTATTTATTTTTGGTAAAAGTATTCTGAGATCCAAGGAGGGTAGATGTTATGCAATGTTAGATAGTTTAGCACAGCACAGAAGCTGCACTGGTTTGCAAAAACTGAGCTGTGGAAGGGAAAATGGAAGTCCAAAACAAAGGGGAAAACATAAATATATGAGACAATGAGAGAGACGTACCTGATCCTGCATCATCCTGGACTCTCATTCTCTGGATGTGTAAATTTGTAGGAACAAATTCCAATTTTTTATCAGCTTTCAAGCTGCTTGCTTTAAATGAGGGACCTGAGAAATGTGAGAGAGACATATTTATTCTGTATCTGCACTTTAAAACCTTTGCTGCTTCCAGAGGCAATGTGGGATGGGGCTCCTTTCCACACCTGATGCAGAGCTGTAGACAAGGTGAGGGTAATGCTGGGCCAAAGTATGACAACCAGTCTTCTGGTCAGTGGGAACTTGTGCTCCTGAGGCCCATGCAATCAGCAATAAACTGTATGACTGTAAAAATGGAAGGGTGATAATAGGATTCATTTAAAATCTATTTTAGTGAGAAGTTGCAATGTCCTAAAAATCCTGTAACTAACCCTATGGTACTGGAGGACAGTAATATATTAATCTTTGATGAAACATGTTCTCACTGTAAGCAAGACTAAGAGAAAAGTACAAGATGACACAAGAACCTGAAAAAAAAATATATTTAACAAATCCAATTCTAAAAGGAATCAGGAAATCACATCCTTTAAAAAAAAAACAAACAACCCAACAACTGAACACATTTTCCACTCCACAACACATACTGGTAACTATGCTAGGAAAACACAGGTGTTATGATACCTCTACTCTCTTCAACTTTATAGACTATGTAGTATATGCTACCAAATACAACTGAATTAGATGCCAGCAATTGAGGTATTCTGAGGCTCAGCATAACAGAGTACTCTGTTTATCAAATATTAATAATAATAAATATTAGTTATTGGATCATGTGAAGCACAGATACCAATCTGAAGAGCGAACTGGAATGTGATATGTCCTTAGGAACTTACATACGAAATACTTAGTGTCAGCAAGCTACTTAAGCATGTGTTTAAAAGTTATGCAAACTTAAGTGCCTTGAGGAACTGGAAGCTAACTAAGGAACAAAGAAGTTTACATTTCAGTACTGGACTATTATCTTACTGTTATAGCTCCTTGGACTTGATCCAGAAATGTATTTTGACACATGGTTGGCTTTAGGCATGTGCATTAGTCCCACCGACTTCAAGAGCAACATAAAAAACAAGCATGAGCTGAAGTGGTTTGTTGGATGGAAGTCTCAAGAAAGTAGTCAAGAAAGTAAATATGCAACAATATCGACTGCCAAATAATGTAATCCTCACCACCAGTAATTGCTCTGGTACTTCTTGTTATCCATTATGCATAGAGCAATACCAGGTCTGGGCTCAGTAATTCATATTCTAATTATACCCTTCCCTTCCAGCAATCCAAGGAGAAACACAAGATGTAACTTTAGTATTTGTGTACTGTGAAACTTGACAGCAGTTGCATTTGGTTTCACTGTTATCTTATGAACTGCTTACAGAATTTTTTTTAACTGGAATCACAGAAAGATCACTATTCCTAATGCTGTTCATTACTGTTTTGTGCTTTTAGAATGAAATTCTTTTACTGTGTAAAGAGGCCAGCACACAGGAGTTCCACTGCCTTACTTCTCATTTAGTTATTAAGCCATTAAATTATTTCACATATACATTCCTTCTTATGATGAAACACAGGAATCAAATAACTCCCATAAGAAAAGTAGCAGCATACTGAATCCTCCTGAAATGCCAATAAAATCATCATTTTAGGCCCCTGGCAGATGTTAATTTAGCACAGGATTGGAATCTGACAATTTTATCCCAAATCCCCAAAACTGTGCATCGTGCTGGCCAGAGATGTGCATGGCAGGATGTGCGATTTTGGAAATCTGAGATAAAATTTCTCAGTTCTCAATAATGTGACTGCACGTGTGGGGAGCCTGGTATTGGGACCATGCTCTATTTCCTGCAGTGCTGTTTCATCTTGCCAAGACACAGGGAGTTCACAGGCTCCCCCGTGTGCTGACAAACAGAAAGCTTCACAGTGCAGCCTGGCATCAGCCTGCATTGTGGGCTTTAGGTGCCAGTGCATAGGGAGCCCTCAGCTGATGAGCTCCCCACATGCTGGCAAGCTGAAAACTGCACAGTACAGCCCAATGCAGGGCAACCATGTGGCTTGGTGCATGGGAAGCCCATTAGCTGAGGAGCTTCTGGAGCACCAGAACTTAAAGGCATGTGGTTCAGCCCAATTCAGGGCTACACCATGCAGCTGATAAGCTCCCTATGTGCCCACACCTAAATCTGTGCAGTCCAGCCAGATGTCAAACATGCTACATGTTCAAATTAAAGTGCCTAGCTTTTTAGCTTAGCTATTTATTAGCTATGGAACATCTTTGTGCCTGGCTTGCACGTTATTGCACCATAAATTGGCGGAACGTGTGGCATGTTATAATGTTATAATTTATCATGGAATTAATATGTTACTTGCACAATAAATACAGCATCTACCAGGGTACAGAGAGTCCACCAAGTGTAGGAAAAGCAGCCAAACAAGTAACACACAAAAACACAGAGATTTTTGGTTACAGAAAAATAAACATTTTTACACAAAAGTACACACATGCACACACACATAGCATGCATTATAAAGTGTCAGAAAATATCAATATACAAGGAACAGCAATGAACCGGGGATTTCTGAGGCCAGTTCACTACAAAATAGGTTCCACCCTATTATTAAGCTGAATCAGGAGTGTACACTGGCAAAGATATATGCCTATAACTTCCTTCATTACACAAATATTGTTCATTATTAATTATGTGAAATTTAGTACGTTATATTGCCAGCGAAAGCCTATAGAAGAGAATTTGGGAGATTAAGCTAATATAATTTATTGTGCTGAGTGTAAGTTATTAAAAAAAATATATCATGAAAAATTTGAAACTGGAGATCACCTACCTCTCCCCCACAACTTTATTCATTGTGCCTTCTTTGCTAACTTAAGTTGCAAAAATAACTAATGATACGAAGTTCTAAGTTAACTTCTTGGCAAAACAAAAAGAGTAAAAATGTTTGGTTCTAATATTTTTTTCTATTAAACCAAGACTAAAGCAACATTTTTTGTTCGTGAATGTGGTTTTTTAAAAGGAACACAGGACTGGAACACATTACCCATTGTTACTGAAAATAAATTTTGCTAACCTTTGTACTGATGGAGGTCAGTTAGGTTTTCCTGATAAGTTAGTATAATCGTTTGGTACTGAGTAACTATTTGTCGACGAAGGCTTTCCCAACAGGGAGACAGCTCTCCCAGCTCTTCTAATTCACAAACCCTAGAAGAAAAAAAAAAACAAAAAAGTCTTCAAATCTGTTGCACAGTCAACTAAAATAAACAATCCCTTGTGATGTCAATGCAGCAGAATCCTCAACCAACACACGCCAGAGAAATCCATCACCAGGGGATGTTTCAAAAGATATTTACCAATGCACTGCAATAGACAAAAGGTTCGCTTAGAGTTATTAAAAAACAAACAAACAGTGTTTTACTTTAAACTTAGCACACTACTGTGCAAAGCCCAGCTCATGCCCAGAAAAGGCATCCCATTAGCTGGACCCAACTTGCCCACCATCTGTATAGATCCAGAGCTTTAGTGGGCCTTTTTGCCATTTTTATCTAATAGACGATTGAATCAGCTATTAGATAAAAGCACCAAAAAGTAGCAAAAGAAGCACCGGATCTATACAACACACTGCTAACTAATGCACTGCTTGGATCAAACTAATGTATTGCTTCTTCTGGTAAAATGGTTCGTTTGGGTTTTTTTTTTAAGTCTGTAAGGAGCCACGGAGATGACTTTCCCTCCCTATCTCAATTTTACCAGTATTCAATCAGGGATGGTTCCCATACAGAGACTTGGAGTTAGAGAGAATTCTTTCTTCACTTAATGTGGCTGAAAAGCCTCTGTGCTGTGGAAAACATAGAAACTGCTCGTTTCTGCTACCCAAAAAATAGAAAGTGCATAAGAAGGTGGAATCCACCCAATCCTTGAATCCACCTGATATACTGTAATGGTAAGCACAAGGATCAGCATGTGGAGCAACTGTGCCAATAAATACGAAGAGGTACAATCTCTGCTCCCCTTAAAGACTCACACAGACCCTTCCATAGCCACAAACATATCCAAATTGTGTCAAAGTGTTCAAAAAAGGACCACAAAAGGCTGAAACACATGAATGAAATCTTCTCAAGATTTGTTGGGTTGAAAGAAACTTTAGGCAAAGAGAAAAGTAAACGAAGTTGGTTGAATAACAGTTCATTACCCCTTAGGTGAGTATTTTGGTGGTGTAAGTCCCTGCCAGCTTGAGACTACTACAATGCTCCATAATTATTATCTGACTTTTTCAGTGGAGGGTTCTGTCCTAGTTTCAATAATATTATTTCAGAAGATAAAAGCAGGAGGCCTAAGGAGCTGTGTGAGAAACATTACAAATAACTGATTCTTATTATAGTCATGCAATAGTCAACAACTTGAACTACAGAGTAATACTTCTCACGCTTCTCTTACACTTAACACACAAGTTAAAAAAGCATTATGCTGATTTCATTCCAGTGCTCTATACTGTTGCCAACTGTTGACATGCAAAGCCTCCAAAGTCTGCAATGAGTTGCTTACTATGATTACTTTGGAAGATTAAACGAGAAGTTGGAATGTGAGGCCAAGGAATAAGCAAATGCACTACTTCTCTCTCTCAAATCAGAGCAGCTCAACATCTCTATCAACTATCACCATCAACTATCACTATATCCACTCGATTTACTTTTTATCTGTTTTATTTCAATTCAAATCTACCCTTCTGGTTTTTAAAGCCATCCATGTACTCACCGAGAGAAAACAGTGCTCCTGAGTCTTTTAGGCTGCATTTTAAATTAGTTTTCAGTAGTATAGAAGGCAGCCAATTGTTCCAGGAGTCACTTGACAGCCCTGTGGTGGTTCTGGCTTTTCTTCTCAAGAACTCTATTCTTAATCTGCTGCTCTACTCACTCATGCTCCATTCATCCAGCTGGAAATGGTTATCATTTCCCTGATGTTGACACATCTATCCAAAGTTCCCTCCTTGCCTACAGATATTTTCATTCCTTAAATGCAATCTTCTTTTTCTGTTTGGCTTAAAATGATTCTGTTAAAAATTATAAGATGCTGTGTATAAATGATGCCAGATATAAAAGTGTCATACATTGTAATGTACTGGCCCCTATGCCTGCCATTTTCTAAAAAACTTTATTATGATGCATCATCTCTGTTGTGTCATCAAAGAATTCGATAGAAAATTTTAAAAAGTTACAGCAGTAACAGTGAGATTGCAATTATGCATGTAGCCAGCAATATTCTTACTAATGCCAAACAGTCTATGGCAATCAGAATGAGAGCCAGAACTAATCTCTTTGTTTCCTCTTTTTGCACTACTTCAAGAAATTCTATTATATTTAAGAGTTATAAAATAGGTAGGTATTAATGTGACCTATTACAGGCTCCCCATGATGCAAGAACCATTTAAGGGCTCAACTTCCACGCTGAAAAATGGTGGTGTGAGCGCTGATACACGACACTGGAGTCTGCTCGTATGGGGTAATTACCATACTCCAGCAGACTCGATTAACTGAGTCTGCTCCAACCCATTGTAATTACAGCGCATTGGAGCAGCTTCCCTGCACATGTATAGGCACTCATAGCCTATAGCTTTTCACTTTTCAGCAGCAACAAAAAACATTTGCCATTCCAAAATATTAAAAATAAGTTGAGAATATTCACCATTAAAAATATATTTCAGATCCCTGAAGTTGCATTTTATACAACCACCGAATATCAGGTGAATAAATGTATAGGTCACAAAAGCAGCACTTTTCACTTTCCATTTAGCCTAACCAGACCTATAAGTAACAGAATAGGCCTGATTCTTCTGAATACATACATAAGGATAAATCCACCAGTGGGTCAGAACCTAGCTGGTATAAATGCCTTAACTCTGACTTCAGTGGAACTATGGTGATTTATACCTGCTGAAATTTTAGCCCAACAGAATTAACTAGTGTCCTAGTAAGCGGAATATTTAGCCTGAACAAAACATAGTTCATAACCAATGTGGTGGTGACACAAAGGAACTGACTTCAATGTAACATGGCAGTGGGCAAGTTGCTTCACTTGCTATTTTTGCTGAAGTCTCTGTTGTAACAAGCTGCTCCTTGGTAACTCAGCAACAGACACAAATCATTGCTCTATTCCCATATTTACTTGAATACAAGACAAGGTTTCTTCCACAAGCAGCATCGGGAAAAAGCTCTTGTCTTACATTTGTATACAAGGAAAACTCATTAAAAATATATTGCCTATCATTACACTACTGCCAAAAGCAGCATGTGCTCAGTAATGAAAACCAGCTATAAAGTTGATTAAACACCGAGCAAGTCTATAAAACATATGGCCCATATTGGGCAAACATACTGATGGGAACTTTAGACAAGGATAGATTAGTACAGCCCATCTGAAAAAAATATATGGTAGTACTCATTGAATGCAGTCCCCCTCCGCAGCAACTCTCTTTCAAGTCATGGTGAGCCACTACACTGTACACATTTTTACTTCCTCTTCACTCCCACAGCTGAGCTGTGCCTTCTTTCCCACTTCCAATGATTCCAAATGGGGCCCCAAACAGTTCATCCAGAACCTCTCTGTTGCCCCCTCTCTCTGCAGGGCAGATATGATTAGTGTGCTCCCATTCTTCATGAGGTGAAGCTGGACCAAGCTGCCCTGCATCTGACCTGCATATACACTTTTGGAGGATCCTAAGACTCATGACAAGAACACCTAGTTCCAGTCATGGTGGGAGGCTAATTAGCATGTGAATCCTTTGTGGGAGGTGTATGGAATACACACACATACTGAGCAGTGCGAAGATGTGGGGTCACCATGACTCGAAATGCTATTGACTCTGCTGGGGCCCATCCCAATGAATTATATAGTAAAGAATAAGAGTTTCTAATATCATGCATAGCTTGTGCTATATATACGTAAATACAAAAGTGCTTCCTAAAAGTGTGTTTGTGGACTACATGTGCTAAATCTTGGAGTTTCAAAAAGCATAAAATGCAAGAATTCTGTCTGAAATAAGTCTATGGGTACTGATGGCTAGAAAATGGTATTGAGAGGTTGGTTTTTGGGAATTGGCTTATAGGTAAAACAGATACTGCATTAGAACAATGGTCCAGGATAATGGCAAGGGCTAATGGATTTCTAAAAGCCTGTTAGTGATAGTTTGCTTCAAGGCCCACTGTGTCCGACATAGGCAAGCAGGAAGCAGACACACAGGCTGGGAAACTGAAAACATGTACCACACATGAGATGTGGGACTCTGTCATATTGGCCAGGTCACAGTGCCCAGCTGCAGAACCCTTAGGAGTTCCAGTTTTGGTAAATGGGTTAAATTAGGAGGACACCAGTAAGGCCCAAATTAGGATGTGTACATGCGATGGGCTTGTGAAACAAAAGAATATCCTGATAGGACAGGATGTGGACAGTATGACCACAGGGAGACCAAGAGATAAAGAGTCATCATAGGGAGCAAAAGAATACAAAAGGAGGGATTTCAGAGCAACAAAGGGTCCCCAAGAGGAGAACCCAAGGCCACCATAGACAGCAGGCACACCATCAGCCCATCTTACCCACCCCACTTGGTAAGGGTGGGCCCTGGCTTCTGACCTCCAGGCTGCTGACATCTGACATTCAAGACAGAACCTCAGAGTAAAGATTGCATAATGGCCAGATGTACCTTGACTCTGTGAGCCCGGGGACTGGTAGATATAGAATTGTTTGCATTATTCTTATCTGCTATCACTGTGTATCAATACAATTTCCCCCCAGATCTATTTTTCCTGATGTAGCAGTGGGAAAGGGACAAATTCAAGTCAAAACTTACAATAATTAGATTCTATACCTGGAAAAGTATAACACATTTATAAATGTTCCACATATAGAATGTAATTTTGGGGAGGGCTGTCTTGTATTTGAGTAAATATGGGAATACATGCAAATCTATTCAACCGTACCTTGCTGCATCTTCTTCAAGCAAAAGCTTCACAAACTGCCTGGGGATGTGCAGTGACAGCACACTCTCAGCCATTTGCTCCAAGATCCTCAGGTGGTTCCCATCAGTTGTGGGGAAACGGTACATCCGACAAATGGCACCACCAAACACTAAAATATTAAAACCATATTATGCAAGGATGTGATCTGAGTTCAATGCTAACAAATCTCTCCTCTTTGTCCTCACTCAGTGATTCATAACCAAGGTGCTATGGTAGCTTCAGGGTGCCATTAAAACTTTTTAATGAAGCCCAAGGGTTCTATGCCATATAAGTCCTGTTAGGTGTGCAAACGTCTACATGATTCACAAAGTAAACCCTGTGATTTTAAATAGAAGTCTACAGTGTTAAAAACATTCTGATCTGCTGTGATCGAAGTCCTTTAAAGCAGAATCATTGCTCTATTATTTTTCTTTAGTATGTAATTTAGTTCATGTACCAATACAGATTATTCAAGCATAGTTATTAAAAAACACCCCAAAAGTATTAAAACACTGTTAATACAGAGAAAATAACAGGACAAATGTTATTCTGAATGTCTTTACAGACGGTGCATTTTTCCTTGTACATAATTTTACTGGAGAATTATTTGGTCTAAAATCATTACTTTTCTTTACGGAAATTATTATTATTATTATCTAGATGAAGAAAATTCTATTCTATACCGTGCTAGCCTAGCCTATTCAGGGTTTTATACCACCTCCACTATAATGCAGAGTATTTGGTATCATATTTTGTGCTATAGAATGCTATAGTGCGAATGGCAAAATAGATTATCTTGATTGACCTCAATTCAGCAGCCCACCCTTAATCAACTTTAGCACACACTTAACCACTTTGCTGAACTGAAGCCACAGTGTAGACACAAGATTAGCTCTAACCAATGCTCCCTAAAAAAGAACTATCAAGCATAAATAGTGGAGATATTAAATCAACAAGAGATGATCCATCTATGCAGGTTGCTACTTACCAGATTTCAGTAATGCATCCTTCCGTAATGAAGCATATTTAGATCTGATTCCTAGAGATTCTGTTAAACTTTCATCAACTGGCAAGACTGTCTAAAGAACATAATAGCAAACGTTAAATACAATACAATACTACACCTTCACACCAAGTCAACCTACACTGGTCAGTATCAACATGGCAATATAAAGGAAACATTTAACATAGTTGAAATTTTTATTTAAAATATTCACTATGTTCTTCATGGACAAAATCTATCCTGACTGTAAGATGAAATAACAAACCAACTTAACTGCTGGTTGCCTGGTACACTTCTGAGTGCTGTGAATATGATAAGGCCAAACTCTCAGCTGTTGTAAATTACCCTCTAGTTACATCAAGTTACACCATCTGATTACATGGCCCAATACACAGTGATAATAATTTACATTGTAAAAACAATATATAGAAGTTATTTCTCAAACATACCCAGAATACAGTCTGCAGTACTAAACATTCTCTCTATATGCTGCCGGGCAATGATAAATAACTTATCTGGAAACCATACATTTTACTACCATAAAAATCCAGGTCTCAACTAATGGTGTGTTTTGTTCTATTAAAATAGCTTAGAGCATTTCCAGCCCACGAGCCACCTGTTTGGAAATTCTACAATCCCTGTTTCTCTAACCATGTTTTGTTTGACATTGCCTTCTGATTCACAGGTTAACATCCATGAAGGTCTTTTAGAAGGTCAACTACTGCATCATCAACTAGTACATCATCCACAGCAACTGACAGAGGCATTTAATGCAAGCTAGTGTGTACCAGGCCTTGTTTATTACCCAAAATTATTTTGTACGTCACCATTACTACACTACTGCAGTAATCTAAGATTTGTCTAAGACTCTTACACAAACATGAAGCAAAAGCTCTCAGCGTATTGTAGGCTTTGTCTCAAGTATTTCATTCATGTTAAGCTGTTCTTAACAGATTAATCAGTCTCAGATTAATTAGAGCAATATCTCTATAGTACTTTACTACTTTGAAATCCTAAAGTACTGTATGAGGTAAGTAGTATTAGCAAATTATAACCTAAAACAGAGATGTGGACTGCAGATTATATCACCACTAAGATCACTGACTTTGTGCCCTGTATCTGAGGCTGCTAAAATGTTCAGACTTACCCTCCCATTAATGGTGTCAGGAGACCTTGTTACAGGTGGCCTTTGGTCAGTTTTTTCTTCCATTTGCCATCCTATAACTGTAATGTTACCTACACGATCACTTTCAGCAGACCTGTAACAAACACTGTGAATCAGCACTTCTTGGAGAAGGATTTGTTTATCAATAGACAACTTATTACCGCTGTACAAAATGTAATAATCCATACATTCAAAGAACATTTTAAATTAGGAAACTTTTAATATGTGGATATAAGTTAATTTAACTTTACATGCTAGGTAGCAAATGATACCAACAAAGAGGCATTTCCTTGATTTTCCAAAGATAGTGCGTGGGTCTCCTAAATATATGTGATTTTATATGCCAGTGTATCTCAGCCTATTTGCCACAGTGGGCCACACTTGCAGCTCTCATCGTGTTATGTGGGTCGCACCCACACAATTTAATTCCTATGCATCCTTTTAAAAAGTTTTGTATCCGTTATCTGACAGATGTAATACAATGTATTATGTAATGCAATACAAATCAATATTCCTCTCATTTCTACACTGTCAAATGTCTTACCATTTTATTTTTTTTTTACAGGATGTCACATGGACTGCAGCAGCATGCTGATTTGGCCGCATGTGGCCCACAGGCCACAGGTTGAGACCCATTGTTATATGCTATAGCACACATGCTGCAATACCCAGCTGAAGCAGGAGAGAGCTAAGGTGTGATCAATAGCATTAGCTTAGCATTGCCTTTATTTTATTGATTTATGACACATTCTTTGTTATTGTGAAGCTGGTTCCTTTTAGCAAATCTATAACAGCAGATCAAACAAGAACTCATGCAAACAATACTGGAGAGTAATATGAAAGAGACACATAAGGAACCACGGGAACAGATGACATGCACATATATAGCAAGGCACTGTTGTGGAATCAAGTTTCAAAAGAAAAATAATTGCTACATATATTGCTGTATATCCTAACTGCATCTTTGAAGGGTAATGTATTGCAGTGAAGAGACATCCACAAATACACCCTTTTCTCACTGTACCAATCAGACTTGTACTCCATATCAAACTAAGTATTTTTATTACACCTCATGTCATCTGGCCTACAGGGCTCCACACAGGTCCAGAAGTTTGGCTGTGGAGGAGCTGTGGCAATGAATGCTATCACTGCTCCCCCACCACCAAATTTGCAAGCCCCATGAGCAGATGACATGGCCCCTTGCACCAGATGGAGCTGGTACCAGAGCGGTGGGCCTGATCCCAGTGTGCACAGGGCCAGGGTCTTATCTGCTACATGTTGGGCTAGAATATTTTGGTGTGCTGACTCATGCTGGATCAGGCCCATAGACCAATCCCACATAGACCAATTCCACACTCATCCAGCCTGCAGCCCAGAATGGATAGGCACCACTTCTCTATGTCATATGTCCAACAAAGAACCCTGGAAAATCCTGCACCGACTTCACCTCACCTCCACAGTTTTCTCCACAATTGTGAATAATTAGACTACTTTACCCATTGCCAACATCAAAACCTCAGTGTTTTTTCCGACTTGTTTCCCGACTTCTACAGCACATTCTCTGCTGTCAAATCTTACTAATTCTTGCTTTACAGCTCTATGCCTTGATCTTCTCTCACCTAAACCAAAGCAACCACTTCCAAGCTTCTCAAGCTGATTCTACTGCAAGCATCGTTCTCTCTGACCATGCTCCTCTACTCGGACCATTCTGGCTGATTTTGCCTTCATTTTTCACATCCTGCTGAAGATTCTCATCATTGCGTTCAACCATCCCTAGCTCCTCCACCCACATTTACACCTTCAAGTTCAATTTCTTCTAATATAACTTTCTGCTCAGGTTACCAGACTAACCTCTTACATGCTTGATTTCATACTTCCATGCAGACTCCTACACGTAGCAAAATAATTTGGTTCTTTGTCACAAAGCTATCGCCCTGTCTTCAGTACTTCCCCCTAAAACAGTGGTCTCCAACCTTTTTAGGTCAGAGATCACTTTTGGAATTTAAAAGGAACTCAAGATTTATGCCCCCCCTTCCCTCCCCAGCAGGTAAGCCTGTGGGGAGGGAAGGGGGAAAGGGCAGGGGGATGGGGCAGATCAAGGCCCCAGCCCTAGCCCCCATTCTCTCCCTCACCTCTGAGGCCTCGATCTGCCCGCACCCCGCAACAGTATAAGAAGGTAAAAGGTATAATATGCATCATTAGGAATGGCTCTTCCTATTCATGACATGTTGTAGCAATCTATACAGTACAGATTGTAAATTCCTTAGAGATTATCAATAACCATATAAGAATCATAGATAAAAATAAGGACCTAAGATATCCATATCAATAAAGAAAGCTTCTAATATTTTAGGTGTCTCACTCTCTTACATGAACAAATGCTGGGATGATTTGACAAAATGCAGAAAGCAATGAAAAACTGCACTTGTACCCATACACTTAACCTGTAGGATTAGAGACAGTTTCAAGAAGTGATGCCAGCCTCTCACTCCTTGTTCCCTGCAAACTTTGGTACCGAATCAGTAAAAGATTACTGCAGCACTGAAAAGGACTTGCTCTATATATTTTAACCACTGCACAGTATAAAAACTGATTTTCACCAGTTGGGTACCTGAAGTTCAGACATTTAATTTTTAAATTAAAATATGCAAACAATTTTCATAGCATGCTCCTGTACCACACTAGCCTCAATATTAAGAATATTTGGTTTCTAAATGGCACAACATTACAAACCTTAGTGTTAAATGCAACCTATGATTCTTCTCCTGAAGTAGGTCCTTTACCAAGAATGCCACAGAACCAAGTAAATACATCTGAAAAAAGGAACATTATTATTAGTGTCAACGAAGTAAATACATCTGAAAAAAGGAACATTATTGTTAGTGTCAACATTTTAATTTTAATGTTTTTTTCCAAATCACTTTTCCATGGAGGATTAATAAAATAAAAATTCAAGAACAAAATATAGCTATACACAACACAAATAAACAAACTGTTGAACCATGTTTATAAAGGATAAAGAAAATCCCTTGGGATATTCACCTTGAGGAAAACTAGACCCTTTTTTTTTTGCTGGGTGGAAAGTAAGGCCACTTCCGATATATACAGCCAGTGAGGCAGGGTGGGGGAGGGAATTCTGAGCCAAATTCAATGCAGAGGCAAAGGGATGAGAGGCAGATGGTACCTGCAGATTCAAGGTTTGAGGGTTAGCCTTATGGCCTTCTTCTGTGGGGAAGCAAACTATCCCTCAAAGTGAACATAAGGGAAATTTCTGTGAAAGCATCCACACAGATTCCCTTATGCCAGAAACATTCCTGCTATTTTTTTCCAGAAAAGGGAATGAGCTTATTCTCATTTTAACTGGACATCGGTTTGTTGGTGGGTAATATGCTATTCTGAAGGGCAAGTGTGAATGATAATATTCAACTTCAAACTGCCTTTTCTGAATGTTGTGCAAACAGGAGTGAGTCTAGTACCTCAGGAATATGTATCATGCAGAGGCTAGTCCACAACTTCCATATGCCAGACAGCAGAGTGCATGGATGCTTTGCTGCAACCATCTTCTAGCACTCTGTGCCTCAGAAGCAACCTTCTATTTTGTAATTCACCACTTTATTAGAAGAAAGACTGAGACTTCAGCAGATGATAAGGATTTTGGTGGAACTCCTTATGCTTGTAAGCAGTGAAAATGAGGTAACTTTTTTTAGACACGGGGGGGGGAAATACATTTATACTGATATGAAGAAAATAAAGCTACTCAAAACGATACTCAAAATATGCTTGCACATTTCAATTACTGATTTCTAATTTTCATTAAAAAATACATGGTCAGATAAAACAAGCTTCCAAACTTTTGCCAATATAAGCAGAAAAGAGCTCTACAAAGGAAGCTTTTGAATTTTCAGTGGGAAGCTGATTTTTTGCCACTTTTCACCATAAACTGGAAAATGAACTAGTTTCTTAGAAAAGTACAGTTACGATATGTTCTGATTTTTTTTTAAAATTTAAAACAATGTTCTTTGTGAAAAATCAATTTTTCACTTTTGTTTACAAGGAGCCATCGCACAGAAAATGTACTTACAACATTTATGCCTGGATGCAAAACTAAACAGGAAAAACTATCACATAAATCTGCAAGACTCAAGTGTTTAAAATTTCATTTTCAAGCTCTAATTTGAGGCTAACAATGACCTTAGCATTACTCTAATTCAGCATAAAGTACTATGAAGAAACAGATAAAAAGACAAAAGCACCTTTCATCCTAAGTGTTTAGGACTCAAACTACCAGATTTGTGAGGGACCTTGGCTTCAGATGAACCAGACTACTTCCATGGTCCATGGGGCCAAAAAAACAGAAGTTTGGTTTAATTTAGAACAGCAAATATGACAAAAGGACTACACAGGAATATACAAAGTGAACTTACTGTTCCCTGAGATCTATCCTTAACATCATAGACAGAGAGTTTGATTTGCGTCATCTGATTGATAAGAGAGTCTTGAAAAAAGGCAATACTACTTAGAAAGATAGGATTGCTCGTTCCCTGTAAACATAAATCAAGAATGTAATATTATGTACTGTGATATATGTTGAAAAGAAATTATTTGTATATTAGCTTCTACTTTAAATCTAGAGCAGCAAGACACCACTACTTACCTCAATAATCTCTGTCTGTGCATGCTTTGTCCAGAATGCCTGAGGAGGTGTAGTTACGCTCACTGCTACAAAACTATTTGGTTTTCGGTCTAGCGAGGGAGTGAGCAGCTCACTGCAAGCTGTATGGGTTTAAGAGTATAATTTTTAGACTCATGGTCTTCCCAATGTATTCTAAAACCCCACAATTTTCATAAAAAGTTATACTATAAAAAGAGTAAATCAGTGCCCCAAATTCTCAGTCTGCCTCAATTTTGTGCATATGTGCAATATTTGTATCTGTGTGCACACATGTAGCTCATGACTTGAGAGGCTGGGGTGCTTGAATTATGAGCAGGGATCCAAGTTTTCTGTTTGCCATGGAAAAAGGCAGATTTTCTCCCTTTAAGGAAAAAAATGCAGATAGTCTCTTTTAAAGGAGAAAAAGTGGGAAGCAGAAAGTTTCCCCTTGAAAGGCTGGCAGAGTTCCAGCCTGCAAGGAGCTGTTGGAGGTAGTGGGAGAAGGGGAGTGAGAGGGGGGCCATCAGGCAGGGCGAGCACCATGTGTCCACACACACGTGGCAGCTAGGCAGCATGCAGAACAGCTCCCACAGCTCCCTCCAGGTAAGTCTACGGGGGAAGGGAGGAGGGCAGACTGAGGAGGCCCCCATGGTGAGGGAGTAGGGCAGAGCTGGGTGTGCTGCCCAGCCGGGGTGGCACATGAAGCTTGGGGCAGGAATGCATGGCCATGTGACCTAGCTCAGGGAGCAGTATGGAGCCACAGGTGGCTCATCTGGAAGAATGGGGAAAGGGGGAAGCTCTCTGCTACTGCATGCACTCCTGGGGAAAGGGGGGGCACATGCCCCCCAGATTTGTGTGGGGCAGGGGCAGATGCAAGCTGCCCGTTGCAGGCTCAGTGCTCCCCACTCTGCTGCCCTCCCTCCCGGGTCTCTGTGGCCCAGTGGGTAGGACCCAGCACAGGATGGCAGAGTGGGGCGGGGAGACTTAGTGACACTGCCAGGAGCCCCACACCAGCCACGCCGCCATGACGAAGTGCCCCCTGCCTGCCCAGAAGCAACAGTGGGGCACAACTCTGCACCACTGCCCCTGCTGCTGCTGGGCGGGCTGGGGGTGCCTTGCCACGGTGCTGATGGGTGCCCTGGGGGGAGGGCAGCGGGGGGGGGGAGCCCAGAGCCTACAGCGGGCAGCCCTCACCTCCGCCTGCCATGGGTTCCACTCTAGCCATGCTGCCCACAAGAGAGCAGGAGTCAGGCTCATCGTGCTCTGCTTTGGCTGCAGCACCCACCATCTCCTGCATACAGCAGCCGGGGCTTGGGTACTGCTGGGGGAGGGGCAGGGGGCTGTGGGCCTTGGCCCTGGTCCCTCAGCCCTGGCCCCCTCCAGGAGGACTGGGGGGACAGGGAGCTGCAGGTCGCGAGTGAGGGGCAGCAGCGAGGGGTGGGAGGCTGGGGGTGGGAAATGAGGGACAATGGCAGGGCCAGGGAGCTGTGGTTTGGGAGTGAGGGGCACCTGGGGGGTCAGGTGATGGGAGGCTGTGGGCTGAGAGCAAGGAGCACATGTGGGGCTGTGGCTTGGGAGTCAGGGGACAATGACAGGGACAGGACATCAGCATATCAGGGCTGCTCAGCACTACAAAGTGGGGGGCAGCTGCACCTGCATCTTGGTGAGTGAAGGGGGTAAGGGAGCTCTGATTTTTTATGATAAAAAAACAAAAATCAAACATCAAAATATATAGGTTTTTAGAATTTATTTTATAATGATTGAGGCACTGGCAGCCTTTCAAGTTGCTTTAAAATTGTAAATAAACTAAAAAAATTGTGATCAGCTGATACCTATATATATATATAGTGGTGTTTCATTTTAATCATGGAAAAACACAGGTTTTGGGGTTTTTAATTAGAGAATTTGGGAAATTAAAGAGAGAATTTGCTATTTTTAAATAGAGAAAACCTGGATCCCTGCTTATGAAGAGAGGCTGAAGGAACTGGGCTTATTTAGTCTGGAGAAGACATGACAAAGGGGATTTACTAACAGCCTTTAACTACCAGCAAGGTGGTTCCAAAGAGCTGGAGCTAGACTGATCAGTGGTTGCACATGACAGAAAAAGGGGCAATGGTCTCAAGTTTCAGCAAGGGAAGTTTAGGTTACTCAACAGGAAAAACTCTCTCATGAGGAGGGTAATAAAGTGCTGGAACAGGTTACCCAAGAGGGTGGTAGAAGCTCCATCCTTTGAGGTTTTTAAAACCTGGCTAGACAAAACCTTGGCTTGGATAATCTAGTTGGGGCTAGTCCTGCTTTAAGCAAGGGGCTGGACTAGATGGCCTCCAAGGTCCCTTCCACCCCTCATTTTCTATGATTCTAATCAGACAGACAATTATCTGTAATGCACATGTGCATATGTGTGTTGTCTCATACAAAGGTAATAATGCAGAAAGCTAGAGTTTGCTGGGATGCCCCAGCTGTAATTTACAGTTGTTTTTCTCTCTGAGTGGTACCATTGTGGAAGACTAGTAGTGCAAACAACATCTGCCAATCGCCTCTCTGGTAGAACTGCATTTAATAGTGCCAGGGGGTGTTTCTGCATTGAAAGCCCATTGGTATGATGCATGTGATTTGCACCCACATTCTGCTGAACTCCGCAGGATTCTCAACAATAACTTGGCAAGGGGCATCATGGGGAGTGCTTGCAAACCAGCCATGTCTGAGCTGTAAATAAAAGAATCTTGTCCACTGTAGCACGAGTGCAATCACTTCATTTTCCCTCAAATGTAATGGTGTTTAATTATTTTAACTATTCAGAAGGGAGGATACGCAGGAGGAGGCAACTACCAAAATCAAAAGGACTGACTTCTAACCATAATTAAAAAGAACTTTAGAGCTAAGGCTGATACAGCTTTATATAAATCAGGAGTCAAACTAATGAAATAGTTCTGCAGTGCTGGGTACTTTCTATTTTTTTTGCTCAACTATCAGAAATTATCTGGAGCTAGAAAAAATAAACTCATTCAAATTCTGTATTCTTCGTACTGAAGGTTATTATGGTTGCACATTTTAATTACTGAATTCTAATTTTCATTAAAAAATACATGGTCAGATAAACAAGCTTCCAAACTTTTGCCCACATAAGCAGAAAAGAGCTCTACAAAGGAAGCTTTTGAATTTTCACTGGAAAGCTGATTTGCATCTATTTTTCCAGCTGGGTTAACTAATGCACCAGAAGGTAAAGTGACTTGATTAAAGTCATTCAACAAAACACAATTTTATCTATGCTAACTTCAGGACACCTTTGGGTCCCCTGTTAACCACCTAATTGCACAGTCAATGGACTAAGAGAAAGACTGTTCAATTAATAATCATTCCAATAATAATTAGAAAATATTCCTGCTTAAACAATCTCCGTCAACTTTCTTGGAAGGTTCAGTGCATTGATAAATTAAAACTAAAGCGATTATTTCAATCCCAAATCCAATAAATTTAATCAAACAGACGTTTTAATTTACAGACTCTCAGAAATATAGTAGAGTTTGCTCACTATCACCGTTTTGCTTTCTATCAAGATACATCTACAAAAAGCAAGGTAAGGTTCTGTTTCATACTTTCATTAAACACAAAGTATGAGATTAGATACTGCTCAACACCTGTTTGTAAGATAAACCTTTCAGTATAAAAATATTCAGCAGCATTTACCAGGGAAATTAAGAAAGATTAGAAATTATCATAACAACTACCTACCTAAGCTGAACTCTAAAATCGGTTCATCTAGATCCTGGATATTTCCTGTAACACAGAACCATATATGTAAGATTTGATAACTACTATTCCTATTGCATGCAATTCTTAAGTTCAAGCTACAATTAAAGAGGGAAAACACTTTACAGAAGAAGTTATATCCTGAAAACATTTTTTGCATATTTTTGTATTCAGTAAATCATGAAAAAATGCTTTAATATACAGTAAAGTCTGGTTAATTTGCCACCCCAGCAGGGATGCAAAAATGGCAAATTACACAGTAGTAATCAATTACTAGTCATCAGAATAGCAGCAAATTAAAACAGTGGCAAATTATCCCACAGAATTTACTGTGTTTACAAGCTGAATCTTCAATATATAAAAATATCCTCAAAACTATATATTGCCAACTGATAAAAATACTTAAGACAATAGGCAAAAAATTCAAAAGTGCACAAGTGACTCAAGAGCTTAAGTCCCATTTTGAAAAGTGATTTACATACTTATGATCCTAAGTCCCACTGAAAGACAATATAAGTTAGGCTACTAACACAATGAGCGATGTTTGAAAATTTGGTTGTAAGTCACTTTTTAATATTTTCCCCACTACCTAATAGTACCTAAGTAATCACTCTCTCCCCTTGCAGCCTTCCCGAGAACTTTTTTTCCTTTCTTGTGTCTTTATGACAAGGTATTTAGCAGATAGGAACGCCCGTCTGGCTACCTTTTTTTTCCTTGTTTCAGGGACTGACAATGGGTTGGGGTTGTGTGGGCACAAAGGTGCATGGTGTCCAGTCCAGAGGCTGCAAGTTCAAGGCCACAGCAGAAATGCTCACGGCACAGACAAGTCAAATTCCAACAAATCTGTGAGTTCTGCTAAATACCTTGTCAAAAAGACAGGGACACAAGAAAGAAGAAAGGGACTGACGATGAGCATACACCCCAAGACCTAGCCTAACACCTCTCCTTTTCTATTTCTAGGCCCTTGGTTGTAAGATGGAACAAAATTATTTTTCTTGTTATCTGAATTTTAGGATCACACCCTCTGAACAAGTCGGAACATCTGAAACGTAAGTAATCAAAAGATATAAAAGTATGTCTGAAAAGAACATGAGGACACCTGGTAGCATAGAGAGACTTACCTGCTAGGGAAAGGCCTAGCATGTCAGAGGCAACATCAATAGTGGAGGCCCGTTGCACAGTGCGGGATTTTGCACCATGGCGGGGACTGTGTTCTCTTGCTGTCATTTTGTCATGAAGAACCGTTCTCTTGCTGCTAGAGTCTAGTGATTTGTCTTGCTGAAGTATCAGGGGGCAGCAGATTGTCTCCAATAGCTACTCCTCTAACATTACCATACTAGGCAGTAACGAAAACAAAAATATAAATGGAGTGCTAAGCTATTTTCAACCAATGCTTTTTTAACAGTGGCAAATCTATAGGTTTAAAGTGTCCTTAAGTGACTGGACACATAAATACTGATAAAATACAAATTCATGTGATTCATGCTCCTGCAGGATTTTAACAAAAATGGGCTGAATATTGTGCAACATATAACAAAGGATTTTCTGTCAGAAATCAGGAACTGAAAGGGACCCATTGGCATAGCAACTGCTCTTCATGATTTGGCGAAGTTATTAAATCATCCTTAATGACATTTATTGGGTCTTGTAACCCCAGTGCTTTTGTGGGGTGGGGCTTCTGCAAGCAGAGATAGGAACAACAGATACAAATAAGTGGAGAGTGGCTGACAGAATAGAAAGCAAAAGGCACAAGTCATTACTGCTGCTAGAAGGTACCAAAACTTTTTAAAAATCCATTGCCCCTAAAAAGATATATCCAAAAATAAGTAATAGTAACAATAAGTTACTGGCCTCCAATAGGTCTGAAACTACTGGGGGAATGTAAGGCTGCTGATACTGTAGCTCTGCAGAGCAGAAAGTTTCTCTGCAGTACTATTACGTGATACTTTATGTATAAATTTCTGTTGGAAAAAGGAGTGAATTACCCAATGGATCCATCAGGGATATTTTACATTGGAGCATTACAACCTGTTGCTCTGAAGTGTTTCCTTACCATCAGGCCAGTGATACAATTATCATTAAATTTTACAGTAACTCACATTCCAACTGATGACACACACTTGAAACTAAACAGGAAGAACTTCTGTACACCGGAAAAAACGAAGGTATGAAAACTCCTTACTACAGGACACAGTAAAGGCCAGTAATTTATAAAGAAAATGTCAACATTCAGTTAGACTGAATAAAGTGACCACATGCCCCTGGCTTATATTGTCACTGCATCCATAACAACTCCTCATTTAGTAGCAAAACCTTTTGATAATTCTGGAAGAATTGTTTTTCCTTCCTGAGTTATAAGACGCAGAACAGGGCCAGTGTCCGAACAGGGAATTTAAAAACTCAAGGATGGGAATGTTTCCCAAAAGAGCAGACTGACAGACCTCTAGGTTCAGAATGAAAAGCTGTCCTTTACAAGAAAGTATGTATCAACTTAAATTGAACATAAATCAATGGATCGATGTAAATCAACACTCAACAGAAAAGAGATATTCATTATATGCAGGAAGTCAAAGAGACATGCACACTTCATTCCCAAAAGTTTTTAGAGTGCATGATAGCATGGGCCATGATGACGGTCACACTGCAGAATTAGCTAATCTGACAGCCAGTGACTGAAACTGATCGTTTCCAATTCTAATTCCTACGATGGTTAGTAAACAGGCAGTCCTCCCAGAACAGCATGTAGTCCCAAACGACAGGGCTGGCCAACCTGTACCGTGAGTGCCACAACAGGCACAAGCAGCCTCTGTGTGTGTGGAATGCAGCAGATCAGCAGATTAAGGAGAGACAGGCAGCAGTGGCAGATAAGGCAGGGAGCAGAAAACAGAGCAGATCAGGAGTATGGGGTGGGAAGCAGAAAGCAGAGGTTGATTAGCGAGGAAGAACAGGGCAGGGAGCAAAAAGCAGAGGAGATGATCAGGAAGGATGAGGGGATTGGAATGGCACTTGAGGACACAGGGCTAATTTGTGGCATGCCTGACAAAAAAGGTTGGTCCCCACTATTTTACAATTTGCGTAGGTCAATAGTGCTCAAACTTTTTCCCTGGTAGGTTGGATGGGCAGTTCCTGGTTCAGCCGTGGGCTAGACGGAAGTTCCAATCCAATGCCCAGGGCCAACGTAGTGAGCAACATCCAGGCATGAGGAAGGAGCAGGGGGTCAGTCCAGCCTGAGCCTTGCTCTGCAAGGGAGGAAGGGGGTTTCACACGGCCCGGCGTGGGGAGGGGGTGAGGAGGTGGGGCCAAGATAGGAAAGTGTGACCTGGGCCTGTGGGGGGGAAGAGGGCAGGTCCTGGCCCTAACCCCAGCTCCCAAGAAAAAGGGGGCATGGCCTGATTCCATGTGAGAAGAGGGGGAGTGGCCCAGCCACAACCTGACCCATGGGGGAAAAGGGCTGTGGCTTGGCCCTGTTTGGTGTGGAGGGGGCATGGACTACTTTCAACCCAGACCCACAGGGGATAGGGGGTGTAGCTTGGCTCTAATTGGGCTCACGGGGCTTGGAACTTTGTCAGGGGGAAGGGTGGCTATATTAATGGCTACTGCTCCACTGCCACCAAGTTTCCTGACCAGGGGGAGCCCCACGGGCCAGATGTGCTAGTTCCATGGGCTGCACTTGGCCCACAGGCTGGAAGCTGAACACCCTGGCTGGCTTAGGCAATAATTTCAATGAAACTCTCAGCCAGCCTCCACACCGTCCCAGTTCCCGCTTTTTCCCCCGCTTTGATCACTGGTTTTTACTTGACTGTTTTTTGTTTGTTTGGGTTTTTTTGGTGGGGGGGGGGTTACATATTATGCTTCTCGATTATTTATCTAAATTAAATATGAAAAGTATACTAGCAAGTAAGAATTTGTTTCCTCTATGACAATTTGTACTTGTCATACTTACAGTGGGCTGTTTTCTTCCTGTGTGAAATTGCAGTTTGACATTTCTCAAAAGCAGATTTCAGTCTACATCTAAAAACAAATATAAGAGTAGGTGTAAGTTACTTTGTGGCCAAAGGCATTTTAAAAAAGCATTCAAGTTTGTTCTTTAATTTGCACCTTGTTCGGCAATTACTTGTGTGCTACATTTGTATTTCCTAATTCTTAAAATGAAATCTTAGAGCACACCTGGAACTACAGATTCAACAAAAGCATTTAAGTCTGACAGTCAGCTCTACTTCCACACAATATTAGTAAGGGCTGCAGCCAGTCTAAACAGAAAAAAGAAGCATTAGTTTGTGTTAAAGGCAGCTGATTTCTGGTCAGCATCTGGTAAGGGGGAGAGGAGACAGGAAGAAAAAGTTGCTTAAATGTTTACATAAAGATGTAGCACTATAAAAAAAAAAAAGCTGTAAAAATGCTGCTCACTGGATGCAAGATACTTTTTGTAATTGTTTTTTCTTTATTATAGTCACATTTACAACTATACCCACAATTTCTACCATATTTTAGATCCTTATATGTTGCTTTCACTGGTTCATGAAATTACTACCCTTGGGAGAAAGAAGGGTATTTAAAATGGCCAAAAATAATTAGCTTGATGGACATAAAACAAAGCAAGCAGAGGATAGGACATCTATTTCACTTGGTAGAATGGCTGTGCAAGGTAGGATTACATTACTGGCTAGTAGTAAGCATCATAGAAATAAGAGCAATTAATTTATTTCTAAGTTCATCATGAGGTCACTGAAAGTTTGCATCTGGTAATGGTCGATTTCCTCAAAGTAAATGTAAAGTCCACAAAAAGGACAATAATTTTAGATAACTAAATTCAAAGGAGTATAATAGCGACACCATGCCCCTTAGTACATCCTATGAAGGACACGTTATGATGAAGATAAACTAGGAGAAATTCAATCAAAACATCTTATTCTTATCTGTGTCCAATCAGTTCTTCAAACCTGCTTATAGACATAGCCCTAATCAGGACAGACAAAGGACATTATGTGGAAAACAGCACAAGAACTCTGTATTAGTCAAGTTCAGATGTTAACAAACGGGGATATAAACTGCTGCAAATCTTCCAGACAGGGCATTTCCTTTTGGTATCCAAGCCGTTCACACCTAACACCTGTCATACCAGAGCCCATGACTGATGCAGTCATTCTCTCAGACAAACTCAGTTCTGAGCATGGCAATTGGGACATCAAATGTGTAGTCTATTGATTTATCCACTCCATCACTGCTGGCAATGGGTGCAAGAGATCCAGTACCAAACAGGCAAGGTTCTGCTACAATGGCAGGTTTTAACCACAACTACAACAAAGGTACCAAACCCAACCTGCCTTTTTCTACACTTGTAGCTACACCATGACCACAACAGAGGCTTGGCTACACTCATTACTGATGCCAGGGCCAGAAACCTGTTACTCTCATAATACAGAACAGGCCTGTGACCACATAAGGATTTTATGCTCATCTGCACAAAAGAACTAAGGGGTGGCGCTAGTGATGGTAAGGACTGAACTACAATTATCTGTGTAACTGTCTGGGCTTCATAAATACTCCTATTACTGCACAGCCAAGTCAGAAGAGAGAACCTGCTCTTTTCCAGTGCATTGTGGAAAACCAGATGAGTAACCCTAGTCAAGTTCAATCCTCAGATTGCTTCCTTGGAAGAAGTCTCCCCTGCTCAAAGATGATTTAATCAGTTGGCCAGGTACCAGTGAAAGCCACAGCGAAAGTATGCAACCCACACCTTATTCAAATTCTCAGCTAGCATTTCAGTGATTGTATCACAATGCATCATTTGTTTTCCAAAGTGGGCTGTAATCTACAGAACGGTAGAATGTCAGCCTCGTTCAGCTGCAGCTCTGTAGTCAGCCTTTTGTGGTTGATGCACAAATGATGAGCCACTAACGCATGCGCTAAATGGAGATGCTCTTTCAGCTCCAGGCAGAAAGTCCTGTGGCAGCAAATCATAAGACCCAGTACAGTGTCTAGCACAGCTGGCCCAACGCAGTGATGCAGCCAACAGCTGCGTCAAAGGAAGACATAGGAAGCCCTCCAATAAGCAGATTCAGACAAGAGTCCTAATCACTCTGACCAATGGCCTATGTTGATAACTGTGATAACTGTCTGTAGCCACAAAATCACTGATGATGATTCAGGTAATACTGTTCTCATCTCCCTTGAGACCCTGTTGCGATATTACCGTTTTAATACCTGTTGATTTAAATGCAAGACAGCAACTGAGTGCTTAGCATAACTGCAAATGCTAGCATACCAAAGGGATTGCACATCTACAGATCTGTAGTGCACCAATTTCTAAGGCAACTTTAGTGCTACAAAAATAAATACTATTGGAGGTATGCAAAACAGCCCCCTGGCTGGAGAGATATAAATCTGCTTAAGGACATGCTCCCCCAGCACAGAGGTGATGGGGAACTGCTCCTTTCTTCCCCCGTGCTCCATTCTCCCTGTCAGCGAACTGGATCATTGACAAGCTTCCCTCTCCCCTCCCAGGGAAAGAGAACCCCCTGGCAGTCATCATCAGTTGGCAGCTGCCACTGGGAGCAGCAGCTGTAGGAGATGTCCCCCTCCTATCCCCTTGGCCCCCACTGCCTGCTGGGGACCCGGAGGAGAAGGAAAGTTGCTTTCCCACCACCCCCACAGTCACTGAAGGGCTGTATTCAACAGCTGCTGCCACTAATGCAGCAGAAGTATTGAGTCTTGCTGGTACTTCAGGGAGCTGATGGCTGAGGCAGCAGTTTTGGCCGCAGTCTATGTCACAGGGGATCAAGTAAGTATGCTCTTGCAGGGGGAAGGGTGGAAAGCTGTGGACTATGGGATACTGTGGGGTCTAAAAAACCCCCTGCAGTGCTACAGAGAACTGTCCACAAATTATATGTAGCACTACAACATGTAGTGCTACAGAGTTCCGCTTTGGAGAAGGAACATTTTTGTGGTACTACAGATGGCTTGCACATGTAGCCCTATGAAAAGTGAGTATCCACAAGAGTGATCGTAGCACTACAAATGTAATGTCTGTCTAAGGCCTAAGATTGCAAACAACAAAAAGCTACTTTTCTCATCATACGCATGCACAACTTTTCCATTTTACCTACTTATACCTGGAAGCCTGGACATGGAATGTATCTTGCATGTTAAACAGCTGGACTGTCTGGAACAGATTCTCTCTTGTGGTTCAACTCCATTTGGCACAGGATGTGCACAAGACATCAGGGAGGTTTCTGTGGCTCGCTGATTCCAAGGAACAGAGAGCAGGCTTCTCTGATCCCAACACGTTACAACAGTTCAGTGGCTGCTTCAACTAACACCACTGGAGTATGGGCCTCTTACCAGTTGTAGCTACCTGCTGTGCAGAGAGCTCCATGCCACCACACTCTACTCCTTTTCTCAGTACACAATGTCCTGCCTATGGGGCACAAGGTGGCAAACTGCATATGTGCACTCATCAGGACTCATCTTAAAGCTCATCTAGTGATTATTCCAAAATTAGATAGTCTAAGGGTGGCCTTGGCAAAAAAACCATTGCTGGAGGACAATAAGAACATTACTGCAAGCTAATGATAATATTCAATGTAGTGTGGAAATCCCCAAATACATTCTTTTACTGACATTTAAACTAAGTGCCAATTCAGTGAAAGGAAGTGGTTTTCTTCCTTCCTGCACAACCCTGCTGACTTGGCCATATAAATCACTCTGTTTTTCTTCTTGATCCTTCCTCTCCAAAGTTATTAGATGCTTAATTAAGCTAAAAACTAATTTTATTCTGTAACAAAATCTGAGAGTATTTAATTATAAGTTGCAATTCAGGCCACACCATGAGTCAGTCCTTCATGCAAATGAAGACAATTCATATGTATTCACAAGTGAAATATAATCAGCATTATTTCTCTCTCAAATTATTTTGCTCATTAATTTAATTCACTGATGATCACAACATTCCCATTTCTTTAATTCGGTTTCCATTTGTATAAAATATGTACGCCTACATCTGAAAGCAAGTATTCATTACAGAAATAAATAACTTGTTAAGCAGATAGGTTTGCGTACAATAACTAGCAAGAACAAAGCATTGTTATGTTCTGTTTTTTAGATTTCCTATGAAGCTTCTACTACCTACTCCCACTGGAGAATACCACTGAAAATGATAGGCCTACCTATGGCAGTAAGAAAATAAATGTTATCATTTCACCAACATAAAAAGAAACCAATTTTCAATTTACCCTTCACTTACATGAACTTTTACCCTCTTCCTGTGATACACGTAGATTACATTCTGATGTACTCTCCAGCTTGTGGAATGATTTCTCTACAACTTACAAGTCATGGCTAGTAGGTTATACATATAACCTCATAGACACCCCCCAAACAAGGGGAGAGGGGGAGGGATGAGAGGCTTGGCACCTTTGTCCACGAGGCAGGATACCATGCTCAAGTCTTTCTATTGGCTCCCAGTTGGTTTCAGATGCCACCTATCATCCCTCAATTCTCCTCCTCCACATATTTCTCAGTGTGCACACTGGGTTGAAGTGCTGTCTGTGCCACTATTGCTCCTGCTGCTATAGGGAGAGTGTTTTCCCTTGAAGACCTCCATGTTATAGAAAGAATGATCACAGGCCTAGTTCAGCGGTGAAGGCTCTGCTAGATTTATTACCTACAGAGCACTTATTCAAACTTTCATGGTCAATGGCTTTACAGGGTGTTAGCCCTGGATGCTCATGGTAAGGTCCAGGCACAGCTGGCACAACTGGCATCCCTTAGGCCTAGCGCAATTATGGGTTCCCAGACTCTTCTGTATACACTGATCAAAATAACTTATTTTACAGCATATACATCCTAGTTCTCAGCCAATACTACAATATTTTCCCACTGAATAGGAAAACATCTTTAACAGATCATCTTAATCCTTGTACACTCCATCCTTATTTTGGTGTCCTGTCTGGTCGCATCAATCACCCATATCCATTAGCCTTACGAAAAATTTACATAACCAAACTTCCCCATTACTTAGTAATCTAAGCCTGCGCAAGAGATATTTGTACAGTCATATCTGTGGTAACACCTAGCCCCGGTCTCAGAGAGGCCTGCTTTGATTAATGCTTTTATGTGACCTGTATATGCACGGATCAGTGCTTGTATTAATCACGACTCTGGTGAGACTGACACGTCAGGCCTTTTAAAATATCACTGTAAAAAGCAGTTAGTGGATTAAGTCCCAGCTTCATTAGAGACTGAATGGTAATCGATAAAATGCAGGGACAGTTGTGCTCCTCCAGAATAATGTCCATTGCAAGGCCAAGGACAAACCTTATGTTTTATATTTTATTCTCAAAGATGCAAGCTTTCAACATATTTAAATTAACTGACTAAATTAATGAAGCAATTCATATTCTGTAATGTTTAAAAAATTGTTTTAAATGTCTAAAAAAATAATGATAAAGAAAGGAGTTATATTCCTCAATAGCTGGCATTCATATTTAGGCAGAAACTGTAGCTTTCTAGAACTTATATAAATATATGAATGTACATTTCTGCATATGCTTTTAAAATGTATTCTTCAGTTTGTCTTCAGTAAGAAAAAACCTACACAGTAACTTCAGTAAAAAAACCTACATTATAATATAATGAATATAATGGTTTTATATAGCATAAAATATATACACTGGTGCAACAATATTGTCAAATGATTAGTATAAGGCCATAATACAATTACTAGAAAATAAACATCAATGTAATTCTTTCTCTAGATGGTACATGAATTGCGTCTAATATTGTATCTGATGTGGGATTAGACTTGATGTCATTTTAAGTGAAAGATAATTATTTTGGCTGCAGAAGTCTGTTTCCCTTTTGTTGCTCTCATTTATATCTTCTGGTAAATTAATATTTTTATGTTTTTACTTGAAAATAGGGTTGCAATTGCAAACTCAGCATTTTGCTAGTTTCAAAGTATATTTTGCTCCAATATCTGTTCAAATAGCAAGTGTAGAGTCCCAATTTGAATGAAATGGTCACAGGTTCTGCAAACACATCCTAAATATTCAGTTCTAGGAATTGTGCCAATTATCATGTACAGTTTTATTTCTAGACCACCATACAACCTGTGCTCCCCTAGGAAAGAGAGTTCACAGCAGGTGGGCAGGTTGCTATAGACCACTACCAAATTCTTTTGCCTCAGATCATCCCACATACTGCTGGTCATATATGTGTTCAGTGAGGAAAATGTCTTGCAGGCAGGAAGGAAACGAGCAGAGCTAGGAATTGCTTGGGACTATTAACCAGTAATTAAGCAGTAATACATCTCTCCCAGCAATTTACAGTCCCGATTGGATTAGAAACAGCACGAGGTATAAAAAGGGAGAGGAACAAATGAAAGAAAGAAGTTGGGATTAACCATTTCAGCAATGAAGAAGAGGGAAGATACGCCTCAAAACTGCAAACAGGAATGGGAGCAGTCCTGCTATCCTCTGCTGAATGCTCCAGGTTCCTGGGTCTCCAATTAAGCACTGGCAGGGCCATCCCTGGGGCTGGTGATGTGAATTGGGGCAACCGCCCTGGGCCCTGCAGAAAGTGCCACCACCGGTGGCTTCTGCAGGTGGTCGCCACCCCCCACCCCTGCGATAAATATTCAGTCAAAAGTCTGAGAGAGAGTTTAAGACTTCAGTACACTGGGTCTCTGGGCTTTCATACTTCTGCAACCCAGGGCCTCCTTAAAACTGTTTTCCAAAATTCAGGTGCCCTCACAACTCTATGCAACATTCTTGCTAAGTATGTACAATCTGTTCTATTCAGTTTGTGCGTTATTCCTTCAGTCTTTCTGAGCCCCTTACAAAGTATCTCTGGATGGATTTTTCAACAGCTGGAGCAGTTGAGTCCAGTGGTTTGGAGAGACTGCTTTTGATCAACTTACAAAATATTGAGAAATTTGAAAAGGGAAAGGCAAATATTTTTACCCATGGTACCATGTTATCTACTACCTTGCTGCAATGAAGAACTTTCCAAAAGTAAGGAAAAAGGCATCCACAGTATGGAAGGCAGCAATAGCCACTTAAGCATGCTATCCAAGGACAGAAGGCAGACAGTGAGATTGAGTGCAACGGGGTCCTCGGGGGCTATTTATAGGACTACCACAGTGTGGCCAGCTCTCACAATATGATTGCATAGCTCAAAATGTTGGTGTCATTTTTTCAACCTAAGCTACAAGAGACACGAGGATATCAGCTTTTTCATTTATAAAGCAAGTTTTCATTCCTATTTTTTCTTGTTGTTGTTATTTTTGGGGGCTGGAAACTGCTATCATTTTCAGAAAGGAGAAAGTAGATCTTAAGTGCACATTTTAAAGTTACTTCCAAAGGGAAACTCTGACTGGTTTATGTGTAATTTGTGTGTAAATTTTAATTGTAATTTTATTATACATAATATAAAAATCTCATTATTTAAGTCATACTATCCATCCATTTTTTATGGTGTAAGATTCTCTGAACAAGTGGGATTAGCAATCATAGAATTACAGAAATTAAGGCTGGAAGGGACCTCGAAAGTTCATTGAATTCAATGCCTCTGCTCTGGGCAGAAATACTGCTGAGATCAAATGATCCCAGCAAGGCGTCTGCCCTGTCTCCTCGTCAAGACTTCCAGGGGTGGGGACTGCGCCACCTCCTTGGGAAGTCTGTTCCAGATTCTGGTCAAACCTTACCATAAAGAAGTTCTTTCTTACATCCAACCTGAAGCCATCCTCTAACAGTTTATGGCCATTGCTCCTTGTCATCCCCCATGGCACCCTAGTGAACAGTTTTTCTCCCAGATCCCAATAGTCATCCCTTACATACTTATAGGTGGCCACCAAGTCCTCCCCCACTAAGTCTTCTCTTCCCCAGATTCCTTAGCCTTTCCTCATAAGGTTTGTCCTCCAGGCCCTTAATCACTCGTGGCACTTCTCTGGACCCTTTCAAGATTCTCCATGTGTTTTTTGAAGTGCGGCGTCCAGAACTGGACACTGTGCTCCAGCTAGGGTCTCACCAGTGCCAAGTAGAGAGGAAGCATCATTTCCTTAGCCCTGCTTGCGATGCATCAGCTAATGCATCCCAGTATGCTATTAGCTCCGTTGACTACAGTGTCACACTGGCGGCTCATGTTCATCCTGTGATCAATCATAACCCCAAGGTCCCTTTCAGCCTGTGGTGGCTACTGTGGGCTCCTGCTGCTATGGATATCTTGTCACTATAAACTGACTACCTGGGAAGTCCTGACAGATTGACAGTTGGAAACTCTCAGAATAAGAGAATAATGAACAGAGACAGAAACACATGAACTCACCTCTGATCAATGCTTCTAGCATGGTATGTTTGCTTACACTAAAAGCATGTTATAGTTCCCACATAAACCAAGTTACATGCATCTTTGCCAAATAAGATATTTTTATTATAAATGTCATATATGCAACAGTATACTTTGTTATGGTTTGATGAAAGACTATTATGTAATATCTTGCGGAAAAGATATATTCTTTAAATGTTAATTTTTTCCACTTCTATGAAGATTCACTTCTACTGAACCCGTTCACTGAAGTGACAAAATCAGCTAGAAACCTGACTAAATTAATGAACATAATTAAATCTTAAAATAACAGGCCACCTTACTTGCAACAAGAATTCAAAAGTTCCAATATAGTTTTAGTTTACCACTCTTATTTTCACATAGTCATATCTTTCCAAACCACTCATCTTTTTTTCTGAAATTTTCCATATTTGGCCTTTATCTGAAAGTGAACATGTATTTGAAAAGTGAGAGCAAAACCTTCTCTGGGGATTTTTAATTTCTGTCAGGGAAAATTACAATAATAATCAATGTTCCCTTTTAAATAAAAATGAATACAATGTTTTTTCAACAAAGAAAACTTAAGACAGCTACATTTTGAAATCAGACGTGTAAATGGCTGTTAATGAGATGCAGATTTTCACCCAGTATGAAAAAATGAACTCTGCAATAGTGTTATACGTGATAAAAATATCATTTCTCGGTATATGTAGCTGGCATCTAATGATGATTTTTCTGGTCTATGAGATTTCACGAAGTACTAGTTAAACCCATGCTTTGCTGAGGAAGATTAATTTGATTTTTTAATATTTTTTATAACCTTTTGTCATAATCAACATCATCTTCACTTTGTGGTTTATGCATCATTGCCTGTTCCAACTTCAAAAGCTTTCAGACCATTGTTTCCATCTGCTTTATTCTCTCGTAGACTATAACGATCTGGCCTCTGGAATAAGAGGTTTAATTTATGATAGATGTTTTTCATGCCCCAGAACTGCAAAACCCCAAACATTTAAAAGTCATGATTTCCCCCCCATAAAAATCAGAAGGTTAGTTTCAAAATGGTGACATTCAAAAACAAATCAATATTTTTACCCTGCCTCGTGAGTTTTTAGCTTCTCCTGGGGAGACAAGGTTATTTCGGTAAATCTGATATTTATTAGACCAACTTAAAGTTGGAAAAAAATTTTTTTGCAAGCTTTCGGGTTTAAAAACTTCCTCAGGCTGAGGAAGTCTCTGCAGTTGGTGCGTGCTCTTCCTGGATGAAATGAACAGTAGAGAAGCCAGAGGCTGAGCTGGTCTGCATGAAAGACAGGAAGTCAGTGAACATGTAAACTGAGGAGTCAGCGGGTGAGACAAGCAGGCCCCATAGCATGAAAGTAGAAGCCACTTCAAACCTCTGTATGTCCTCTACTTCAGCGTTCTTAACTCGTGGGTTGCAACCCAAAAGTGGGTTGCAAGAATATATGAAAGGGTAGCGAACAAACCTTAAAAATGGATCAACAAACTTTAAAAATGGATTCTCCTTTAAAGGAGAAAAGTGTGGGAAACCATGGCTTTTCCTTTGTAGGCTGGGAAAGCCTGTGGGCAGTAGGTCAGGAGTGAGAGGCACTGGGTCAGGACTGGCCACTGATGTTTACAGATAGGTCCCAGTACAAAAAAGATTGAGAACCACTGCTCTAGTTGCCACATGATGATACAGGGATGCACTGCCAGTACTTCATTTCACTTTTACCTTCTAAAAAGCTATGTGACAAAGCAAATACAGGCTGCCTCCATCATCAGACAGGTCTGGGTTGTAACACTAGCTTTGCCCAAACTGACTTTTTGTAAGTATGTCACAGCCTGGTCTATGAATCATGTAAAGGAGTTAAAGGTCTCTGCTACTTTAAGAAGAAAAAGAACAGCTGGCAAGGGCTGCAGTGCATTGTAGGCAGCTGAGTATGGACCAGCTGCAAGAAATTAAGCAGCCAAGGGAGATAAAGTCAGGAGTCAGAGAGCTGTAAGTAAGTGGCTGGGGCAAGATGCTTTGCAATAAGCTACATAGGCAGAGACCCAAGCAGGCAGCTATATAGTAGTACAAGGGCAGCTGAGCAGACTGCGCTGGATGAGAGCAAACCCGCCCCCCCCCGGGTGTGCAGTTCGAGACAGACTGGGAGAGGTGAAAACTGCACCTTAAAAATGGATCAACAAACTTTAAAAATGGATTCTCCTTTAAAGAAGAAAAGTATGGGAAACTGTAGCTTTTCCCTTGTAGGCTGGAAAAGCCTGTGGGCAGTGGGTCGGGAGTGAGAGGCACTGGATTGGGACTGGCCTGGAAGCCTGACTCCTAGGCCACAGACCCTGAGATCTGTAGAGGTAAAAGCTCCTGTGAACCCAGACCAATTCAGGCACCTCGGAGAGATGAAGGAGGACAGCTGATAGAGGGTAGAAGGTTGTGGGGCCCTAGAGGGGTTTAAGCATTTTATCTGGGAACAGTTTATGTTGGCTGTTAAAAGTTGTGAGGCATGGATGTGACTAAAGGGGAGGCAGGAGGCCATAGTGGGGATGCCAGAAAAGGCACTCTGTGCTTAGAATAGCAGGCTTAGAGCCCAGGTGAGACCACTGACCAAGGGGAGTTAGTGTGAGACAGCCCTAGTGAGACTGGTGGAAACAGGCCACAGTGGGTGCTGGGGAGGTACCAAACAATTTTAAGTGTGGACCTAGGGCCTGATGGATAGAGGTAGTGCTAGGGGTTACCAGTGGATTGGGCCACCTGTGAGGTTTGAGAGTGGCTAATGAGAATATAGGAGGCCATGGAAGGAGCTAGAGGGTCACCCTGCATTTTGGACTACAGGCTTAGTGTGAATTGCAATGCACTGGCCTTGTGTGGAGATATCCAGAGAGCAAGGTGGGTAAGGCCAGCCCAGAAGAGTGATGACTTGCTCCAAGCAGAGATCAGGCCAGAACCCAGAGAGACTGAGTCGAGGGGCCAGAGCTCAGTGTTGAGGAAGCAGTTTGGAGGGGGTGCCCTATTCAGGCTGTGGAGCTGGGAACTCAGTGATGAGCAGGGTAGGACAAAGCACCCAAAGCTCACAATGTTTTCTGATAGCAGTCTCTCTAACTGTATAATCATTTTTACCATCAAGGTGAGGCAGCAGAGTAGTACCCTGGGAGGCCAGCATGGGAGGAAACAGGATGTGTGGCCACTATGCAGCACCACAGCTGCCTGCAGGTAGAGTCCTGTCACAATGGCAAATAAGAGTTAACCTTAAGTCTTGGAGCCCTGGCTGCAAAGGGCACAGAAATGTTAACAACACTCAGTGGAAGAGATGAACGCAGACCTGCCCTCTGTCTCCAGGTCTGAAATTCAGTACACCACCCATTAGCTTGCAGAGCTGTATGGTGCAGGCTCCCTCTCCCTCTGGGACCAAATTTCTGAGACCTGGCAGCTGTGCTGCTTGCCTTGGCTAACTCATTTTAGAAACCACAAGGGACTGCTGCAGTTGGCACCATTTGTATGACTGCAAACAAACATTAGATGACGAAGAAGAGAAAATGGAACCAGGGCTGGAAGAAGGCAAATCCTACTATGCCGGGGTAAATACTATCTAAGTACAACATAGCTCAGACAACATTTTTAGGAGACCTTTCATTTTGCACTTCCTCACTTTTAAAGCTTTTAACTTAGCTTAAAGTTTACATTATGTGAATACATAATTAAACTGATCATTCAGCATTTTATGGAAGGGAACATATCAATATGATCCTGTATTTTGCTGGTAATCACGGACAGATTTCAGAATAGGAATATATGTGATGAGAGTGAATCTGTCTGATATTTATCTAACCAAGTAGTGGCTTTACAGTAGTTCACTTTCAAATTCTGTACCTGAGAAAAAAGATTTAGGATAAATTCAATTCTCAGGTGCTATAAAATATATCCCAATGGTTTCAGAAGTTTTCATTGAGCCTTCCATGGGTTTGTCTAGACCAGGACTCTCAACAAGGGTGACAGGGCACCACGGGGTGCTGAGAGATTCTTTGAAGCGTGATGCAGGAAGCATGAGGAGATTTGCAAATAATGGCAGGCTCGGGCTTCAGGTGTTAGAAGATAAGCAGGTAAGGGTGGGCTCATGTTCTCCCCACCTGACTGCTTCTCTGCCTTCTCTACAAGGAGGTAAGCCCTGTAATTAATTAATTAATTATTTTTTAAAAAATGGAGTGCCACTGAAAAGTTATGGAGGAGTGCCTCATGTCTGACCAGAGGTGCCTTGAAAGGTGAAAAGGTTGAGAACAACTAGTTCACACTACCAAAGCAAGTGGCATCTTAAAAGAGGCCAGCTAACACACTTCAAACAAAAAAAATAGTATCTTATGTAGACAGAAACACAAAAAAATGCTACTCACCTGCAAGCTGTCAACTCTAGGCTGATCTATATATGGTGGCAGCAAGTCCAGATGCTGCAGGGCTCAAGTACACCCTACCTGTACCCAAGCAGGTGAATGCACAAAACCCAGAAGTTTGCCAGAAGTGAGCCTGGCCTGGGTTTGTCCCCAGAAGGTGCTCTCTGGCATGCTGGATACCAAGGACTTGAGAGTAGGCACAGTGGCACACCCCTGAGTAGCCTCCCTATCCTCCCTCCTGATTATAAATAGATTACACTACAAAAGTTAGCAGTCTAATGTCTGCTGTTTTTGTTCTGTACTCCTAAAATTGTCACTGTATGGAGTCTGGCTGCTTTTGCTTTTCAGACAGCTTTACAAACAGTCAGGGTATTTTTAGCTTTTGCATTTAATTTTTCTTTTTCTGTCACTGAAGGAGAAAACAATCTCGGGATGGAAGAGCTGTTATCCATCTACTAGATATCTTTAAGACCAGAATATTAAGTTAAAAATATTCCGGGCATACAGAATGATGCAGCTGGTTGAAGAAATGTCTTTCTTGTCCTATGATGCTTCTACAAAGTGAGGTTAGAGATTCCTATTAGCCAGGTACCTATACAATAGTAGTTAAGGGAAGGGTGAAAACAGCTTTCACAAGCATCTTGGAACTAGGTTGGAAACACTATGAGTTATTTTTGCTTTGGGTTAGTTGAGAAAGGAGTAGAAAACCCTTTTTGTCTTAAGTCTGGCTCCCATCGTATAGTAAAAGATCAAAGGATTCAATAAGAGATTATGCAAGAGGCAAGGATTTTTGTTGGTGATATCTTTAAATCAGACCAATTGCATGGTTGAGATAGATTAAGACAAGCTTTTGACACCAGTGTTTGGCTATGTCCATCCTGACTGTGCAGTTGGTCTGTTCAAAGATATCACCTACAAAATTCTTTGCCTCTCGTGTATTTCCTGGCCTATTATGGCTTTAACATCATTCCCAATAACACTACAATACTACGCTGCTAATAACATATTGATTACACAGGTGACCTGAGCTACTCCACGTGAAGAAAATCATTGACATAGCTATGGTAGAATAAATAGGTACTTGAGCTGTTGTACGGTTTGGGAAAAAATGTATTTACTCAGATCTGAGTAAATACAGTATAATTCTGCTACAGTTATAGCAGTCAGTTTCTCACTATATTAACTAGGGTTATTATAAATGAAGAGCTTAGACAAAACTATATTTTTTCAGTATGCTTATTTGGTGCTGAAGAAAGTGACTGCACATTTATAAGCTTAAAGGGGGAAGGGAGATGGAGAAGTCACTGAAGAGGCGAGTGGAGTCAAGGGTAGATTTACTTAAGATCTGAGGAACTTGGTGCTTCTACTATGAAGGGAAAGGGTGAGAGGAACCCTTAGGCTATGGAAAAGTACAAGTGAGGGAGGGTATGATAGTAGACATCTGGAGATAGGAGAGGGCTACGGGGAAAGGTAAAAGAATGAGGAAAGAGCACAGAAGAAACACCTGGATCTGTGACAGGGCAGGAGGAAGGTTATCAGAGAGGAAAGGGGAAAGGAAGGCACACTGAGGAGAAGGTCACATTAGATTTTGTCAATTTTCTCTTGGAAACCATTGTAATCAGAAGAACACCTGCAGAGACGGAAACACAGGCAGGAGAACAGGAGGGTCAGAGGTGGTAGAAAAGTGGCTAATTGCAGCCATGGGATTCAATTAAGCTAGAGCAGTAGGGGAAGGACTATCTCTATTGAAGGAAGTCTGTGTTGTCACAGGATTTGACAGAGCTGCTTCTCAGGAGAAGAACAGAAACAGGTGCTGTGTGAGGAGGTTCAGAAATGCTGGGGCAGATCTTGCCAAGCAAAAGTCAAAGATGGAGGAGGAGGTGGAGCATGTGGCAGGCCAGTAGGGGGCGCTCCTGCATTGAGCCACCCACCTCAATGAGCCCGACCACCTTCCAGGCTCCAAGTGCCTCCCTGGGGCGCCTCACGTCCGGCTGACCCCCTTCCTGGAGCACACTCACTACCCTGGGGGTAACGTAAGCTGCCACCACCCCGAGAAGGGACTGTCTCGGCCCTGTGTCCTCGGTGAAACACAGGCCTAATTTTCCAATGTGTACTTGACCCAGTATAAGCACTTGGGGAACTTTCCCAAGTTGGGGGCCAAAAAGGAAAGTCCTCTTAGTCTGCAGACGTAAGGGGCCTCTTAGGCATAATTTAGACCCACCTCTCAATAAGTCTCCTACACCTCCTACACTGGTCACAAAGGATAACTTTATTGACTACAGGGGTAGGGTGAAAATAGGGTACAAGATACAGCAATATCACAGAAATCCCATAGAGCAAAACAGTCTGGCTGAGGTAGCCTTTTGATCATGCATCTGAGTTAATGCCAGCTAGATATTTAACCAGATCTCGAGTAGCTTACTCACAAGCATCATCCAGAGGCTGTTGGAGATTCCCTCTGGAGGCAGGCCGCTCCTAGCTCATGAGTGATGGGGGAGAGAGCCAGTTTCAGATGGTAAAACTCCTCTCTAAATCTGGTCCCCCACATGGCTGCTGCCCCCTCCTCCTGGGCAGTCTTAACTTATATAGCCCCTGTGATCTCATTCACCTGGTCCAATGGAGGTCAGCACCCCTTACCCAGGTAGCTGATACCAGTTACGTAGGCAGAGGGAGCAGGTTTCCCCCCTCCCTCAGGAATGTATCCATCTCAGGTTACCTAAAGAGATAGGGTAAAGGTGTGACTCCTCTGCTGGGCCCATCCTAATCAAATTGTCACAGAGCAGAGATTTTGGGGGAGAAACAAAGGTGGCTTCCTGCCACAGAGCATGGAGTGAATCAACAGATGTAACAGTGGAAGAAAGGGAAGGCAGGACAGGGAGAAGAAGGCTGAGAGCAGACAAGACTTCAGTTCTGATGGACTGAGCTTCAAAAGCTGAGTGACAGTATGAAGAAGGCAGCTTTTGGGTAATACTGAAAGAGACCATGTGGTGGACGAGATAGGAAGAGATCAGATCTTTTCAACTGAACAACCTGCATGTTGGTCAGTGGCGAAAAGGTGAACTTGGGCTGCAGATTTAATATAGAGGACAAGAGATAAGAAGCTGAAGGACTGGACCTATCATCACAATGGAAGCTGAAGTCACTGATGATGAATGTGGAAGACTGAGGAAAGGAAGAGAAAGTTACTAGTCAAAGCCAGAGAGAAAGGTAAGGAATTCACCACGGTCAATTGGTTAGTTGTAAGCAGACCTTTTACTCAAAAGAAAAAGAGAGAAAATATTTTAAATTAAAAAATGGATTGTAAAAGCACAAAAATGAGGAGGGGCCCCAAGTAGCAGTAATAGCATTGTTTTTAAACTTGACTTGATTTCAGACTGATGTCCCAACAAGTAACGCAAAGCGTGTATTTAAATAATCATTCTGATTTAACACAATGGTTTTTATTAAAAAAGGTATCCAATGTATTCTACATTTGCAGACAGCAAACAAAGGGCGTATGACTGATGTGTGCAAAGAACACCTTTTAGTCATGGTTCCTTGATTTCCAAAACATCAAAGTGGGGTGTAGCTTTCTAGCTTGTCAGTGATGCTTTCTTCAGAGCAAGACACTCTCAAACAACTCCTTTGGCTCCCTACTCATTTCAAAAACCTGTCAAAATCTCCCTCCTATTTGTAAAATCATCCAGATATTAGCTCCTACTAACATTTGTGGTACTTGGACATGATGAGGTACTTGGACATGATGATGAAGGATAAAAGCATGAGGACCTGCATAAAACAGATTAAATTACATTGCAGAATCTGACTGAAATTCTCCAACTCAGTCATCTAATAGTAGACTCTGCTCTGCCTATCTGGACTTGTCACTGCTGTTTCTGCGAGCACTTTTTCCTCACCTGTTCCTGCGAGGAAAAACCTTCCTATATCTTTATCCCATATGTTTACAAATATTACCTGAAAATCTCTCTTTCCTCTCTTCTCCCAATCAATAAAATAAAGTTCAGGGAAAATGGCAATTTTTATTCACTTCTGTAGCTGTTATTTAAATGCTATAAAAGCACTGGTTAAAGGTATAAAACAAAGCTGAACTGTAGTGCTTATGGCTCAGTAATAAATATATTTTCTTCACGAATGCTGGACCAGTGACAGACTACAATGTGTGAATTTCATAGATGATTCACAAAGAAACCCCAGGATGGAAAAAGAACCTTACAGGACGGTGGGTGGTAATTCAGAGCTGAAATGTCACCTTTCAAACTATTTCCAAGCATTCCCCACAGCAGAAAGATTTACAAAAGACCAATGTAACAATCTTTATCCTTTTCTTTTCAGTGACTATTTACTTACCTAAATACACTGTCTGCTAGTTTGCACTTACAGGGTGTGCCCCAATGAGCGCGCACAGGTAGAGGCACTGTGGCAGGGCACTGGTTGTGCCTGCCACTTTAAGGGCCTGGAGCTGGCAGCTGCAAGGTGCCTAATGAGGGCAGCCATTTTGAACCTAGGGCTGCCCATATAAACAAGGCAGTTTTGCTGCTGGAGGCAAGGGAGGAGCTGTAGGGGATGGATAGGAGGCTCCTGGTCCTGGGCATGACCTAAAACTGCACCCTACCAGGAGTGGGTGGCCTGGTGGGGCTCCCAGTGGTGCAGGAGCCTCCAGGAAATACCAGGCCAGTTACCACCCTGGTGAAAGGCGGGTTGGGGCACCTTAAACCCAGCTCCCACAACCAGGTGGGTTACCCCTTTGTAGGGTCTGGAGGGTGGACCCCTAGAGAGTGAGAGTGAGGCCATAGACTCATGCCTGTCTGGACTTCCCCTGACTGGTCAATGCTGCGGCCAGGACCGGAAGGGTCGAAGGGCCAGGGGCCCACTGCAAGGAATGCCCAAGAGCTGCACGCCTGGGGTTCCAACTGGCCTGGAGGTAGGTCAGGGCTAGAGAGCTGAAGGTCCTTATGTGGGGGACCACCCCCGGAAGGGGAAGCAGCTCTGGGAGCTATGTTGCCAAGAATGAAGGCAGATTAGGCTGCCCAAATGAAGGGCTCATAGAGGGGTTCAACACTAGGATTATGGGGCCCAGTGTAGGGCCGGTGACTGTTGAGAACATCTGGATGCCATTTGCAAGGCTTGGGCTGCAGTACAGGGGAGGAACGGAGCTGCAGACAGTACCCCCGGCATCAGGGCAAGAAATGGGCAGCCTCCTGCTTGATTAACATCTATTAAATAATTAACAATAAGGTGTGGCGGATGAGAAGGCAGGTGGTTAGCCCAGAAACAGGTGGGCGGGCCACTGGGAAGACTGCTTTAAGCAGGCCCCCTGTTACAGGCACACATTTCCTGTGGGTCAATTAGCAGCAGTACATATTTGTGCTGCTGCTACTTGTCCCCAGGTACGCGCACTGCAAAGTGACCTGGATGGAGTAAGGGAGACTGCCTTACTTGGGGTCCTGAGGGCCTCCTGGGGCAGCAGCAAGATTAAACCAGCTAGTTGGAGCCTGGCCAGCAGCCAGAGAATAGCTCTGACCAGCCAGGCTCCCTTTCTGGCAGCGTACACTGCTGCTGTATATGCCATTCCACTTTTTTCAGCAGTGGTTTTTTTTGGCACCAGAATCTCCCAGTGTAAAAAAAACAAAAACAAAAAAATGAACACAAACAAAAAAACCCCTGCCATGCTACAAATTAGCAGCATACTAAACGGGTGCTTGTGTGCCATGTGTGGTTTGCAGCACCTCAAACTACTTTGAGGCACCACAAACCACACGTGCGTGCTTGCTGGGGCATGCCACCCACCGTTGCATAACTTAGCTGCCTGAGAGAGAGCATCATGCCCTGACATTACTGGGCACCATCTCCTCCCAACTAGTCAACAGATTTAAAAAAAAAACAACCTTCCTTCAGAATCCACAGATGCCAAAGTATAAATTGAGGAGGAAGAAAAGAAACGGAGTTTTGGTCAATTCTTCATGCTAAAAGGTATGCCTTGCAAAGCTACATGCAGATACTTTCTACTACAGTAAGCTATTGGTTAAAAAATTATAATCTAAAACAATTTTAACTCTGCTTTACTGCTTCTAGAGTTTTGTATTATATGATAAATATATGCCTGCGCTGAGACTTTTCCCTGTGGTTCATTATCTCAACACCATCATGAGAAGAGATTGATGTCATATATCTTGACTTCAAAAAAGCCTTCGATCTGGTATCCCATGATCACCTCTTGGCGAAACTGGACAATTGTGGTCTTGGGTCCACCACAATCTGCTGGCTGGGAAATTGGTCAGACCCAGAGGGTAGTAATTGATGGCAGTCATTCATCATGGTGTCCTGTGACCAGTGGGGTCCCCCAAGGCTCTGTCCTTGGACCCATATTGTTCAACATCTTCATTAATGATGTGGACATTGGAGTCAGGAGCAGACTGGACAAGTTTGCTGATGACACCAAACTTTGGGGCAAAGCATCCATGCCAAAAGACGGCGGGTGATCCAGGCTGACCTGGACAGACTCAGCAAATGGGCGGACAAGAACCTGATGGTGTTTAACACCGATAAATGCAAGGTTCTCCACCTTGGGAGGAAAAACCTGCAGCTTCCTTATAGGCTTGGGGTTATCATTGACCACAAGATGAACATGAGCCTGTAATGCGATGCTGCGGCTAGTAAAGCGATCAAAACGCTGGCTTGCATCCACAGATGCTTCTCAAGCAAATCCCAGGACGTCATTCTCCCCTTGTACTTGGCCTTGGTGAGGCCGCAGCTGCAGTACTGCGTCCAGTTTTGGGCTCCACAATTCAAAAAGGATGTGGAGACGCTTGAGAGAGTCCAGAGAAGAGCCACGCGTATGATCAGAGGTCTTTCCTGACCATACGACAACAGGCTGAGAGCCATGGGGTTCTTTAGCCTGGAAAAGCGCAGGCTCAAGGGTGATCTGATGGCCATCTATAAGTTTTTCAGGGGTGACCACCAGGATCTGGGGGAATGTTTGATCACCAGAGTGCCCCAAGGGATGACGAGGTTGAACGGTCACAAACTACTGCAAGACCGTTTCAGGCTGGACAGAAGGAAGAATTTCTTTACTGTCCGAGCCCCCAAGGTGTGGAACAGTCTGCCAGCGGAGGTGGTTTAAGCACCTACATTGAACATCTTCAAGAGCAAATTGGATGCTTATCTTGCTGGGATCCTATGACCCAAGCTGACTTCCTGCCCTTTGGGCGGGGGGCTGGACTCGATGATCTTCCGAGGTCCCTTCCAGCCCAAATATCTATGTCTATAAGAACGCTGGCAAAGTTGCTGAATTATTCAGGGCAAAAGTCTACAAGCAGCCAGGACAAGAAGAATCCCAGAAACTTGCTCCTGATTTAAGGAATAAAAGTGTTGAAAAATATTCTAAATTGTTTCTTTTTCTACTTATACTGCTATAAAGACACTAGCATCTGATGAAGTAAGTTTCTACATACAAAAGGTTATGCATCTCTGATACAGTTAGTCTATAAGGAGCAAGTCTAGTCTTCTATAAAAACACTACTCTTTCACATTTAAAGTGAATGCCAAATTCTTCTTGTACTGATTAAGGAAAAGTAAAAATCTTTGTTTTTTAATAGAGGTGCACTGATGTTGTAGTCCATATCGTATTGGCACTAATAAAAGGAAAATTGACATTATTGGCAATCGGCTTTTTTTGGCTGATGTGTCCAATAATGTCACCAATAAATGCTATGTGTCTGCATGCAGCTGCAGCATGCACATGGGCAGGAATGCAGCTCGGCAGCTTGGAGAACAGTGTCCAGCAGTATGTCTTTGTGGGGGAAGGGGCGTGAATGGGACAGACCAAGGCCTCCACGGTGAGGGAGGGAGTGGGGCTGGGGCAGGGGCTGCCCAACCAGGCAGGGTGGGGTAGGAGACAAAGCTTTGGGAGGCTCATCCAGGAGGTATGGGGGGTCTACTTCTGCTGCTGTGCTCTCCCTGGGGAGGCATGGGTGGTATGTGCCTCTTCCTGGAGGAGCTGTGCCGAGGCTGCACTCACAGCAGGTGGGGCAGGTGGTGGCTGCACTGGGAAGGGAGGCTACAGGGGATGGGGAATGATAAATTTTGGGGCAGCTATAGCCTCCCTGGTGCCTCCCTTCTCAGCACTGCCACTGCCCACCTTGCCCGGCGCAAACACAGCCCAGGCCCAGCCCCTCTGCCGGGAAGAGGCTGGCACAGCCCCTGGCCCTGAGCCCACAGCAGGCAGCCCACCTTCTCCCCGTGAACAGATCCAGCGGCCATGTGCCCCCCATGCCCTCCCAGGGTGCGCGCAGCAGCGGGAGCTGCCCCCCCTGCCCCCGCTCCATCCCACAACCTGTCCCCTGCCCGGGCTGAGCAGCACCTGCTCCAGCCCCACTCCTTCCCCTACAATGGGGGCCTCAATCTTCCCCCACCCAATATCCCTTCCCTCCTCCACACCCCTTTCCCCTAACAGACTTACCAGCTGGACACTGCTCTCCAAACTGTCAGGCTGCATATTGGCAATCGGATTAGTATCGGCTGATATGGCTGGTTAATAATTGGTCGTCGGTACTGGCCAAAAATTCTTTATTGGTGCACCCCTAGTTTATAATGTTTAACAGAACCAGCAATAGGTTTTCAGAGTCAGATCTGTGAAGGCCTCTCGGCAACATCTGTAGCTGATAAAATACAGTGGAAGAAAAGGGTAGAAAGCATAGTGGAACAGAGAAGGCTGATACAACTGGATACTGGAGGAGATGTTTGGAGGTCTTAGCTGCTAACAAAGGATTCGGCTGATATGCCTGTTATTTAAAGACCAGTGTGGATTTTGGCAGCTGGTTAAAGGAAGAAAAGGTAACTGGAGTGAATAAACTTGTCACTGGGAGAAAGCAGGGAAGCCTCCTTCCAAATTAACCTTTCATGTACAAGAAAAAAGGAGAAATGAATTTCCATGGCATAAAGAATGCTAACTACATGGGATTTCCTAATGTGCTATTTTACTAACACTGACCTAGTGCTTGTCCTTATGAGTCCCACCCTATAACTGACCTCAGTAACTAAGCCAACTGTGGGCAAACTATGCGGCTCGCTGGCATGGTACTTGCAGGTCTCTGGAAATTGGCCCCCACTCTCCAACTTCAGTGGAAGATTGGATGTGGCTCCCAGGGTGAATAACTCTGGCTACCCCCTGTAGTCACCAACAGTGACCAGGTCAAATTGTAGAGGCTTGTTGCGAAACAGATCCTGAACAGCAACACATCTCACTGATACTGTTATTGTCTGCACATCTCATTCAGCGATTCATTATGCAAAGTCATATGTGACCTCACAGAATAAGATTGAGAAACAGGAACATTTAGATTACCAGGAAAAAAACTCCCTGACGTACTTGATTTGAGAACAGGCTTCTAAAGGAAATAGGGGAAGCCCTGTTATCAGAGATGTTTGTAGTTACAATGAACAAAACCTTACTTAATAAATGGTACAGAATAATCTTTCATTGGCTTCACAAGGAAATAAATAATTTATTAGGTGCTTTCCATCTATACTTTGGACTAGTGGTGCCCAACCTTTTTGGCCAGATGGGCAGTGCCCCGACTATCTCTGGGATGGATCCAGTGGGTGGTCCTGATCTGGTGTTGGAGGCAGTTGTGGTGGGACCCAATCTAGCCCTGGAAGGGGAGGGGGGGCAGTCTGGCCCCATGGGAAGGGAAGGGGGCTTGACCCAACCCCAACCTATCCCGGGGGGGGAGGGGCAAGGGGAAAGTCTTGGCCCCAATCCAGGTATGGGGGTGTGTGGCCTGGCCCAGACCTAGCAGCAGGGGTGGAGGGGGCAGGGCCCAGCCCCAAACTGGCCACGCACAGCTTGGGGCTAGAAATTTGGCAGCAGGAGAAGGTGGTTGTATTAACTGCTACTGTTCCCCTGCTACCAAATTTCCCAGCCAGCCTGTGGGGATCCTTGCAGGCTGGATGCTATGGCTCAAGCTGCATTTGGCCCATAGGCCAGAAGTTGAGCACCCCTGCTTTAAAGCCTCTATAACGTCTGGCACTTGGCTGAGCCACCTCTAGTGTTCAAATTCTGAAGTTAGGACAACAGGGACAACGGGACTGTCACAAAATTTGAGTCACATAATTACAGTGAAAATCCCCTCTTTTAGAAACAGTAGTTCAATGTTCAGAAGATTAGTATTATTATGGTTTATTTCTAAAAAATACATTTTAGTGTTAACAGCAAAGCAATAAACATTCCCTTAAAACTCCCTTTCTTGCCTCTTTTGATATGAAACAATTGCAATCTGCAAGCTAATCTGGCCCAGAGCAGAATATACTTTCTTGCAAACGAAGTTCTTCCAAATGCGATGGTTATAATCACAGTTTTTAGATTAGTCCCTCCTGTGCTCTATGGCTCTTGGAAGATGGGGTATGGCAGAACTTCATCAACATTTTCTTAGCCATAATTGTCACAAAATATATTTAAAAAACATCATCAGCATGGGAAGCCTTTGTACTTTTGTTTTCTAAATCCATCATTGTTCCAAAGCATCCCTTGTACACCTGCCCAAAGAAAAAGTAACACTTTATACTTTAGTAAAAAGTATCACCAACTCCACTTTACTTTGGCAAATTTCCTTTAGAAAAAAGCCACAAGAGGATGATTTAGGAGGGACAGAGAAACCTTCCATTTTGTTACAGGAACAATCCAGCAGGGAGGCAATTCATGTAGGTCCTATCTAGACTAGGAAAAATATTTTTTTTTAACTGCAGATTTAAAAAAAAACCCATGTAGGCAGTGGTTATCATTACCAGGCAACACAGTTATAAAGGTACTACTGAACATGCTAAATGCTATCATACTGAGTGCTGACAGTTTTTCAAAAAAAGACACACACTTAAAACAAAGTCCCCCAGTGCCTGAAGAAGGGTGTTTGTGTCCAAAAGCTTGCAAAGAACTTTTCCCCAACTATTTAGGTGGTCTCATAAAAGATAGCACATTTACCCAAAGAACTTAAAACAAGTGAGCTAAGGCATTAAAAAGAAATCTTTTTTCCTAGTTTGAACAGGGACTCAGATGCAAGTGTGCAGGCTTCCTGTGACTGTTAAATCTTCTCCGTCCCCCACTCTGCCCCCCTTCATTGAAGATCCTTGGAGTCTCAGAACAGCATAGACTCCCTATGACTGAAGAAGGGTGATTGTGCCTGAAAGATTGCTAAGAACTTATTAGGCCAACTAAGTAGTTGGAAAAAAAGACATCGCATCTACTCAAAGCCTGCTTAAAGACCCTAATTGATTTCAAGTTTAATCCTCAAGCATAGCTCCACTGGCTTCACCAGGAGGATGCAAGGAAATATGTATTCTTAGGGTTAGGCCCTAGGTCTGGTCCTAGTAAAGCAAAAACAAATCTTGTCATTCATTTTAGTGCCCTCATTGGAAACGAGTTTACCCATCGGCCTTCTACAAATGCTGCTAGGATGCCTCACTTCTTCCTAAGAATGTTATAGTGTGTCTATAGAGGTATGACATGAACAATGCTGACAACAGCATGAGTGGCGATCTCAGTTCAGCTGCAGTGCTCACTCCCTGTATCTCATAGTGGAAGGTTCCTCAGGCCCGAATTTCCACAACTCCCCTGTGAACCACTCCTCTTGTCCCTCTGGGGAAGGGATGCAAGAGGACAGCTATGCTCCTAAAGTACCTGTTGATACAGGTTTTCACAACAACCACCTGGCAAACTTACTTACCAGAAATGCAAGACTGAGCAGAACTTAAACAAAACCAGGTATAGCTACAAAGCTTCTACTTCTAGCTACATGAAACCCTCACTATTCGCAGGATTGGCATTTGTGGTTTCAAATATTCACGAATGCCGAACCCGCATCTCAAATTCACTTGCAGGAGCTCCTCGGGAGCTTCGTGCTTGCTGCCGCTGGGCTCCCACTGCCACCACCAGGCTCACGCCATTGCCAGCGTAGTTGTACTGCCACCAGGGGCACTGCATTGATGAATGCAGATGACATTCATGAATGCAGTGCCATGTTCGTGGATTTCACCATTTGTGGGGATCTCCAGAACATATCCCCCCACAAAGGGTCTCTTGTATACAGTATTTTAAAATAAATGTAAATGGAGAGTATCTCTTTAATAAACAGAAAAAGTAGAAAACTAATCCCAAATTTGAATACACTGTCTCCGTGATCCCTTACCTTAGATTTCCATTTAAAGCACTGTGATTCTTACAGAACATTTCTCCTCCTAGTGATGGGCAAGTGAGTTTATAAACAGTTTCTCCTTTCCTGCAGCAATATCCATGGAAGGACTCTAAGATCATCATGCATTTGTTTCCCCAACAGAATGATACCTGTTCAGTACATTTATGTGTGATTCATTATCAGCTAAAAAGCAAGTTTCCTTCCAGGGAGCATCCTCCCTCAAAGACAAAGCCTTGGAAATTTTACCAACCACATACTAATAAATTGATACATAGCAGAGAACTATACCTAGTCTAGCCGGTGCTATGTACAAAAGGGGTTTTGTTGCAGGATTTTTCTTTCTGTTATATTACAGAGACTTCAGCTAACGAAAGATTTGTTCAAGGTTTTAGTGGCAAACTATACCACTTACAATAGCACTATATTTGTAGTAAATACTCCCCCAGCAGTTAACAGAAGGCTCCAATGCTTTTTTCAACCTGTCTAGAGATGGTGCCAATTTTGGACAATTTTGTCTGAACAAAATACAGAGATTGGACAAAAACCATTGACAAAGTGGTTAGAGTCTAAAACTGTTTAGCCCATGAGCTCTTTGGACAGGAATGTTCATTTACTTTCTGCTAATGCAGCACCTCACACAAAGGAGGTAGAGTGGTTTATTTCTTGGCACTGCTGCAGCCTAAACTTAGGAAACAGGACTAGAAGGTACCTCCTAGGGGGCACTGAGTTCAGTCCTACACACTCACAGACAAGCACTTCATGTAATTACTTTTATGAATTTACCAAACATCATCATACCACTACATAGCTCTTTTCCTCCCACTCTTGCAACTGACATACTTGTCCAGAATCTCATTCTTGTTAGTGTTAGAGACCATGTTCTAATTCCCTCAATTTATTCACGGCCAATTATTCCTACTGATTCTCATAGAAAGTAGTCGAAAGTGTAATTTGCTCTTCTCCCTGCCAGGTGTTTACCTTCCACTTCCAAGGTATTTGTTTATAGCACTCATACCACTTTGTTTTGCTAGATTAAAGAAGCCAAACTCCTTCAGTCTCCTCTTGCAAGAGAGGAGCTTCTCCATTCTGATCATCATAGCAGCTCTTTTCTGTTACCTGGTCCAGTGTGCATTCCAATTTCTTGAATAAGGAGATGGGAATTATACACAGTCCAGATAAGGTATGAATACCTTGTAAAATAGCACAAATACTGCCAAACTTCTACTGGACATACATTGCCTGATAGGTCTTAGGACAATACCTGTCTTTAGACTGACCTTGTCACAGGGAAGGTACAGGGAACAGACCCTAAGGGGCCAAGGGGAATCCCAGGACACAAAACACAACAGGGAAGGCGAGGAAAGGGAAAGAGAAATGGAGATTCCCTTACCTGCAGCTGACGCCACGGCGAGACTGGAAATGGCGGCAGGACCTACACAGCTGATTAGCCGCGTCTTTTTGAAACTGCGGCCAGCTGCAGGCAGAAGCAAACAGAGACAGTGCGGGGAAATAAAAGGCAGTTCAGCCGAAGAAGGGAGAAGAGCAGGAGTGGAGCCACCAGAGGAGGTGTCTCTGGAACCCCGATTAGGGGTGAGGCGGGTCTGGACAACCTTCCATGAGGCAGGAGACTGCATCGGAGACTGCCAGAAGAAAGATGCCAGCGGCAGTTCGGCAGATTCCCCTTTTCCTGGCAAAGGAGTCGAGGGAGAAGATCCCAGGGCTCAGAACGAAGAAGCTGACAGCAGGGATGGCCCTGAAGACAGGGTGACGGAAGTCGAGTCAGCAATCCAGGTGGGATCAGCATGGGATTGGGAAGGCTGCAGGAGTAAACCTCTACGGGGAACGGAGAGCCTAAGCAACAGGAGGGGCTATAGGAAACAAGCTCCTACCATCCAGAGCAGCTTGGCAAGGGACCGAGTGGGCTGAACTGGAGGGACCAGCAGTAGTCCAGTTCAGCATTCAGGAGGGATAGCAGCCTGACATAGGTATACCCATGACAGGGTTAGCTGGGAGAGGATTTCTCAGAGCTAGGGTAGCCCATTTTGTGTGAGGTCAGGGATTTTACTGGCAGTGTTTTCCTTAGTTTCTTTCTGTTTCCTACTTTTGGAGGGGTAGGAGAGAAGGCCGCAGTGGGTCTTATAGTTGGCGCAACTCGGGGTTGGGTTAGACCTTATACATCGGTACCAGAGTGCCCATTACACCAAGAAGCGAGGGTCGGGCCAAGAGACTTCAGCAACTTGTCGAGGCTGGGTATCAGGACGAGGTGTAGGGGAGGTTGGAGCCTCGTGGAAGACTGCCGTCCAGAGATTCCAGACTCCGTAAGCCCCAGTAGTCAGACCCCACCACTGAAGGAACGAACAAAGTTGTGGCAGGAGAAATTGGGGTGAAGGCTACTCCGGGGCAGGACATCTGAGCTGTACAACCACAGGGACGTAGCGACGAGCAGTCTTACACACCCAAAGCTGGGCGGCACAGGACTGGATGTCTGAAGCCCGCCGGGTGCAGACCTCAATACCGAACCTTGAAGAACAATAACAGTAGCCTCCCTCCAGGCTGGCAGTTCCTCTTTCAACACAGTCCATTGTCATCTCCCTTTTAACGAGTTCATTACCGCCTTACAATTCTTGGACTAATACTCATTTTCTCAAACTTATTATTACCCATGTGGCATCACACCACATACTTTTCTGAAATCTAGATAACATTCAGTGCATTTTCTTGATGAAGAAAATCTAGGAAGATAATAGGTTAGCCTGGCATGATCTCTCTGGCAAACTCATGATGCCTTTTATCCCATTTTGCACTTGGGAAATTAATTAAGACCTCTGTGCCTTAATGTTCCCTTCAAATTCTGTTCTAAAGCCTTGCATACTGTTTAGGTCAGACTAATGGGTCTGTAGTTGCCCAGGTCACTCTCTCTCCCCTTCCTAAATACACTCACTACCTTTGCTGTTTTCCACTCATGAAGTACCACCATGCTTTAATGGAAATCTTTGCTGTCAGAACCATTAAACATTAAAGAGAAACCTCATTAGCCCATTCCCAGTAAATGGCAATTTAGAAGGTCACTCTGATGGCCAGAAACCATTTTAAAATCTGTGCCACTGTTAAAAACCTGGTGATTGCCTGAAGAACATATGGGAATTTCAGTTAAAAACTGAATGTCCTGGTCTGAGCTTTTTAAAATAAAGATATATGAATGTACTGTATTAGCAAAATATCCTAGACATTTTGAAAACTAATACAAGTTTCCCAGTGCAGTGACCTGCAACATGAGATAACTTTAATGAAAACCCTTGCTTAAACCTGCCAAGAAAAATCCTAGTACAAGTCTAGGACATATTGCTAAGACCTATGTTGCTTAACATATCATGACATATGCATGACATACCATGCATTAAATTCTTCCCATGAATGTTGCTTTCTAATGACAATGACATTCATAAACTGTTAAACATCGACATATACTTAATGTACGGATATCACTTTTTCAGCTTTCCAGGGGTTCAATCTTGGTTGGGCCAGAGTAGAAATGAAGGCTCACCAACAATAGTAATCTATCACATGGCAAATCTGTGTTGGTTTACTGGCTGACATCTCAAAATGTGGTGAAACAGTAATGAAGATGTACATGGCCAACAAAGAACAAGGAGTTACTACAATGGGAGCCAACCTTTTCAGCAGGTGGACCACAAATTAGCTTTCCCCTCTCCCCAAAGCACCACTCTGGTCCCCTTCCCCTGCCCAACTGGCTGCTCATTCTGCTCCCTGCCCAATAGCTGCTCTATTTTCTGCCCCTTGCTCTGTCTGCCTGTCCCTTCCTCGGTCTGCAGCATGCCACACATGGCGACTGCCCATGCTACTTTTGGCACACACGCTGAAGGTTAGCCACCCATGAATTAGTAGGTGCCAGATGTTCTCTTATCTAATCTAATTCAGCAACTGGAAAGATGATCCCTTAAAGATCCCTATTTCTATAGTTTAAAGAAACATAGAAAACATTCTGTTCTTGACTGAGCTGGCATATCAACAGCATATTACTGTTCACTCACTTCTTATTTATTTTTATGGGCAACAACTGACAACTGAACATGTGTTTTAGCTAATTCAGTTGAAATACATGCAGCTATCTAAGGTGTTGTGCAGAGTGCCAGTCACTATGCTTTCTAGATGTTAATTCATGTTGCATAATCAGGTAGTGTGACATGATCAGCACCTCCTTTAAAAGTCAACATTTTCCCCCAATACAAAAGCTGGAAGCAAGCCGGCATTAAATCAGGCATGAACTATTAAATAATTGTGTAGAATGTAAGAACATTTTTCATCTAAAGAGACTATTTTTATCCTTCCATCGCTTTAGAACCTCTATACATTCACCTTACAAATTGATGTAAAATCTTTACAAAATACTACTAAATGCAAATCAAATCTATTCTTAGTTAGCAGCTTTAAATGTCTCCAGTATAAAGCACTAGAAACAAAATAAAAATCAATTCTGAAAAAATCAGCAGTGCAATCAACAATGAGAAAGCAGAAATGTTCTATTTGGTCTTGCAGGCAATTGGGTTTCATTGTCAGTTCCAGTTTAATTTCCTGGGCTGCCAAAGACAGGCAGTGCCACAGCAGCACTTCTAGCTCCTTAAAAGAGGAATGAATAAAATGGAAGAGAAAATAAAACAGCAAGTGGCTCATAAAATAAAGCAGTAATTGCTTGAACTAGTCAAGAAACACCATTCCCAAGTTCTGAAGGGAGCTGCTACAGTAAACAGAATGATCTTGAACTGGGGAATCTATTAGGCTAGGTATGGTGTTGCTTCATTAGCTAGAGCTCTAAAAAAACAAATTATATGGGGAAATTCTTTAAATAACTGTTTAATTTTACCTGGCAAATCATGCCTCAGCACAGCAGTTCATGCTAATCCAATTTAGGCATTAAAAGCCCCAATAAAAATAAAAGAGGCTTCCTGAACTCAGAGAGTACTTTTTTTGTGTTCAGTCACAATTATTCATGGGTTGGAAATTCGTTTTTGACTCTGTTTGGCCTTTGTGAGCATCCAGTTGAGAGCAATTATCCTGCTGAAAAGTGACATTTGAGATTGTAGCATTCAAGTTCATTGCCTAATTCAAACAATTGGGGCCTAATATTTAAAAGGTGAGTTGCTTGGGTAGGCAGCTTTGCAAGCAGAAAAATGTATGTGCCTATTTTCCAAATACTGACAAGCTTTGTGCTGTGGTTACCCATGCCTGGAAAGGACACATGCTGGTTTGCATGTATAAAGTTCATGCACACAACAGCTGGTTAAACTGAGAGTCCTGTTGAAAATCATAGCTGAAGTAATCAAACTTCAGTGCCACAATATGAATTTACAGTATGATGGCATCTCAGCAAGCCACAGTCCAGGAAAGCTCCTCTACTGAGGGTAGCATATAAACATACATTAATCTCATGCTTAAGACCTCCTGAAGTCAGTGGAACTTTAAGAACATGATTAAATGCTTCCCTGATCTGGGATTTAAAACAGACTTGATTTTCAGGAGCTCCTGACTTCACTGGGAGCTACAGGTGCTCCCTTGAAATTCAGGTCACTTTCAGTGAGATGCCCAAATATATATTGGGAAACCAAATTTGAAAAGTTTAGCTCAGATCTTTAACACTCAACTGCTACGTCCAATAAAAGCTACTGGGTGTGGTACAGCAAAACCGAAAATAATCAGAAACCTTCTCCTTGCTATTAATATATAAAAAAAAAAAGTGTCAGAGATGGGTGCACTACGAAACATTCCATTTACTTCCAGGAATGAAAGTAGCTTGATAAGAAGATGATTCTGAAGGTTGTTTTAGGTGGATTTGGATTAAGAATTAATCCTCTCAATATGGTGCTACAAAACACTTATTGCTGCAATGCTACTAGTGAAAAAATAGGTCCTGGAAACACAGTTACTACTGGAATTCTATAATGAAAATGAATACATGGAAGTGAAACTGAACTAGGACAAAAAGGAGTTCTGAACTGTTTTAATTCCTTTATATAAGATTTGCATTTACTATTCCAGAAAATTAACAATTTACTCTTTATGCTTTTCGCAAGACAGGTTATAAGTTAAACATTTTGTCAGTGGAGACAAGAATCAGTGTTGCAAAGAAATATACAAACAATAGATCATTCTGTTCTCCAGACCTTCACACTTAAGGCATTTGAAACAATGGTTCTTGTCTTTTTTTCCTAATTCCCCTTTCATGTAGGCCCATGATATCCTGGGCCTGTCTTCTTGCATCCTTTTTCCCTCTGCATTCAACATCCTTTCTCCCTCTGCGTTCAACATTCATCATCCAGGATATTACTAAAAATCAACCAGTTATCTCTGCTCTCACTGCTAAAACTTGGTTAATTTGGGCTTGACTAGAATCCTCAGTCAGCTGGAAAAGATCTATTAAGTAGTATTACTAAATGGTCAGGTGGCTCAGGTCATGTATGCTATTACCACAATAAGGTAAACAAATCAGGTACCCAATATGTAAATTGACCAGAGCTGACAAGGGAATAGCAAATATATTAACATTTTGGTGCTGAAAAATCAGGTTCCTAAATCCAAGTTTACATATTTAGGCAAAGACGACCTAATCTACAGAAGGACAGCATATCTTCCAGCATGCATGAAACTCAACAGGAGATGCAGATGCTCAATGGTTCCAAATATCAGCTCACCTTAAATAGACAGGTACATTTGGGTTCAGTTTCTGTCAAGTTTGAAAGGTGTGGGCAATGAAGCTAAACAGTAACTCTGAAAAAAGTTGTAATACTTTGAATCTTTTTTGTAATTCCCTTGACTTTTGGGGGAATGTTCCTAGCCTAATTATTCCATCTTGCTGAAGTTGCTTCAGGGCAATCTATGCAATTTTGCTCACTCATTTTAATTAATACAACACCCACTTTTCTGTCATATTAACATTCTATAATTTCTTTGTCCTGGTGTATTCTAGATAGCTCATTCATCATCCACAGTTGACAACTAGCAGATTTGCCACAGGGTACAGAATATTTTCTTTCTTTAATAAAGAACAATAATGTGTGCTTTCAGATATGATTTTGTTCATTTCATGTTGCACCAGATTCTCTTTAATCTAGGTTGCTTTTCCTTTAGATTTTATTATGTACTCCTTGTGTTTTCTTGTGTGTCCTAATTAATACGATTTTCCTTTACTTTACTCTATGGAATATATCCTTAGCAAAAGCATAGTTATAATGCTATCAACTTGCTAGCTCCAGTTCTCCTTTTATTCTCAAGAGACATTTGTACCCCTCAAAATCCTATTTCAGATGCCACTGTTAAACCACATGCATTTTTCATATGGTACCTCTAGTATGTTCCAGAAACAAAGTTGAAAGATGGCCAGATGTCAGCCATTTGGACTAGGCAAAACGCATGCAAAAATAAAATTAAAAAAACAAAAACTGAAAGCTTACTCAAGACAATCACTGCACATTTCATCCTGCAACAAATATGCATGCTCTGTTCTGCATTTTCAATGCATTTGGCACTTCACAGTGCAAGAAGATCTGACAAGAAAAAAAGTAAAGGAGAAGACTAATGTATATTGTTAATGTAAAAAATGTATACCTGCAATAACAACAGTCTGGAAGCGTGCATTATTTGGGAATCTTCAAATATCACATTATAAAGAGGTCTGCTGTATTACAAACCACAATCAGTGGGGCCAAAATTTCTTCCTAATGATTTACTCTTACTGTCTCACTCTTTCCTTTTATTGAAATGCACTCACTGCACTGTTCTTCACATGGCATCAGGATTCAATTTAGTAAAGCAGATGCTTTAGAGCAGTAGTGCTCAAGCTTTTGATTTGGTGGGCAAGATCAGCAGTGAGGGGCTGGTCCGTGGGCTAGATTGAGCCAAGTGCTCCAGAATCAGGCCCCATGATCCAGGATCAGCGCCCAAACTGGTTCTACTGGCCACTGTGCCCCAGGAACAGGCAAGCCTATACCACCCCTTTCTTTTTCATCACCCTTTCCAAGGTACACTCTGCTGCTTTGTCTCCTTCCCCATGCTGCTGCTGCCTGCTCCATGCTCACCATGGTAAACCTAGGCAGAAGCTACAGAGCATCAGTGCTTAAACCAGATGTGGGGAAAATATGGCCTGCAGGCCAGATTTAACCTGCCAGGTTTGGCCTACAGCAGGCCTCTCGGCTCTGCCTGGCCCAGGCGTGGGGGCAGCCTGGGTTCTGCCACCCCCAGGTGCACAGCAGGGCTGGGGCAGCCTAGCAGCTGGAGTGTTTTTCCCTTTAGCCCCAGCAACGGTTCCTTCTGGCTGTTGCTGCTGGACCCAGCCCTGCTGCTTGGGCATCCCAGCTTGTCTGCCCTGCTGAGGCTGGCATCTGTGTGGGTAGTGCATGTGGCTGGGCACTTGGGATAGGGCTGAGAGTGAGCCTGGAAGGCAGGGCCAGGGATCAGAATTAGGATTGTGGGGAAATGACACCCCAGGCCCATGTGTCAGGCTTGGGCCCCATATGCCAGGACTGAGCCTGGGGCCTGGCACTGCATCTATCCAGTTCTGTGTGCTGGGACTGGGCCCCGTGCCATTCTGCTCACCCAGTGTAGCTCACATGGCCTGGAGCTCCCCATGATCTGGATATTTGGCAGCAGGGAAGCAGTACCACTGCTACCCCACTGCCAAATTTTCAGACCTGTGCAGAGGTCCATGGGCCAGATTACAGGGCACCGGGCACCAGATCTGGCTCACGGGCTGGGGGGACTGAGCATCCCTGCTTTCAAGGGAAATCATCCAGGTAACTGATTTAGGAAAAGACAAGGCCTGGTCTCCAATGAGGACAGCACAGGCCTCAATTTTGCATTACAGAGCCACAACAAAAGTGTTAAGTGGTGCTTAATAAGTGTAAAATTGTAAGTCTTTGTCTTTTATTGTAGATGTTTAAAAAAAAAAGCAAAAGCAAAAGCAAAAAGGATGCAGCCTTAGCACTGTATTTCTTTTCTGCATTCCCTCTCTCTGGCTGTTATCCAGAATGAGCTTCAGAGTTAAGTATCTGCTTGTGTGGAGTTCCATGCAGGAACAAGTCCTTCTTAGCGACAAACACTTAATTAGGACAGCATGCTGTCCCCACACGGGCATCCTAAATACACTAGGCTCAGCTGTTTTCCCCATTTTATGATGGCTTTGTGACAGGATATGCAATAGCTGCAACACTGCACTAGTTTCCCCAATGAAAAGGACCGCTGTAAGGGAGGGCAGTGGATGATGGCTCCAACAGGTCTTTTAATGCAAATGTTAATTGGACTATAATTTAAAGGAGAACTAAAGAAGAAATGAGTGACATGTTTTGCTGCAATTCATTTTATGCTAACTGAAGCTGTAGAACTAGCTAAGGGATCCTAACAGCTGTATCCCTACACACAACTCCCCAGTACTTTTTGTTGCATTGTTTTAAGTCCCAGAGGGGAAAAAATACAGACAAGCATATCCAGCACCTTGTTATGCACTTTATGGATTTTGTCTGCCTTTTATAAGTAATCTAGTTAAAATGTTTACTACTAGAGGTACATGGATACATTAGTCTGATATCAGATTGGTACCGAAATAAAGAAAATTTGCTCCATCAGGCAGGTATCGACCTGATGGGGCCAGTAATTTGGCTGATAAATGCTTCTGCTGCGTGCAGCCTCCAGCTGGTAAGTCTGTTGTGGTGGAAGAGGAGTGGGGAGGAAAGGGGCGTGGTGGGGTAGATCAACATCCTGTGATAGGTGGTGGTGATGAGGGAGGGGGCAGGGGTAGGTGCTGCCCAGGAGAGGAGGGGTAGGCAGAGCTGCGACTCGGGGGTGGGGTACAGCAGCTCCCACCACTGCCTGCACCCCAGAAGGGCATGGGTGGCGGGGGAGCATATGCCTCTGGATCTGCGTGGGGCAGGGTGGGCTGCAGCCGGGGCCTCATGGGACTCTTCTCAGAGCAGGTGCCAGCAGCACTGGGAGGATGCTACACGCATCCCAAATTTCACCGCAGCTCAGCTCCCAGCTGCCACCCAACACTGCCCCAGTTCTTCCCGGCATGTGGGTGGAGGTGTGGCATTGAGCCAGAGCAGCACCAGGACCAACGTTGGGGCAGAGCTGCAATATGCTGCCTGCATGCCCCTGTAATGGGTGCTGGTTCCTCGGGCAGGGGCATGCAGGGAGTGGATCGCAGCTCTGCCAGGGCACCAGCCCTTGCTGTCACCACCCAGTGATCCTAGGGTCTCCATGGAGTCTAGCTGGGACCTACATGGGCAAGGTACACAGCCAGGCAGGCTGGATGGGGCTGCAGGTGGGTGGGGAGCTGCGTCTAAGAGTACGATGGACAGGCATGTCTGGAACTGGGATCTTGGGACGGTGAAAGCACGTGGCTGGGGCCCAAGGCAGAGCTGCAATCCACTTCCTACATGCCCCCATCTGCAGAACCAGCATCTATCACAGGAGCATGCAGGCAGCAGATCACGGTTCTGCCGCAGGCCCTGGGCTTGTACTGTCACTTCCCCACAATCCTAATTCTGATCCCTGGCCCTGCCTGCCTGTCTCGCTCTCAGCCCCATCTCAGGTGCCCAGCCACATGCCCTACCCACACAGATTCCATCCTCAGCAGGGCAGTCAAGCTGGGATGCAGGGCTGGGTCCAGCAGCGACAGCCAGAAGGAACCATTGCTGGGGCTAAAGGGAAAAACACTTCAGCTGCTAGGCTGCCCCAGCCCTGCTGTGCACCTGGGGGTGGCAGAACCCGGGCTGCCCCCACGCCTGGGCCAGGCAGAGCCAAGAGGCCTGCTGTAGGCCAAACTTGGCAGGTTGAATCTGGCCTGCAGGCCATATTTTCCCCACATCTGGTTTAAGCACTGATGCTCTGTAGCTTCTGCCTAGGTTTACCATGGTGAGCATGGAGCAGGCGGCAGCAGCATGGGGAAGGAGGCAAAGCAGCAGAGTATACCTTGGAAAGGGTGATGAAGAAGAAAGAGAGCATCAAAAGCACGTGAGGGAGAAGAAAAGAGCATGGCAGATTAGCAGACCCAAGAAGGGAACCATCCAATAAGGGCCATTTAAAAAAAAACACCAAAAACCTGCGCAGATCCCCAAAACATACCATTGAAAAGAAAAGGATGAGCAAATCAAATTATCAGGGCATAACAGACAGACTAAATTCTACATCACTTTGCAGAACAAGGGTGGGAATACAGAACTTCTGGTAAGAATAAGGTATTAGCCACAGAATTAAAAATAGGATAAATGACTAAGCCACAAGAACACCACTGAAACTTAAACCCAGCCAATTGCTCTTAGAACCTCACTCCTGATAATGCCAAAGTTTGTTTCCTATGTGTACATTCATTTCACTTTATCTCTAAGCACTGTTACTTTGCATCCCATGAACACCACTCATTATAGTAGTATACAACTTTGCTATAATATTACCTTACTTCATTTTCAGCTGTTAAAATCCAGTATGTAAATCCACACACAATCAGAATCCACACTCAATCAGTCTTCTTTAAATAGTATCTGAAAGATAATAAGAAAAAGGACCTCTGAGTAGATCCATAGCAACAGAATAAATTAATGAAATGTAATCCTGGAAGGTAATACATGGAGGGTCAAGTCCAGAAAAGCACCACTCACATAAAGCAGATTATTCTTTTGTAAATTAATGTCTTCAGAATTTAAAAAGGGAATCCAGAGTAGCATATATACACTACTGAGGAAAGAAAAAGTGTTAAGAAAGAAGCGTAACAGTAATTGTAGTAGCCATTTATTAGATTTGTGAAGATATAATACATAGATACTGAAATACTTTCTTTAAATCAGTATTACTTATTTCAGGAAAACTAGCTTTAAGCTCAAAGTTTAAGCATCCATAGCAGACTAATCATGACAGCTTGGTGGGGATATCTAAATGTGCGCTGAGCTGACTAAGTGGTAAAGTGTCACTATCTACACATACAGCACTATTAGGTCAGAGTAAACTAATCAACTCTGCCATAGGACAATACTGCCCAACACAAGTATTATTTGTTAAAGTGGAATTATTTACTCCACAGCAACACACGTGTAGACAGTGACCGGGCCTGGCTGGGGCACAACGGTGCTACAGTACAGGGACTGCCTGCCAGCTAGCCCTGTACTGTAACACCCTCATGCCCCAGCCAGCCCCTCTGCAGCATGTTGAGCCGAGTCAAAGCAGCTCTGGGCTGGCAAGCTAATCCGCCCCCCAGACCCACTGCCAGCCAGGGCTGCGCTGCCCAAGCTCAACATGCCACAGTCCTGTGCACACGTGTAAGTGCTGCACCCAGGAGCAATAAACTCCAGAGCAAACCGTGCCAGAGTTTATTCAGGCATGCTAATTGCACATGTAGATGCGCCCAGTGTGGGCTAATTTATCTATCTGAGATGGGTTTTGCTGCTGGCAGAGCTCTGTGCCATGATGTTTACAAGTTTACCAATATTCACACTACCCCTACCTACTCCACATTGACCAAGTTTAATAGTGCCAGAAATTCCCTACAGACTCAGGAACCCTCCCTAGAAGGGAGCTTGTTGCCACAAAGAGGGCTCTGTTGAAAAAGGTAGCTTGCAAATGAACTGGGCCCATCAACAAATTTTGCACCAACCATCAAACAAGCATAGGAATTCGAACGTCTGTTTCTCATAAACTGACATACGAAATAGGTAACTAAAGAGTCTGGTGCACTCTTGTTTTAGTCCCACAACTTATCTTTCCAGGATATTTAATTAGTCTTAACGTCACGTTTTGTGATATACCCAGAATTCTTGTGACAAAAGTCAGACCCTTACTGCAAAGGCAGCAGAGAGGTTCTCTGAGTGCTGTAAGATTACTGCTCCTGACTCCAAATCCACTACAACTACCTACCATGTACAATGCTTTGATACCTTAGCAACACAGCTTCCCTGACACATGAAGGCAGCTTATTCCACAGGCTCTTTCTTAAATGAGATGACAAATGCAGAAATTCTCCCCTGAGAATACATGAGCTGGCTATGTGCACCAGTGATGATTCACTGCTGGCAATGACATTAGAATCTGGTATCATTAGAATCACGGCTCGGAGCACCCCCAGCCAGGTCATGCGGCACTACAGGGAGTTGGGAGCGGGGATTAGGGGTCTGGGAGCTCAGGTGGCGTTTTCCTCAATCCTCCCAGTCTCGGGCTATGGGCTGAGGAGGGAGAGGAGGATCCACGCAGTGAACCAAAGACTGCGGCGCTGGTGTTATCGGGAAGGCTTTGGCTTCCATGACCACAGCCCGCTCTTTGGAGAGAGAGGCAGCGAGCTGCTAGGAAGAGATGGCCTCCACCTCTCTCCCCTGGGGAGGAGGCTCTTCTCAGCCAGGTTGGCTGACCTGCTCCACTGGGCTTTAAACTAAGCCCGCTGGGGGATGGGGGGACTACTGCCCCTGCTGGCCCGCTGAACGGCCCTTGCAAAGCCAGCGGGCCAAGGCACTTAAGGGGGTACTTAAGGAAGCCCACCCCTGCCCCAGCCCTGGCACAATCTGTGCGCAAGGCAAGAACCCCCAAGGGCACACTTGCCTGCCTGTACACTAATGCCAGGAGCCTGGGCAACAAGCAGGATGAGCTCGTCCTCCTGCTCAGTGCAAAGAAATATGATGTCATTGGGATAACGGAGACCTGGTGGGACTCCACCCATGACTGGACCAAGGGTATAGAGGGCTATACCCTATACAGGAGGGATCGTGTTGGCAAAAGGGGCGGGGGTGTAGCTCTCTATGTGAAGGAAAGCTACATGTCCCTGCAAGCTGATGGCGACCAGCATGGACAGCTAGAGACCCTCTGGGTAAAAATTCGTGGGGAATTCGGCACAGGGGGACACAATGGTGGCAGTCTACTACAGACCTCCCACTCAAAGTCCTGAGCTTGACCAGGAGTTCGCCTGGGAACTGACTGAGGCCGCTTGCTCCAGGACCTTGGTTGTCATGGGTGACTTCAATTACCCGGACATCTCGTGGGAAGATCACTCAGCAAAATCCGAGCGGTCGCAAAGCTTTCTTTCGTGCGTGGATGACCTCTACCTGACTCAAGAAGTCTGTGGGCCAACGAGAGGCAAAGCGCTGCTCGACCTGGTACTGGCTACGGGGGACGACCTAATCGGCGACCTAGTGATTGATGGGAAGTTGGGTGACAGCGACCACGAGCTGATCACCTTCACCATCCGCCGTAAAGCTGGCAAGTCAGTCAGCAACACAGAAGTCCTTGACTTCAGAAAAGCCAACTTTGACAAGCTCAAGAGGCTAGTCGGTCAGGCCCTCAGAGACTGTGACCCCAGGGAGATGGGAGTTCAAGAAGAGTGGTTGCTTCTCAAGGAAGTGATCCTCAGTGCACAAGCTAAATCTATTCCAACACGGAGGAAAGGCAGCAAGAAGGCACAGCAGCCCCCCTGGCTCTCCAGAGACCTAGCGGACCTCCTGCAGCTAAAAAGGAAAGCCTACAAAGGATGGAGGACGGGATTCACCTCCAAGGAGGATTACTCCGCGCTGGTCCGGTCCTGCAGGGAGCAAACCAGGAAAGCCAAGGCTGCAACTGAACTCCAACTAGCTTCAAGCATCAAGGACAACAAAAAGTCCTTTTTCAGATATGTGGGGAGCCAGAGGAAAAGCAAGGGCAATGTTGGACCCCTGCTAAACCAGATGGGGCAACCGGCAACTGATGCCCAGGAAAAAGCGAACCTATTAAACAGGTACTTTGTGTCAGTCTTTCATCAGTCACACGGGATGCCCATGCCTGCTATGGGACAGGGAAATCTGGGTGAGGGGGATCCCCTACCCTCCATCAATGCTGACCTCGTGAAGGAACACCTTGAGAAGCTGGATACCTTCAAGTCAGCTGGCCCTGACAACCTGCACCCCAGGGTACTCAAGGAGCTGGCGAGCGTCATAGCCCAGCCCCTGGCACGGATCTTTGAAAACTCCTGCCGCTCTGGTGTAGTGCCCGAAGACTGGAAGAAGGCCAATGTGGTGCCGATCTTCAAGAAAGGGAGGAGAGTGGATCCGGCTAACTACAGGATTAGTAGTTAGCCTGACTTCTATCCTGGGGAAGATCCTAGAAAAGTTTATTAAGGAGGCCATCCTTGAGGGACTGGCCCAGGCTAACATTCTAAGGGACAGCCAGCACGGGTTTGTTGCGGGTAGGTCTTGTTTGACCAATCTCATTTCCTTCTATGACCAGGTGACCTATCACCTGGACAAGGGAGAAGAGATTGATGTCATATATCTTGACTTCAAAAAAGCTTTTGATCTGGTATCCCATGATCACCTCTTGGCCAAACTGCCCAGTTGTGGCCTTGGCTCCACCATGATCCGCTGGCTGGTAAATTGGCTTCGTGTTCGGACCCAGAGGGTTGTGATTGATGGCAGTCACTCATCATGGTGCCCTGTAACCAGTGGGGTCCCTCAAGGCTCTGTCCTGGGACCCATACTGTTCAACATCTTTATTAACGATGTGGACATTGGAGTCAGGAGTGGACTGGCCAAGTTCGCCGATGACACCAAACTTTGGGGCAAAGCACCCACGCCAGAAGATAGGCGGGTGATCCAGGCTGACCTGGACAAGCTCAGCAAATGGGCAGACGAGAACCTCATGGTGTTTAACACCGATAAATGCAAGGTTCTCCACCTTGGGAGGAAAAACCTGCAGCACCCTTATAGGCTCGGCAGTGCTACGTTGGTTAGCACTACAGAAGAAAAAGACTTGGGGGTCATCATTGACCACAGGATGAACATGAGCCTGCAATGCGATGCTGCAGCTAGTAAAGCGACCAAAATGCTGGCGTGCATCCATAAATGCTTCTCGAGCAAATCCCGGGACGTCATTCTCCCCTTGTACTCGGCCTTGGTGAGGCCGCAGCTGGAGTACTGCGTCCAGTTTTGGGCTCCACAATTCAAAAAGGATGTGGAGAAGCTTGAGAGAGTCCAGAGGAGAGCCACGCGCATGATCAGAGGTCAGGAAAACAGATCTTATGATGACAGGCTGAGAGCCATGGGACTCTTTAGCCTCGAAAAGCGCAGGCTCAGGGGTGATCTGATGGCCAACCTATAAGTTTATCAGGGGTGACCACCAGGATCTGGAGGAACATCTGTTCACCAGAGCGCCCCAAGGGATGACGAGGTCGAACGGTCACAAACTCCTGCAAGACCGTTTCAGGCTGGACAGAAGGAAGAATTTCTTTACTGTCCGAGCCCCCAAGGTCTGGAACAGTCTGCCAGCGGAGGTGGTTCAAGCACCTACATTGAACACCTTCAAGAGTAAATTGGATGCTTATCTTGCTGGGATCCTATGACCCCAGCTGACTTCCTGCTCTTTGGGCAGGGGGCTGGACTCGATGATCTCCCGAGGTCCCTTCCAGCCCTAATGTCTATGAAATCTATGAAATCTAAATCTGGTTGAGGCATCAACCAGATGCCTCAGTAGGGATAATGCTGGAGAGAGGGTCAACAACAGGGAGCTGGATGAGCAGAAAATTCATCACACCCTCCTGAAACACACATATTGCTTCACTGTAGGTTTCCCCTTAAATTTGAATATCTTCTTAGGAAAAAGACTATGGAATGTGACTACTTGTTATTCAAAAGACATAGGAGCAGTGGTTTTAGTGTCATATATTAGCAGGGACTTTGCAGAATGGAAATATATTGTGCAGTGCCTTAATGTACTCAAGCTGCATCAGACAGAAGAGAAACACATGCAGAAAGCAGCACAGCACTTTTAAATACCACATCCAGCCCCACCACCCCACACCCAGAATGATAAATGCCAAAAAAATTGAGATAACCGTTAAAATGCCTATTAAGAAGCCTGTAAATTGCTTTATGGATTTAAAGCAGTTTACCAGGACAGGGAAAACTCTGGTTTGGCTACTTTTAACGCTTTTCAGGGCAATAACAGCTAAGATACTTGCATACACACAAATCCTTAAACACTGATAAACACTGAGCTCCTAAAAATGGTTAAATGTGGGGAAATACATATGCTGTAAACCCAATTATGTTTTGATACTCTAAATGATAAGGTTTAACCAAAACTATTTAAAAACACAGCCTATTACATTGCAAGACATCATCAATACAGAGGAGGAAGAATTTCAATATCAAAATGAAGAACTGGATGATCTTGGTGACTAGGGGTATTTATACACGTGCTCCTGGAGTGGGGGGAGAGTGCTTTAATTACAGCATCTCTCAGAATGACGCATCACGTGCTTCAGTGTCTCTGCACTGAAAAATGGGAGGGGGGGTACTTTAACTAAAGCTCGTTAAACAAGCTTTAGTTAAAGCACTCCCACTGCCATTTTTCAGTGTGGGGATGCTGATGCATGTGACGCTGGAGTCTGCTGGAGCACGGTAATTACCATGCTCCAGCAGACCCGATTAATCAAGTCTGTTCCGATGCGCTGTAATTAGTTTAGTAACGAAGCTTAATAATATGAAGTACAAGATGACACAATTAGTGATCAATAACAGACATGTCAGCTATAAATAAAATGAAAGAGTTCATCAGTTGGAAGTGACAGGAGGAGAAAAACATGCCTGTTTTTCCACAGAATGATTATGAGCCACCAATGTGATACAGCAATGAAAATGGCAAATATCATTACAGCATTTATCAAGAGAGGTATTTCCAGTACAGGTTTGGAAGAACTAATGACATCGTATGAAGCACTAGCAGGACGTCTTATGCACAATTTGAATAATCTATATTCAAGAAAGAGGGACTAAAACTGGATCAGGGAAAGAGAAGGGGTAGTAGGATGATCATGGGAATACAGAGTCCCTTCTCTTACAAGAGAATACTGAAAAAATTGACTTATTTAGCTGAGGAAAACAAATGTGAGAAGGAACCTGATTATCCTCTATAAATACATTGGAGCAAACCTCTAGGAGCAATAAGAACAATTTATGCTATAGGACTTTCGGCACAAAACCAAACGGGTATAAACTGACCAGGAATATTATCAAGGCAGGGCAGTAGAAGGTGGTTTCTAACGCTCACAAAACTGAGATCTGGAATGCCTTTCAGTAGGGACCAAAACAGCTAACTTTGTTTACAATGCAGCTTAGTAAGTTTATAAAAATGACTGTATGAAGTGGCTGCCTGTGATAGCAGGGGACTGGACTCAGTGACCCAGGAGGTCCTTTGCAGTCCTCTGTTCCTATGCAATTAATTTCACAGTGTTCAGCCTCATTGCATCTGAATGTGCAATCACAAAATAGTATCTGTTCATATGAGCGGTCTATAATGAGACCTGAGTTTTCTTTTCTCTTTCACTACCAGAGGCAGGTAGAATTTTCTTTCTTATTTCCAACCTGATCTCACCTTCATAAATATTTCAAGAAATTCTTATTTATTTTGGATTTTGGAGGGGAGAAAAACCTTACTTGGTTCTGAAGTTTAAGCAGGGATGGAGTATTTTGTTGGTATGGTGGCTTTGGGTGGGCTCAGCTGCTAGTTTTAACTGATTTTATTTTTGTAATTTCAGTCATTCACTAGCACCCAAAGTGCCAGTCAGGCACCTTTAATGCTTCTAAAACCTACACAAAGAAATATTTTGTATTTCATTATCTATTTTTCTCAACCCATTCTGTGAATACACTGGATAGTGTAAGGTTTGCTATTTTCCTGTTCAAGCTGACAGTTCCTAGATAAGCAAATAGTCATTTATAAAAGAAGAGACTGAAAGTCACAGTTACCCAGTCTGAGTATTGAGTGCTACTATAATTTAGATGCTGTGTTATAATTCTCTAATATACAATGCCACTATTAACTGCAGGGCATTTAACGTCAGGACCACTTAAACCAAACAAATCACCACCAATTCCATTTAAGAACAGGGGTTGAGAGTAGCAAAGGAGATGACAAAATACACTTGACTCAAAAAGCTCAATTAAATCTCTAAACAGGATAAAATATGGTATCTAACACTTAGTCTCCACCCAACTTCTTCCAACCATTAATAGTGTTTTAAATAAAGGAGTATAGTATATTTAAACATATAATTTGACCATGGTACTGGTAAACAGAAGGCAGAGCAGCGTGCTATGTTGGGGCACTTTTACACGTGCTCCAGGGGTGGGCGGCTCCAAAAGTTGCTCTAATTAAAGTGTTGCAGTGTTTTGTGCGTCAGCATCCCCACACTTAAAAATGCTGGTGGGGGTGCTTGAATTAAAGCGCATTCAATAAATTATAGTTTGAAGCGGCCCCACCACCATTTTTAAGTGCGGGGACACTGATGCACGAGATGTGGGAGGCTGCTGGAGTGTGGCACCCTAATTACCAATTACTCAATTAATCAAGCCTGCTTCGATGTGCTGAAATTCCAGTGCGTAAGAGGAGTCTCCCTGCTCATGTATAAGCACCCCCTCAGATTAATTTGGTCAGAGAGGCATAACAAAGTAGGGTGTTACCTACAAAAGCTCATGACCCTCTGAATTCATTTCTAAGGTGCCACCCTGCTTTAACTTCTGCCTGACTTCAGACTAAACACACCTAGCCACTTCTCTGTTACTGGCAGACAAAAGTAAACTGAGCCAAATTACATGCTATTATCCCAATGATGATCCTTTTGAGATACTGTGAGACAGAGTGCAGTGGGCAGACTGAACACAAAGCTAGAAACCAGAAGCTCCTGAATTTCAAGCTAAGCTGTACTGGTAATGGTTAGCTTTGCAGCCTTGGGCAAGTTCTCTTCATTTCCCTGGTTCATGTTTCATCATAGACAGAATAGGGATAATACTACTTGCTAACTTTAGAAGATTTTAAAAAATGAATTATGTACATGGTTCATAGAAAATCCACGAGACTACAATTACGTTGCTGAGTATGTGAATTTGAATGTTCTCTCAAGTTTTACCTAAACTAAAAAAAACCAAACAGGTTCAGTTTAAAAAGTATTAGCTGACAAGACTTTAAATAGATGTTGCACCTAGTGATGAAAAGGCAAGCTTTTTTAAAACTAAATTAGCTACTTGTGGTCCACTCTAGGTTCCCTGCATCCTATGCTGAATGGTCTTCAAAGGGTCATTTTTTCTTTACTCTTAAAACTGCATTTTCTGAGCACGTGCCTTAAAGATCCTTTTTCTTGTGATGCAATTTAAATATAGATCCAATTTTTAAAAATATTTAATGCTATATACATTCTGCTTTAATACCAGCTATAACTAATTTATATGAACTTCACCGCTTATTTTATTCTCTTACTTGGGTTATATATGATCTAATTGGGGATGGTCCTGCTTTGAGTAGGGGGTTAGACTCCTGAGGTCCCTTCCAACCCTAATTGTCTATGATTATGATTCTATATACAATAGTGATTTTTCTCCCAATTATTAAACGAGGTTAATGCAGTGTCATTTACAATAGAAAGGCTCTAGCTAACCGCTGAGTCATAGCAAAACCCTCCCCCGCTGTATGCCATATTGCAGCTTTTCTAATCAAGTTGCTTTGTAATAGCTGTAAAACAGGAGAGTGTGATTACACTCTTTCATATCATACCACACTTTTGAAAACGTTCTGCCTTTGGCCTTCTGCATTAAGACAAGAGGGCAAGGCTCTCCACGGCCAGGTATACAGCACTGTTTACATTAAAACAGGATGAAGTTTGGCTTGTGATCTACACAAAGGTAGTTCAAAGTCCTTGCTGCCAGAATTTAAAAATCCTCCAGGTCATTAACTGCAAGGAAATATATTGGGGCACATCTTTATTCCATTCCCCTGCAGACTTCAAACTCTCCAGTTCTTCTCACTGGGAACCTCTGAGAGAAATGAATTTTTGACTGCTATATAAACATGGCTAATATAAAAAACCAGCAAAAGCTCAACAATATGGAGCTGATATAGCTATGCCATTATCCCTAAGCAGCAAAGCACAAGCAGCACGGGACACCACCATGACAGACAAACCTTTTTAAAGGCAGATATGCAAAGATGCACTTACTGTGAGAGGAGTGTATTTTTGTACTGCAAATTCCCTACTCACTGCCACTCTGTTTCTCACCCTCCAGAAAATGACAGTCTCCCCTGGAAGAAGCAGGCAACTTATGATTTTCTTTCGTAATTAATATGCTTGGGAGCATTTCTGAAGAGTCTGGAATCCATGATACCAGGTGTAGTTTAGTCCTCTTTGCAAATAGGTAAAAATATTTACCTTAATAGACAGCAAGCTTATCACCAGTCTTACTTAGATGTGCAGGGCAGTCAGGCATCCCCTACATCTGTGCCTAGGGTCCTGCTCATAGTTTCACTTCAGTTCAGGCTTGGGAGGATGTGTGGAGATGCCTGGCATTCCTACCTGTGAGAAAGGAGGCATGGGGTGGGGTGGGGTGGGATGAAGGGTTGGGGAAAACCTGGTACTACCTGAGCGCAGTGTGTGGGGAAAGAACATCTTCCAATTGTTTGAATTACACTTTTGTCTCTGTTTTGCTCCTGGGGCAGCGCAGCTTCAGCCTGCATTGTACGGTTAGTCTGGGCCAGAGAAAATTTCCTGCTATCATGATTGAAGGACTTTAATTTCTGCTATTCAGGCAGTAAATCTGGACAAAGTATTTTTCCTAGGTCAGGCTAGCAATGACTCTGCCTGTCCTCTGCTAGTGGAAGAAGAGTAACTGAGTCCTATCTGGTCCCCTTTTTTGGTTTTGCTCCAGAATCTTACCCCATTTTTAAAGCTGGCAATTAATGGCAGGTTTCATTTAATGTTTGTCTGATCACTTCTCATTTTGCTGAGTAATCACCTGCAATTCCCCCCCAGTCAAAATGCTCTTGAATTCTTATATAATAAAGGGCTTAGTCTGTCTGGCCGTAACACTCTTGGAGCGCTCTGATTGGTTAATGAAACAATCAACCAGAGTGCAGAGCACTGCCATGACAGTGCTGATGGAATGGGGGGGGTGAGGCCAGCGCGCTGGAGGCAGCGTGGGGCGTTGGCATAGGGGGACAGAGGAGGTGGCGGGGCAAGCTGCCCTCTCACTCCCCACAAGGTGGTAGCACCACAGGATGGTGGGTGGCAGTGCTCTGTCCCTGCCTGCCCCTCCCCCCACAATTCTTAATGGGCAATCTGCTAATACTTAATAAAATACTGATTCTTGGAATTAAAAACAAACAAGCAAAAAGTAAATTCTTCAGTCTAAGATGACTATCAACATCTGCATGGCCCCTGTGGCAATTTTACTTGAAAATATTAATTTACACAAAGTATTATCACAACTATATCTAGGGGTGCACTGATAAAGATTTTCTTGGCCAATACCAAGCCAATAGCCGATTTACAGGAAGGCAGCCAGGCAGCTTGGAGAGCAGCCTCCTACTGGTAAGTCTGTTGGGGAGGAGGGGGCAGGGAAAGGGGTGTGAAGGGGCAGATCGAGGCCTCCACAGTGAGGGAGGGAGTAGGGCTGGGGTGGGCACTGCCCAGCCAGGGCAGTGAATGGGATCCAGAGCTTGGAGTGAGGCAGAGCCACAGACAACTCACCCAGGGGGCACAGGGCAGGGAGGGGCAGCTCCCTACCATTGCGTGCACCCTCAAGGGAGGCATGTGCCCCCCAGATTTGTGCACACAGTGAGGGTAGACTAGCTGGCTGCTGTAGGGTCAGGGTCAGGGTCAGGGGCTGCAACAACCTCTTCCTGGTGGAAGACTGGGCTGGGGCTGCACTCGGGGCAGCTGGGGATAGGGTGGGTTCAGCTGTGGCAGCGGCACTGGGAGGGGTGGCTACAGTGGGGCTATGGGGAATTCTGGGGTGGCAGCAGAGCTAATTGCCCCGAGCAGGGGCAATGCTAGGGGGCGGTTGGGGAGGTTATAGCCACCCCAAAATTCCCTGTAGTCCCCCCTCCCAGCATCACTGCCTTTACCCGCCCTGTGCAGGTGTGCCTGCCCTTCCCCTACCTGCCCTGAGCACAGCCCCAGCCCAGCCCCCTGCCAGGAAGAAGCTGGCACTGCCCCTGGCCCTGAGTCCACAGTGGGCAGCCTGCCTTTGCCTTGTGCACAAATCTGTAGGGGGCACATGCAGTGGTGGGGAGCACTACCCTCCCCACCCTTCAAAACCCCCTAGACAAGCTGCCCACAGCTCCATCCTGCTTCCATCCCCAGTGTCCGATCCCCATCCCCTGCTCCACCCCACCCTCATTGTGGGGGGGCCTTTATATGCACCCCCCATGCCTCTTCCCTCCCCCATGCTCCTTCCTCCCCAGACTTACTCCTGACTATGTGCATACTGCAGCTGTGTGCACACACGTGGCATTTATCGGTGACATTATCAGCCAAAAAAGCAAATTGCTGATAATGTTAATTTTCCTGTCAATCTGATATGCGACCAATATATCTATGGATCGCTAATTATATCAAAACATGACATTCAGAAAGAGAAGAAAAATTTTTCTTGATCCAACTACTGCAGAATAATTTCAATCTTGCTTGCATTAAATGCAGTGCCTATTTTTAGCTATCTTACCATCTATTTTTAGCTCCCCTCTTGAATGAAAAAAAAATGTGCATACACAGCAGCTCCTGAAAATAAATACTCACACATGCCTACAGAGCAATGCATCTATCCAGAGTACAGTGATGCCCTACAAAATAGGAATCAAGGGGAAATGAGATTAGAAGATCAAGTCCCAGTCAAGCAAACTGCTTGGCATACAGAACCCATTCATTTTGAAATGTTAAAGGAAGGCCTTCTTTTGCTGAGAAGTCAATCTGCGACTGCGGAATTGGTGCCATCGTGCGGGTTTTGCCTTCTACAACCACAATCCAGACTTTCATGAGAGAGGTATCCTGGGATGAGATGGTCTTTATCTTTTTTCTAAAGGTAAGAGTCTGTTCTCTTACAGGTTGGCTGATCTCCTCTGAGGGGCTTTAAACTAGGTTCGTAGGGGGATGGGGATGCAATGGACAACGAGAACATAGGTTCAGAGAACCACGAGCCATGCATTGCATCAGCCCAGGTAAGCACTAAGGGGCCCAACAGACATCAGGACAGGAGGGTACCAAGGACACCCACTGGGGGGCTTAAATGTCTCTACACTAATGCTAGGAGCATGGGAAACAAACAGGAGGCGTTGCTCTCTAGGTTAAGGAGCGATATACATCTTCTGTAATCAAGATGGGATCAGAAGAGAGCCAAACTGACATAGTGGGTCAGGATACAAGGGGGTCAATGGGAAAGGGACTTGGGAGCGGGGGTTTAGTATAGACTGCCACACTAGGAGGATTTGCTAGACCTAGAATTCTCTGGGCAGCTCTCAGAGGCCATACAGTCAAGAGATACAGTTGTCACGGATGCCCTAACACTACCCTGACATCTGCTGGGAGGATCAAATCAGCCAGAACTAATCATTCACATAGGTTCTTAACTTGCATGCAGGACCACCACCTAATGCAGGAGGTACATGACCCCACTAGGGAGAACACCGTGCTGGACTTGGTGCTGGCTACTGGGGACGACCTGGTGAGGAATCTGCAGGTAGAAAGCACCCTAGGAGATGGTGACCATCAATTGATTGAATTCACTATCTGGCGAAGGGTGGGAAAAGTAACCAGCAGGGCAGAAATGCTAGACTTCAGAAAGGGTGACTTCAGTGTGCTTAGGAGATTAGTTAGTGGGCCATTAAAGCTCAAGAACATCGACAAAATGGGGGTCTGGGAAGGGTGGTCGTTCCTCAAGGAAGCAATCCTGTGGGCATAGGAGGCGGCAATCCCACTACGTAGAAAAGGGGGCAAAGGGGCTAAGAAACACTCCTGGCTAAACAGGGAAATCCAGGAAACCCTAAGGGCAAAATGAGGGGCATACAAACTATGGAAGCAGGGGGTAGCTACCAAGGAGGTATACTCCTCCTTGGCTCACACTTGTAGGGAATCAGTTAGGAAGGCCAGAGCAGCATTAGAACTCAGGCCGGCAACAAAAAGTCTTTCTTCAGGTATATAAGGAGCAAAAAGAAGGTGCAGGGCAGCACAGGACCCCTACAGGATAGGCAAGGGCAGTTGGTGACAGATAGGAGGAAAAAAGAAGAGCTCTTCAATGAGTTTTTTGCCTCTGTATTCTTGAACTAGGATCTAGACAAATGTCCCAAGTGCATTACTGACAGAAGCAGGAGAAACACCAGCCCACCAGCTGTCACCACCGACCTAGTAAAGAGACACTTGTAGGGGCTAGATGTATTTAAAGTCAGCAGAACTGGATAAACTCCATCCAAGGATGCTAAAAGAATTAGCCAGTGTCATAGCAGAGCCACTGGCATGACTGTTTGAGCACTCATGCTGCTCAAGTGAAATCCCAGAGGACTGGAAAAGAGCCAATGTGGTCCCTACTTTCAAGAAGTGGAAGGAGGAAGATCCGGGTAGCCACAGACCCATTAGTCTCACCTCTATTCTTGGGAGCACCCTTGAAAAAATTATCAAGAATCACATTTGTAGGAGTCCAGTGGGTAATATAATGCTGAAAGGCAACCAGCACAGGATCATAGCAGGTAGATTCTGCCCAACTAACCTTGTTTCTTTCTATGACCAGGTCACACAATGCTTAGATGCAGGAGTCAAGGTACATGTCATCTACTTGGACTTCAAGAAGGCCCTTGACATCACCAACATACCTATAGGTTGGAGGATGACCTCAGCAGCACAGTGGCAGAAAGATCTGAGTCATTGTCAACTCCAAGATGAATATGGATAGTTAGTGTGACAAAGTAATTTGCAGAGCTAACCACGCTTTGTCATGCATTAGTAACTGCATCACAAGCAGATCCAGGGAGGTCAGGCCACAGCATGAGTACTGCGTCCAACTGTGGGTGCCACAATTCAAGAAGGATGTGGACAACCTTGAGAGGGTCAAGAGGAGGGCCACTCATATGGCTAGAGACCTGAAGGGAAGGCCTTATGAGGAAAGCCTAAGGAACCTGGACCTTTTCAGCCTCCACAAGAGAAGGCTGAGCAGGGATCTTGTGACAGTATACAAATTCACTAAGGGGGCAGCAGGCAATACGAGATGCTCTGTTTACCAGAACACCCTTTGGAATAATCAGAGACAATAGCCACAAGCTAATAGAGTAGATTTAGGTTGGACATCAGAAAAAACTTCTTTATGGTTAGGGTTGCCAGAATCTGGAATGGGATTCCAAGGGAGGTGGTGCTCTCCCTTACCTTGGGGGTCTACAAAACAAGCCCTTGGCTGGGGTCACATGACCCCAGAACTTTGTCCTGCCGCTAATATTGGACTTGATGATCCATTCTGACCTTAGCATCTACAAATCTATGAAAGTGCCCTGGGCCCCGCACCCTGATCAGGCCGTCTCTGTGTATGCACACAGCCAATGAGGACAGTTTCACATGCCTTGGCTATTACGTGCACACTGACTGACAGTGAGGATGAAAGTCATAGTTAGCCTTCAGTGAAGGTTTCAGTTGTTTTCAAGACTATGAAATGAATGGTATCTAGTGTTTAAAAATACCAAAGTGCTCCTTCAGTCATTTTATATTGGTCTTTGTATAATTTATTTTTGCTAGCAACTGAATTCCTACCTTTGTTTGTTTTGGCATACACTGTCAATACAGAAAGACACATTTCATTGCTGGATTATATACTATTTTAAAGCCAATGCACTAAGCAGTTATTAGTGGAAGTTATCTTTGGGCAAATATAGGTGTGTGTTTAAAGCCAATGTGTCAATTTCTGAAGGTCAACTTTTGTGGAAATTATCTGGCTGCCTTCATAAAACCAGCTTTCGCTCCTAGACAACCGTGACCTTCTACCGCATGTGACCTTCTAACACAGACGTATTTGATGATTGCCAATACATACAAAATCTGGCATACCTGGTACGAAACTTGCACCAAACTACGTGGAGCTCCAAACTTCACTTTTCATTAAAAAAATACTGCAATTCAGTATGGAGACATCAATCTTCTGGTGTCTAGCAAGACAGGGCTTTAAAGGCCACATCAGATGGAAGGAAAGTGAAGCTCTCTCTGAGTGGGGTAGAGGAGGAGGAAACCAACACTGCAGTGGCAAATGTCCCAAACTAAATGTCCCTTGCTCTTTCAAACTCCACCTTCTCACCTCTCTCTGATCAACAATAAAGAAATATAGAGAGATAATTAACTATGTGAGTCTGTAGTCAGCAGAAGGTAGGGCAAGGTGGCACCTTAACCATATCTAACTGGTTCAGAAAGGCATGAGCTTCAGTAGGCGACACCTTACTTTGTCAGATGCTATGATTCCTGTAAGTCAATTTGAGGCATTTAAGCACTGGTTAATAAAATACAGATGAAGTTGGGATATATTTCCTAATTACTCATATTTTGTGCCTTGCTTATAGCAGAAAGGAACATTTGCTGTTCCACAGAAATTGATAGTTAAATTACCAGCTCATGTCTAATGTTTATCACAGATTTCTGCTCAAACCAGGTTTTAAACAGAAAGAGTTAATTAATCCCTCCCTTCATCTCTTTGTTAGGTTTCTCAGTGGAGGTTTTCACTCATTTTTACATTTAAATGCATCCATGTTTTTTCAGCACACTACTATTTTTTCTTCTGAAGCACTGTGAATGTTCAGTAAAACCTGAGCACCAGCCATCTGTGACAGTTTCCAGCTGTACACAAAGACAAAGATGTTATTTAGGGCAGCAGGACTCAGACTCTGGCTCTGGAGGCAAATGTGGCTCTTCAATCTATCTATTACCCATGGATCTCTGCAGAAAATGGTATTCATGTGGGTGGAGTTTTGTGTTTTTTACTGCATCTTTGGTATGCCTTTCCTGCAATCATAAATAATGAGCATATTCCAGATCCGACTGTATGGAGGCGTCTCCACAAGCGCACCCAGGAACGAATAGCAACAGTACATAGTTGTGACTTGTTACTTGTCCTCGGGAACGCCCCTGCACATGCTCTCTGGCACATGGCAAATTGCCCCGGGTGAGGTCCCAGCAGCCTTCTGGGGACCTTCCAGGGCTGCAGCAAAGGCAATCTGGGTGCATGGAGTTGGCCTGGCAGTCAGAGCATGGCTCTGGCTAGCCAGGCTTTGGTTTTAGGTGGTGCATGCTGCAGTCAACTGCACCACCCTGCTTTTTTGGGCACTTTTTTTTTGTTGAGATATTGGGACTTCTTGGTATGTAATTTTGGCATACTTGCAGCGCAAAGAACTTTTTGACCTGTGCTGCATGTATTCTGCAGTGTCTCAAAAGCCTTTGAGGCACCACAAAGCATACCTTCCCACTCATCTGGTCGCACCCTAGAATGTTAACTAAATGTGCTTTTTGTCCCCCTTTTGAACTGCAGTAATGTTTGTTCCAATCCCCTCCAAGGCTGTATTTTTCTGGCTCTTTGGTGAATGGTAGTTGCTCCTGAGTGATTCAAGACTGACTGCCACTGTTTTAGGAGATGTTACAACAAGCCCCACAAACCAGCTTGGAAAAGAAATTTCTTCTTGAGCTGCTAAAATATGCAGAGTTACAAAAAGGCATTTTCTTATTGCAACAGATGAAGGTTAAACGCAAACAAGATCATGAGTGTAAATGTACTGAACAGTAATAAGGCTAAACAGAACAAAAATGCTAACAGCTTCACTCAGGTTCTCCTCTTTCACATTAGACACAAGAGGCAAGTGAGAACATCAGATCAGAACCAGAGTAAAATGGTGCATTATGACACACCCAGCCATGTTACTCCAAGTGAAGCAGGTAAAGTAGAAACACACTTTATAGACTAATTCAGAGATGCATAAGCTTTCATGAACTCAAGCTCACTTCATCAGATGCGGTTCAGTACTTGGTTGGGAGACCTCCAAACTGAAGCCTCCTAAATGCAACAAAAAATTACATTTGTAGGTCAAAAGGAGGCTTAATTACTTCTGAGTTGGTATAGAAGCAATTGCCTTAGCACTCTAATTATGTACTGCCTAAAGCTCTCTCTTCTACTGTCTCAGTTAGGTGTGGCATTTTTCACTTTTTGTCTTTTTATGCTGCACATAACATTTTAACTAAAAGTACACCGATATATCGGTTGGCTATTCAATCGGCACCGACAAAAAGAGAAATGGTATTATTGGCTATCAGCTTTTTTTGGTTGTTGTAGCCAATAATTATGGCTGTGTGCCTGGAGTACCCTGGTGAACGTAGTCCAGTCCCTGAGCTCCACCACCAGCCCGAATCTGCAGCAGATTAAAGGTCCTGCCAAGCAGCGGGAGGGGCAGGGGGTACTCAGCAACAAGGGGACTGTTACCGGCTCCTGCTGTCATGGCAATGCTGTGCGCGCAGCAGGGGCCCAAGTGCCGGGGCTGCCGGAGAGATGTTAGCTTGCGCATGGGCAGGATAAAGCGCTGTCTGCAAAAGGGTCTGTCCCACCCGCCCAGGATGGCAGCATGGGCCTGTGCGACAAGCAGGGCTGCAGGTAGGAGCCATAGCTGAGGGGGTAATGTGCACAAGAATAAGGCAGTCACCACCTTCCTCATAGAGGACAGGCAGGGGAGCAGGCAGAAGGCGTATGTGCGCAAGGGTGTTATAAATGCAAAACAAACAAAACCAAAAAGGTTTATGTCAGTAGTTTAAAATGCCTTGCACTATTACTAAATATTGGTTATCAGATCAGTATCGGCCGATATGGTTGGTTAATCGTCAGCTATCAGTATTGGCAAAGAAAATCTCTCAGTGCACTCCTAATTTTAACATAATGTGGGCTCTTAATAGCTATTATATATTTCAATGGTTATTTCAGTGTTGATGGAACTGAAATACAGATATATTAATTATAAACAGAAAAAGTGTAAAGCACTCTGGAGTCTCTGGATAAGCAAACAACACAAATAGTTATAAATTTGTAGAATGTATCCCATCAAATTTTTCCATAAGTGCTCTACTTACATAATAAATGTTAAAGCATCTGGTAATTTTCCTATCAAGGTGTTATTCAACAGTAAGTGGTGCATTCTACTACTAGTACATAGAAGGGTATGACAGGGATGGATCACTCCACACATGCCCTATTTTTTAAAAAACTTTTCCTCTAAATCATTCACAGCTCTCACCATTCTCACAACCAGGACAGTGGGTGACAGATGGACCTCATGTTCTTACAGTGAAACACCATATAATTTTATTTTGCAAAATTGTTAGAAATGCACAGCTTGCATCTTGCTCCTGATAAGAGAGAAATACTGTCCAAGACTCCTCTCCCCCATCCTCCTTAGACTTTCTCATGCTGATTACAGAAACTGGAATTTAACTGCATGGCCTTGGGGTATAAACTTTTGAACTCTTGTGGTTTTGAGCATGCTTAATGAGCTGTTGCATATTTACCTCTCCGCCCCGCATACTCAAATAACTAATTATAATATACATGCGACGTATGTAATGATGTAACTACATGTATGTTTGTATGAAACGGAAGTAGGCTGCAGGAACTCCTGTGTCTGCACACTCGCCCAGGAGACAGAAGCATAAAAAAACCACTTGCAAACACAATTGGGGCCAGAGGTGATTTGAGCTTCAAAGCTCCACTCTCTGACCTTTGTTTGCAAACAAATACATCCTTCTGTGCCGACTGATGTCTGTGTGTCTGTGATCTCAGCGCGCCTCCAGGGAAACAAACCGCCTTTGTGCAACAATTTGGTGAGTCAGCCAGGAGCTCCTTTGACCACCCCGGGACCCAGTGACAAGATCGTCCCTGCCGCCACGGGGAGTGCGCACCGAGCTGCCTTTTTGGGCTCGCCCAGGGGGTTTGAGATGTGAGTCGAGGTACCCGGGAGGTTAAAGGCTACCTGTGCAAAATTCTTGGTTTCTGAGGATGCCAGACACACATTCCGGGATTGTGATCGAGATCTCTAGGATACTTGAGTGAGTATACGAATCCCCTTGCCCGATTTGGTTTCTGGATCCGGGGACAAAGAGACTTGTTCAATTTGGTTTTGTTCCGGGGATTCTTTTGGCCTGGTATTTGGTACTTTCGCGGACGGTCCTGGCTCAGATCCTTTAGTGAGCGCTTTCTGGTATTTGGTGTGCGTTGGGCGCACTCTTGTGGGCATTAAAATGGGTGTGGGTAGCTCCCGTGTAGAAAGCTCAAGTACTCCTTTGGGTTGTGTTTTACAGAACTTTAGGAAATTTACAAAGCAGGCAGATTATGGGGTAAAAATGAAAAAGGATGATTTAATTAAGTTTTGTCAACTCGAGTGGCCAACATTCGGGGTCCACTGGACCCCAAAAGGATCCTTTGCAGTAAGAGAAGTGATAGCTATCCATGAAATAATTATGCAGAATGGACACTGGGATCAGTTTCCTTACATAGACTGTCGGTTAGGAGTGGTCCAAAATCAGCCACCTTGGATTAAGAAATGTTTAGTAAAGTCTCATGTTATGGTTGTTAAAGGAAAGACCCGAGGAGGACCACCTGTACTCCCTGAATCTAATGGGGGGGGGGGGGGGAGATCCTGAATTGGCCGAGTATCGGGTTCGTTCTCCGGTCACCCTGACAGGTAGCGAGGATGAATCAGACACCTCCTCAGGACCCAGTCCTTCTGCACCACCGCTCCCTCCCTCAGGGAGACCACCACCGGCGTATCAAATTATACCTAATGATTCAGAGCAAGTGCCTCAGCCAAGTGCCCCATCTGAATCAGGGAATAAGAGCTATAATTTGCACATGACTGTAGAATCACGGCCGGTGCTGAATTGCCCGATGCGAGAGATTATCGGAGAGGGGGGCAATGCAACTTTTGTCTATACCCCATTTAGTACTTCAGATCTATTCAATTGGAAGAATCAGAGCCCCTCTTTTCATGAAGACCCTGAAAAGATGAGGGACTTGTTTCAATCTATTGGGCAAACCCATCGACCCACTTGGGCTGATGTCCAGATGATGCTCCAAACCCTCCTGACCCCTGAGGAGAGGAGATTAGTGTTGGGGACGGCAGAGCGCATTGCAGCAGCCAGGGTAGAAGCGGAGGGAGCTGCCGGTAGTACCTTGTGTGATACCTGCCCTGTTGAGGAACCGGGATGGGATAATCATACCGCAGCAGGAAGAGAGCTGAGTGCACTGTATCTGGGGATTATAGTGGAAGCAATGGGGAAGGCAGTGCCTTGGGTTACTAATCTGTCTAAATTGTATGAAGTGAGACACGGAAAAGAAGAGGATCCTCAGCTTTCCTCGGGAGGCTGTACGAGGCGTTCCGCAGGTTTTCGGACCTAGATCCAGAAGCCCCAGATAATCAACGCATGGTAAATCTTATGTTTATTGGTCAATCCACTGCTGATATTCATAGGAAGCTACAGAAAACTGAGGGAGGTCCTGGGAAACCGATTTCACAGCTGGTGGAAATTGCATATAAGGTATATGGGAATCGTGAGCAAGCGCAGGAGCGCAAGGAGGATAAAAAGACAGATGGCAGCGCTGGCAGCTGCTATAACTGGAGGTAACCCTGGAAAGGCTGGAATACAGAAAGGGAAAGGAGGAAGAGTGGGAGCAGACTTTCGTGCTTACTGCAGGGAGAAAGGACACTGGAAGAGGGAATGTCCAAAGTTGAAGGAGAAGAGAGAGAGAGTCACCAAGACCCAAAAACCAAGAGGTCACCTCATGCAGGCAGAGGAAAAGGGTGAGGACACAGAATGAAGGGGATGGGGATCTAAGACCACTACCCTTTGGGTTGGAGCCCGAGAAGATCCCATGGTAACTATTAGGGTTGGTGGCAGAGACTTTGAAGCCTTGGTTGATACTGGGGCTACATTTTCAATGATTCCAGAAAAACCCCCCTGTGCAGGAACTAGTGAACAGCATGTTCTTGTGGAAGGAATTGAGGGAACGCAATCCCGACTCCCCGTTTGTAAGCCACTCCTCACCAAAGTGGGGGACCATTTGCTTGAGCACTCCTTTGTATATTCTCCAAGTTGCCCAGTTGCACTACTTGGGCGGGACCTACTCACAAAACTGCAAGCTGAGATATTTTTCAGAGACAACCAGATGGTGGTCCAGTTACCTGTCAAGCAGAGCTCGAACTATCAGATGGCTCTCCTGGAGGACCGACGCCCTGTAGTAAGTTCTGAAGATCACATGACTGGAGCAGACCCTTCGGTATGGGCTGATGGAACCCCTGCGCGAGCTAAGTCGGTCTCCCCGGTAAGGATCATACTCAAGGATGGGGAGGGGCCTGTTCGGGTAAAGCAGTATCCATTCAGCCGAGCGGCCAGAGTTGGACTCAAGCCGTTAATAGAGAAATACAAGAAGTACAGATGGCTAGTGGAAGGGTCCTCACCATATAATACCCCCATTCTTGGGAGTGCTGAAGGCAGATGGGGTCTCATACAGACTGGTCCAAGACCTGCGAGCAGTAAATAAGAAGGTTCTTTCAGACCACCCTGTATTCCCAAACCCACACACGATTTTAACACAAGTACCAGGGGAAGCTGAAATATTCTCAGTGCTAGATTTGAAAGATGCTTTCTTCTCCATTCCCCTTCACCGAGAGAGTCAAAAATTGTTTGCTTTTGAGTGGGAGGATCCAGATACCTTCCATAAAGCCCAGCTCATGTGGACAGTTCTCCCACAAGGATTCATAGCAGCCCCCCATATTTTCGGACTTGCCCTTCAGAAGGACTTGGAGGAGTGGAAGGGATCACACCCCGCAGTGACTCTCCTCCAGTATGTGGATGACCTGCTGGTTGCAAGCCCAAATTTGCAACTCTGCGAGGAAGCCACCAGATCACTGCTAAACACTCTAGGGGAAAAAGGATATAAGGTCTCTAGAGAGAAAGCCCAAATATGTCAGCCTCAAGTTACATTTTTGGGATATAAGCTCTCAAAAGGAGTCAGAGCCCTGAGTGCGGATCGCATACAGGCAATCCAAGGTCTAACCTCACCTAAGTCACCCAAGGAGCTGCGGGCATTCCTAGGGCTAACTGGGTTCTGTCGACTATGGATACCAGATTATGGTGGAAAGGCTAGACCACTGTATGACTCCCTAACTAAAGAGAGTCTCACTGAATGGAAATAGACTAAAGAAATGCAGCATGCCTTTAATCTGCTTAAGGCAGCATTAACCCAGCCCCCTGCCCTGGCCATCCCTAATAATAAAAAGCCATATCGACTGTATGTTCATGAGAATCAAGGGGTTGCATCAGGGGTGCTGACGCAGCCATCAGGCCCAACTTGGAGACCCGTGGGATATTACTCAAAGGTTCTAGATCCAGTTGCGCTCGGGTGGCCAGCCTGTCTTCGGGCTGTGGCAGCCACAGCAGTGGTTGTCGAAGAAGCCCAGAAGACAGTCATGGGTGCGGACATGGAAATACTCACCCCTCATGGAGTTCCCCAGATTCTAGGGACTGAGGGAGGAAAGTTTCTCAACCCCTCCAGACAATCACGGTACGAGATATTTTTGCTCTCTAATCCAGGACTTACTTTCAAACATACTACAGCCTTGAACCCTGCAACCTTGCTGCCGGAACCAGGGAGACCAATGCATGACTGCCTTGAGGTGCTGAATCAAACCACAGAGGTGCGACCTGATCTTGCTGAGGACCCAACTGAAAACCCAGATGCTGAATACTTTGTAGATGGCTCCAGCTCTGTCATCGATGGAAAAAGACGAACAGGATGTGCAGTGGTAACCTTGGATAAGGTAGTATGGAGGGAATCACTGCCGAGCTCATGGTCAGCACAGGCCGCGGAACTCACTGCGCTCACCCGAGCATTACAGTTGGGGACAGGCTGGCGGGTTAATGTATATACTGATTCTCGCTATGCTTTTTCTACAGTTCATGTGCATGGACTATTGTGGAAAGAAAGAGGTTTCATTACGGCTTCTGGAAATAAAATTGCTAACGGCCCCCAGATTATCAAGCTACTAGATGCACTCCACCAGCCTAAAGAGGTAGCAGTAATTCATGTGCGAGCCCATGGGAAGGCTGCTGAGGAAAAGCATAAGCTTGGAAACGCAAGGGCTGATGCGGCAGCAAAGGAAGCTGCGTTTATTGGTGGAGAGGCGGAGGAAGTATCCAGGCAGGCCTTGTCCCATGCCGTATGGCCATACGTCCGGGATCTAGTCCCGCAGTATTCCCCTGAAGAAGATAAATTTGCACAGGAGGCTCGTGCAGAAAAGAACTTCCATGGGTGGTGGATAGTACCAGGAAGGAAAGTCATGATACCCAGGCCATTGCTTTGGGAGGTGCTGCACCAGCTCCATGCAAGTACCCATATGGGAGGCTTTGCTATGGGTGATCTAGTGATCCGCCAAGCAGTAGCCCCAGGGCTATATGTAGAAGCTCAGCGTATTGCTACCAGGTGCATCACATGTCAGAAAGTAAACTCTCGAACGAAACCTCCTGTGCCAATGGGAGGTAGACCCTGGGCAGCGTACCCTGGACAAGCATGGCAGATTGATTTTGCCGAGCTCCCACGATACGGACATCATAGGTTTTTACTTGTCATGGTAGACCAGCTCTCCGGTTAGGTCGAGGCATGGCCCACCAGAACTGCCACTGCGGCTACAGTAGTGAAGTATCTGTTGCAGGAGATCATTCCCCGGTATTCTCTGCCCAAATCCATCGAGTCGGATCAAGGACAACACTTTGTGGGAAAGGTAGTTCAAGAAGTCGCACAAGCCCTCAAGATCACTTGGAAACTACACACACCATGGAGACCACAGAGTTCAGGACAAGTGGAACGCATGAATAGGACCTTAAAAACTCTACTCACCAAGATCTGTATTGAAGCACACCTTAAGTGGCCTCAGGCATTGTCGTTAGCTCTTACTTGCATTCGAAACACTCCCCGACGGGGCCTTAAATTAACCCCATATGAAATTATGTTTGGCATGCCTCCTCGAGTCTTACCTCCTGGGATGCGAGAAAATGTAACTTTTGAATTAGGTAATAGCGAGCTTCACATGTACGTTATTGCTTTGCAGTCTGTCTTGTCTTCTCTTCACAGGTATGCAGCCTCCTTTCAACGTCTGCCTTTAGACGTTCCGGTACATGAATTCCGCCCAGGAGACTGGGTCTTGGTGCAGCGGTGGAAGAAGGAACCTTTGACTAAGAGGTGGAGTGGCCCTTTCCAGGTACTTTTAACAACCCACACTGCTGTAAAGATTGCCGGCCATGACCGTTGGATACACCATACCCATGTAAAATGACATCCACGAGCATCAGAGGACACCAGCTCCCAGGACGAGCTCACTCTGGAGGCTGAGCCGTCCTCGGAACAAAAAGCCAGCAGGTGGAGCTGTGAACCTACTGGTGATCTCCAATTGCGCCTGAGATAGCATAATCAGAGTCCAGAAAATCAGATAAAGAAGTAACAAAGGAAAAGTTTAGGCTGTATTTGATCTCAAGAGAGGGAGGATATGGCAAGAGTCTTAATATGCCTTGTTGTTATCTATGTAGTAAAAGAGGCAGGATTGAGCAGCCCTAGCCGCCACCCTATATCCCCGTTCCCCTCAATTGCTCCCCCAGGAGCAAATTTGTATGTTGACATGATGGAAAGAATTGCAGGTACTTTCAATCTCACCAACTGCTGGGCCTGTGGGGGACTCCAGGAGGTCGGAGGACGGTGGCCTTGGAGGGCTTTTCCTCTGGCCCCAAAGTGGCTAGTGAATAGTAAGGCGGATGTTAAGGGTACTAGCCAAGAATGGGATGAAAACCACAGCTGGGATCTTTCCCAAGTGGCATTAGGAGAGTATTGCATCAGTAATAATGGTACAGGAAAGAGTTTAGGACATAGCCATTGCACATGGACCTTGAAGGTGCGGTGGATGAACCTTACAAAATTAGAACAGATTTTTTATCCTAACAGCTCAGGGTATAATCGGCTAGAGTGACAGCACCCTAATGGAACAATTGCGTGGTTTAATAAGTATTGGAGTGCCACAAATCAAAGTAATGATTGGACAGATTGTACAAACAAGAACCAGGATGGGCTATGGGAATGTTTCATGAGAGGAAACCTCACAGCTGCTGGTCCTTTGGGTCCAGAAGGGGGCTTGGGGTTTCCCGAGATGCCCTATGGTTGGGCCCCTCCAAATGCCGCTAATAGAGAAAATAGGGCCTTAAAAGGATACTATTGGATTTGCGGACGACGGGCCTATACAATACTACCACAAGGGTGGGTAGGAACCTGCTACACTGGGGTGATTGTACCAGCTTTCTTTTTACTACTGTCTGAAGTTGGAAATAAGTTGGGAATCTCTTTGTATGATGATTGGAAGAGGAACAAGAGAAGTACTGATGTAAGTTTGACACGAGGTGGCTCCCAAAAGTGGAAGGAGGATGAATGGCCCCCTCAAAGGATTATTGAGTCTTATGGACCGGCCACATGGGCCAATGATCGAAGTTGGGGATACCGAACACCAATATACATGTTAAATAGAATTATCAGGTTGCAGGCAGTCTTGGAAATAATTACTAACCAAACTGCCACTGCTCTCGAGTTACTGGCCAGACAGAGTTCTCAGATGAGAGGCCATATACCAAAATCGAATGGCCTTAGACTATTTACTCGCAGAGGATGGCGGAGTCTACAGAAAGTTCAACCTTTCTAATTGTTGTCTCCAAATAGATGATAACGGGAAAGCAGTCTTACAGACTGCCAAAGAGATCAGGAAAATAGCCCATGTACCAATACAAACGTGGAAAAACACATGGGATGGGGACTGGTGGTCTAATCTGCTTGGAGGAGCCTGGTGGAAAAAAGTAGGGTTTGTATTTCTGTGTGGTCTGGCTGGGTTGATTTTTATTCCTTGCCTTACTCCCCATTTCATAAGATTGATAACCACCACAGTTGAAGGAATGCAAGTTGCAACAGTCCCCCTCAAAGCGCAGACTGTAGCAAAAGTCATCGTTCTTAGGAAAATTCCTCGTAATTATCTTAATCTGTCTAAATAAGAATGGGAAGCAGAAAGCATCTTGAGGGGGGAATATTGTTAGAAATGCACAGCTTGCATCTTGCTCCCGATAAGAAAGAAATACTGTCCAAGTCTCCTCTCCCCCATCCTCCTTAGACTCTCATGCTGATTACAGAAACTGGAATTTAACTGCATGGCCTTGGGGTATAAACTTTTGAACTCTTGTGGTTTTGAGCATGCTTAATGAGCTGTTGCATATTTACCTCTCCGCCCCGCATACTCAAATAACTAATTATAATATACATGCAATGTATGTAATGATGCAACTACATGTATGTTTGTATGAAACTGAAGTAGGCTGCAGGAACTCCTGTGTCTGCACACTCGCCCAGGAGACAGGAGCTTAAAAAACCGCTTGCAAACACAATTGGGGCCAGAGATGATTTGAGCTTCAAAGCTCCACTCTCTGACCTTTGTTTGCAAACAAATACATCCTTCTGTGCCAACTGATGTCTGTGTGTCTGTGATCTCAGCGCGCCTCCAGGGAAACGAACCGCCTTTGTGCAACAAAATGGTGGACAAAGCTTAGGAAAAAGGCCAAAATATCCTATATGCCAGAACAGTTGCTCAAACTACATTAAGAACTCTGACACTGGTCATTTTCTATATAGACTACTCTCTATACACTGTCTGAGTTAAAATCACTACAAACTGCCTGAACTCAGTAATTTTGGACCAACCCTTCTCTTCCAATGCACCATTTGAGCTGTAGGCTCCACAGAAGTGTAGTGACGATGCACAGAAAGCTAAATCTGACCCCAACCACCACCTGTCCTGCACATTTCTAAGAGCTCTGTTTAAAAGGAACTTTGGCTGCATCTGGACTACATCCAGCTTAAACAGTAAGCGTTTTCCTGCATTTTTTTTCTATGTAAAACTATATGGTAGTAAAAGTATCTGTGCTTCTGCACAACAGCTGTCATCACTGACACTGTATAGCATGGCACTATGCACCTTCCTAGCATAGGCACCTTACAAGAGCCATACTCCTCCTGATATTTCTGTCTCTTGGCACCAATAAAAGGAAAATTAACATCATCGGCAATCGGCTTTTTTTGGCTGGTATAGCTGATAATGTCACTGATACATGCTGCATGCATGCGCAGAGTTGCAGCATGCACAAGGCCAGGAATGCAGCCAGGCAGCGTGGAGAGCAGTGCCCTGCCAGTAAGTCCGGGAGGGCGGAGGGAAGGGCATGGGGGTGTAGATCAAGGTCCCCACAGGGAGGGAGGGAACAAGGCAGGGGCAGGTCCTGCCCAGTCAGGGCAGTGAATGCGACCCCAGGGCTGGGAGTGGGACGGAGGGCACCGGGGGCAGGGGAAGGTGGCTCCCCACCGCTGTGCGCATAACCCCAGGGGAGGCATGGGGGGCATGAGCCCCCAGATTTGTATGCAGGGCAAGGTTGGGCCATCTGTTGCAGGCTTGGGGCCAGGGGCTATGCCAGCCTCTTTCTGGTGTGGAGCTGGGAAGAGGGTGGGCTCAGCTGTGCATGGCAGGCAGCAGGGGGGGCTATGGGGCATTTTGGGGTGGCCACAGTCCCTCAGTGCCAACCCTGCTCGGGGCACTCCAGTCTGCTGCCTTTCCTTCAGGAACCCCACGCTGACTGCGAGGATCCCAAGGGAAAAGCAGCAGAGTGGAGTGCCCCGAGCAGAGGCAGCACCAGTGGGAACTTAGGGGGCTGTGGCCATCCCAAAATTCCACATAGCCACCCCTCCCCCCCCAGTACCACCGCCGCCACCACACGTCCCGCACAGCTAAGCCTGGCGCACCCCTGCCCGGCCAGAGCCCAGCACCCCTCACTGGGAAGAGGCTGGCACAGCCCCTGGTCCCAAGCCTGCAGCAGGCAGTCTGCCCTCACCCCGCACATAAATCTGGGGGGACAAGCCCCCATGCCTCCCCCAGGGGTACATACAGTGGCAGGGAGCAGCCCCCCATCCTCACTCCCCCACACCAGCTGGACAAGCTGCCCATGGCTCTGTCCCACTTCTGGCATCAGGGTCGTATTCACCACCCTGGCTGGGCAGTTCCTGCCCGAGCCCCACTCCCTCCCTCACTGTGGGGGCCTCAATTGGCCCCCACCATGCCCTTTCTGTTCCCCACACCCCCTCCCCCCCAGACTTACTGGCAGGAGTCTGCTCTCCAAGCTGCCCAGCTGCATTCCTGTAAGTTGGCTATTGGATCGGTATCGGCCTATATGACCAATTAATAATAAATAGGCTACCAGTATCAGTGCACCCCTACATATAAAGTCACTTCCCAATCATGTACAACTTTGTACTTAACCAGTTCACTATCGTCCCTTAAAGCCTGAACAGGAAATTCAAGAAGCATTGTGCTGCTTTAAAAGATGAAGTACCAAACTGAAATGAAGCCTGAGAGGGAACATTCAGCACAGAAATAATGAATCATCATACTGAGATCCCTATTCTCATTTAACCTGAACACATGGAGCTGACACCAACACAAGGACAGAGGAAATGTTGCGAGTTAAGCAGGGTCTCAGTTTCTGTACCCCTGTTGCTCGAGCGCTGCAAGAAAAAACAGGCATAGGTCTAACCAACTATGCCTATCAGCTGCCACCACTCTGACTCCCTAAAACAACTCCTGTGCTAGGCACTCCTGGAGACAAGAGCAGAGATACAACAGAACTAATTCTATACCTAACAGAGTCGTTCCTATTCTACTTATTCAAAGTGACAGCTGAGGCCTTACTCCTGCCTTAAAACATTTGCAGCCAGCGCCAGGTCTCAGGGCAGTGCTGATTTAGGTCAGGGGTCAGTAACATTTTTGGGCAGAGTAACAAAAGTATCTGCAACTTTGATTTATAAGATATTGGCATGCCAGGGGTGAATGGTGGGGAAGCGACGAGGGGCTGCACTGCTGGGGCAGCACCGCCCCAGCCCCTTTCCCACCATCCACCCCAAGACACACGTGCCAAGCAAAACGCCTTCAAGTGCCACACTCTGGTACATGTGCTGGCGGCTGCCTACACCTGCATTACGTTCTTCCAGAATACAGTGGGGAACTAAAAATGGCAATGCTTGAGCAGCAGTTTTTCCCTTTCTTTTAAAACCCAGGGAATAATTCCGATACAAACAGGTAGGATTATTTGGAAACCAAAAAAATCTGCAACAACAAAACAAATAACTTTTTATCTCCAGAAAATAACTGGATGCAAGGTTCTGTGATGGCTTCACATACACCTGTGGGTGGACGGCAGGAGAGGTGTCTGGGGTAGCACAACCCCAGACCCTCCCCTGCCATCTGCTTGGAGGTGAGCAAGCAGCCGCCACCACTAAGGAACCTGGCCAAGGGCTGAGGAGCCCAATGCAGCTGTTTGCAGCTTTCTGGCTACCTGCCACAGCCAGCTGCCCTGGGCAGTTGCAACAGGGAGCTGGCAGACTGTAAACAGCTGCTCCAGGCTCAGGAGCACTGGCACTGCTCTGTGGCAACAGTGGCTGCACACACCTCTGGCTGGAAAGCAGGGGAGGGATTGGGGTCATGCTGCCCCAGATCCTTCCCCTGCTATCCACCCACAGAGGTGCTTTGGAGCCTGGAGCAGCTGTTTGCAGCTGTGGCTGCTGGCCACAGAGCCTGGGCTGCACGCAGCAGGTGGTTGCTGGCCACAGAGCCTGGGCTGCACGCAGCAGGTGGCTGGAGAGCTGAAAGCCCTGTGAGCAGCCTGGGTGGTATGGCCAGCAGCAGCTGCCCAGAGCCGGAGCTGACTGTGGTATGGTGAGCAAAATGACTGGAGGAGGGAACAGGAACTGCTGAAGGGCTCTAGTAGTTTGGGCCAAAGATAGAACAGCAGTTTGAGAGTCCAGCAAAGTCAAAGTGGGCTTGTTATAATAAAGCTTTGAAGGATGGGAAGGGACAGATGATACCAGTCCATTTTTAAAAAAAGAGAGAGAGTACAAACACTAAAACAAAAGGAAGAGGTAGGTTAGGGGACCAGACTAAAAGAGTTTGAAGTCAGACAGAAGGAGAAAAATGTTCAACTTTGTGTGTAAACACAAAAATTCTTTGCAGACTTGTGCAAGGAGGGGAAGGGTGTGGTGTGCTTCCCAAGTGTCTTCCCCACCAACTCTGCTCATTGGTACCCAATATTGCCCTCTTTGTTTAATCCTTTTATTACTTAAGAGGTCACCTCTATTGGGTTCACTGTGAAAGAAGTGATAAGCTTCAGGAAAGAACTTCCAGACTCATGTACTCCACTCTAAGCAATGACCTCAGAGAGACACCAAACAACTCCTGCTGAAAGAATGAGTGAAATGGTCCTTTAAGCCTCCTTTAAGGCTGGATGCAAAGCTGAATGGAAGTCAGCACAAAGGCTAATTTCAATAAGCTCTAGCTCAGACCTGCAGTCACATGGCAGATGGCATTCATTTAACCAAATCAGTTATGTTTACAATACATCTTGGCTTCAAAACATCAGATACAGCTCTCTTTTCCATGCCAACAGAAGATGTTGCTGTTTAATTCTTCTAAGACTGTGGTATGAAAATGTATAAAACATTTGTAACTGAATAATTAACTTCTTAGTTACAAACATATTAATATGCCTTGAAGATGGCAATAAAGCTATCAGACTCCAGCCCTAATGACACTTGTGTCTCAGTAACTCTTTCTTTCTATGTTTAGTAGCTTTTCAATTCTCATTACACCCACTGCCCAGGTGCCCTGCAGGGGTTTTCTGTCATTCTTTTTAAACTGTTCTTTTCAATCTAGGGGTATTACACCAAATCCATTAATAAGAAAGAGCAATAAATGGTCCTAGAGTTAATACAGGACTCTGCTGCACCTCAACAACAGGGCAAGAAGTGGGGAGGCTGCATCCAACCATGTATCCATTCAGAAAAAAACTATTTTTGTTCCTCTCAAGTATGTATTTTCACTTCATTTTCATGATTTAACCAGGTCTGAATTGTATTAATAAATTATACAACCCCAGTTGAAAAGAACCACGTTACCATTTTTTTACTTCATTTACAAATTGAAATTCTAAAAGATGTATACTTTACATGCTCATAGACATATAAATATTCAAATATATGAAAAGCCACATGCACAGGTACGTACACACCATAATGTGGAGAAATGTAGGTTTTATACCTCAGTGTATACAACATTGGCTCAAAAATAATCAAATCAGTGGAAAAATTGGAATGCTTTATTTTAATCAGTTCAGATATTCATTTCCACCATGCAGTGGGATAGCAGTAGGTTTCATTACTGAGGAATCATGGTCACCCTGACAATGGATAAATTAGCCTGCATTTATAATATTACACACAGAGGAGTATTTCAAGTGCATAAAAATGCTCCTAAAATGATTAAATTGCTCACTTAATGAAATCTAACTCTGGGAGAAGGGAATCTAAGAGCTGAACTTTCCAAAAGCAATTCTTGAACTACAGCTTTCTCATACTGATGCCACCTGAGCTCTAACCGTATTTCAAGTGCACTGAAAGCAGCTTTTTCATTTCTATAAAAAATGTGCAAGGCTTACTTGTCATAAAAAATTATATGAAACAAGAAAGAAACTTGATCAATTAATATGGTTAAACAGCAAGCAAGGCATTGTTCAATGGGAAAATAAAGGCTAACGTACCCCCAAAAGTACTTTACGGACATAGCTTTTAATGCTTCATGATACACAGACAAAGCCTGGCATCTTTGATAAAAACAGTCTTAGTAGTAACACGAGACCTCACTACAGCCACTATTTCTTTGAGTTATAAAGAAAACGTCATTTTTGTGCAAACTATAACATGTGGAGATTAGTGATATTCTCCTACAGTCAAAAAGCAAGCGAATGAACACCCAGCTGTCTTTCTCAGATTAATGAAGTATTACAGAACAGATTGGGCTGCACTAGGTTATTTAGAACAATTGCCAATGTCATTGTAGGGCATAAACTAAATCCAAAATGCATGCATAAAAACACCAAAAAAAATACAAAATGAAGTTAAACAAATGACTAGAACTGAAAAGCAAAAGATTAATACTGTAAAATATAGTAACTGGTTACAAGTACAGCAAAGATTAAAAACTTGGTAGGATACAAAAAAGGATTCTTAGCAGTGTTGCTAATATCAAGATTTTATAATTCCAGGGGAAATGACAACTTAAAAATATAAAATAACTTTCATCACTTCATATGTTTGAGGTAATGGAAGTCAGGTCCTTAATCTCAGAACCATGAAGAGGACAATCTCCCATTCTTCTAACATAACCAACAGCTGGAGCAATTCTATCCTGGAAACGTGTGTTATTAGAGCCACAGACAGCAAACAACAGCAGCTGGGATATTAAGCATGGGAAGCAAACAAATTAACCTGAACAATGTTTACAAGGGAGACAGCAACAAACAAATCTCACCCAACAACACACAAACCCAGCCGGAACATTACGGGCAGTCACAATGCAATTTTAAATGTAAAAGACATTTACAGAGATCCTGGCAATGCCATTTTTGATTCTGGAATGGCAGGAATTCAGAAGTGAGCAGTGTGCTTTTAATCCACGGACCCTAGAAATGCTGCGCTTTCCAGATGATAGACAGAGCACCATATTAAAACTCCCAGCTGTTTTGGCGTCCTGATACCTACAATAGCTCTGCTTCATTGAAAGAAGTCCTCTACCCTTAACATGGCTGCCATGCATTACATAACATAGGATGTACCAGTCAATGAGAGCATCATTATGTTGTTTCGTAGGGCATGCACCGCCCATTAGCCATATGATTCTGTGTGCTGTTTCAAGCAGCACAGATGATGAATAGCAATAACAAGGTTGCAAGGACCAACATCTTCTGAGGATAGGCAATGCAGTATAAAACTCAACCTTCACAAGCTACTCGTCACCCTTCCACATCTCTCCCCCTCTAATGAACAACAGGCTTTCTTACCTTTTCTTTAAAAAAAAGAAAATAGGAAAATAACCTGATGTTGTTCAGCAGAGCCTCCTGAGTTCCAGCAATGGCTGTAAAAAAATAATCTTGGCACAATTGTCTGCTGCAGCAGGTAATCAATACTAGCCTGCTTCTTCCACTGCCAGAGCTGCTCTATTTGAATGCTAGCTAAAGTGAACGCTGACAATGTGAGTCATAGCAGTGACTCACAGCAGATGCAGATCTGCAGGAGGAGTTTAAGTTTCACTGTCCCCGTGCTCCCCCCCCCCCACTGAACATGCACACAGGCGCAGGCACAAAGCCTGCCCTAGTGCTGTGCTGGGTTTTTTTCCCCAACTTCCCTTCTCCTTGTATATTCTCCGTGGTGCTTCAGTTCAGCTTGGATAGTTAGAAACCATAAAGCTATGGAGTCAACTCTCTCTTCAGAAAAATATATTTTTTAATACAAATGTAAAAAATTGCTCTGTAAGCCTTGCTAAATTGTGCCAATGTTTAATACTGCAGCTATCCAATGCACACAGTGTTTAATACTGCAGATATCAACTGCATTATTCAGGCACAAGTCTGCAAGCTCAGAATGATAACAAAGAAGGGAGGGAGAATTCAAGTAGTTTACAAAAATTCCCTAAACCAAGATGACTGTAGCGAAACATAAACTAAAGTAAACTGTGTCCATTGGGAACAAGACAAGTAGTAAAGGGCTTTAATTGCTGCAAGGAACATTAAGATTAGACATTAGGAAAAATCTTACAGACTGTAAGGCAATGGTTCTCATTTTTACACTAAAGGCGTCCCTCAATAGACTACAAGCACCCTTCAGAAAATGCCACCTCTTAGTTTTCACTTCTTTTTTGACTACTGAAAAAGAATAGAGGAATTCCTCCGTTGCAAAGAACTCCAAAATACCACAGTAATTCAGAATATTTTTAATACCATGAATTCCTATTTGAAATGTTTGGGTTCATCTTGTGAATCATGTTTGTGCACCTAGCAGTGCTGCTAACACTTCATGGTACCCTTGAAAGGATCTCAGCCACAGTACCCTGGTAGAGAATCGCTGCTGTAAGTCTGCAGAAGCAGTAGAACAAGTTATCCAAGACGGCTATGGATCTCCAACATTAGGGAGTTGTAAGAACAGGTTAAAAAAAAGATCTGTCAGGGATGATTTAGCTACAGTTGAAGTAGCACTGGGGAAAGATTAGATGATCCTAAAGTCCCTTTCATCCTTAATTTCTAGAATTCTATGATTTATCTATGTCTTTATAATGCATAAACCACTACGGAATTTAACTGTAAGCCTGTCTGCTCAACCTGACCCCCAGAAGCAGAGCTATAATGCAGCCACTGTAAACAAATCTTTACTTTAGCTACCTTGCTGTACTGTTCTGGGACCACAAGAGCCACATATGGACAGATCCCACTTGCCTTTCCTATGACTTGCTTTCTTCAGTGTCCTTCAAACCAAGTTATGTGGAGTTGACACAGAGCATATCTTAGAGGACCAGGGACCCTTGAACTTGCTGCTCCACCTGAAGAACACATCTTAGAAGTTAAACAGAAAGAAGGGCCTTACATGGGTAATTTCCCCCAGAAAACAGCACATTTTTAAAAGGCAGCAACTGCATTTAATTATATGCAAAGTGAGCAGCTCCAAATTTACAAAATCATGCTGCCTTCCTTATTTCACAGCTCAGTGACAGACTAGTGCTGGAGAATCCCTCTGATAGATGCATCCTTCTGGAACAATTTGTAGCTCAAGAGCATACCGTGAAAAAGAACAATGGGACAACTAGATGGTGTTATCAAAGGTTAGCAAAACCTTTCAAGCTTGCATTTATCTTTCCTTGGTAGGACGAATATGCTTTAAAACAGAAATGGATAGCCAAAATAATTACCATTAGAATTTGAAGACGTGCGTATCAGCCATCTGACATAAACAACCTAAATAGTTTAGAAATGAAGCCTTTGGTCTCTGTCAACACATTTACATCAGAAGACTTTTCCCAAACTTAGTAAATATCTGACCAGATTAACTCTAACAGATTTTCACTAAGGCATCTCACCAAAGAGCTACCAGCCAAAAAAACCGAGAAAAAAGTAGAATTATGACTTTAGGTTAGTAATTTAAGAGTAACAGTGTAGCTGTGATGGTCCAGAAACTATGCAAGAGGCAAGAATTTCTTAGGTTGATATCTTTTACTGGACCAACAATACAGATGTCTATTGGGCAGTGGAAAGTTTGCTTGTGACAATGAGTTGGGAAAGGTTAGGGACTTTTTGAAAACCAGGAACAGAGGGATTAGGGATATTTCTCTCAAGGTCTGATCTTTGTCAAATACAGACTGCAGTTGTTTGGTGATTCTTCTGACTGGTTCCAGTGTGGGGTGGTAGATAACTCCCAGGGCTGTGCGATTGCAGGGGGGTTTCTTTTTGTATTTTAGCAGGCTCCTGCAGTGTATTTGGATAGCTTTTTCAAATGTACAGTCTATTCTCTTTGACAGAGCTCCTTTAAACCCACTCAGCTGTGATACCAAACAGCTTACTAAATAAATCTATCTACCCAATCTATTACATACCTCCCACCTACCCAATCCAAGTATTTAAACGACACCAGCCCCCTTTGAGATCTTGTAGTATCACTGAAGTTGAAGCAAAGTCGTACTAATGATGCTGAATGTTTACTTTTCCCATTTCCCTTAGTCCTCAGTAGATCTAGCTTGGCACATGTTAGTTTTCATGTGCTAATTAAGACAATCTTAGAAGTCTGGAATGGCAATAAACAAGAAATTAAAGGACAACTGACACTTCATGAAAACATGGAGTTAAGACAATATTGGCCTCTTTTCTATGTGAAAATGAGGTACTCTTCCTAAGGTTAAGCCTAGGATCAAAGAAGATGTACGAACTTGAAGACTCTTGGCAAAGGGATGAGGTTGGGTGAACTAGGAGAGGCTGCCCAGTGAAAAAAAGCTGAGAGGCTGGGAAAGACTCAACTACTCACAGGGGGAGCAACCAGAAGTTTGCAAGATGTTTGTCACAACAGAGAGAGTGGAAAAAGTGGACTTACCTGACCTGTGGATATGGAGCAAAAGCTTCATCAAGGAGTATGAGTATAAGATACTTTTGCGCTTTTGTCTTATACCTTGGCCCTGTCTGCTTGACTTTCTGACATGAAGGGATGCACAGTGCTCCATTTCCAAAAGAGCTGCTTTTGATGTCACTTCAATCAGTTGTTATCACACTATAGGGATGGAGGGAAGCTTTGCGCTGCCTGCAGTATCACCCACAGCACTCTTGCCAGCTAACAATCCCTTCAATTGGAGAAGGGAGTACATACCCCAGTACACCCAGGCTACATACAAATGACTGTTTCTTCTGATCATATTGGCTCCCAAAGGGTACACACTGTAAGGTCCTATCCTAGCCACCCTGATGAAATAGTCATGATAAGCCTCCAGGCTGTTGGAACCTAACCTAGTTCTTGGCAAGAGTGGGCAAAACTGCAGGTTTCTACTGCAGAAGAGGTAGTGAAAAGCCTGAGAGGACTGACACTTGTGCAACAGACTGACCTTTTTCTTTCTCTCTCTCTCTTTTTTTTTTTTAATCACAGAAGCTACTGGAGCACCTCTCTAAATGGTACCCAAGTGCCATTCCAGGCTAATGAAATCTGCATAGCGAAGTCCCTGGCAGAACACTCAGACAGGTTGTCTTACTTCTCTCTCTGCCAAAAGAATGTCCGAGAAAACAAGTGGGCTTTTAACTCAACATCATGCCAGCCAGCTATGGTGGAAGTGCTTTAGAATAGGGAATGGTTTGAAGAGTGCTCTAAATGCTGTCGGTTTCTACATTAGTCTGGTCTCCTGTGGATCCCCTCTGCTAAAATTCCTCACCTCTAATTCCCATGGGCCTCACTTGGGCTTTTTAGCTGCATAGTCTGAGCACAAAGCTTCTTGTCAGTAGATGTGGGCATTTGTTTAGCTGAGTCCTGACCCAGAATATGGCTCCTAAAAATAAGCAATACAGTTTTATTCTGATTATTGGGCTGTCTGGACTTCGTGGATGAGCTGACCATCGGTCCACATTTGATAATTGTGGACTGATGCCTCCAATTAAAGAGGGAAACAGCGTTTCTTCCCTTAACAGCCTCAGGCTGCTGCCGGCCCAGGTTCTGGGTAGCTTCTGATAGTCATGGAGCCTGGGCTGGGGGACAAGGGGCATGAGCCGGGTTGGGGAGCGGGGGGCAAGGGGCACTAGGGCTAGGGAGCAGGGAAGCATGGCAGGGCTAGGGAGAAGCGGCTTTGGGAGGGGGGCGAGGGGGACGAGCAGGACATCCTGTCATGTATCCCCTGCCCTCGCTTTGTTTTTCTGGCATGCCGGCACTCTGGTACCTTCCAAGGGCATTGTGGTTTTTTTCAGCACTCCAGTCAAAAAAAGTTGCCTACACCTGTTCTAGGTGTTATATATACTAAATAAGGGAAAGACCCTACTACTTCAGAGGATGGACAATCCAATAAGACAAGACATAGGGAGTAAAAAGAAGGTTCTGGGTAATGTGGGGCCCCTGCAGGACACGTTGGGAAATTTGGTTGTCACACCAGATGACAAAGCTAACATGTTTAACGATTTCTTTGCCTCTGTCTTCCTAAGTAGGGGCCAGAACAGTCACCTCCCTGCTGGGCCCCCCTCGGACCCCGGGGGAGGCACACCTGGGCCATGGGTTAGCGAGAATTTAGTCAGGGAGCTTCTGGAGGGGTTCGACGTATTCAAGTCAGCCGGTCCGGACGATCTCCACCCTAGAGTTCTAAAGGAACTGGCCGAGGTCATTGCAGGATCCCTGGCACAGCTTTACAAGCACTCATGGTGCTCTGGTATGGTGCCGGAGGACTGGAAGAGAGCCAACGTGGTCCCCATCTTCAAAAAGGGGAAGAAGGAGGACCTGGGAAATTACAGGCCAGTTAGTCTTACCTCAATCCTAGGCAAGCTGTTTGAGAAAATTATTCTGGCACACATCCACGAGGGGCCAGCTGGGGACTGCATGCTTAGGGGCAACCAACACGGGTTCATCAGTGGCAGGTCCTGTCAGACCAACCTGGTGGCCTTTTAGGATCAGATCACCAGATGCAGGGGTAGCAGTGGACATAGTCTTCCTGGACTTCCGGAAGGCTTTTCACACTGTCTCTCACCCAGTTCTCATTAAGAAACTGGAGGGCTGTGGTGTAGACACCCACACAGTCAAATGGGTCACCAACTGGCTGGAGGGCCGCACCCAGAGGGTGGTAGTGGATGGGTCCTTCTCAGCCTGGAAGGACGTGGGCAGTGGGGTTCCGCAGGGCTCTGTCCTCGGGCCCGCACTGTTCAACATCTTCATCAGTGACTTGGACAAGGGGGTAAAATGCACCCTGTTCAAATTTGCTGATGACACTAAGATGTGGGGGGATGTGGGCATGCTGGAAGGAAGCAACAGGCTACAATCGGACCTAGACAGGTTACAAGGGTGGGCGGATAAGAACAGGATGGGATTCAACACAGACAAATGCAAAGTGATGCACCTGGGGAGGAACAACCGCCACCATACCTACAGGCTGGGGAACTCCCCTCTTGTCAGCACAGAGGCAGAAAAGGATCTGGGGGTCATCACTGACTCCAAGATGAACATGGGCCGGCAGTGTGGGGAGGCAGTCAGGAAGGCCAACCGCACCTTGTCCTGCATCCACAGATGCATCTCAAGCAGGTCCAAGGAGGTGATTTTCCCCCTCTATGTGGCACTGGTCAGGCCGCAGCTGGAGTACTGCATCCAGTTCTGGGCACCGCACTTCAAGAGGGATGTGGACAGCATGGAGAGGGTCCAGAGGGCCACTCGCATGATCAGGGGGCAGCAGGGCAGGCCCTATGAAGAGAGGCTATGGGTCTGCTCCCTACTGGGGTCTCTGGCGTGCCAGCTGGAGGAGCTCCAGGCCACAGTCCAGAGACTGCGTGCCATCAGGGACTGCGAGCAGGAGACAGACTCCTACTGCCAGGCTCTTCTCCCCCGGAAGCCACAGGGTAGAGCACCGTCTCCCTCCAGGATTAAGCAGGACTCTGGGACCTCCCGCTCTGCCCAGTCAGGGGCATGGACCAAGGTGGTCAAGGGCTCTAAGGTCTGCCGCACCAAGGCCCCTCCCTCGCCGGAGCTTTGCAACAGGTTCGCACCTCTTGCAGCCCCAGCAGAGCCTGCTGTTGCCAGCTCCTGCAGACAACCCAGGCTGAACCACAGCTACTGTCTCCGCTCTCCCCAAGACAAAACGAAAGGTGTTTGTTGTGGGAGACTCCATCCTGCAGGGGACTGAGGGGGCAATCTGCCGCCCCGACCCCTTAGCCCGGGAAGTCTGCTGCTTCCCGGGGGCCCGCATCCGAGACATTGTGGAGAGGATCCCACCTCTCCTCCGGCCCACAGACCACTACCCCATGCTCCTTATTCACGTGGGCACCAATGCCACGGCTCGGAGCACCCCCAGCCAGGTCATGAGGCACTACAGGGATTTGGGAGCGCGGCTTAGGGGTCTAGGAGCTCAGGTGGTGTTTTCGTCGATCCTCCCAGTCTCAGGCTATGGGCTGAGGAGGGAGAGGAGGATCCACGCAGTGAACCAAAGACTGCGGAGCTGGTGTCATCGGGAAGGCTTTGGCTTCCACGACCACAGCCCGCTCTTTGGCGAGAGAGGCAGCGAGCTGCTGGGAAGAGATGGCTTCCACCTCTCTCCCCTGGGGAGGAGGCTCTTCTCAGCCAGGCTGGCTGACCTGCTCCACCAGGCTTTAAACTAAGCCCGCTGGGGGATGGGGGGATTACTGCCACTGCTGGCCCGCTGAGCAACCCTTGCAAAACCAGCGGACCAAGGCACTTAAGGGAGACCACCCCTGCCCCAGCCCTGGCACAATCTGTGGGCAAGGCAAGAGGCCACAAGGGCACACTTGCCTGCCTGTACACTAATGCCAGGAGCCTGGGTAACAAGCAGGACGAGCTACATGAAGGAAAGCTACATGTCCCTGCAAGCTGATGCTGGTGACCAGCATAGACAGCTAGAGACCCTCTGGGTAAAAATTCGTGGGGAATACGGCACAGGGGACACAATGGTGGCAGTCTACTACAGACCTCCCACTCAAAGTCCTGAGCTTGACCAGGAGTTCGCACGGGAACTGACTGAGGCCACTTGCTCCAGGACCTTGGTTGTCATGGGTGACTTCAATTACCCGGACATCTCCTGGGAAGATCACTCAGCAAAATCTGAGAGGTCGCAAAGCTCTCTCTCGTGCGTGGATGACCTCTACCTGACTCAAGAAGTCTATGGGCCAACGAGAGGCAAAGCGCTGCTCGACCTGGTACTGGCTACGGGGGACGACCTAATCGGCGACCTAGTGATCGATGGGAAGCTGGGTGACAGCGACCACGAGCTGATCACCTTCACCATCCGCTGTAAAGCTGGCTAGTCAGTCAGCAACACAGAAGTCCTTGACTTCAGAAAAGCCGACTTTGACAAGCTCAAGAGGCTTGTCGGTGAGGCCCTTAGGGACCGTGACCCCAGGGAGATGGGAGTTCAAGAAGAGTGGTTGCTTCTCAAGGAAGCGATCCTCAATGCACAAGCTAAATCTATTCCAACACGGAGGAAAGGCAGCAAGAAGGCACAGCAGCCCCCCTGGCTCTCCAGGGACCTAGCGGACCTCCTGCAGCTAAAAAGGAAAGCCTACAAAGGATGGAGGACGGGATTCACCTCCAAGGAGGATTAGTCTGCGCTGGTCCGGTCCTGCAGGGAGCAAGCCAGGAAAGCCAAGGCTGCAACTGAACTCCAACTAGCTTCAAGCATCAAGGACAACAAAAAGTCCTTTTTCAGATATGTGGGGAGCCGGAGGAAAAGCAAGGGCAATGTTGGACCCCTGCTAAACCAGATGGGGCAACTGACAACTGACGCCCAGGAAAAAGCCAACCTATTAAATAGGTACTTTGCGTCAGTCTTTCATCAGTCCCATGGGACGCCCATGCCTGCTATGGGACAGGGAAATCTGGGTGAGAGGGATCCCCTATCCTCCATCAATGCTGACCTCGTGAAGGAACACCTTGAGAAGCTGGATACCTTCAAGTCAGCTGGCCCTGACAATCTGCACCCCAGGGTACTCAAGGAGCTGGCGAGCGTCATAGCCCAGCCCCTGGCACGGATCTTTCCTGCCACTCTGGTGTAGTGCCCGAAGACTGGAAGAAGGCCAATGTGGTGCCGATCTTCAAGAAAGGGAGGAGAGTGGATCCGGCTAACTACAGGCCCATTAGCCTGACTTCTATCCTGGGGAAGATCTTAGAAAAGTTTATTAAGGAGGCCATCCTTGATGGACTGGCCCAGGCTAACATCTTAAGGGATAGCCAGCACGGGTTTGTTGCGGGTAGGTCTTGTTTGACCAATCTCATTTCCTTCTATGACCAGGTGACCTATCACCTGGACAAGGGAGAAGAGATTGATGTCATATATCTTGACTTCAAAAAAGCTTTTGATCTGGTATCCCATGATCACCTCTTAGCGAAACTGGCCAGTTGTGGCCTTGGCTCCACCACGATCTGCTGGCTGGGAAATTGGCTCCGTGGTCAGACCCAGAGGGTTGTAATTGATGGCAGTCACTCATCGTGGTGCCCTGTGACCAGTGGGGTCCCTCAAGGCTCTGTCCTGGGACCCATACTGTTCAACATCTTTATTAACGATGTGGACATTGGAGTCAGGAGTGGACTGGCCAAGTTCACCGATGACACCAAACTTTGGGGCAAAGCATCCACGCAGAGGACAGGCGGGTGATCCAGGCTGACCTGGACAAGCTTAGCAAATGGGCAGACGAGAACCTGATGGTGTTTAACACCGAAAAATGCAAGGTTCTCCACCTTGGGAGGAAAAACCTGCAGCTTCCTTATAGGCTCGGCAGTGCTACGTTGGATAGCACTACAGAAGAAAGAGACTTGGAGGTCATCATTGACCACAAGATGAACATGAGCCTGCAGTGCGATGCTGGGGCTAATAAAGCGACCAAAACGCTGGCTTGCATCCATAGATGCTTCTCGAGCAAATCCCGGGACGTCATTCTCCCCTTGTACTCGGCCTTGGTGAGGCCGCAGCTGGAGTACTGCGTCCAGTTTTGGGCTCCACAATTCAAAAAGGATGTGGAGAAGCTTCAGAGAGTCCAGAGGAGAGCCACGTGCATGATCAGAGGTCAGGAAAACAGATCTTACGATGATAGGCTGAGAGACATGGGACTCTTTAGCCTGGAAAAGCATAGGCTCAGGGGTGATCTGATGGCCACCTATAAGTTTATCAGGGGTGACCACCAGGATCTGGGGGAACGTTTGTTCACCAGGGCGCACCAAGGGATGACTAGGTTGAACGGTCACAAACTCCTGCAAGACTGTTTCAGGCTGGACATAAGGAAGAATTTTTTTACTGTCCATGCCCCCAAGGTCGGGAACAGTCTGCCAGCGAGGTGGTTCAAGCACCTACATTTAACACCTTCAGGAGTAAACTGGATGCTTATCTTGCTGGGATCCTATGACCCCAGCTGACTTCCTGCCCTTTGGGCAGGGGGCTGGACTTGATGATCTCCCGAGGTCCCTTCCAGCCCTAATGTCTATGAAATCTATGACCTGAACCTGTTCAGCCTCCATAAGAGAAGGCTGAGGGGGGATCTAGTGGCCTGTTATAAACTAGTCAGAGGGGATCAGCAGGCATTGGGGGAGTCCTCGTTCCCCCAAGCACTGCCAGGAGTGACCAGGAATAACTGTCACAAGCTGGTGGAGGGTAGATTTAGGCTGGATATCAGGAGGCGCTACTTCACGGTCAGGGCGGCAAGGATCTGGAACCAACTTCCAAGAGAAGTGGTACAGGTTCCTACCCTGGGGGTTTTTAAGAGGAGGCTAGATGAACATCTTGCTGGGGTCATTTGACCCCAGTACTCTTTCCTGCCATGGCAGGGGGTCGAACTAGATGATCTACTCAGGTCCCTTCTGACCCTAGAAACTATGAAACTAAGACAGGCAAAACGTGGAAAAAGAAAGGATTAATCATATGCTATTTTACAAATAGGGAAGTGAGATATTCTGTAACCATAAACGACTCAGTAAAGGGCATACAAATAGTCTGTAGCAGAGTCAGGAACTGAAACTTCAACATTTCCAAAATCTCAGCCTGAAGTCTCATCAACAAGACTTGTACTTCTCATTCATTTTGTGCCAGATGCACTGCTTCTGGGTAATCACCTTCTGTGGTCATTGTGACATGCATGTGATAGGGCTTTTGCTCCTACAAGAAATTAAATATACTGATGGGAATACTGTTGGCAAAGGAGTTCACTACAGTAGGGGTGTCAAAGATAGGTATTGTGGTTTCATGGGCCCTATCAACTAATGCCAGCCCCAAACAGGGCCAGTCTGGGGTCACCAACCACTACCACATACCAGATCCAGGACCTCCCTTGGGTGGTCTGGGATACAGCTGCATGAAATGCCCATTCCAGCCAGTCCAGGACCTCTTAGGGATCAGTAGCCACATGCCACTTGTATCCAGATGCAACCAGAGCAGGTGCCATAAGCAGCGCAGTCTCAGACGGGCCAGAGTGACCATGGAAACTGGACCTGGCATGTGGGGGGGGTCAGTGGGCCTGATTTGGCCCATGGGCTGGCCCCACTCCATCTATCCAGCCTGTGGACCAGTTCCAGGCTACCCAAGTTTGACACCCCTACCCTATGGCCTGTGGGTGAAGAATGACTGGAGTTAATACAATGGTACACTCTTTGCTCGAGCTATATCAGCCAGGAATGCATCAGCAGCATCTTGTGGTCAATTCTATTCAGTCAGTAAAAAGTAGAGTACTATGGGGATTGAAACAGGTCCCTTCCGACCCTAGAAACTATGAAACAGATTCTACCTTCGCTGCCAGGAAGAGATCCCCTCCTTTTCAAGCAGTGACAGGCTTCTTGCTGTGACCCATTTTGTTCACCCCTTAAAGATTCAAAGTTAAATACCCCAGCACTGAGAAGAAACAATAGTCACAAGAAAGTATAATAATGCTTTACAACGTTCTTACAGAGAAATTAATTTTGTTTGATAAAAAACACACAAAGATCTAATTACTCTGTTAACTTCAAGGGAAAGGCCATGCTAGTTCAGGAACAATTTCGCTGAATTTTTAAGGGATATGAAGCTAGTGACTGAGATACAAATGATATAAAAGGTTCTGTGTGGAGAAAAGATATGAGAAACCATAGGCTATAGCTCAGACAAAACTCACATGCTCCTGTTGCTTATCTAAAAATCAACCCTGCTACACCTAACTTATTCCTGTGGAAAAGGTTATGACTGTGGAGCAGTGATAAGCAACCACAACAGAAAGTAAGAGGTACGTTCTGTGTATTTTCTGTCTGTGCCGCACCCGTGTATTATTTTTAACCTTGTAATTTATTGTACCCGTTAAAATTTAAACGGCAGACCAGACTCAATGACCTCGTTCTTATACAGGCCTTTATTAATAAAAGTGGGGGAATAAAGAAAAAGCCCCCTCCTAATTTTTATATTACAAACGTCTGGCAGGAATTCATTCATTAATTCTCTCTACATATTTTTTAAATTATGCAATTATATTTATCTATATATAGTTTTATAAAGTTTACAGGAGACTGGCAGACCTGTAAAAAAGGTCTACCTGGCTTAGTCGAATGTGATTTGAGAAAAAAAAAAGCTTTCCCTGACAGCTATTTTGTGACCTATTTGGTGGCATCCATTCACAGTTGTCAAGGTGGTATCAAGTCCTAGAGTGCACTTCGGCTACTCTGTAAGGCCCAGATAGCCCAGTAGAACCATCAAGAGCTAAAAGAGGATGGGACCCAGCAGAGGCTCCAGCTGGTGAAACAGGTGACTGGAAACTGAGGTTGGGGATTTCTCCACTGGTTTCCAATCTGCTTCCATTGCCAGATTAGGGCTGTATTACTCACTCTGAAAGCTATATTCTAGGCCAGGAGTCAGGTAAATGAATGGTCACTTTTACTTATAAGATAGCTGCATAATCTCAGTGAAGCTAAGAAAACCCAAATGAAGCCCAGAGGAATTAGAGTTGAGGGCTTTTAGTAGAGGAGATCTGACTGTGGACTTAGGTTACATACCCATCTGGCAGAATAAAGCCGAGCAGACTTCTCATGCCCCCCACCAAAGCCTGCAAGACCTTGGTTCTAGGTGCATGTGTGCAAGTACCTTGGAATGGTGTGCCAGGTACTTCTACTGCCACCAGCGCAGGTGTAAACTGCATGGGTATTCTTATCGTTAGAGATCCTACACTAATTCATGGGAAGGAGTATTTTTGTATATAGCTGTATACTAATGTTAAAAGCACAGGCATATAGGTTTTAGATCGTCTGGAAAAGGCAGTGTCTTCTAAAATTGTGTACACTTTCCCCCAACTGAGACCTGTAGGTGCTAGTGTAACAAACTGCAGTTCTGTCACTAGCAACATCAACAAAAAATTTCAGTCTGCATTTGGCTGAAGATGAGAGCAAACAGGATCACCTCTCTAAAGCTGGAGCAAGCCCTGAAATATGTCTACATCAGTTCATGACCCTAAAATAAATTATGCTTTAAAAAACAAAAAAGCAACCTACACAACCACTGGCTATTTAGACTTGTGGTTGTAGCAGGAAGATTTTTCTTGTGATGCATCACAGCAGATGAAATAAGCACTTATTTCTAAGTGTCATGGAGAACTGAAAATTAAACTAAAATAAGGCAAGAAAAATACATATTATGGTAACAAGGGAAACACTACCCAGGTGGACTAACAGAAACTGCTTTACATCCTGTAGTAAAGGATTGAAAGGCAACAAATACATCAGTGTTGTAAAGAGCTGTCTGAAAGATTACAAGGGTTCCCTGATCAGACTCGATTATAAATCTAACAGGAGCCAGCCTTTTGGTATATATCTGACCCTCCTGTATCTACCCATTTCCTTGCTCATTACTGCCAACATCCATGAATATTTTGTCTTGGTAGAGATGGGTCAGTGAGGCCTTAATAACATATTAATTCTGATGACCAAACTGTACAGCTAAATGTGTTCATACTAGATTAGACCTCGTATTACTTTTTTCTATTTAAGGCTCAATATTGTTCCCATTACAGTCACGTGAAAGACTGAAAGCTCTGCCCCTTTCCAAATGGCGTTGGAAGTGTTGGTGATCTCTGGTCATGACTAGGCTCTTTGTAAGGAGCCTTGGATAACAAACAGCACCTTAGAAAACTCTGTGGCCAACTTGGCTTCCTTTTAGAAGTAGCTACACTTTAGCTTCTTCTGTAAGTTTGAAATAAAGTTTTAAATGTTCTATCTTCTTTGCAACATTGAAAGAGGTAGGGAGAAACAGACCATTGTGACAAATCATAAGCATTTACACAACTGTTTCAACAGAAATGCTAGTAACAACAGTCTGTCAGTTGTAACAAAAGTGAAAGTGTGTCCCAGGAGCAAATTCATTTTGATGCAATGGCATGCTATTGTATGCCTCAAACATCCCCTCTCTATACCATGTTGAACAACTACACTGTGCTCTTGTGAATTGTCTACGCATACCAGTCCTGTTCATTCAGGGCACGTTACACATTGTCTGAGTGAGGTTTTCCTGTCTGTTCACAATGCAGGACTTGTAAATCTAACAGTATTTTTTGTGACATATTCATTTGTAGGTTCTTCCAATGCTCTGGTAAGCATCATTGTTAACACTGGAAAAAGTATATATTAATATTCCATTGTTTAAGCGTGTCAGCTGCACTATGTAAATCACAGTGAAAAATAATGAACCAATTTTGAGAGAATCAACCTTATGGATATTTTTTCTCTAACCATGGTAAGTCATTATCAAATGGCCTTCTGTTCCACAACCATGATTTTTTTTTGTGGGGGGCGTTCCTTCTTTTTTTTAAATGAATGCATCTATAACAACTCTACCACATTTCAACTGCACAACAGACATCACAGAATCCCACACACTGTCATTAAAAACCAGATATTTAAAAGTTATTATGGCTTTTCAATTCTTCACAATAAACAATTTCATTCAAACTCATAACTATGCCGGTTACATGTTAGGCTGCCCCAAACACCCGTCATTTCATGTTAGCTTCATGAAAAGGAACAATCTGCCCAATATATATTTATATTTATATATATTTATATGTTGGGCAGATTGTTCCTTTTCACAAAGCTCTCTAATTCTGCCATTCTTACGCGTATTGAGCAGCAACGTAGAACAAGCAGGCAGTCCCACCAACCAGCACATTCAGGCACTGCCCACCAAAACAAAAGATAACAAGATTAAATCCAAAATATATGTTGGCTAGTAGAAGGTTTAAAAACTTGAAATTAAAAAGTAACAAATGTTTGTACCTCAGTCAATCAGAAAACTAGAAAATGCCCTTTTACTAAGAGCAAACCACAATCTGCTATGCTTGTTCACGATGAGGTAACCTACTCCTCAGATTAATTCCACTGAAATCAGCGGGCCTATTCCCAGATTATGATAGTATAGAATTTAGATAAGGGCATCATCAGTAGGGACCTACTCAATTCACAATTTCATGGAAATCCAGAAATCAGGCATTGTCCATGAACTTGGACAACGTCTGCAAAATCCACAAAAGAAACGCTTACTAAAAATAAAATGCTGGCTCCTCAGTGGGAGCCAGCAGTTCCCAAGGCCACTGCGGCTTGCCTACATAGTATGCCAGGGGTAAGGGTGGTTGCCAGCATGAAGAGGAGCTGTAAAGATGGTTGCTGCCCCCCCTCACCTCTCGCTGATGATTGGCTGGAGAAGGCTGCCTGTCATGCAATCCCACCCCTCTCCAATCAGCGGTGGGGTGGGGCTGCAGATAGCTCTCTTGGCCAATCAGCAGTGAGGAGCAGGACAGCATGATGGAAAGCCCACTTAACTAATCAGCAGTGAGGGGCAGGGCCACTGGGGCCCTTGGCCAGTCAGAGGCATGGGGGGGACCCTGCTACGATAAGCCCAGGAAAAAGGTGGCTGGCCCTGTGATCTGCCTACCTCCTCAATTTGGGTAGGTCTCTCGGCATAAGAATCCAGACCCACATAAGCCCGAGGTATGAAAGCTTATTAAGGATGCTAATAAAGATAACTAAATTATTCTGATTAATTTCAAGATTGACATTCAAAACTTAATAGGTTGACACTCAAAACTTTTAGGATTTCTTCCCAAAACTAGGCCAGCCAAGTTTAAAAAGATTTAAAGGAACTAGATCAAAAGTTTTGGTATTTTAAACATGGTTCCTAGAAATCCTAATATCAGGATCTACATGTTTGTGCCCTCAAAAAGGCCAATCTTATGCACATCATGGATAGTTCAGACATACAACGATGAAACAGCAAATTAAAAATGACAGTGCTTCAGAGTAAAGGCCAGTCCTCTCAGAAATTTCCTAATGGAATAACCCATTTTAATTTTCTTCTTGAATGAACCACACAGACACAATTACTAGGTTATTTTTGTTCCTCAATGTGATAAAAGCCTCACTGCCTGAAATGCTTGCAGCTACGTGGGACAAAGCACTAAAAAGATATAATGCAGGGAAATAATCCTGTATTTAGACAGAGGCAGGGATTGGGTTACTTTAATATGCCTTCCCACTTCTACGTTTTGTGATTCTTCACAGTCCTTATCCATTCAGTCAATCATCTAAGGCAATGGGAAATCACATGAAAGATAGCTACTTACTAGTAACCCTACACCCCTGCAGGGCTGGGTCTACGCTAGTTTGTTTCCTTTAAAATGACACTGCCAATACCAAAGTCTGCTTGCAGATGTTAAAAAAGAAAAAGTAGCACTTTACATTAAACTTGGCACATTTGAGCCAACCCCAGCACATGCCCAAAAGAGTGCGTTAGGTGAACCCAGACTGCCTGACGTTTGTACAGATTGGGTGCTTTAGTGGGACTTTTATCTAATAGCTGATTGAATCTATACAAACGCTATGGAGCCAGGTTGAAGTAACACATTACTTCTAGTAAAGTGTGGTTTTTTGTTTGTTTGTTTTTTAACATCTGCAAGCAGCCATACTGTCTAACTAGGACACCAAATACTCTCAGAGAGATGGTCATAATGTCAGCAATATTATTGTGATCTTTCACTTGCCATTGTAGCAATTAAATTTTTGGATGCATCATGAGCTTTTCATGAAAACCTTCAATGTCAGGTTCCAACCCTTCTGTCTAACTTCATAGTCAGTTATGTATGTTCCAGTGCTCATCCACCTTTGTCAGCCATGGATTTCTGGAGATTCATTAAATGATTTCAGAAATAAGGAAAAGTTTTAATAAAAGAATGAATGCTGGTACAAGATATTTGTGCAAGTCATGGCAGGTAGGAAAGAGAGAGTTGCGTAAGGAATGCAAAGCTGTTCTAGTTAAGACGTCCTCATCACCTTGTTCCAAAAATAATATTTTTTCCTGCTGTCTTCTCGTGGGAAGGAGTAACTTGGCAAAAATTTAGTTGCTAGCCCTACGTGAATGGCCTTCTTAAACGGAGTATGGACAAACTCTTCTTTCTAGATTATTAAGTTCATCAACCTTCATCAGAAGCTGACAGAGACTGGTGTACTGCATAGAGGGAAACAGGATGAACACTTTCATCGTTGAGTGGTTTTGCAACACTATTAATGAGAAGTCTAATATAAAGAGAACCACTTAGTTCTGAAATTCATTCTTCCCAATTTCTCCTCCTGAATCAAACTACTGCCTCTTACAGCAGCACTCACACCCAATTCGGCATCAAAATTACAATTAGAAAAACCCAGAGGAAACAATCTGCATCAGACTGCAGCTCTTCTAACCACCACTTATGTACAACAGTGGAAGAAACAAAACATCTGAACTAGTCTGAAGGAAACTCTTCTGGAATCCACACCCAAGGTCTGTGGGAGGGCTCTTAAAATACACAAATTGTAATTCAGTTTACCAGCTGCAGTTAAAACAAAAAAAGGAAACTGATGTAATTTTAAAATTAAAAGAAAGAACAACTAAAGCTATTTTCACATTATACTATTTTAAAGCTATTTTTTAAGCTTTGTTAAATGTGGACAAGGCCCTAATAGCAGTCGGCGCCTGTTGTGCAGTCTTCTTAGACAGCCTGCCTTTTTAGGAAGCTGCAGAGTAGACTGAAATGTCACAAATACTATTCTAACACTAATATAAAGCCTGACTTACTGGCAACTACCACAAGTGAGCTAAGAGTTTATTTCAGAGATTGTGCTTCAGCCAGGAACTCAACCAAACATGACAGTTTTTTAGCACATTTTTTCTATCCACTTTTTCACTATGGTTGGTGTTAAAGCCCTGAATCTGAACCTGACCCTTGTTACTGCTGTTCACAGCCTGGCAGAAGGAT